>NC_092877.1:370382241-371029428 GCF_028372415.1 Notamacropus eugenii | reverse complement strand
ATCAGTAAAAACAGAGGAATGACTTAGATTGTCTTCAAGGACTTGTCCAGTTCAAATATTCTCTGCTTCAACTAGGGGTTGCCAGAACTAGGGGTTCTGGTACTGAGGAGATAATGTACAAAATAACTGATTATTCCTCAAATGTAGAAAAATAGGCATTAGGTACTAAAATGTTAAACAATTGATAAACAAATGTGAAAAATCAGAAGCAAAGATGGAATAAATACCATTCCTTTCTTAGGACACTGCTTTGAAAAAGCTGAGTAAAAAACTGCCTTTTGGATGAAGAAAAGAATATAATTTCATGAAAGTAGGAGAATGGACCAGGGGATTGATAAGCATTGGCTTGCCTTATTGGGTCAGAGGTTGTCAGCAAAATGGGTAGAACAAGTAAGGAGAGGGAAGGCTGGTCCAGACCTGATCAGAGGTGGAAGCTGGTTTCCTTCTTGTTAATTATTCTTGTTTTCCCAAGTGAAATAATTTATTGCTCTTCATAATTCATCTTGATGGCAAATTCCCACAGTAAGCAAACATCATTTAGGGCACATTCACTTTTTAAAGTTCAAGACCTGGCACACAGAATTTTATAGAAAATACTGAAGTAGAGATATTCCTTGCTTTAGGCAATGTATCTGTTCCACCAGAGTTGGCTCTAAAATGAACCCTATTTTCCCATGGACCATCAGCCCTGACATGCATCCAAGGAAAATTTGTTGAGTCACCATTATGTGTGAAACGTGGTGCCAAGCACTGTGGACGTTTATAAATGCCCGATTTCTATTTAGTCAAGATTTCTTCCAAAAAAGAAATGAATCATAAAAGTAAAGTTGGAGATGAAATCTTTGAAGTCTTTGAAAGGCAGTGTTGTAGGTAAGAATTGGAAAAAAGGTACATCTGGGCTTAATGTAAGGAAAAAAGCTGGGAAATAGGAATCAACTTGAGACTTCTTTAGAATTAGAAATTTCTACATGAGGAATGATCCTCAACTGAAGCTGGTTCTCAGTCTTGGGAGTTGCCTAGACTATTGAAGGTTTAAATGACTGAACTAGGATATAGTGTGTGTGAGTGTGTGTGTGTGTGTGTGTGTGTGTGTGTGTGTGTGTTAAAGGCAGAACTTGAATCCATATCTTCAAGGGTCTGAAGAGGTCTCTATCTAATATTCGAATAATTATGTCTATGCAAAAATGGAATGGAAATGCCTCAGGACACAACTTGCTTCTTAGAGTTGAAGGTTTCCCAAACAAGGCTAGATAAGCACTTGTCCAGAATGTCAGAGGAGGACACAGATCCAGGCTGGATTAGACTAATGACCCATGAAGTCTCCACCGACTCCAAGATTCCATGAAAACAAAACATGTACTTTACACAGAATAGATTGATTCTAAATATTGATTTTGGACTCTCACAAAATGGTTTTCTGTTGACATGTAATAGTTAGTAGTTTCATTTTCTAGAATCCTGTTGGATGACAAATTTATATCTGTTTACCTTTTTCTTAATATCATACTTCTGAATAATATCAGTGAAGCCATCAGTAAGCTTTTATTAAGTACTTGCTAAGTACCTCGTATGGGCATTAGAGATACCAGAACAAAGAAAGGAAAAATCTCTACTTTCAAAGATCTTACTGGCATGTGTTTTTTTTTTTTTCATCTTTCTTTTTCATCAATAATTTTTACTGAATGTGTTTCCCAAGATAAAGCAGAACTTTTGCTCTTTAATCCCATGTTTATTTGGAGTGACTGAATCAGCATTAAAATCATGGTCTCTTGGAGTTTACAAGTGAGAGAGGACCAGAGAAGTCATCCATCTAGGGCAGATAAGAAAAAGGATGGTCAGAAGGACTTCTTAAACTGGGGGACTCTTAACCTTTTTTGTCCCATGGACCCCAGTGGTGGTAATCTGATAGAACCTTCTCAGAATGATCTTTTTAATTGCATAAAATAAAATACATAGTGTTACAAAGAAAATATTGACATAAGGTTATCCAAACATTAAAAGACTGCTGTACCTATGATACTTAGTCTGTGTTTCTCCCCTTGCCTCAGAAGAGCCCAGAGCAGTCTTTAGTGAGAATTATGCAGTGACAGAGAGACCTATGTATTTTGGAAAGTTTTTTTCATCCAGGATCCTCATCTGTGAATCTAGGATAATGGGCACACATCTGGCCCATGTTTTCTCTACTCCCTATCTCATCTCGTTATTTCTGATCCAAGAATTATTGAAAGACACCTCAGTCTTGGGGAATGCCTTTTTTGAGAAGATATGGCATTGTGGTCCAGAAAATGCTATCACTACATGGAAAGGCACCATATTGGAACAATCAGAAAACAGATTTTTGCCCTTAATGTACATCTCTAATTCACACAACCTGGGAACCTCCCATTCGAATTTTTAGCTCAGGTGAGAGAGTCTGACATCATTAAGTCACTTCTCTCTTCCCTCTCTTACTTGACAGCTCATTTCATTCCTGCTGTCCAGCTACTGTCTAATTCTGAGACCTCATTTAGGAATCTGGCAACACTAGGAAGGCAGCTACATGTTTCAATGGACAGAGTACTGGGTCTGGAGTCAGGAAGACCTGAGTTCAAATCTGGCCTTGGACACTCACTAGCTGTGTAATGCTGGACAAGTCATTTAACTTCTGTTTGCTTTAATCCACTGGAGAAGGAAATGGCAAACCCTTCTGTCTTTGCCAAGAAAGCCCCATGGGCAGTATGGTACATGAAGTCATAAAAGGCTGACAATGACAAAATAACTGAACAAACAAATAAAACCCTAGGGAAGTCACAATCTGCCCATGACATTTTCATATTGCTTGTATTTAGTTTTGGAATTTAGCAAAAATCACCAGACAAGGTAAAAAAAAAAAGAATTGTAACAATTTAATTACATTAGTGGTTTTTGTTTTGAGTTGGATTTTTTCTTTCAATCTGTTCTTACAAGATGGAAATGTACAAGTACGTGAGGTCTAGTCCTCTTGACCTGAACTAGCCCCCTTTGAAACCCAAGTGCAAGTCATGGAGTGCAGTATAAATATGCCCAACACCATCTCACTTGCTTTTTCTTCAAATTTTCCTTCTCATCTATTTTATTACCTTTGTCACCATCCTATGCTTAACAATATTCAAAATACTGAGTAGCTTTTTGTTTGGATGTCATTTTCATATTTACTGCAACCCTTTCAAGACAACTTGAATCAGTGGATATTTATCCTGCCTCTCCTATGTACAGAGCTGAGAGAGTGGGATGGGGTTGGAGGCAAAGGGGGGGAAGGAATTCAAAAAGATGAGATAAACTGCAGCCCCTGTGATGAGACTCAAATACTGATAGCTATAATCCACAGTAATCCACATGACAAGTGCATTAGACAGGGCCCAGCCTTGACAACCCAAGAGTAACGTTACCACATCACTTCTTCCTCTAAGTGTAGAATAAAGTATGGGTTTATGGGCATGGTCACCATATTGATTCATCATGCTTGGCTAACCTTGTTTGTTCCAACATTCCATTGTAAGGAAGAATCACTGGGAAATGAGAATGATGCTATCATCCTGAAAGAAAGGGGTTAGATTCACTGCCAGAGAGGGGTTGGATTCACCATTCATAGTGAAAACCATTTTTTTATTCAGATAGGACCAATAGAGAAATTTGTTTTACTTAACTACATATATTTGCTAAAAAGTCTTGTTTTTATTTTTAATATTGGTGGGAAGGGAGAGAAAATCAGTTTCTGTTCATTTAAAAAAAGGAAACTTATTTTTTTTAAAGTGGTGCTGGAAAAAAAGGAAAAAAAATCTATCCAACATTTATAGAAGGGGAAAAATGCAGCACAGTCCAGGGTGCTTTGCTAGAGAAAGGCAGCACGAAGTGAAGAGCGGAGATCCTGAGCTTGGCAATCAGGGCTTCCTCTGGATTAACACTGCAATTATTTAATGTATTAAAACCGATTAACATTATTGACTTCTAATTCATTCCAGACCATCTGTCAGAAAACACCTAAAGATTCGCCAAAGTATGAAGTTTGCAAACGGGCTCTGAAAGAAGTGAGCAAGGTAGGATGCTGAAACCTTACCAGGTGGTCCATGGTTCAAGTACTTTAGCAGGAAGGGAAGGGAACAAGCCTTTATTCAACACCTACTAGGTGCCAGGCACTGTGCTAAGTGCATTATAAATATGATCTCATTTGTACAGTTATTTGGTGGTGGTTGTGATAGCTTGCAACTTTTCAGGGGCCCACTACTTTTTTCCTTTTTTATCAAATCTCCCAGAACTGCTCTGAGGTACCATCACTACATAAGTATTTATTAAGCATTTATACTTCATCATTTCGCCAAAATAAAGCAATCCTTGCTCTCAAGGAGCTTACATTCTATTTGGGGAGACAAGTACATAAAGATGTGTGTATAATATCGGTATGTATAGATTACAATAATCTGAGATACAAGCAGAGTAGATAGAAGGTTACTGTGGGAATAGGGGGTTACTAGTAGCTTCTGGGATTAGGAAAGGCCTCCTGTAGAAGGTGGGATTGAGCTCCATCTTGAAGAAAACCAGGGATTCTAGAGGTGGAGGGGAGGAAAAAGGATATTCCAGCCATGGGAGACAGCCATGAAATAATGGACATAAATTCCTTCATAGACCTAAAATCAGCTACTGGCATCATCAGTATTATTTTTTACTTTATTATTAATTATTGTCAATATTAATATTGCCGAGTATGCTTTCCTATGTAATTTCAGGGACAGATGCCAATCCTGCATGGGCTGATCTCAGAAAGTCCATTCAGGTCACTGAATCCAATGAATCAAGGATTAGCAATCTCTACAAAGAGCCAACTGTGATAGATTGTTAGCTCTTACAATTAGCTACTGCCCTAAGCCCTTTCTGAGAGGTCACTGGAGCCTGGCTATTTGTCCTTAGGAAATGTCCCTTTTTCTCCTTCCTTCTCTCAATTCCTTCAATCAGAGGATCAACAAACATTTAATAAACACCTACTGTGCGCCAGGCACTACACTAAGAGCAGAAGATCCAAAGACAGAAATGGAGCTGCCCCTGCCCTCAAGGGACTTATATTCTATTGGAGGAAATAGCACATTCACATATAAGTAAACACAAAAATAGACAAATTAAATAGAAGTTCATTCTGGGGAGGAGAAGGAAGTACTAGTAAAAATGATACAAATGCCAGTTCTCTTGACTTGAGTCCATAGTTGGGTATTTATTTAAGTCAGAAGACATACTTACTGAGGGAGAAATTAGAGAAAGTCTAAAAAAATCTGGAGCATTTGAATCAGTTGTCTTCCTGTCAAACATCTCAAAATACTCTGCTTAATAAAAATGAAGATTATTTTGATATCTATTAGAAATCAATTTTAAAAGGTTTTATCCTGTAGTTTTTGTTTTGTTTTTTTTAGGAATGACTTGAAGTGGGAGGGTAAAAGAGAAACTTCTAAGAAATCTTAGCATTCCATCAGAAAATTAGGATTCCAGATTTGTGAGGCTGGATGGACCAAGATCGATCAGTTGATCTGGCTGACTGTCTTCTGTCAGATAAACATCAAAACCAGTTAGGACAGACATTTGCTCTCCATGTTCTTTTAGAGGAATTCCAGAGACCTCTGACTGCTCTATTAGCCACATTCTAGTGGGGTTTTTTTTTGCCTGAGAGTAGCTTACAGATTTGAAAGCAATCTCAGAGGTCATCAGGACCAGCCTGTAGCTGACTTAGGACCCTCTCTTTAGAACTTCCTCCTCAAAAGTGGGCATCTCACCTCTGGGAAAGAGAAGCCCTCTGGCTCCCAAATAACTCCTTTCTCTTTAAGAGAGCTGTAATTATCAGGACATCTTTCCCTAAGTCAAGAACAAATCTGCCTCTCTGAAACTTCTATCCAGTGCTCCTCATTCCGCTCTTCAGGGCCAAGAGGCAGCATATGATGGTGGAAGAAAAGAATGCAATTGTTGATTTTTAACATTTCAATTAAGAGAAGTCTCTGTGATGGTTTTATTCTGGAGGCTAAACAGTTCCACTCGCTATCAATGTTCTTCAAAGGTTGCCAGCCCACGTGTTTTAATAACGAGAAAGCATTTATTAAGCACCTACTAAGTGCCAGGCACCATGCTGTGCATTGGGGATACAGAAACAGAAAGACAGTCTTTGGCCTCAAGGAGCTGCCATTCCTTTGATAGAAAAGTACTGGGGAAAGAATCACACTTCCTTGAAATCTCTTCAATGTCTTCATACTCCTTTTTGAAAAGTATGATGTATGACACTTTCATAGGGACAAAAGAAGGAAATAAGAATTTATTAGGCTCTTACTATGTGCTCAGCACCAGGGATACAAATACTAGAAAAAGAAAGATAATTCCTGCCTTCCAGGAACACATATTTTAGAAGAGAAGATATAAAAAGAAAGGGAAAAGAAGGGTGATAAGGGGATTGTTTGAAGTCCAAGTTAAGATCAGATGCCCTCAGTGGTGACTTATCTCTCTGCATATCATGAGCACACATTTGATCTTCGGACACAGGCAAAGTTCATTTGGAGTCTGGTCTGATGGATTCATTAGGTTACAATGTTCTCTTTTGCTATATCATCTTGGATCAATAACTGGTAGGACTTTACAGCAAGGGAACTGGCTTTCTTTTCTTACTTAATTTGTTTGTTTGGAGTGGCTGTGAGGTCAATTCTAAAAGTATATTCTAAGGTCGCACTATGGGGTCAAGCATATGCCACCCAAGCCCCAAACACACTCCCAAATATAGCAATCTTGTAGGCAATGAATCCTAGTATGGAGTGGTCAAATTTCTTTCTGGCCCTTGCATGTTCCTTTTAAATAGACCCAAGTATCATGTTTGATTCCCCACACACCCACCCAGTTCCACGGCATCAAATTGCCAGGATCTAATAAGCAAAAGTCTTCCTGAGATCCTAGCCATCTGTATATATTGCTGAACTCAGAATACCACCCTGTGGCCAATCAGTCTGACATTCACATTTTAGTTATCATCTGGTAGCTGGTCACAATTGTCCTCATTATCTTAGATGTGAGGAGGGAGCGCTCACTAAAAAATATGATATAATAGTTTTGAATTTGAAGTCAGACAATCCGAATTTTGAACAGTGGTTCTACTACTTCAAACTGTGAGCTTGGGTGTCCATTTCTGTAAGTGTAATGAGGGATGGACTAGCATCCCTGGGAATACAAAGAAAGAGAAAGTCATCCCAAAACTCCATGTGTAGTAGCAGTGCAGCAGTAGTAGCAGCAATAGTAGTAGCCATAGAAGCAGCATCAGGAACAGTAGTAGTAGAAGCAGCAGTACTAGCAGCAGTAGAAATGTTAGAAATAAGCTCTGTGTGTGTGTGTGTGTGTGTGTGTGTGTATGTGCGTGTGTATGTGTAGAGGTGAGAGGTAAGGAGAAAAAGAATAGTTCTCTTGTCCAGAATAAGTCCATTTTTTATCTAGGAAGTCTCAATTTTGTGTCATGAGTAGAAACATCCCTGATAAGCATATCTAATTAGATTACACGTTTGTGTTCTTCTGTAGGGAGGAGTCTCATGGGAGGACTATGATGTGAGCATTTCCCAAAAGAAGTTTGTATATAAAAGAGAAAATGAGCCTTCTTGGTTAATACAGTTAATACTTAACCACTGATTTCTTCCTCTTTTCTTTAGTTGGTTCGTCTGTGTAATGAAGGAGCACGGAAAATGGAACGGACTGAAATGATGTACACAATTAATTCCCAGCTGGAATTCAAAATAAAGGTACCCTCATTTCTATTCGTAGCTTAATAAGTCGGCATGGTAAATGATGGAAAATGGGGTTTGCTCTTTCTTAGTACTGGCAACACTGAAGAATCTGTGGAAACTGAAAGCAACAGAAATGAGATTTTTATATTGAGAGCATTTGAAGAATGGAGAATTTACTTTTCAGAGAAAGAACTATAAATGATTACCCAGAAATCATCTGGGCAGTCATAACGTAAGAAATGTGATGACATCTGACTAATGACTCTCAGCAGCAGGATCCTTGCTCAGCAAATAGATAAAAAAGAGAGTGTTTCCAGAAAGATCTTTTGCAGGGAAAACGTCAAGTTTGGGGCCAAAAAATTGAGAATGGTGGAATTTTAGAACTGAAAGTAACCTTTGAGATCATCTAATCCATCCCCTCATTTTATAGATGAGAAAAAAGAGGAAAAATAAAGTGACTGGTCCAAGAGTACTCAGCTAATAAGTGGCAGTGCTGCGACTGGAGTCTGTAGTCACCTGACCCCCCTCCCACTGATCTTTCCATTAATCCCTACTGTGCATTTTTATTGTTCTTTACCACACAGGGGAACAGGGTCATGCTTAGATTTTTAAAATTCTAAATAAACATTTCCCAGTAAAACTTCTTGCTTGTTTCAGATAAAAACAAAACAAAACAAAGCACCTTTCCTAACTTGTGCCTATACACTGTTTATCATCTATCAGATACATTGTATTTTTTTAAAGGAAAGGATATTGAAACCTAGCATTTCCTACTCTTTTACCTTTCAGAACAGTCAACTGTAAGCCTTTCATCCCTTCCTCTGCCCTAAAACCTAAATTCACCTTAAGATACCATTAGTTTCTTTCACAGGACCCAGAGCTGGATCACAGGATAATGGCAGATCCGAAAGGTTTCCATACTTTTCCTTAATTCTATGAAATGAATTGCATTTTGGGTCAGTGTCACTTTAGGGCATTTGTATAAGGTTCTCAGTGGAGGCGTTGTAATTGTTTGGACTCTATTTAAATAGCAACAGATGACTTTAAGGCTTAGGAAGACTTCGGATCTTTCTTTGCTACAGCTGAACATCCCACCTTGTTTCACTCTCCCACAAAATACATTATTTCCTGCCTAGATTACTTCTTTAGTGTGTGAAACAAAAGAATCATCTGAAGAAAGCTGTTGTTACCTCTAGACCCCTTTCCTCATTCTAAAAGGAGTTATTTAATCATATTTAATACAATTTAAATTCACACAGTTCTTTGGTCACACTAGTTAAGTGGTCAAACTATTTAAGTGACCTGTAGTAAGTCATCAACTCCCAAGGCCTCTATCTCAACTGCAAAATCAGTGGACTGGACTGAATAATCTCTCATAAATTATTCAAAACTCTCTCTCTCTCTCTCTCTCTCTCTCTCTCTCTCTCTCTCTCTCTCTCTCTCTCTCTCTCTCTCTCTGTCTCTGTCTGTCTCTCTCTCTTTCTCTCTCTCTCATCTTTGTCTCATAGTACTTTGTTATCTCAGTTGTACCTGGCCATGACTGATCAGCTTTAGTGCCAATCTCTTATATATCCCTCCATCTATCTGTTTATTTATTGCTTGGCAAATAATAAACATTTAATGAATGTTTTTCATTCATCACCTTTTTATACATCAAAGTTATGTTTTGGCTTTTCGCTAATGAAATCTTTTTCTTTTTCCTCTTGGACTTATCCTCTCATTATCTGGGGCAGTAAATTTCATTTCTACATTAGCAAACTTTAAGGGAAGTTATTTATATTCAAGTAGAGATTCCCCTCCCAAGTAATAGTAGAGAAATGATGAAACTTATTTTCCCCATTTTTTTAAAAATGGAGAATCATTTCAGATTTTTTTAAATGATGTTTTTGATTTTGTCTGCCCTCCAAACCATGCTGGGGATGCATGCTCTTATAGATAAGACAGCTATCATGGAGTTCTTCTAGTCATTTACTGCTCTGAACAGGTCTAAACTCAACCAAGAGTTCTGCCTTAGGCTTTGGTGTATATGAGCTAGTGCAGACCTTGAGATTATCTGATCCATCTCTTTGCCCTTAGACAGAAAAATGTCTAAGTCACTTAGGAGAGGTAGACACACCTTTGGTAGCCAATCCCAGTGGCTTATCTCCCTGAGAGTCTCATAGTTCTTTCTAACATCCAGTGCAAATCTCTTCTTATCCAGTCCTTCATGAATGATAGAATATAACAGACTAGCTACCCTCTTGTCAAAAGTTTTCATATACTTTGTCATTTCAAACCTTCCCTTAACTTTCTCTTTTCTAAGTTAAACAGTAACAATTCTTCTAAGGTTCCCTCCTCGGCCACCATTTCTGCCCCTTTAACCTTCTCTACCAAGCATCTTTGCAAAGTGACATTTGTTTCTAAGATGATCCATATTTTGTTGGTCTAAGCTTTAAGCTATAAGGATTCTTGCTTCTTTAAAGAAAATTGTTATGGTGTTTTTTTTCTCTTCTTCTTCCAATCAGTTTCTTTTGGCAGTGTGTCTTTTGTATGTTTTAAGAAATGAGTTCTCAATGGTTGGAACTTTCCTGTGGTTTGAGAGTTTTCCAGTTTTTTTTGAATTATCAGTAAGTAATTCCCTGGCTCTGGCTTATCTTATATGAATAGAGTGGTTTATTCTGGAAGAAAAAAATGTTTGGTCTCTGAATCTGGGAGAGGGCATGCTGCATTAAAGGACTGAGCCCCCATGGGGAAAAATTACAACTAAATTTTAAGAACAGGAGTTCCCAATAACATAAACAAATGAATATGTCATAAGCAGAAGAAAATGGGATGTATGCTTTTATATTGTTCATTAGTAAAAAGAATTGCATATGTCTTTTTAGCACACAAAATAACAGCAGATTGGCATTTTAATCCAGTGGTTCTTACCCTGCTTTATGCCATGGATGCCTTTGGCAATCTGGTGGAGCCTATGAAACCCTTCTCAGAATTATGTTTTTAAATGCGTAAGGTAGAATACATAAAATTGCAAAGGTATCCAATAATATTGAGTTACCACATTAAAAAAGAGTTTATGCAACTCAAGAATCCCTGCTGTAACTTTTATGCTTCAATTCTTTTATTAACTAATTTATTTCTTTTTTCTCCAGTGTGCCTGATTTTAGATGTTCACATTTTTATTAGAATTTCATTTCTTATAAGAATTACTAGCATTTGTTTGCTAGAGTGACCACGAGGGTGGATTAGACAGCTTATCTTTTTTCCTTTATTTCCCATCATTGGTCAATAGTCGGGTCATATTTTACTGGACTCTAACATTTCCTACGTGACTTTTGGTTGTACTGCAAAATGCCTCATAGCTTGTGCCTTGTTTTCCTCCTCCTCTAAGAGGACAGACTGTGCTAGCCACATTTCATTACAGTGTTGTCATTACAATCCCTTTCCTCAAACACTTGTGAAGCTCATACTTACCAAGAACATTCTTCTCATAATCTTAACATTCGTCTCTGACTCTCATGTTGGTTTTCATTCATATTGTTGAAGGCACTAAGATGGGACCTGCATCCTCACGTTCTTGTTCATTTTTGTCCTAGCCATTCCCTTTAGTATCCTCCTCTCGCTGGCTGGTCAAAAGGGGTGAATTGACTGCCTATGTAGAAGACACTGTGCTTTTCTCCAGAAGGACTTCAAAACAGCAGGTCTACTTCTTTCTCTTCAATGATGTCCTCATCATCTCAAAGAAGAAGAGGTAAGGGATGATTCTTTGGACATAAAGTTCACTTTTCCAACAGGCAATTCATAAACACTTGTGGACTGAATAATTGGCTGATCTTCAGGTAGCTAGTGGCCATGCCTCTAGTTTGTCCTTGTGGTTTTTCTATAGATTAATTTGAAAGAAAAATAAGTTTTAAAATTTCGCTTTCTGGGTGTTAAGCCATGACATTTTGGTTAGAATATATGACTCATAGGTTCAATTCTAAGACAACTTTCTTCTTCCTTCCTTCCTTCCTTCCTTCCTTCCTTCCTTCCTTCCTTCCTTCCTTTCTTCCTTCCTTCCTTTCTTCCTTCCTTCCTTTCTTTTTTCTTTCTTTCTTTCTATTTTTTAAATTTATGGAATAAAACAAGTAACTTCTAATACTAACTTTTGAGCCTCATCTTTTTCTTTCAAATTTAAGTTATCCTAAAAATTGAAACTAAATTATATCAAAGACCAATTAGAGCCAATGGTGATATTGCTTGAACCCAATTTTCTCCTTCTGATTTTGGATCTAGTACCAAGAATTCTTGTGGTTGGAAAGAAGAGAAATCAGTAGATTTACCAAGTAGTTACATTTCTAGTTCCCTATTTGCGTGCTGTGAACATTCAGCGTTACCAGGCAGGGATGTTACCCTGAATGATTATTCCAGACATGCCAAAAAGAACTTCACACCCACCCATTCCTGCATCTCTTCAGTATGACCCCTTTCAGTGTATAAGAAACACTATCTCACACCTCTATATAGAGACAGCTGGGCTTTGTGTATCACCTTGCCTTGATAATGATAGAAGAAAGATGCGGCCCCAAGAAAGGCTCAGTTGAACTGATGCATTATGCTTTCTTTTGTACTGGAAGCAGGAGGTTTGGTATCATTATACTGGCTCTTCCATCATCTGTCCCTCAAATGTGGTATTACAGAAAGATCATACAATATATGTACAGTCATTTTAATTTACATGTGAACAGATTTATGAGGGGCTAAAGGGCTGGGAACAAGAAGTTAAAATGATAATTTGATAATTGCCCTCAAGAAGATTATATTCTGCTGGGGAGATACAAGGTAGCTTGGGAGGGGAAAGGATATTAATAATATCCAGTTAATAACTGGAACAGGATGTGGAGTTATCAGGGAAGGTTCCATAGAAGAGATATCATCAGAGTTGACCAAAGACGAAGAAGTCAGAGTATGAAATCAAAGAATCTAAGATATTCAAAGGAACATTAGAGATGATCTAGTCCAAATACCTGATTTAATAGTCAAGGAAACAGATCTGTAGAGTTGAGATAGCCTGATCAAAGTCCTGAAGTACATGACTAAAGGAAAATCACCTCTTACATGCTCCCTCCTGCTGGGTGATGATGAGTGACTCCTGAATTTGATGTTCTTCTCAAATGAGACCCAGAGCATCATAGAATTATAGATTCAAAGATAATAGGATACCTCGGAGAATTGGCCCAGTGTCCTTGTTTTATCAAAGAGGAAACAGGTTCAGACAATTGATTTGTGATTTTTCCATGGTTATATGGGAGTAGCAGGCAGAGTAAATGGCAGAGTGGGGATCTGAACTCGGGTCCTGTGGTTGTAATTTCAATTTGCTGAAATGGTGTATGTTAACTCAAATATTTTTAATGTAAATTAAGTAGATGCCAATCTCTCTTCATTGATGCTGTTTCTGTCAATAAAATCTTTGTAATTTTTAATTTTTAAATTTTAATTTTTAATGTTTAATGTCATAGAATTATAGATTCAGAGATAATAGGATATCTTGGAGAATTGGTCCAATGTCCTTGTTTTATCAAAGAGGAAACAGGTTCAGACAGTTGATTAGTGACTTTTCCGTGGTTATATGGGTGTAGCAGGTAGAATAAATGGCAGAGTGGGGATCTGAACTCAGGTCCTGTGGCTCTAATTTCAGTTTGCTGATATGGTGTATGCTAACTCAAACTCAAACATTTTTAATATATTGCCTTATCATGAAATTTCTCTTTGAATGACATTTCATATCTTCGTTGTTTTGTCTTCCTAGCTTGAAAACAAGAACAAAAATTATTAAAAATTTTTATTTTGTCATCTTTTTTGTGACTATGCTAGAAATTAATTTTAGATAGTCAACTGTCTCATTGGAACTTTTTTAAAAAAAGAAAAACAAAAAAGCTAAATTAAGTTTGATCTGCTCTGAAATGTCCTAATGTGACAATGATAAACATTGAAACCACTGGTAATTGTTTTTCTTACTTGTAAAATGTAACTGAACTATCTCCAAGGAGACATTATTTTTTATCAGGGGATTTTAAATAGCTTTAGTAGCTAAGTAAAAGTTACAAACAAAGATTGGAAAAGAAGGATACATTTTATGTTTCCATGTTATTTGTTGGTTTCCTATGAGATATTGTGATTCCCTGGCTCTGTGGAGAGGGATTTATTCAGGGGTGGGAATGTAATTATATGTGTCTCAGCAAAAGTCAGAGTCTTCTATTTCTGATGTGTCCCAGCTGTTAAACTGTTAAAACTTTGGTTGTGTACCAAAGGGGCAAGTTAATTTTGTTTTTCAGCCATTTCAGTGTGTCTGACTCGCCATGACCCCATTTGGGGTTTTCTTGGCAGAGATGGTGGAGTGGTTTGCCATTTCCTCCTCCAGCTCATTTTACAGATGAGGAAACTGAGGCAAACAAGGTTAAGATGGTTATCCAAGGCCACACAGCTAGTAAATGTCTGGGACCAGATTTGAACTCAGAGAGAGGAGTCCTCCTGAACCGAGGCCCAGCACTCTATCCACTGAGCCACCTAGCTTCTCAGGTTAGTTAAAAAAAATTCTTTTTAGTTTAAAAAATTTAGTTTTAGTTTATCTTTAAAAAGTAAAATTTAATAAAATCATACATGGATAGCACTGATATAGAGTTTTAAATAAACAGTATGGATTAATCTTTCCCACCAATGTCCTGTCTTTGATATGGGGATAATGCAGATTTCTCTAAATCTGAACCTAAGGAGAACAAACTCTAGCATGTTCTACCAAGTCAGCTTGGCAAATACTGCCTGACCCTGATAGAGACAAGCCAAAGCCCTGACCCCAAGAGCCCTCAGCCCTCGTTCCTTTAGGAAGCATGGCCTACAGAGATGTAGCCTAGGCCTGCTCCTGCAGGAGCTACTGCCACATCTCTGGAAGATCTGCGAAAGGAAGCTTCTGTGTCCAATGGATCACCATCAGAAATGAATGAGATTTTATTGGCAGAAACAGCATCAATGAAGAGAGATTGGCATCTATTTTGCTGCTGCCCTAATGGCCAATAGTCCTTTCCATCTAGCTTACAGTTAGAATATGTTTTCTCTCTCATTGGAATGTGAACTCCTTGAAAATAGGGACTGTCTTGCTTTTCTGTTTACATCAAGTTTTCTATGCAAATATTAGGCTTAATAAATACTTTATTTTAGTTAATAAGCCCTTCATTCATCTACTGACTTAAAGAAAGTTTGAGATCTTCGTTGATAGATGGACCATCCACAATGACAAGGTGATATGTTTTCAGTTGGTCAACAAACATTTGTTGAGCACTTACTAAGCACTGTACTAAGTAAGAACTGGAAAACTGGGGAAACTGAAGCAAAGGCATGGTTCCCTCCCCTCAAGGAGCTTACATTCAAATGGGAAAGACAAAATGCAGAAGGCAGAGGAGAGGGGGGAGAGCATTCCATAATGAGGGACAGACAGGAAAGGGTGTTTAGTATGGAAAGGGAATGCCATAGCCAAGGAGCAGCCAGATTGCCAATGTTGGGGATCATAGAGTACATGGAAGACAGTCAAGACCATATCAGCTCTACCACCATGATCCACTCTCACCTACTCAGTAATCTCCGGCGACTCCCTATCACCTCCAGGATCAAATACAAAATGCTCTGTTGGGCATTCAAAGCTTTTCATAACCTGCCTCCTTCTAGTCTTATACCTTCTTCCCCTCCATGTACTCTTGGATCCAGTGACACTGGCCTTTTCCTATTCCATGAACAAGACCCTTCATCTCTCAGCTCAGACACTTTCTCTGGCTGTGGGTCCCTCCCACTTAATGTCCTCCTTCTTTATCTCCACTCACTGGCTTCCTTAGATTGCTTTAAATCCCAGATGACGTTGAGCCTTTGACAAGAAGCCTTGCCCAGTCCCTCTTAGGTCTAGTGCTTGCCCTCTCTGAATTAGTTCCTAGTTATCTTGCATGCAGCTAGTTTGTCCTTATTTGTTTACTTGTTTTCTCTCTCATTAGACTGTGAGCTTCTCCTGAACAGTGACTATCTTTTGCCTCTATTTGTATTCCCAGCACTTGGTAGAGTTCCTGGCGCAGAGCAGGAGCTTAACAAATGCTTATTGACTGACTGCTGAAAATGTTTAAGTCACTCACAACTGTTATTTTGGAAGCAGCTGTACAGAAAGGCCCCACATTTCAACTCTTTTACAATTATCTTTCTGTTTAGATTTGAGGTATCCTAGTCTGTTATGCCTAGCAGCGTTGTTCTTTAAGGGATGTTATCTCCTTGTATCCACACTTGTGCATTTAACTATTTTGGGCTCAGACCAAAAGGTTTGGTCTGCTTGAATTGGTAGACTCTCCTACAGGGTCACAAAGACCCCATACTTGTGTTAGCTGTTGATGCCTTTTGTTTTAAGCTAGAACAAGAATTTACTTACCTCTGATGAGTAACTTGTTATATTTCTGAGATGAGTACTTTGAGGCCAGAGTTGTTGAAGGTGTTGATGGGTGCTCATGGTGAAAGTAGCCTGCTGATGCTAGATAAAAAGAAGGGCCTGAAAAATGTGTGACATTCATAATGGTGTTTACCTGAGTGCTTAGGAAGGCATTTGCAAATGCTTTGCATGCCTTAAGCACCACTGAAAGAGATAACTGGGGTTAAGGTACCTAGGGTGACTTAGCTTTGACCATGAAGGGAAGCTGAAAAGGGTAAGGTGAAATTCATTAGTCAGGGTTCTGGCATGCTTCTGTCCAATTGTGTTCCCAGAGAGTTTGAGGTCTCCTGCAAAAAATGTAATGAAGGATCCATAAGTATTTGTTAATTTCAGAGAAAGTTTTTTTTTCCATCTCCCAAAAATAAATGCGGGGCTTATTGTAGTAATAGTCATACTAGTATTAGCTAATGTTTATAAAGAAGGGTATAGAGTCCTAGGAGCATTTTTGCTGGATCAAAGGGTATGCACATTTTTGTGACCCTTTGAGCATAGTTTCAAATTGCTCTCCAGAATGGTTGGATCAGGTCACAGCTCCACCAACAATGAATTAGTGTTCCAACTCTCCCACATCTTGTCCAACATTCATCATCTTCTTGTTTTGTCATGTTAGCTAATTTGATAGGTGTGATGTGGTAGCTCAGAATTGTTGTAATTTGCATTTCTCTAATCAATACTGATTTAGAGTATTTTTTCATATGACTATAGATAGCTTTGATTTCTTCCTCTGAAAATTGCCTGTTTATATCATTTAACCCTTTATCAATTGAGGAATGACTTGTATTCCTGTAAATTTGACTTAGTTCTCTGTATGTTTTAGAAATGATACTAGTTGTAAAATTCTTTCCCAGTTTTCTGCTTCCCTCCTAATCTTGGTTGCATTGGGTTGGTTTGTGCAAAAAGTTTTCAATTTAATGTAATCAAAATTATCCATTTTGCACTTCATCATGTTCTCTATCTCGTTTGGTCATAAATTTATCCATTCTCCATAAATCTGACAGATACACTATTCCTTGCTCCCTTGATTTGTTTATAGTATCAATCTTTATACCTAAATCATCTTCCATTTGGACTTTATTCTTGTGTACGGTGTCAGGCATTGGTTTATGCCCAGTTTCCACCACACTGTTATCATTTTCCCAGTAGTTTTTGTCAAATAGTGAGTTCTTATCCCAGAAGGTGGAGTCTTTGGGTTTATCAAATAGTAGTAGTAATAGTCATACTAGTATTGACTACTGTGTCTTGAGTACCTAACATATTCCACTGCTCTACCCCTCTGTTTCTTAGTCAGTACCAAGTGGTTTTGATGATTGCTACTTTATAATACAATTTGAGATCTGGTAGGGCTAGGCCACCTTCCATAGCATTTCTTTTCATTAATTCATTTGATATTCTGGACTTTTTGTTCTTACAGATGAATTTTGATATATTTTTTCTAGCTCTAAAAAATAGTTTTCTGGTAGTTTGATTGGTATGGCACCGTATCCCTGATCTAAATCTTTCCACTGGACCCTGATAACTCCAGAGGAGAGAGTGAGGCAGGTGATTTTGCACAGGGCTGCCTCACTTTAATCCAATTCACTTGCAAGTCATGACATTGCCTTCCTGATTTCATGGTCCCCTTCCAGAATGAAGTACAAACAACAACTCAATGCCCCTTTCTGACTTGTAGAACAAAATAATCTCCATCATATTCCTCCAAAGCATCCTTGAATATAAGAAGGTAATGAATTTAGCATCTTAGGAATTGGATCAAATATCACTAACTTATGTTAGGGCTATCTTATCACATAAAAGAGCAAGAAATGCAGCCACAAAGGATACTATTCTAGCCCAGAAGTTATAGCAACTTCTACCTGGATGATGAGAGAGAAGGGAGCGGTCATTTCAGGGCTTTGCTATCAGCCTGCTTCCCATTCTCTTTCTTTGATGCAAACCAGGGCCATGTGAATAACGGTAAGCTCTTTGAGGTCAGGAACTCTCTCACTTTTGGATTTGTAGACCCAGAGTCTGACAGTGCCTGGCACATTATAGGTACCTAATAAATTCTTGTTAACTCATTGATTTACTCCCCTGTTAGACCTGGCTTCTAGTCCTGGGTCTTCCCCTAACTTTGCGCAACTTACTTCCCCTCTGTGTGTCTGTTTCTATAAATCTCATCTATAAAATAAGGTGGAAGGGTGTCCTGAATGATCTGAGGTACTATACTCTCTAAGAGTCTATGGTTGTGAATTAAGCGACTGCCCCATAGGAAAGAGATAAGTCACGAGTTTAGAGGAATAATTAGTACTCAGTAAATGTTTCTAAATCAAAACTAGAGCTTCTTTTTTGAGGGAGAGAGGTGATCTCTTTAGCCTTGGGTCTCTAGTGTCTAAAGAAGGTAGATAGATGTACCTGCTGATATTTTGATTTACTAACATTTCGTCAGTTGAGTCTCTGCAAGTGCGACTTAAGTTCATAACGTGGGGGTTGTTATTTTTTCTGACTCTGAACCAATCAGTTATCAGTACAGAATCCTATGACACTTTCTCTTATCATCCCCATCTTTAATATCCCTTTATTTGTTTCTGTAATGCATAAAACTTTTAGTAGCTCTGGTCTTTTTTGTGTGTGAGAGAGAAAGGAAAAAAGGAAGTAGGCAGAGAGAAAGTGAGGAAAAGGAGAAAGACAAAAGGGAAGAAAGTAAAAAGAAAAAATGATGAATGAGAAACATTCTGAGAGAAAGGAGAAATGAAGGAAAGAATGAATCAAGGAATGAAGGAGACATACTGAGAAAAAGAAAGAAAGGAAGGAAGGAAGGAAGAAAAGAAAGAGGAAGGGAGAGGTAGGAAGGAAGGGATAAAAGGAGAACCCACAAACGTACTTTATGTTGTTATCCTCTATATTTATATCCATTCATTTCTGCCATTCTGTTACTTTTACAAAGCTCTCATCTGCTTGCCATTCTTTGTAGACCATCATGGAGCTACCAGACAGGTATTTTTTGTTAGTTTGTTTTGTTTGTTTTGTTTTGTTTTATGTAACAGAAGCTTCATCAATGTTCCTGAGTGATTGATGCTGACTGGATCGCCTTACCTAGGGGAACACCATTGAAGCCATGATCTTTCAGCCACCCTCCTATCTTTTCTTTTCTGGTATTTTTTTCCCTCTCTGCCTGCTCTGCCCCTCTCACAAGATAATGAATGCCATCTCCTCCAGCTTCTGCCACCCACTGCCTGAATGTAATTCCAGGCTTTAGTTGAACTCAGCTGCCATGTGTCTTCAATAGTTTTCCAACTGTCAGGGAGATTTTTATGGCTCCTGGGAAGAGTTTCTTGAAGGAAAAATAGCTCTCTGCCAAAAAGAGTAAGTTTTATACTGACCAAGGCCTCCCTGAAAGAGAAATGGGACTTGCATGTGGCTACCTGGGCTCTCTGGGGAAGGAATTGTCTCTAGTGTTTGCCAAGTGAAAGAAATGTTAAATACTTGTAGAAATGTGAACTCCAGGACTGTATGGGAGAGTCTGGAGAGCAAGCTGCTTCCCTGAGTCAGAGGCAGATAATATCTTCTGGAAAGGCCTTCTTTAACAGTACTTAATTAGATCCAGATTTCATAATACTTCAAGTACCTTAAGAATGCAGTATGATGTAGCAGAGAGAATATTGGACTTAGAGTTAGAAAAACGTGGGTTCGAATCCCAGACGTGACACTGAATTCTGTGATCAGGGACGAAAGACTTATCCAAGTTGAGTTTCTGTTTTCTTTTATGTAATGCTGGCCATATGGAACAGTGGAAGGGGCACAGCTTTGTCACTTTAATCTCACCTCTGATTTGTCTTAACTGGGAGACCTTGAACAATGTTTCATCTCTGAGTCTCAGTTTCTTCATCTAAAAAAATGAAAGGGTTGGATTTGCTGGACCTCTAAGGTCCCTTCTAGTCTGATTCTAGAGTCCTGCAACATTTTCACTATTTGCATCACAGAATTGTGAAAAAAAGGCCTTTGTAAGCTCCAAAGTCCTCTCTGTGAGAGGAGTTGGTTGGTATTTGAAATCTGACCTTAGACTTTGAGAAGTTGATCCCTATATTAAACCAGCCTGACCTTCAAAGGAGTGAAGATAAAGGCAGTTAAAATCTAAGTCCGCCGGATTTTATGTCCTATCATATTAGTAGGTCTTAAACCTTATAATATTTGTTATTGTGGGGAGATCATTGGGTATCTGTATCTTTTTCTACATATATAGCCTAGAAGAAATGGTTCACCCCTTATGAAACATATGCAAAAGCATAACCAGATTTTCAAAAATATGTTAATTGGATATAGTGATAAACCAGAAAGAAAAGGCTGTAAGTATAAATGGTTTGTTGTTTTTAATTTCTTCCTCATAGCCCTATCCCCTAGAGGTTACTTTTATCACTTCCATTCTGGTGGAAGAGAAAATAACAACCCTTGTCTAGACAAGATTTCTTTGTTAGTAAAAGAGAATCAAGTCAAATCAGGAAGCATTTGACTGTTGTTTTCTTGCTGTTCAGTCGTGTCCAACTCTTCATGACCCCAATTGGAATTTTCTTGGCAGAGATACTGAAGTGATTTGCTATTTCTTTCCCCAGCTCTTTTTTGCCGATGAAGAAAACTGAGGCAAACAGGGTTAAGTGACTTGCTTAGGGTCTCACAACAAGGAAGTGTGGGAGGCAGGATTTCAACTTAGGTTTTCCTGACCTAGCACTCTCCAAGGTGCCACCCCTTTAAATGTGTACTATGCTAAGCAGTGCAAATACAAATACAAGCAAAGAGACAGGTCCCTGCCCTCAGTGAACTTACATTTTAATAGTGGAAAGAGAGCACAGAAAAGGAGGATGGGAAGGAACTCAGTGTATAAGGCCTCAGGGAGAAGAAAAAGTAAGAAAGGAGAGAAGGAGTGAGCATGGGACCAGAGGCACCAGAAAGACCTCCCCAGTCAGAAGATAGGACCACAGGGGCAGAATTATCTTCCAGATCTGTAATTAGCTAAAACAGCACCTACTTGGACAGCCCTAGATCTTTGAGGAAAATCTGGTGCACCAAAGCCTCGGTGAAGACGAGGACAGTGGAATGTTAAAGAGTGAGGTGTTAAGCAAACAAAATAGTGAAAACAATACTCCTCCCAAAGTAGAGTTGTGCTGGAAATGGGTGACCAATTCCCTAGAGCCCCTGAGTCTACCCAGGACCGTGAGGTGAGGCATGGGATAGTGGTTGCCAAGATGAAGAAGGGGAGAAAACAGTGGCATCCTATCAGGTACCCACACCACATGACAGAACCCTGAGGCAAAGCCCCATTCACTCCATACTAGTTATGGCTCTGGGAGTACACATGACTCCAATTTCTCCAGGATCCTTTCCAGCCTCTGACCAGCCTTAGAATATGATCACAAAATACATAATGCTCACTTTTGTAAGAAATAGGCCTACAAGTTCAGTTATTTGGCATATGAATATTTAGTAAATCATAGTAAGGTTTTGCAAGTTGTTATTATCTATAAGGAAAAATTGGAAACTGCTACTAAGCATCTTTGAAAATCTATATTTGGTCTCCACTTGGGAGGATAGGGAAGCCATTAAATTCCATTTTGTGAAGTTTCCTTCCTGCAGAAATCTAAGAAAGAAGATTTTTGACTTCCTGACAACTGGCATGCCATTAATATTCCAAAACAGGGGGATGACTTGAGCCTGAAGATATGACAGGTTTCCATGTTGACAACGGATTATTTTCTTTTATCCTGCATCTCAGCAGCACATTACATTAGAAGTTTCAGGAACATAAGTTAAAATTTGTATTTCAAAGGTAGAGAGGGTCCAGGTTGCTAGTGGAGCACTCAAATGGCTGGCTCTGGGCTGGAAGCCAGGAGCCCGGGCATCTGTTGCTGATCCAGCCCCTTATGTCTGAGTCTCTCGGTCTTTGTTTCTTTGTCCATAAGCCTGACAAAATGAAACTAGCCAATGTGCATAGAGTGGTTGGCTTCAGATTCTCTGATTTATTGTGATTCTTCTTGTCTGGGGGCAAAGCTGTGGGACCTTTATCAAAAGCTATACAGATACAGAAAGTCAAAAGGCTTATGCCCAATGCTTGATAGAGAATAAGTAATAAATGTGTGTCATCAGTCTTGACTTAGTTAACAGACTTTCAGCTATGATCTTTATAGAATTATAGGATTGGAATGGACCTTGCAGGACCAGAGGATTATTGTATTAGGGTTTAGAGGCCATGAAGTCCACCCTTCCACCCTTCTCCATTTTATAGAAGAGGATACTGAAAGTAAGAATAAGGTTAAGTCACTTGCTCAGGGACACACAGTTCTTAAGAGTCTGAGGTAGGATCTGAACTCAGGACCTCTTAAATCTGAATCAACTATGCCACCTTGCTGGTCCAATCTCTGCCTACAGCATAAATTCTGTCTACAGCATCCCTAATAGGTGGTCATTCAACTCCTCCTTAAATACCTTCAGTGATAATGAACTCCTTTCCCTTACTCCAGGAGGCAGTTCATTCACGTCTTAATGGCTCTAACTATTAGGACATTTTTTTCCCTTATGTTGAACTAAAACAAGGACTTTAATTGTAACTCTATCCATTGCTCTTAGTCCTAACCTCAGGACCTAAGCAGAATAAATTTATTATTTCTTCAGTATGTCAAATATTTCATGACAGTTATAATGCATTTTTATTCAGACGCATGATTTTATTTTTATCAGTCCGTCAATCAATCAAACATTTCTTGAATGTCTCCTACGTTCCAGGGACACTGCTAAGGACTTGTTACAGGAGTTCCCAGTGAGCATAATGGGTACCACTTTGGCAACTTTGCATCTTAGAAAGTTTCAGGGAGGTATTGAGGGATTAAGTGATTGGATCATGGTCAGACAGAGACAAGGCACAGACCCAGATCTGGGAGGCTATTAGCAAACACTGCCTCTCACTTTGTAATCCACTTTACACACGAACTGGGGTTTTTAGAATTAGGTCTGCTTTTCCCCAGTTCTTGGCAGTTGTGACTTCTCTGCAAGAGCTGAATGGAAGTGTTCTTCTCAGAACAAACGACTTCCTCAGGATGTTAACTTGGAGTATTCTCTTAACTGATAATGATCAAGTTCAGATCTTCTGAGAAAGTTAAACTTGGTCTTTCCTTCAGCTGAAGGATTTCTGAATTCAGGACAGTGACACTGGACAATGTATAGGCAGAGGAAAAGGAGAAAAATAGACTAATTTCCTGATTTCTCTTCCTTTTGATAAAGTCTCATGACTCGACTTTTTCTAATGTTGATGAAAATTATGAAGACTTCAGTTCATTTTTTAAAAATCGTGTGCGTGTTGAATGAACAGAGATTCATATAGATTTATATGGACTGGAGAAAGAGATCCCTGCCCTGGGAATCAGAAATTTTCGCTGTAGCACTTAGCAGGTGTGTAACCTTGGGAAAGTCACCTAATCAGCCAGGTTTATTAGAAAGGGCACAGAATCTAGAGGCAGAGAGGCTAGGCTCACATCCTGCTTCTGACACTTCCTACCTATAAGACTTTGCCCATGTTGCTTCACCTTTAATCTTGGCCTCAGTTTCCACATGTAAAATGAGAGGCTTAACCAAATGATCCCCAGGTCCCTTCTATCTCTAGAACTATGAGGCTATGCTTTTCTCTGAGCATTGATCAACTCATCTGTGGTAGTTACACTACCTACCTTAATTACTTCATCAGCAAGTGTTTAAATAGTGCTTACTTCATGCTAGGCTCTGTGCTAAGCTCCAGAATAGATGAGAGAGAGAGAAAGAGACAGAAAGAGACAGACAGAGAGACAGAGACAGACACAGACAGAGACTCAGTCCTTGTCCTCAAAGAGCTTAAATTCTAATGGAAGAGAAAATATTGGCCTATATGAGCATGCAGAGGATGGGGGGGGCGGGGAAAGGAGAAGGGAGGAAGTCATTTGGGAAAGGAGAACACCAGGCATGAGGAGGGCCAGGAAGAGCTTCCTGTAGAAGGTGAAACTTGAGCTGAGTTTTGAAGGAAACTAGGAATCCCAGAAGGGGATGGATATGGGGTGAAAAGGTAGGATATTCCAGCCAGTGGCACAGCCCGGGAGTTGAGAGATGCAGGGTCTCCTGAAGGGGACAAGAAGTAGCTGGTATGGCCTGAACCAGAGAGTGTATAGGAGGAAAGAATGTGTATGAAGAAGGGAAAGGCAGGATGGAGCTCCAAGGTGTTGTGTGGAAAGTGATCTCCAAGCCTTGAAGCCCTTATAATGTGAGAGATTCTATTAAATAGGAGCTTTTAAGGAGATTGAAAAATATATAATATCATATACATGCAAATTTGAACATCAAAATTAAACACCAAAATTAATCTGACTCATTTAACGAGATACATAATTGTTGGTAAATGGGCCTAAATGGTAAACCATTCACATCAATTAAGATATTGCCACCGGGCAAAAACTCAGTCTAGTGGGTGCAGGTTTACTAAAAGCTTTCTTCACAACCTGGTGAGGAAGATACAGCCAAATCAGTATTTCCTGAGGTGGCTACTAAATGGGATAATTGGCGACCAAACAGGGAGATATATGTGGAGGGGGGGAGGGAGATTGAAAAACTTTGTGCCACTGCTCAGCCTTCCCCAGATGCAGTAGGTAGAGCTCAGGGCCTGGAGTCAAGAAGACCTCAGTTAAATTTTACTTCAGACACTTACTAGCTATGTGACTCTGGGCAAGTCACCCAATTTCTGTCTGCCTCAGTTTCTTCAATTGCAAAATGTGGATGAAAATGATTACATCTGCCTCCTAGGGTTGTTGTGATTAGCAAATGAGGTGTTTGTAAAGAGCTTAGCACAGTGCCTGGTGCATAGTAGGTTGAAAATAGCTAGAGCTGGCTTCTAGTCATGGAAACATAAATTTAGAGGTCTGAGGGAACTCAGAAGTCAAGTGGTCTATTTTTTAAAAAAAATACTACAGGTGAGGAAACTGAGGCCCAGAGACATTAAGTAACTTGCAAAAGGTCACACAGAATACCAGAGATGGAAATTTGACTCTAAATTGGGGGTTCCTAACATTTTTTTTTTTGTTGTTTCATGGCTCCCTTTGGCAGAATGGTGATGCCTGTAAAATCCCTTTCTGAGAATCATGTTTCTAAATGTATGAAATATATGATTACTAAGAAAACCAATTATATTGAAGTATAAATACACACACACACACACACACACACACACAAGCATGGAACAAGTTCATGGACCCATATTAAAAATCCTTTGGTTTAAAGCTAGTGCTTTGGGGAAACAGAAGGGAAACAGACAGGTGGGAAAAGGAGTGGGGGAGGGAGGGAGGGAGGAGAAGTTTTGAGTTCCTGCCCTTTGGTGAATCTAGTATTCTCTCCACTACATCAATCTATAATTATTTTCCCTCAATAAAATGTTTCAGGCAGCTGCCCACTTTGTCTGCAAAGTCTTGGAGAGGACTCTATTGCCATGAATGTGTCTGAGAGAAAAATTCAATGAGGTGCTATCAGTTAACGTTAGATTTCTCTAGAAGCTCCCTGACCCACCCCCATAATTCCTGTTTATCTCTCTCTTCTTGAGGAGGGCTTATTCTTGGGTGCTTGGCTTGTAGAAGCAACTGTAACAAGAAGAGGCTGAGTCCTGGTTGGAACAGGGTCTGGGTGCAGCAGCCAGAGCCTGTTGGAACCCATGCATGATTCAAGAGAGTTTTCTGTTTCCAATCAGGTATGTCTTTCCTCAAAATTCATCACAAGGAACCATTTACCCCTATGAGTGAGGTTTATTGAGCATTTGTTCCATTTCTTGCAGTATGACATGGTTGCTTTAGTAAGCTTTTACTATGGTGGTAGTTCTGAGAAAGTAAGGAAATCTGAAATGAGACATAGTTGTTTGTCTATGCCAAACCATGTAGAACCTCTTAAAAATGAAAGGACAGTGTATGAAATTCAGAATGAAGTCATTTATTTTATTTCTGGATTTTTTTCCTTCCTAGGGGCTTTGATGGATGGCTGGCTGGCTGGATGATAGATGAATGAATGGATGGATTGGATGGACAGAGAGACTCAGTGAATGGTTGAATGGGAGGACAGACAGAGAGACAGAGGTGGCATTTAGGAAGGACTTACTGTTCCACAACACTGCGCTAGTCTCCACCTTAAAGGAGTTAGTAAAAGTGAGCGGGAAAATGGAGACGTGGGGGTGGGCATACTCTCAAGACGACCAACCAGGAAGCCTCAGTCTTGACCTGAAGAAGTGAAAGTTTGAATGTCGTGAAGAGGATTTCAAGGTTAGGGGTGGGATGGAAATAAGAATGTGCTTGGTAATGAAGTAGAGGCAAAGATGGGTGGGATAGCTCACAGAGGAGAGGATGGAGTCAGGTTTCAAAAACTCTTTAGATCCTAGAACGCGATAAATCTGATTCATTCACTTTGAATGAGCCATTGTGCTTTTAACAGAATCTCTCCCACTTTAAGGACATGGTGTTCTTTCTATCAGGCTTCTGAGGAATGTCTACCCGTGCCTTTCCAGATCATCTTCACAGATTCAACATGGGAAAGACACAGCAGCCACAGTGTCTAAAAAAGATCCCCTATTATAACTTCAGGAGCTCCTATCAGCTCTAGGATCAAATGTAAAACCTGTGTTTGGCATTCATCATTTTCCTAACCTGGCACCTCCTACTGTTCTAGTCTTTCACCCTCCTTCTCCTCACATACTGTGGAATCCAGTGCCTTTGGACTCTTTGCTATTTTCCCCATAAAATACACCTTTCATCTTTCTTTGGGGGCATTTTCACCGGCCTGTTCCCCCATGCCTGGAATACTCTCTTTTCTTATCTCCTTGTCCTGTCCTCCTGGCTTCCTTCAGCTAAAATCCCACCTTCTATAGGAACCATTTCCAGACCTCCCTTAGTGCTAACGCCTCCCTTCTGGTGATTATCTTCAATTGATTCTGTATATGTCTGGTTTGTTTATAGTTGTTTGCATGTTGCTTCCCCATTAAACTGTGAGCTCATGAGAGCAAAGTTTTTTTTACTTAATATTCCCAGCCCTTAGAACAGTGCCTAGTACACAGTAGGTGCCTAATGCATGTTTATTGTCCGATTGGAGGTTTTCA
This sequence comes from Notamacropus eugenii, assembly GCF_028372415.1. Lineage (NCBI taxonomy): Eukaryota > Metazoa > Chordata > Mammalia > Diprotodontia > Macropodidae > Notamacropus > Notamacropus eugenii. The sequence continues at coordinate 371,002,094 of NC_092877.1, read as the reverse complement.
TAAATGGTAGGTTCAACATGTCAATGAAGTATTTACGAAGTGCTTTCTCTGCCAGGCACTGTGCTAAAGGCAGGAGAAAGAAATACGAGCAAAAAGTAAAACTGTCCCTGCCCTCAAGTAGCTCCCATTCTAATGAGAGAAGACAACCTATGAGGAAAAGAAAAAAGCATTTATATAATGTGCTAAGTGCTTTTATAACTAGTTATCGCATTTGATCTTCACAACAACCTAGCAAGGTAAGTGCTATTATTATCCGCATTTTATAATTGTAGAATTACAGCTGAGGCAGATGCCCATGGTCTAGAGTATAGATGCAGCTAGGAAGTGTCTGAGGCTGAATTCAAACTCACATCTCCCTAAGTGCAGGCCCAGTGCTGTCTCCTTGGCACCACCAGCTGCTGAAAGGGGCAGGAGAGGTATGAGTTAATAGTGTGACCAGGATTAGGTAGGTTCTATAGCCACCTATCCTGATCAACCTAGTCAACTACATGTTAAAAAAAAGACATTGACAAATAGACGGAATGAGCTAAGGGTGGACATGAGGAGGGTGAAGGTCCCCAAGATCATGTTATATGAGAACCACTTGAAGGAAGTGGGGATATTTAGCCCAGCATGACATATAGGCCGATATTTAAGCAGTCCCCGTCAAGTGTGGTGATTAAAAAGGTTTGAGAGACATAATGGCTGAGTAATCTAAGAAGTTTATTAACAAGGCTAGCATGTTATTAATCAAAGGATGGTCATTTGGCCCTTTCTTTTAGACCAAAGACAGTCATGGTGATGGGCTCCCAGTTTTATACCTTTCAAGAGTGGGTGTTCCTGAGGAGTGGCAGTCAACTCTGATTAGTTAACATAACGGGAGGTGGGCTATATTAAAATCATAGGCCCAGAGTGACACCAGTCACCTTTAGATATCTATACCCAGACCACCCCCAGCCTTGGGCAGTATGTTCAAAGACTTTATGCCTCACCCAAGCCTGAGCAGGGCATGAAAAATATCTACCGGGGTGGAATCTTAGTCCAATCTCATTATCAGCAAAATCCTTCAAGAGACTGAACTTTTAAAATCCAGACTTTAGAAAAAAATGTGGGGGAGGACTGGATCTCCCTTTATTAGCAACCATTTCTCTCACTAGAAAGGGGGAACAGGTTTAATCGTCTTGGCCCTAAAGGAAGAAGTAGATGGGACAGAGGCATTGGGGGACCTTCCCATTTGGAGGGGCTGCAAAGTCAGATAGTTGGACCAAGTGGTATGTAAGGTTCCTTTGGATGGTCATAAGGTTCTTCATTTGGCAGTTCTGAATTCACAGAAAATCCACCCCAAACCTCAGATTGGCTGCAGTTATTTGCATTTTCATGTGCCTTGTCCTTTTGTGCTTCTCATCAACTGTTGCCCATTTTAAGTACATGGTGTTCTGTTGGGGTTTTGAGGAATTGACTGCCCAGGTGATTGCACATGACTCAGACCCTGTTAAAAACCAAGCAATATTCAGAGGTCTTTGTCTTAAACTTGAAGAATCCACATAGTCTACCTTCTGAGCTCACAGGAAAGAAAGATAGTCCAATTACCATCAGGGTGATTAAGGAAGGGATTCCTAGAATCAGAGGCTCGTAGCTTTAGAGCTGGGAGGAAGCTAGGAGGCCATCCAGTCCAGCCCTGTTATTTGACATGTGAGGAAACTGAGGCAGAGAGAGATTAAGTGACTTGGCCAGTAATACTTGGCCAGTAAATGATCCCAGTAATAAGTGATACATGTAATAATGAAGGCAGGACTTGGACTAAGGTCATCTTGACTGCTCTAAGTCTTGTGCCTCAGCAGCAGAGGTCTGGGGAATCACAGACATGGTGGCTGATTTGATGGCTATAATGAGAGACAGGTAGAGGATATGGTTGCAGTTGTAGGCAGATTTTAAGAGAGCCTGACTGGATGTCTGAATAGTTTGAAAGTATGTGAAGGTGGAGCATGGTCTAGTTTCTAGTAGAAATGGGGGAGAGGGGATTGGATTAGTTTTAATCAGTTATTCCACAATTATTTGTGATGGGTTCTAAGATGGAAGGTCCAAAGATTAGGGAATTCATGTGAATCAGCATAAATGGTGATCTTGGCCTCTTTGACCACTCAAAGGTCAAACTGATTTCTCAATAATATTGACAAGTGTTTTATCCCTTCAAGTACCTGATATGATAGCTAATAATAGATTAAAATTATATAGCACTTTTATATGCAAGACACTGTGATAGGTATTTTACAGATACTTCACTTGATCCTCACAACATTCCTGGGAGGTAGATACTATTATTATCCACATTTTACAGATAGGGAAACTGAGGCAAACAAAGGTTAAATTACTTACCAATGGTCACAAAGCCAGGAAAAGACTTGAACTCAAGTCTTCCTGACTCCAGGACAGCTACTCTGCACTGTGTTGCCACTCACTACAAAGGCCAGGTGGCTGATACCTTGATGGTTCGATTTCAGTTGCTGTTTACAGACATTCCCTTACGTTATGTGGAAAGTAGTTAATTTCTGAGTTCAGAGCTGGAATTTGCATTTACTTTGGGAAATTTACCAGTTTGGTGTGTGATACAATGGAAAAAATGATGGATTTGAAATAAATTATGGATTTGGAGTTAAAGGACCTAGGTTTTGAACCCAAGGAGAATCCAACGAACATATAAATTCCTACCATCTATAAGGCCCTAGAAATTATATCTCAAAAGTTGAACTGAAAGTTGTTTTCATCTCAGAAGTCAACAGTAGGTAAAAAGACTTAGGTTTCCTTTCATTTGAGTAGACAGTCACATATATAGACATATAATTGTTTCCAACAACCAGCTGTTGGCTTTATTCATGTGTTCAAAAAGACAGAAGGAAAAAATTAGAAAGAAACTGAAAACAGTTTTCTGTAGTATTTAGAACAAAATTGTGCTAGGTCAAAAAGACTGATAAATGTTGGGTTACAGTTTTGTAACCAAAGGAAAGAACTTTATAATTGTCAGAAATGTGATTGTTACAATTAATTGATCTTCTTTGCTTGCTGATATTTAGTTGTTTTTCAGTCTTGTCCAACTGTTCATGAACCGATATGAATTTTGTTGGGTTTTTTTGGTTTGTTTGTTTTTGGCAAAGATACTAGAGTGGTTTGCCATTTCCTTCTCCAGCTCATTTTTACAAATGAGGAAACTGAGGTAAACAAGGTTAACTGACTTGCCCAGGGTCATACAGCTAGTAACTGTCTGACAAAGGATTTGAACTTGGGTCTTCCTGATTCCATACCCAGTACTATCCACTGTGTCACCCAACTGCTATTCTGGCTAATGCTCCTTGAGAATTCAGTAAATTGAACATAATTGAAATTTATTTTGAATGAATTAAGGACTTTGGAGGACATTGGAGCTCGCGTTTTGATCATCTGGGATGAAAATGTAGAAGCTGATTATGGAGACAGAATCAATAAGCAAAAAAGAAGTTATTCAGCAACCTCTTTGTACGCTCATTACAGATGGGAAATGTCGAGAAGCATGTGAATAGGTCTCTAATCTCAAGGAAGTTTAATTTTAGATGTGGGAGCTAATAGCTGTACATATGAAATATTAACTCCTAATATGTGCTTTGGTAAGTGAAAGATGTGGATTTTGGCCTTGAGTGAATGTGACCTGGATTTCTTTACTAGCTCAGGTCCCTAGACAAAATTTTAGCTTATAAGTGCCTCATGCCTCTTCTTAGCGTTATTTATTAAGTCATAGGTAAGAGACTTAACACACAAGAAAATGAATGATAAGTAGCATATAAGTGCCAGGTCCACTAATGGTGGCTAGGTTGGTCCAGCAAAGCTGAGGAGTAGGGTTTGTACTAAGTCCAAAAGAATGGGTAAGGTATTGGATGGGGGGAAGGCATTGTCATCAGGAGAAACAGTAATAAACGAAGGCACAAAAATAGAATATAACAAAGTATATACCCCTGGGTTGGAAATTGACTAATTTGGTATTGATTTAGTATTGAAGTCTGAAGTCTTTATTTAGAGAAGGAGTTGATACTGGAAAGGTGGAATCCTAGATTTAGAGCATGGAGGTCAACCTCCTCATTTTACAGATGAGGAAACTGAGACCCAGGGAGATGAAGGGTCTACAGGCATTAAACACAGTACCTGGCACATGGTTGGCACTTAATAAATGTTTATTGAATTGATTGATTAATTAAATGCAAGAGGTGAGAACTGACTGTAGTGCCTCTGGCTCCAGCACTAGAGCTCTGTCCATTGTACCATTCTAATGAGGGGCAAATAGAAAGTAAAGCAATGAGGACTCACCAAATGTTCTCAAAATTTAGCTAAAAAAGAATCAAAGAAGAGAAACTGTACAAGTTGAGGAGACTGACCTGAAGGTTGTTGTTACAAGAGCAGAGCCTGGTATCAAAAAGGGATTAACAAATAACATGGAAGCTGGAGACAAGAAACGGATAAGGCCAGCTTTGAAATTGTGGTTCTTGGTTTGGTTTCATCAACTGAAATTGAAAACCTTTAGGTTTTTTTTCTTTATCTTGAACATAAAATCCAAATAAAATGAGTATATTTTATGTCAAACAGAAGAGTATGAATTGAAACTGTCTCCATTATGCTTTCCTTTTAAGTATAAAATAAATTTAATGTACAACTTTTAAAGTTCCTGTTTATTTCTCTCCTTCTGTCATTCCTTTTGTCTCCTCTGTGCATTCTTCAAAAATTCCTCAATTACCCTTTTCTTTTTCGCTTTTTTTTGTCAATGCTGCCACAATTTTCCTCTCCCTCTTACCAACCCTACTCTTTGGAAAAGAAAACCCTTATTAAAACAAATACACATAATCAATCAAAACACATGTCCACATCAGCAATGTCAAAAATGTTTGTGCTTTGCGGTACCCTGAGTCCACCATCACTGTCAGCATGTTTCATCCCGGGTCCTCTGGGATGCTCGTCATTGCGTTGATTAAAGCCCTTAAGTCTTTCAAAGTTGTTTTCTTTACAGCGTTATTACTATTTTTAAATTGGGCTCTTTAGTCTACTCCAGTTTTCATCAGTTCATGCAAGATCGCCCAGTTTCTCTGAAACTCTTATTTTGCAGTGCAATAAATTGATGTTTCATAATTTATTCAGTCATTTACTACTTCCTAGATACCCTTTAGCTTCCGATTCTTTGCTTTAAATAAAAGTATGGGTATACATATCTTATATGCATGGATCCTTTTCTTCCTTCTTTGATCTCTTTGGGCTCTAGGCCAATAGTAGTATTACTGGTTGAAAGAGTGAGTTTTGGGATATAGTTCGAAATTGCTTTGCAGAATGGCTAGAGCAATTCTCAGCTCCACCAAAAGTGCATAGGTATGCCTGTTTCCTGCATTCCCTCCAACAATTTTCATTTTCCATTTTTCAGAACCTTTGCTAATCTGAAGAGTGTGAGTTGAAACTTTTGAGTTCTTTTAATTTGCATTTCTCCATTCATGATGTGGAGCTTTTGCTTTTCATATAGTTGTTGAAGGCTCGAATTTCTCCTTCTAAAAACTCCTGTTCTTTTCCTTCCTCTATTTGTTGATTAGAGAATGAATCTTTATCTTACTAATTTGAATCAGCTCCTCATATATCTTGGATAGGAAAGCTTTATCAAATGAGATAATATTTATAAGTTCCTAGCACACAGCAGGCATTTAACAAATTTATGGAAGAGGGGAGAGACAAGTCTAGGTTTGTTCAGTTTTTTTCTACTTTAGGTTAGGTGACAGTGGAACCTTTAAATAGAAACATGTATTAGAAAGTAGTTGGGCATGTGGAAGCAGAATTAAGATGAGAGGAAGGGAGAAAGGAAAGTCTACTTATTCTAGAAATTCTAGTAAATCTGTAGATGACAATAGGATGGCTGCCATTACAAGAAGGAGGGGCACTGAATATTTCTTTAGGATAAGGGAATACTCATCATATTTCAAAGTAAAGGGGAAAGGAGTGAGTAAAGATAGTGAGAGAAATTTAAAATATAAGAGAGAGACTTGACTAAAACTGTTGTCTTCAGACCATACACTGAAAGTTAATTTTTAATCTAAAAAAATCTAGCCTTTTATATTTTTGTCTAAAAGTCATTCTGATAAAATTTCCATTACAACTGAACACTATAATATAATAGGGAGCTGGTCTCTGGGGCATTAATAACTTTAATGCTAATGATTAATTGCAGTAATACTAAATTCTAATGGCTAGACTGTCACAAATAAGTGACTTCTCTGGTCCTCAGTTTTCTCATCTGTAAAATGAAGGGATTATACTTGAGGACCTCAGAGGTGCCTTATAGCCCAAAGTCCATTATTCTGTGATCCAATGGGGACTGGCCCAAAGAGGTTATGTTTAGCAGGTTAGTTCTTGGCAAAATGGTGAGATTGGCAAAGTTTCTAGTTAATGTCTTCCCATTTCTTCTTCTTTTTTTCCCATTTCTTTCTTCCACTGTGATGCCCCTGGCATCCTCCCAACTGCTGATGCCTCCCCCCACTCATACAAGAACCTGGTATTTAGAGGCAACATAGTCCTGGGGAAAAGAACATTGACTGATATCAGAAGACCTGGGTTCAAATTCCACATTATTCCTTATTACCTATAAGACCTTAAGAAAACCCTTAGCCCTCCTTGGCCTCATTTGTCTTGTCTGTAAAATGAGGGGATTGGACTAGGTGTTCTCTGAGGTCACTCTTGGCTCCACCTATCTGTTCCCACGAGTGTGCTTTGGAGGTATTATGTGGGCATGCTTTTTCCCCAGGTCGAACGTGGTATCTGTGATGACAGGAATAGTCTCATTTCATTTCTAACCTACCACTGTGGAGAACCATCCGTCTTCCTCCCTGACTGTGGTCATTCCCTATCAGAGCAGTTCTCCTGACTGAGAGCACCATCGCCAGGCACTTGGTTTGGTCTCAATAGAGACCTCAGCATGTGTTCAAGTAAGACAGCAGTGGGCTTATTTATACAAGGCTGATGCTGCTGCCTTCAGGGCAGCCGACTGCTTTTCTGAAGCAGCTGGTGTGGACAGACAGCTGGTGAACTTGGAGGCTGTGCAAGACAATCAGAGGAAGTTACTACATAAGCTTCTCACTGAAGGGAAAAGGGACTTTTCCACTGGTCTCTTTCTTTCTGAGAAATTCCATTTCCTAATTACATGACACAAATTGTTTCAGAGACTGTACACCATCTGCTCCTTTAATAAAGAGAGGTCAACAATGTAAAGATGAGGAAATCTAATGAGCAATTTCCCCCTCAGTCTAGCTTGCTGTATTTGGACATGAATGAACTGGTTAGATTGGAGAAAACCATCATGGTGGCAAAGGGCTTGAATTCAGGAATGCCATTCAGGTATTCTAAACCAGGGTGGAGACTCCGCCACCTTTCCTCTTCTCTTAAGAATCAACCAGGTGTAAGTACAATACAATTTATGGATTCCAAGGGTGTTGGCTAGACTTATTATACCTTTTATAAAGTGCCTAAACTCTTTTTTTTCATTTACTTAGTAGCTGGGGTAGGCAGGGCATCATTTTACTGGATTATTATGGACCTCGGATTTGTGAAGGTGAATGAATAAATGAATGAATGTGAGAGGTGTGTGTGTGTGTGTGTGTGTGTGTGTGTGTGTGTGTGTATGTGAATGTGTGTACTGGCTAAGGTTTCACATTTGTTACTTCATAAGATTTGAACAATATCCAATAAAGATAAAGAAATAATGACTGCTATTATTATGAAAAATTTTTCTTTTTTCTGTATTAAGTGATCTTTTCACCCTGTTTTAGTTTGACGTAGTCCTAGACAAACTGAATAATGCCTCCAATGGTAACAATCACTTTCTAGGGTCATCAGTATAGAATCAAAAATTCTGTCACCATTTTTTATCTTGAAAGTAAGACCAGAGAAGCAAAATGTCCTTTTGATTGATTCACAGAGGTTACCTAGCCCATCACAGAGATAATCTCTTAATAAGCCTATCTGCAATATACCCAACAAGAAGCATCTAGACTGCCTAAAGAACTTGAGAGAGGGGATCCCACTGCCTCCCTCCCCCTCTCCCTGGCAGCCTTTTCTACTTTTGGACAACTCTGATCGCTGTGGAAATTGTCCCCTGCATCGAAGATACGTGTGCCTCTCTGAGACTTGCCACTGCTCCTGATTCTGGCCCAGGGGCCCAAGTAAATCAAATCTAATCCTTTTGCCTGACTGCCTTCCAAAGATAGCTATCGTGTTCCCCTTCTAAGTCTTCCTTTCATGATAAACAAGCCCAATTCCTTTAACCATCCTCCCATGCATGAACTCAGGACCCTTCACCACCACCAACACCCCCCCCCCCTTATCCTCTGCTGGGCACTTTCCGGCTTACTCATGATCTTCCTGAGATTCAGTGTCCAGAACTGAACACCACATATGACCTGATGAGAGCAGAGCACAGCAAATTCCTCACCTCACTAGTCCTAGACTGTCGCTTAATGAAAGCCTTGTTGCAGAAAGTTATTATTTAAGGAGAGCTGAAAATGGGGTAGAGAAGATATAGGTTCAGATCCAAGCTCTGTAACTTGTCATCTTTATGGGGATGGAGATGGGGGTGGGCATGGGCATAGGCAGGGGGATGATGACTGGATGTGTCACTGAGCTTCCTCTACTAAAATAGGTCAGCAACTTCTCAGCAAGGTAGAGTCTTTAAGTGTTGCTAGAGTACTGAGTGGTTGAGAGCCAGTTTGGTGCCTGGGAAAAAGTCACTTCTGTCTAAGATCTGGTTTCCTCTTTTTTTAAATAGGGACAGGGAGTGCATCTCAGATTTTAGTAGTACGGGATTGTCTAGAAGAGAAAACTTCATCTCCCAATGCAAATTAGCACCTTCTCTGCAATGTATAGGATGTTGTATAAAGACCTCCCAAGTGATGAATCTTGTCCCACAGTCAAAAAGTGTGAGAGGCAGAATTTAAACCCTGGTCTTCCTAATTTCCAGGCTACCTCTCTATCCCTGTACCATTCTGCCTTTTTCTGTAAAATGGGGATAAGAGTATTCTCACTGCCTCCCTCACCAGGCTATTGTGACTAAAACCTTCTCTAAACCCTAGAAAAACAAAACAAACAAAAAACTACATACAGCAACATGAGTTGTTAATAAATACACCAATAGAACTGTCAGTCAATTTAGTATTTTCTTATCAGGTGGATGGACATTTTATTTGACAACTATATATCCAGTGACCAGATGGAAAGTATCTCACAGACATTTGAATTAGTATTCTTTCTGACTAGAAAGAAAAATAGAAAAAGAATGGGAATTTCCACATGTATTGTTTGTGAAGCTCTCGATGATTATTCCTCTGGAATAACTAATCTTAGTGCACTGGCCCATTACTTTGATGTTTTTATGAATAACCACCTGGAAGGTGAGACCACCTCATATTGGAATTTTGGGGAGTAGCTCCCTAATGTTAGATGAGATTCCAAATAGCCTTAAACAAAGTTCCTTTCTCTAACATATATGTTCCAGAGACTTTTTACTTAGTTGTGATAGGCTGGCCTGAGATCTCTGTTCGCTCATCAGTCTACAAGGTGCAACCTGAAACTCTGATGGAGGATTTCATTTCCCCCGCCACGTGTGATTCAGCTAAGCATAGCTTGATCAGGAACAATGTCCTTGTGTTATTTGACCTACAAGTTTCTTTTAAGCTAAAGGATTTTTCTCAGAAAATGGGAGGTGAGCAAAAGAAAGGAGTCACCGAAACTAAATGTAAATTTGTTTTTGTCTCCCACATTTCCCCATATGTTATTAACATATTGGTATTTGATGTGTCAGAATAATATTATAAATAATCTCTAATTAGTTTTATTCTTTTATCAACAATGTATTTGAAATAAAGCATATTAACTCCTCAGCCTTATCTTCCCCACCTCCCACCCCCAACCTATCTACCCTCCTGCAAATTCATCTTTTTTTTTCTGTTGAGGGCCCTACCATCTATGGACCAAAAAGCATCATATTTTTAATAAGATTGTATTATCTTCAACAACAAAGTCAGCTCTGAAGATGGATGACTTGCTTTTTATAAGAGATTGTTAGCTTTGCTTTCTTAACAGGACAAATACAGGTAGGAAAGACATGCAAAAGTTTCTACAAAAGACTATTTTCCTCTTAGGGAGATACAAAAAGACATATATAGAAAGCAGTTTCAGAAATTCTTGGGTGAACTCTACTGTTTTTGAATCCTTTGGTACACTTTGTGTGAGGATGGAACAATTTAATGTGTTTCTACAGGCTCTCCTGCATTGGTTAATTTATATTTAGAAAGGAGCGGGGGGGAAAGAGAAATTATTTCTGTAGTAATAATTTATATCCTCCAAGAATGACTATATGATATGGATGGCTCTGTTCCATTCCGTATAAAAATATTCTAAATCATTCTGTTCAAATAAAAAAGGAAAATGAGATGTGTTCTAACCATGAAGCTTGTACCCTTCTTTATATTTCTCTCATATGTTAGGAAATGTTGTAAGTTACAAAAGAAGCAGTAAGATAAGGTATAATGAGGAGCAAAATTGTAAGCAGTGTCGAGACAAAGTAACCTATTTTGATGGGTAGAGTTCGGGGTTCTGAATCTGTGTTTGTTTTTCTTCTACTTTTTCTTATAGTGAAGAAAGTTATACAGTCAATGACTATGCTTTGAGGGACCAACTGTTGGTAGAGCCTTGGGACCATGAAGAAATGAATTCTTCTCCCCTGAAGAACAGTTCTACCATGCTTTATTCCAGGCAGAGCTCTGCCAGTCACCTGTTTACTCTGACGGTTCTCAGTAACCATGCAAATGAGAAAGTGGAAATGCTCCTGGGAGCTGAAACTCAGTAAGTCCTTGGGGCACAGAAGTGTGGAGGAATGGGGTGGATATTAACAGAATTCCCTTTTGGGAATCCTCTCTCTCTTTCTCTCTCTCCCTCTCCCTCCCTCCCTCTTTTTCTCACCATTCATCCAATAACTCACATGAAGAAGTGAAATGTTCTGATTTAGGTTTGGGTTTGTTGGATGTTATCAAAATCCTTCATCAATTCTTGAGGACTTTTTTTTGATGCTTTTTGGGTAATAGTATCTTGTTTTGGGGAATGTTTGAGATCAGTATGAGGAAAAGATGCAAAATCTGAAGCCAAGGAGACCCTGGTTCACATTCTTCCTCTGGTACGTGATGGTGCTAAACAAACAAATCCCAGAATTCAAGATTTGTAAAGAAACTGAGAGGTCATCGAGGCCAACCCAGACCTAACAAAGATTATCCACTATAACATGCTGGACAGGTCGTTAACCAGCTGCTGTGTGTAGCCCTCCAGTGAAAGAGCACCTACCAGTTGCAAAGGCAACCTGTTCTACTTTGGGGCGCTTTCTTTGGCAGGAAAGTTTTTCTGAAATCCAGCCTAAATTTGTCTCCTTTCACCTTCCATCCACTGCTCCTGGTCCGACATCTTGAGGTCAAACAGTACAAAGCTCCCTTTTCTTCTCCACAAGAACCCTTCACTTGCTTACCAGAAGAAAGAATTCTTCTTTCATCCTTACCTCCAACCTGGTTTTCTCATGCTCAGGCTAAACATCCTCATTTCCTTGAAATGAGCCTTATAGCTTCACCTAATGGAAGAGCTGACCAATCCACTGGTAGTTGTCTACAAATGATCACTGTTACCTTAAGGGTCAAATATAAAATCTTTTGTTTAGCATTTAAAACTCATCACTGCCTGGCCCTTTCCTACCTTTCCAGTTTTCTACTTTACTCCCCTACATACATATTGTAATCCAACCATACTGGCCTCTTTGCTGTTCCTTGAATAGGTCACTCCATTTCCCATCTCCATACTTTTCCTCTGTTTGTCTCTGTGTACTGACTTCTCCTCTTTCTCTCTTTTGGAATCTTTGGCTTCCTTCAAGACTCATCTAAAGGCAAGCCTCAACAGGACCCCCAGCCTTCTGCTCTGAGGTTACCTGTCATCCATCTTGTATTCATCTTTTACGTACCTGGCTTGGGGGTTTGTTGGTTTCTTTTTTTTTTTTTTTTTAAGATATGTTCTTATACCCATTAGAATAGAAGGTTCTTGAGGGCAGGGACTTTTTTTTGCCTTTGTTTGCATGCTCAGTGCTCAGCATAGAGCCTGGCATGTAGTAATTGCCTAAATACTTGTCAACAGATAACTTCCCTTTGAATGACCCTGCGACATGGTGCGCCACATGTCCAAAGTCCTTGTTTCTGAAAGCTCTGATTCTCTTAAGGAGCCCACAAGAAACATTCATGTGCTTGGCCTCATGAAATGATTGACATCTTATGACATTTGCTCATGACTTGAAAGTGCCAGCCTAAGAAAGGACTTTGTATTTTGTTGAGTACACAGTAGAGAGCCCCTGAAGGCTTTTTCACAGAGGAAACAAGGGGGAAGAGAGGAAGTGGAGAGGAAATAAGCACTTATCTAGTGCCTGCTGTGTGCTGGGCACTGTGCTCAGCTCTTTACAAATATGATTTCATTCGATCCTCATAACAACCCTGTGCAGTATTACAGGGGCTGCTATTATTCCCATTTTACAGTTAGGGAAACTGAGGCCAGCAGTGGTTAAATGCCTTGCCCAGGGTAACAGCTAGTATTTGAGGTAGAATTTGAACTCATAACCTTCCTGACTTTGAGTGACTTGTGTTGTTTTGTCATTTTTCAGTTATGTCCCACTCATCGTGACTGGAGTGGTTTGTCATTTCCTTCTCCAGCTCATTTTACACATATGGAAGATGAGGCAAAGAGGTCAAGTGACTTTCCCAGGGTCACACATAGCTAGTAAATGTCTGAGGTCACATTTGAATGTAGGAAGATGAGTCTTTGTGACCGCAGGTCCAGCATTCTATGCTCTATAGCACCGCCTAGTGGCCCACAACAACACCAACAAATTGCTAAGGGATCAGTGAGAGTCTCCAGGTTTTCTGCTCTCCAAATTCTCATTTATAACACAAAGAATTATCTTTTAAAAAAATTAAAATCCATCTCGGTAGGAGCTGATCTCTTAACAACATTCCAGTCTTCCCTTTTCCTTTCCCTTCCTCACTCTGGATTGGGGCCTTGTGCTGATTTGGTTAAGTTGCCTTGAGTGCCAAACATTTAATAAATACTTATTGAGTGCTTTCTTAGTGCTAGGGACTGTACCAGATGAGATGAATGGATGGATGATTGGATGGATGGATGGATGAAAATAAAGAAAAAGAATATTAAGTGCTTATTACGAGCAAAGGATTATACTAAGAGGTAGTATACCAAAAGAAAACAGACATTGCCACTCTCAGGAAATTTACATGCTAATAGAAACAACACAGATAGGATATTTCAAATGGCAATCAGTTAGAAAAGTGCAGGGGTCCGTAGGTCCTTAGCTCAGTCGATGTTACTGCATCCCATAATATAACTACTTTTGATAAAACTGTATGGGTTTCTGACACAGAACCCTCAACGGTGCCAAAGCCTGGGGTTGCTAGAATTCCCTTCTGGGTTTGAGTAACTGTGGCCACTGAGGATGCAGAGACTGCAGCACCTGAAGAGGCACCAGGGAGGGCCTTTGGAACAATTCTTTTCCCAGCCATCTTGGACTTCCATCAGTCACACGTTGTATATTCAGGGAAGCCACCCCCACTTACCTCCCCTTGGTTTTGGCCACCATCCTCTGCACTATACCCATTCAAGGAACCTTCCTGTGTACTCTGCTTATTTAAATTTCTTTTGTTGCTTAACCGAGAAAAGGTTTTAATGTCTTATCCAAATATAGCCCATCATCTCTGTTTATGAGTTAGAGTTTACTCTTCGATTGTGAACAAGACAATAGTATAATCTGGTGGAAAGTGCAGAAGGGCACCATTATTTTAAAGTGAGGATGTTTTACTGCAGTCACTTCCTTAGCCCTTCCCGCCACCCCCATCATCTTCCAAAAGGGCTGTGAGAGCCAGAGGGTCTCCTTTGTCTGGGCTTATTACAGGGAAGCCCAAGCCACTGCAGCTGGCAGAGATACTGGAGCCTTCTGTGCAGAAGATCCGTCACCGGCTTCCTGAGTTTACAGTAGAGTTCTGGGCTCTGCGTCTGTCAGATCAGATCTTTGGAATGATGGGAGCTCTTCAAGAATATACCGGGGGCCCCCTTCACCTGGTGTCTTTTGCAGATGGGACACAGTTCCTTCTAGCCTGGGCCCCAGCATGCCCCTCTCCCAAACTGTCTTTCCCAACAAAGGAGGAGTGATGAAAGGGAGGCCTGTTGTAAATCATCCACAGAACCCGGTCCTGGGCCCCTCAGAGAAAGGGGCTTTGTCTGCCCGAACTCTTCGGCTTATTTCCTGCTGCACTTAATGGTTTAATTAACAGGAAGCAAATGATGATCTCATAGAACTGTAAATGGTGAGATGAGTTTTGGCCTAAAGAATCAACCACAAACTTAGGAAGAAAAAGTTTACATGGCAAATGCTTGTCAACAGTTGAACCCATTCAATTTTTGGATTGTAGGATTATTAATTGATAGAATTAGAGGTAGAAGGGACCTTAGAAGCATCTGGCTTAATCTCTGTGTTATTTTACAGGTGAGAAAACTGAGGCCGATAGTAGTTCAGTGACATCCCCTAAGGTCACACAAACATTGGGCAACAGGCAAGATTTGAACTCAAAACTCTGGATTCCAAATCTAGACCTCTTCCCCCTGCTGCTTCTAATATAAGCTCAAGGATAATGACACCTCATATTTATAAAATATTTTTCTTCTTTGCAGAAGTCCTTTATTCTTTGTCCTGTCCAAGCCCCGGGGAGGCAGGACAGGAAGGGCTCAGTTCCTGAGGTTATATATAGGGAGAAAGTAGCAGAGAGAGGATTTGAACTCAGGTCCTTTGATGAAAATCCAACACTTTTGCTTCATCACCTTAAAAGCAATGTCCAAAGGGCAGAATGGCAGTGCAGGAGCAGGGAGGGAAAGGAATGATTGTGGTCGTTCTAGCTGACATCGATGCAATATTCAACAGGCACAAAATCATTTTTTCAAACCTACATTATCCTGTCTGATCCCCACAATAATGAAAGAAGGAAACAGACATTTATTAAGTAACTACTACCGGCTAAGCACTTGACGAACATTTTCTGCCTTCGTCATTATGACAATCCTGGGATAATGAGAAGTTTGGCACTCTCCAGATATTTCAGGTTTAAACCCCTCCCTATCGCCCTCTTGCATTATTTCATGTAGGCGCCCAAGGGAGATCCCCAGTACAGAGGAGTAGGTGCTGTAATTCTCAGCTTCCATTCTATTTGGGACTTTGTGGTTTGGCTTTCTTTGCTCTGCATCAGCTCATACAAAGTGTTCCTGTCTCTCTAAATTCTTCCTCTTCATCATAACATGAGGCCCAGTAGCACCCCTTTACATTCCTTCGTTCAAAGAATTTCATCTTGAAAAGGCCTTTCCAGTTTGTCCTGCCTCCTGAGGAGGTGCCCAGTCTACAAAATACCCGACTCCTGGTCATCTGGGCTCTGCTCGAAGACCTTCACATAGGGGAGCCCCCTCACCCCCTCCCAGGGCAGCCCTTTGTGCACTGGGATAGAGCTACACTTAGTATTTGTCCTGACATCAAGTCTGTGTCAGCCTCTTGGCCCTGCTGACTCTAGCTCTGACTTCTGGGACAAGTCAAACATGATTATTCCCCTTTCACTTTCTGGTTCTTTGGATGCTTGGGCTCAACTTCCTCTAAATCTTTGCTTCCAAACCAAACATCTCGGATTCCTTCAATGGGTTTTTAAATGGCATGAAATTTGATCATCACAGATATCTTCCTCTGTATGTTCTCCAGCTTATTAATATCCTTCCTAAAATGTGTCCAGAACTGAACCCAATGCATCTAGGTGGTACGGTAGCCAGGAAGACTTGAGTTCAAATCCAGCTTCAGACACTTATTAGCTGTGATCCTGAGCAAATCATTTCACCTCTGTCTGCCTTAGTTTCTTCAACTACAAAATGGGGCTCATAATAATATGTACCTCCCAGGGTTGTTGTGAGGATCAAATGGGGTAATATTTGTAAAGTACTTAGTACAATGTCTGGCATGTAGCAGGTCCTTTAAAAATGCTTGCTTCTTTCCCCATTACGTATAATACAGTTGGCAGTCACCTCCCTAGCTCTGCACATTCTCTGTCTCTGAAGGCAGCCAAATATCCATCACCTCTGCTTCTTGGCCGCCACAGCATGACTACAATTCTTGTCAAATGCGTACCCGTGGGTTTATGGTCCTCCTGAACCAATTTAGGATTAGAGTTTGATAGGCATGGCGCCTCCATCTCGGACCTGTAAAGGGAATCTTTGTCTTGCTAATAACTCCTGGCAAAACTACCACGACAGAGTCTTTGCCCACATGTGTGTGTGTTTGTATGTTATGCATGTGTTTTGCAGCTGTATCTTACCCACAAGAAATGATTCATTAGCTAATATTTCTAGTGAAATGGTGTATCCCCAGTGTTGGCTTGAGGATACATGGTTTTTCTGCTTCTGTGAGGTGGCAAAGAGGTCGTGCGCCCAGTTCAGATAAATCTAGGAACATCCTAGGGCAACTGGGCCAAATTCTTTTACAAGTGAGGAAACTGAGGCCCAGGGAGGTCACAGGAATTTCCTAAGGTCACCCAGGTAGAGGCAGAGTCAGGGTTGGAACTCTTTGAATCCAGCACTCCTTCCCTTGTATCGCACACTCTCACACTGGGAAAGTAATGAGCATTCTGTGTCCCCACTGGCTTCAAAGGCTTGACTTTTCCTTTTCTTAGAGTTCCTTATTAACTTCTTTCCTATGTTGTACAAAATTCAGATGAGAGACTTGGTTGTGCTCTCCATGTTGCTCCCCATAGTCCAGATTTCTCCCTACCCCTGGGGGATGCTGTAGAGTCTGGCAGCATCAAAGGTGGAAAGAGGAGACCTGGTTTCACTGGAGCAATTTCCAGAAGCTTTGACAGCACACGACAGCCACAAGAACTGTCTTGTTCTATCCTTTGGCAATCTTGGATGATTCTATATCCATGCCTATTTCTATATGTGTGTGTATATTCTTTATGTGGGGGTAGGTATATATGTATATAGACACACATTTATACATACATTACACATATACATACATATAGATATGCATATATATGTGATATGTGATATATCCCTAGAAAAGGGAGTCAAAGGGAGTCACAACAGATATTAATAATTAAAATGCTTGTTTGGGAGTTTTGCTTTAAAAAAATTCTTATTTTTGCCAAGACCTCTGCCTTTTCTCCTGTCCACTGTTGCAGTGTGGTGGCACTATAGATGGCAGAAGCCCAGAGTTCAAATCCTGCCTCCATTTCGTCATCTGTAAAATACACATAACAAGAACATTTTCTTCCCAGAGTTGTTGTCAGGATAAAATGGGATACTACTTGTAAAACGCTTTGCACCCTTATAGTACTATGTAAATGCAATGGAAAATCATTTGAAATGGGAAGGAATTAGTGGCTGGGGGACCTGGAAAGACTTTCTGAAGAAGGTGGGTTCTGAGCTGACACTCAAAGAAAGTCAGGGATATTAGAGGTGCAGGTGAGGGAGCAGAGCCTTCCAGGGAGGGGGCATGGCCAGCACAAAAGTTGAGAGACGGAATTTGTGTTGTAGAAACAGCAAATAAGACAGTGTTCCCAGGCTCTGCAGTACAGGGAGGAAAGTTAGAAAGGCAGACAATTAGTGAACATTTATTAAATGTTTTCTTTTGCCCGCCACTGTGCCAAGAGCTAGGAAAACAAAGAAAGGTATAAACAAGGTCCCTGTCCTCAAGAGTCTCATTCTAACTGGAGAGATAGCACATATGTGCTCTATGAACAAGACCTCTACAGTGTAAATGGGAGGTGATCTCAGATGGAAGGCTCTAACTAAAGGATGGGGGCACATGGAGGGTTTGTAAAGGCTTCTTGCTGAAGGTAAGATTAGGGCTGAAAGCCCAGGCTTCTTAGAGGTGGAGGTGAGGAGAGGGAGAATTCCAGACAATATTAGCCAATCAAAAGGCAAGAAGTCAGGAGAATAGCAAGGAGACAGGTGTCCCTCAATTACAGAGTGTGCAGAAGGCAGAAAAGTAGACAAAGGCTGGGAAGGTAGGTAGGGGTCAGGTTATGAAGGCTGTCTGAGGGTTTACATGGATTATTTCATTTGATCTTCACAACAGTCCTGTGAAATAAGTGCTATTATTATCCCCATTTTACAAATGAAGAAGTGAAGCTCTCATGGGGATTAAGTGGCCTGCCCAAGGTAATACAACTAGTAAGTATCTAGGGCAGGATACACACTCATGTCTTCTTCATTCCAAATCCTGTGCACTACCCACCATGCCAAGCCAGAGAGGCAGAATTTGAACTCAGGTCCCAAGACTCTAAATCAAGCCCTCTTCACTGCAGCAAGTTGGGGATCTAGAATGGAGGGAGCTCTACTGAGATTGGGAAACTAATTTTCAGCTTTTATTCCTAGGAGCGAACGAGCCCGCTGGATAACTGCCTTGGGGCGGAGCAGTGACCTACAGAGCTTGGACAGGACCAGTAAGTAGAAAAGATCTGGGGGCTAATTGAGAAGCGCTGACCCTGGTGGATATTTCTTGAGTAGCAACTAAAGCATCATCTGCCCTTCCTTCCCATCCACAAGACAAGTTGGTCTTTCTAGGCATCCCATCCATGCCAGATCATCTCATACCTCAGTGCCCTCATTGTTGGCTGGTTTGATCAGGTGCCATGTTTAAGCTTAGGCACACTTAGACACTCAATATTGGAAGACTCTTGATCTCACTTTGTCAATCTGGAAAAACAGAGAAGGTTGGCCTGGGGCAACAGCAACTTTCTAAAAAGGTAGAATGACTTTATCATCCTACCTATACATTTTTTTCTCTCCCAGCTTAAAGAGAATGAGAGAGTGACTGTAGACCATACTGATTTTCTTTTCATTTGACAGAACTCTTGCTTCCCCTCCCTCAAAGTTCACTCAGAGCATTCTCTCTTCTCCTCAGTGCTGACCCAAGTGGAAATCATCCGCACTTTCACAGCCAAGCAGCCAGATGAGCTGTCCCTCCAGGTGTCAGATGTGGTGTTGGTTTACCAGAATGTCAGTGATGGTGGGTACATGTTCTTTGTCATGCAGCTGCTCCCCATAGCTCAGGTGGATCAAGGCCAGAAAATTCTACTTTCAGTTTCTTCTCAATGTGTCACAGACTGCTGGGATGTATGGTCATATTATCAGCTGCTGGTCTTTTCCCAGAGCCATACAGGTCAGCAGTCTGTCCATGGGGCATTTGCTGTATGTATTTAACTTCAAATCTTCTAAGAATTTACCTGTAGGTGGGAGGGGCTGGGAACTGGTGATAATTGGCTCTAATAGAATTGTAGGATTCTTTTATAAATATATTGGTTAATCCCCAAAGCGAGAAAAACATGCCTCAGAGGAGCCGATACACTGCGCCAGCCAGGTGACCCTGGGCACCGTACATTTTAAGTGACCATAGACTCCTCATGGATTTGTACCAGGAAGAGATTTCCTAATGAATCCTCTGAACTGCATTCTTTTCTCCTAAAACATTTAGAAAAGACAGGAGAGCATAGCAAACGGTGTAGTGACCATGTGGTTTAATACATTCTGAATCTGGAGTTAGCTCCTGGATTCAAGTGTTGGTTCTGCCACTTACTCCTTGTGACCTTGAGCCAGTCACTTAATCTCTGTGGGTCTCAGTTTCTGAAACTGTGAAATGAGGGGGCTGGACAAAATGGGGATCGGATCCCCACAAGTTCCAGGTATATGATCCTTGAGTTTATATCCTGGCTGTGCTATTCCTTCAGCTCTGACCCTGAGCAGTCCATTTAAACATCTGCACCTCAGTTTCCTCTTCTGTAAAACGAAGTATTTGGACCAGGTCCCTTTCAGCTCTAAATTTTTGATTATCAACAAATCAAATCCAAAATGGACAAGAAGGGACACAAGTACATGATACCAAAAAACAGTCCCTAACAAGACAAGTAATCAAATGGTAGGAGTTAATATTTTTCACTGAAAAACTGCAAACAATAACCACAAAATGAAAATCTATTCTAAATCACAAATAGTGAGAATGCAAATTAATTTCATTTGTGAGGCCCTTGAGACTGGGAGCAACTTCTGTGCCTTCTTGTATTCCTCCTGAGCACGTAGTTGTTGAGCCCTTTTCATTTATATCTGACTCTTCATGATCCTATTTGAGGTTTTCTTGGCAAAGACACTAGAGTGGTTTGCCATTTCCTTCTCCAGTTCATTTTATAGATGAATAAACTAAGGTAAACAGGGCTAAGTGACTGGCTCAGGGTCACACAGCTAGTAAATGTCTGAGGACAGTTTTGAACTCAGGAGGATGAGTAAGCCCTCTACAAACACTTAGCAGCTTGACTGATTGTAAGATTTTCCTTGCAGGTTGGTATGAAGGTGAAAGGCTTCGGGATGGTGAAAGGGGTTGGTTTCCTATGGAGTGTGCCAAGGAGATAACCTGCCGGGCGACAATAGACAAGAATGTGGAGCGAATGGGACGGTTACTTGGACTGGAGACCAACGTTTAGCTCCCCGATGGCTCCCTTTGGGGATGGCAGGATTTGCACTAAATGATAGTGGTGGGCTGGTTGGTTTTTGCTAGTTTTATTATTTTATTATATTTTTTAACACAGCCTATTTTATTAAATGAAAATAAAAATCACTTTTCTTCAAACTTGTACAGTTGCTGGGTTCTCTTAGGAAAGAGACTGTCTCCAATGCTTCTGATTAAAAAAGCAGAGATCTGGGTTCAAGCCTTTTTTGCTTTATTTCAGGGTGATGGGGTCTGGTCATGGGCAGAGCACCCAGGATGGCATCTCTCCACATGGAGAACCTAGGAAACTTGGTTCTAGGTTTCCTAACTTGGTTTCTCAGGTTCTAGGAGAATCAGGATGATACATGTCAGAAAAGCATCTGAGAGAGACTGGAGCATGTGTAGACATTTCAAAACTGGCTGCATCAGCTATCTGCAGGACAAAGAGAAGACTCTGATTGTCTGCTCATTGTTCACAAAGGCTTGTTGGCCAACTTTAGCCTTGGCCCATTGACCTCAGTCTAGAGTTGAGATGTGGGCCATTGAGCATTGATACCCCTGAGGTCTGAAGGGAATGGAGTCTCCCCCTTCATCCCATCCTTTCAGAATCCAGGTCTGGCATCTATGCCACAAGGAGAGACGTTCAGGGCACCAGTCTATCTGCAGCTGAGGCAAAGACACATCTGGCAGTGAGGCCACCTCTGAAGGTGAACTTGGTGGTAATTAATAAGAAACATTTATATAACACCCTACTATGTGCCAAGCACTTTACAATTATTATCTCATTCGATCCTCAAGATAACCCTGGGACACAGGTACTATATTATTATCTTCATTTTACAGATGAGGAAATTGAGGCAAATAGAGGTTAACTGACTTACCCAGGATCATACAACTATCATGTATTTGATACCAGACTTACATTCAGGTTATCCTGACTCTACTACCCTGCCTAGCTGCCCCTGAAGGGAAGGAAATAGTAAAGGAAAAGGCATTTATTGAGCATCTACCTACTATGTTCCAGGCACTGGACTGAGTACTTTATGAATATCATCTCATTCGATTGGTGGGATCAGTACTATGCAGGAACTGAACTGATTGGAGCCTCCTCTCCCCAGAGACTGAGATGCTTTGGCAGAGAGTGTGCCCCCAAGGTAACGGGGAGGCAGATCATGTTTGCACATTTTTATTGTTCTGTCTTCCAAGTAAATAGCCCTTTTGTAAAAGCAGCTCAATGTTAAAAGGAACTGAACCTGACATACGGTGGAAACCAAGCCAGTGGGGGCTCAAACTGAAGGCAGTAGAGATAACAGATGCTCCAACCCCTAAAACTAGAGGAGTGGGCTAGCCCTTGAGAGAATGGAGCTAGTGGTCCATGTCACATCACTAAAAGCTTAAAAAAAATACCATGGAAAATGGTTAACAGACGAGGGATGAATTTCAGCTGCCATCTAGAAATACTCCTTTCTTCCAATACATTGTGTTACGTAAGTATGTTTCAGGGGCTGTCCTCTGATCGCTCCTATTTTTCCTACATTCCCCTCCTCACTGGGCACTTACCCTGCAAACTTTGCCCTCATGACTCGGCTGCCTTCACCCTACAGATTCCCTCCATCCCTTCGGTTCCCTTCTCTCACTGGTGAGGTCCTTCCAGGGGCCTCTCTTTGGGGAATGAGCCCAAGCTGGCCAGGCTTTGTCCCCTCCCAGCTGTGCTTCTGACTCTGAGGCCCCAATGGCCCTCATGGTGCCTTCTCTCTGCCCACTTCCTTCAAGTTCCCTTTTGTGTGTAGTTCCCCATTCTGTTAGAAAGTGTGCTCCTTGGGTTGGGCAGGAGCTGTCTGTTTGCTCATTTGTGTCTCCCAGTGCTTAGCGCAGAGCCTAGCACCTAGCAACTTGGCTCCCTGACAGAGAGGGGATCCTAACCTAAATTCCCTCCTGTGAGTGGAGGTTTCAAAAATCTCCCAAACAGATGAGTATTGGAAGACTCATCTAGGAAATGTCCCAGGTCTAAGTTACAGCAGAAGGTGAGACTGGAGACAGGTAGGCCCCCTTCCCAGCAGCTGTTATGACAATTCAGGAGCCAGGTGATGAGCTCTGCCCCAAGATGGGAGCAGCATTGGAGGAGAGAAGGGGGCATATTCAAGATACCTAAGAAGGCAAAAATCAACAGGCTTGGACATGAGAGTGAGGCATCCAGGAGGGACTGGGAGGATGCTGGTATCCTCAGCATCAGTGATGCACACCGCTGCATTTTCACAGAATGACACACTGGACACAGTGATATGGGGCTTTGCATCAGGGAGAGGGGTGTATTGTTTTATTGCATCTTTATCTTCCGTTTTTACATTACCTTCATTTCTTACTTATTCTACCTAAAGGCAGCTAGGTAGTGCTGTGGACAGAATTTTGGGCCTAGAGACAGGAAGATATAAGTTCAAATCTGACCTGCTAACTAGCTATGTGACCCTGGCCAAGTCATCTGACCTCCATTTCCTCATCTATAAAATGGAGATAATGATAGCTCTTACCTTCCAGAATTGTTGTGAGGATCAAATGGGACAGTATTTGTAAAATACCTACTGTGTGCACAGTACCTGGTACATAGTAGGTGTTATATAGACACTCATGCCTTTCCTTCCTGGAGTCAGTTCAAATCCAGTCTCAGACTGGCTGTGTGATCTGGAGAAGGCTACTTAATCTCTGCATCTCTAACTGTAAAACGGTACTAACTGCACTTACCTCCCAGGGTTGTAAGGATTAAATGAGACATAATATTTGTAACACTCTTATCACAGGCCTGGCACTATGATAATTGTAGGCACTTAATCAATGCTGGTTCCTGTCCCTTTCCCTCCCCATAAACTGCCCCTTTTGACATAATAATAAAAAACAGCAAATTAAATGGTTCAACAAAAACAGCCAACACACGGTTGCAGTATCTATTGCCTTAAATGGGTGTTTGAAAACGTCAAGGACTCAGGAGTTGGTGGAGCAAGCTCCTGGAGTTACCTCCCTGGTCTCCCACTTTCCCAGAGGAGGGGCAAAGCAAAGAACACTTTTTGTAACACAAGTGTATGGGTGGCACGTCCGAGCTACTGCCTCAGATCCCAAAGCCAGTCTGCTCCACTTAGTGGAGAGGTCCTGGTTCTGCCCTCTTGGTCACAGGTTCAAGGTAGGCCATTCCAGCTCTTGAGCCAAGTCTATTATTCTATTATGAGTTGATTTTTTAACTGGGGTAAATCCTTAGAGGCTGCGATGGAAATCAGCTAAGACAAGATGTGTCAATTACATGGTCTAGCCAGCAAGGGACCCTGGGTAAGGACGTCCTAGCATTTTCTGAGAAGCAGAGGTCAATTCTAACATAGGTCAGGCTTATGGAGAAAGCTACCTTCTCACCAGGATGGCATCAGCTTCTTAGCAGTTCTGGGTCATCTTGGCAAATATCCTGTTGACACCAGAAACTGGCCTTAGGGCTTCTAGGAATTAATTTGGGTGTTGCCTGAACAGTTATGGAAGTCCATAATAGGTCAATGATCTTATTAGCTAACATTTTGTTATTTTTTTTTATTATTCGCTAACAGGTCTTTTTGATAAAAATAAGTTTTTATTGGATTTCTTTTTACATCATCTAAAATTCCTCATGTATCTTCTCCCTCCTTTTCCAGGGAGAAATCCCTTATAACAAAGAGTTGAAAAAAGGGTGGGATGGGACCTCATCAAAACGAACCAAAGTAATACCAAGTCTGACATATGCAGAATTCCATGCCCATCCGTCCCCCACATCTGCAAAGATGCAGGGAAGTGCATTTATCTCCTCTCTGCATTGGGGCTAAGCATGTTCTCTGCAATTTACCAGTGTTCAATCAATTAACAAACATCTATTAAGCACCTACTATGTGCTAGGCACTGGGCTAAGCTCTAGGGAGACCAAGAAGAAGTAAAGCAGTAAATGGTCCCTGCCCTGAAAGAGCTTCCACTCTAATGAGGGAGATGTATATAGAAAGGGATGCACGAGAGAGACAGACTAGGTGAAACGTATTAGGACATTCAGCTTCCAATGTCTTTTTTTGTTCCTTGCATGTGCAGGTATTACATAAAAGAGTAACTTTAATGTTTAATTTTTGCTGGGCATGGTAGTTTTAATTTTTATATGCCATTGCAATTTTTTCAAACCTTATTAAATTTCGATATATATATTCTCTGATTTAGTACTGAGCTGTACACCGAAGAAGTCTCTCTAACAGATGGTGCCATGGATAGAACACTGGACTTGGAGTCAGGAAGATGTGCGTTCCGATCTGCCCTTTGATACCGACTGGTTGTGTGATGCTGGGCAAGTCACTTAACTTCTTTCTGCCTCAGTTTTCTCATCTGTAAAATGGAAATAATAAATGCATCTCCCTGCCATGATTGTGATGAGGATAAAGTGAGCTAACAATGCATGTAAAGTGCTTGGCAAACCTTATGGCCCCATAGAATGCTAGTTATTGTTCTTAGACATGGAGAGTGCCAGGACCGCAGGACTAACATACGTCTGGGGCAGGATTTGAATCCAAGCCTTCCTGGCTCCAAATTCAGCACTCTATGACGTGGGCTGAATTGTGGGGCCCAGTGCATCAGTAAAGATGGAGCATTGTGACTGAGGAAACCATTTTACCATTTACATAATTTATGTAAAACTTTCATCATAGGATTTACAGGCAATCTTAGTAGTAACTAGAGACAGTGAGTTTACTATAGCATTGTCTGAGTCTCAGATTTGGAGTCAGGAAGACCAGAGTTCAAATCTTCCCTCAGGCACCTACTAGCTGTATGACGATTGACTATGATGATGATCATTAAAATTACATAGTGCCTACTATGTGTCAAGCTCTGTATTAAGTGCATTGCAAATATCTCATTTAATCCTCACAACAATCCTGGGAGGTAGGTACTATTATTATCCCCATTTTACAGGTGAGGAAACTGAGGCAAACAGGCTATAAGGTTTGCCACGCCCCGTATCACTGTACACACATCTCATTTTATCCTCACAACAATCATGGCAGGCAGGTGCTACTATTATTATCTCCATTTTTCAGATGAAGGAACTGAGGCAGAGTGGTTAAGTGACTTGCCCAGGGTAGCACAGCTAGTATATGTCTGGGGCAGAGGTTGAACTCAGCTCTCCCTGACTCTTGGTCCAGGACTCTATCCACCAGACTGCCATAAACCGGTTGGGAGAGAGGGAGTCACAATGCCATTTATGATTCAGTGAGAGACATTCTCTATTTCCCCTTTTTCCCACAATCACTCAAGATTTTACTGAACACAGACTAAGGCCCAGGCTCTCCACTAGGCTGTGGGGTACAAAGAGAGAAACAGAATTTCCCTGTCCTCACAGAGCTTTCTTTCTCAGGGAGATAACATGCGTCCACTTCAGGACATATAAAAGAAGCACAAAACAGAATCAAATAACCTTGGACAAACAGGCTGATCTCTTAAAACCAATTTTTATTGCCCTCATTCGCTTTTACATCATGCACATTTCCGAAAGGGGTGCTGGGCTATGTATATCCTCTTTCCTTTTCCTCCTTCCCACCCCACTCTTTCTCATTTCTTCTCCACTCCAAGTCTTCTGCCAACTGAGTCAGCTCACTCCTCTCCTTCTAACATCACCACTTCCTTGGACCCCTAGCTTTCTGTTCATACTTGTCTTCCCCCACCCCAAAACACACCCACAGCTTTGGACTATTCTGTAGTCCCCTGACCTTGAATTTGGAATAGGGCCTCCAGACAGCCTCGTTGACTGAACTGTGTTTGGAATTAACCCAGAAACCAGGAGTTCTTGCACACACATCTTCCCCATCAAGTGTGTACGTTAATTAGTTGCTATTCATATTAATTTGATATAATAATAGTGGGACTCATTGGCAGTGATTGGTCAACATCAGCCCAAAATATGCCCCCTCAGCAACCCACGATGGGCAAGGCAGTTCTTATGTTTTTGATGTAAATCCTTTTAGGATCTGTTATTTTAGCCTGTGGTAAGCTTTCCATGCATTTACTTTGTGTCGTGTGGGACTGATATCCTTTTCGTTTCCCCCAAATTTGTCTCTCAAATTGCCAGAAACGAATATAAGTATGCCTGATTTGATGACTCAGAGACTTCCCCAAGGTCACACACGTTGTAAGCATCAGAGGCAGAATCTGAACTCAGGACCCTTGGACTGAAAAACCAGAGTTCTTTCCACGGTACCATGCACACTCTCAATATGCATCAGACACTATTGGAGTTTTGGAGGCTAAAAATGTGAATTACCATTAGGCACTTTTAGTACCATTTCTTTACATATTTAACTATCTGGAACCCTGCAAATTGTCCATTGACTGGATGAGGCAGCTAGGTGACCCAATGGATGGGCAGGAAGACTCTGATTCAAATCTTGCCTCAGACAATGACGAGCTGTGTAACTGTGGGTAAGTCACTTAAACTTTATGAACCTCAGTTTTCTCCTCGGTAAGTGGAAGTAAGAACAGAACCTGGCACATCAAGTAAATTAACATATATACAGTGCTGTGCAAATCTTTAAGCACTCTCTAAGTGCTAGCTGTTACTATTTTTCTTTTTAAAACTTATGTAGCATTTCACTTTTCCCCAGTTATGTGTAAAAACAATTTTTAACATTCGTTTTTAAAATTCTGACTTCCAAATCCTCTTCCTTCCTTCCCTACCCCCCACTGAGAAGACAGATAACTCCATATAAGTTACAGATGCGTAGTCGTGCAAAACACTTCCACACTAGTCATGCTGTGGTGTCACAAAGAGTTCAGTCAGATCACTTCTAATCCAAGTATGGGCACTTACTGAGAATTGAGACGTCCCTCAGAAGCAGGCTAGGTTCCAAGAGGAACCAGCAACTTAGTAAGATACCACCAGCAAATTTAGAGGGTAATGATGCTGATTACACAACAGAAATGAGTATTATAAAGGCAGGAAGGATTTGTTAACGGATTAGGTAACAGGGGAAGGGGCTCTTTTACAGTCCAGGGGTCAAACATCCTGGACATGCTGCCCTCCACTGGCTAGCTGTTGTGGTCCTATCTGGTCAAGATGGATAGTTAGATATCGTGGTCCTGTCTTGGGCTAAATGGATGATGTGATTGTGCTTCAGTACAAGAACATACCTGTTCAAATATGTGAAGTGAGTCTGGGGCAGGGGCTAGCTAGGGTAAGCGACTGTAATGAGTCGAGGGACCTGTGGTATGGTTAGAGCCAGACTGTGTGGCTCAATCAGGACATGCCTACTGTTCAGTGGGGCCCATATGGAAGTTAGAATATTGCAGCCAGAGGCAGGTTTATTAGGATTCCTTCAATGTTGTGAAAGAAAACAGACAAAAAAAAAAAAAACCTCAAGAAAAATAAAGTAAAAAAGTATGCTTCAATCTGTATTCAGACACCATCAGTTATTTATCTGGGGACAGAGAGCATTTTTCATCATAAATCTGTCAGTTGTCATTGTACTGCTGAGAACAGCTAAGTCATTCACAGCTGATCATCTTAGACTACTGCTGTTACTTTGTAACAACGTAACAGTACGTTTCACTTTGCATCAGCTCATGTTAAGTCTTCCCAGGTTTTTCTAAGAGCATCCTGCGCATCATTTTTTGCAGCACAATAGTATTCCATCATAATCACATAACACAATTTGTTCTCCAATTGATGGGCTTCCCTTCAATTTCCAATTCTTTGCCAACAGAAAAGAGCTATTATAAATATTTTTGTACATACGGGTCCTTTTCCTCTTTTTTTTTTTTTAATTAAATCTTTTGGGATGCAAACCTAATAATGGTATTGCTTGGTCAAATATGGTTTTATAGTCCTTTAAACATGGTTCCAAATTCTACAGAATGGTTGAATCAGTTCACAACTCCATCAATGATGCATTAATAGCTCATTTTCCCCACATCCCCTCCAATATTAGTCATTTTCCTTTCCTATCCTATTAGCCAATCTAATGAGGAAGGTACCTCAGAATTGTTTTAATTTGCATTTCTCCAGTCATTAGTGAGTTAGAGCATATTCTCCCCACATGGTTATAGTCCGATTACTTAATCTGAAAACTGTTCATATCCTTTGATCATTTATCGATTGGGGAAATGGCTTTCACTTTTATAAATTTGACTGAGTTCTCTGTTTGAGAAATGCCTTTCTTTTTGCTTCAAAATCTTTTTCACAATTACTAATGCTAATTTTATTTCCCTCCATCCTATTCTCCTCCCTCTGTTTATTCTACTCACCCTGTCCCTTCTCAAAAGTATTTTGTTCCTGACCACTCCCTCCCCAAACCTGCCCTCCCTTCTATCTCTCTCTCTTCTCTTATGCCCTTCCCCTCCTACACTCCTCCAGGGTAAGGCAGATTTCCATACCCAATGAGTATGTATTTTATTCTGTCTTTGAGCCAATTCTGAGGAGTTAAGGTTCACTCACTCTCCCTCCCCTTCCCCTTCCTCTTGACTGTAAAAACTTTGCCTTTTATAATTTACCCCGTTCTACCTCTTCCTTTCCTTTTCTCACAGTACATTCCTCTGACCCCTTATTTTTTTAAGTATCATCCCTTCCTATTCAATTCACACCTGTGCCTTCTGTCTATATATACTCCAAATGCCCTAATAACAAGAAAGTTCTTCTGAGTTACAAATAACATCTTCCATGTAGGAATGTAAACAGTTTAACCTTATTAGGCCCCCTATGATTTGCCTTTCCTGTTTTTTATGTTTGAGTTTTATATTTGAAAGTCAAATTTGCTATTCGGCTCTGATCTTCTCAAGAATGCTTGAAAGTCCTGTACTGCATTGAATACCCATTTTTCCCCCGAAGGACCATGCTGTTTTGCTCAGTACCTGATTCTTGGTTGTAATCCTAGCTCTTCTGACCTTCAGAATATCATATTCCAAGCATTCCAATCCTTTACCATAAAAGATACTAAATCTTGCATTATCCTGACTGCGGCCTTGCATTATCCTGACTTGTTTCTTTCTGGCTTCTTGCAAAATTTTCTCCTTGACCTGTGAGCTCTGGAATCTGGCTATAATACTCCTGGGAGATTCCATTTTGGGATCTCTTTCAGGAGGTGATCAGTGGATTCCTTCAATTTTTATTTTACCTGCTGGTTGTAGAATCTCAGAGCAATTTTCCTTTATCATTTCTTGAAAAATGTCCTTTTTTTTTCGGTCATGGCTTTCAGGTAGTTCAATGATTTTTAAATTATCTTGCTGGATCTATTTTCAAGGTCAGTTGTTTTTCCAATGAGATATTTCACATTGTCTTCCACTTTTTATTCTTTTGGGTTTTAATATTTCTTGATATTTCACAAAATCATTATCTTCCATTTCCTCAATCCTAATTTTTAAGGAATTATTTTCTTTAGTGAGCTTTTGTAATTCCGTTTCCACTTGGCCAATTCTACTTTTTTTTTCCTTTAGTGAATTTTTGTGCCTCTTTTCCCATTGGCCTAATTCTTCTTTTTAAGGCATTCTTCTCCTCATTGGCTTTTTGTATCTCTTTTTACCATTTGGCCTAATCTGTTTCTTTAAAAGTGTTATATTCGTCACTTCTTTTTTTTGTCTCCTTTACCAAACCATTAGCTCATTTTTCATGATTTTCTTGCATCACTCTTATTTCTCTTCCCATTTTTTCCCTTACCTCTTTTGATTTTCAGAATCTTTTTTGAGCTCTTCCATAGCCTGAGACCAATTCACGAATTTTTCTTAAAGGTTTTGATCTTTTTTTGTCACTATAGTCACTCATCAGATTTTTTTCCCCTGTTGTTTGCTCATTTTCCCAGTCTATTTCTTGACTTTTAATTCTGTTAAAGTAGGCTTTGGGCTTTGTTTTCAGGGTGGAGGGTACACTGTCCCAAGTTTCAGGTATTTTGTGCAGCAGTTTTCAGAGATACTTCTAGGTACCTGTAAGTTTTCAGTTCTTCTAAGGTGGTATGATGTAAGAATCAGCATTTAGGGTTTTTACTCTCTTGACCTGTGAACGACCACAAGCATTCTTTCCCTGACCTGACTGTGAGGAGGGGCCCTGGCTCCACAAGCTCTGGTGTGCCAGTGTTCCTCTTTACCTTGGGACTGCCACCTAGGACTGCAACCTAGATCCAAATATGGGTAAAGCAACAGAGACCTGCCTCAGTGCTATCAAAGACAACCCTGTAATCTCCTGACCAGTAGTTTGACCCCTGTCTATGGGCTGAGAGCTCTGGAAGAAGCTGCTGCTTGCTGATGTTGATTGCATGGCTTCCAAGGCCTGCTCCTCATTTGCTGAGGCCAGGGCTGTGCTGGCATGGCCAGCACCAGACTGTGCTCCACTCTCACTCAGGTGTGACAAGGCCTTTCAGGCTAAACTTCTAAGTTGACTTTAGCTGGAAAATCATTTCCCCCATCCTTTTGTGGATCCTGATGTTCCAGGAACTGTTTTATTTAAAGGTGTTTGGAGGGATTTTAAGGAGAGCTCAGCTGAGTCACTGCCTTTTCTCCACCATCTTAGCTCTGCCCCATGTTTCCTTATCTGTAAAATGGGGATAACAGCTTTGTGTGGATACCTGATTAGCTTAGCACCCTGTAGCTTCAGAACTTCCCAGTTCAGGAGATTCAGCAACTGCAGCTTCACCAGCTGAAGGATATACAGATATGTACCACCATGGCTGGCAGAAAATGTTACTAAAAAAATAAAAATATGCCTCTGCTTTTGGTAGGGAGGATAGGGAGAGGCAGATGGAAACAAAGATATCAGAAAAAATGCATTTTTAAAAATGCTTCTTTGAATTGTTCCTATTGCTCTGAGAACTACCTGCTCCAAGAAATCCCTCTCCCACAGAGCTGGCCTAAGTCTTGGAATGCTCTCTTCTCCAGATCCAAATCCATAAGAGCACAGGGGCTGGACTCAGTGACCCTGTAGGTCCAAGATGATGCTCTTTTTGCATTTCTTCAGGCAATCCTGGCAGAGGCTGAGGCCGCCAACAACAGGGTCCTCCTCTCCACAACTGTCCTCCAGATGTGCTTGTTTGTCTCTCCTCCCACCATGCTGGCAAACAGCACCCCACACAACACTCCCAAGGAATGGCATTGTTCAAAAAAAAAAAAAAATCTTACAGAAACCGAATTTATTTCTTTACAACGGTAACCTGTGCATAAATGGTCATGCTGATAAGCACTGAGCCAAGCACAGCCAAGCCCAAATTCCTACAGATATTTTAACCCAAACCAACACAAAATTCAGAAAGTCAAATGAATCATTTGGCAGCACAGAGCTCTCCATTTTTAAGGGGACAGATTTTCATGAGCCACTATTCCAATTGGGCAGGCCCCAAAGGGATGAATGAACAAAAGCACTCTTCTCCCATGGTCCTTCTCTACCGTTTATACTGTACATAACTTGTGATGAGATGGGTGTAAAACGCAGATCCAGGTAGATACATGGTGACATCCGAGTCTCACTCTAGAGCCAGGTGTATAACCCAGGCAGAGTGCCAGGATGGCAGACCAGTTGTGGTCTGGCTTTACCCCTCCAGCCTGGGGAAGCCTTGCTTCCTGTCAAGTCTTACAGCTGGGCTTGCTGCCCCTACAACAGATTTGCAGAGTTACTGGCCATCTGAAATTGTTAGCTTACATGTTCTGCCTCTGCTAAGCACTTAATAACTGTTCATTGTAAGGTGGAGCCTCTCTGTTTATAACATATTAAGACAGTTATTGAACAAGGCAGAAAGGGGTCCCTGAAAGGTCTATATAACTGTTTATTAGCTATTTTGCTTTCTGGAACAAAATCATTTATAAGGTACATTTTCATAATGTTTACTACATAATGCATAATGCTTCATCCTAATTAGTTACATTTTAAATTCCAATGTTAGTTCACTGCATAAAAGACTGGAGAGGCATGGAAGGATGAACTTTGGATCAGAGGGCCAGGGTCTGAATCCTCACTCCATCCTTACAGCTGTGTGGCCTTGGACCAGTTAAAGTCTCTTTTCAGACTCAGTTTTTTCATTTGTAAATGAAAGAAGAGGGGATGAGACTAACTCTCAAGTCCTTCTCATATACAATTTTACATAAGGAGGACAACGCTATCAAATTTCCATTATCATATTCAGTTTTCAATATCACACAGCTGACCACAGAATAGAGACAAGCGGGCATTTTCGAGGGGGTTTGCGATACTGAGGCAGGACGACAGATAAATCTGCTTTTGTTTCACCAAGGGCAAGGTAATAACAACATAATGAGACTAGTGACTTGCATCTTAAAGAACCAAATCAGAAGAAATTATCATGACTACAGTTCTTAGCTTAAATGTAATTTCTTAAGACAAGCTTCAGTACTCAAATACTCTCTTGGTATAAGGGTTAAGGGTCTTACCTTAACTGAATTCCTACAGTGGGTGACCTGCCCAACAGAATTTCAGACTGTGCTACAGAACTCTAGCCAGGATTAAAGGATTCAATGAATCTCACAGAGTATTGAGGGCAGAGAGGAGGGGAAGAAACGTAAAAATTGAGTCAAGGTAAGGACCACTGCAGAGCTGCTTTACGCCACTGTACACTTTATTAAATACTGTGCTAGTACACTTGAATTCAATTTCTTCCCTTGGAAGCTGGGTAAAAAAGAGGCTGCACTGTTCAAATGTTCATTGACCCCGCTTCTAACCACTATTATTCTACTGGTTCTATGATCACAATACACATTTAGGGTTAACAAGAGCCCTTGTGCCCGGGCAAAAAAAGGGATATAAATGTTGTTTTTCAGCAGTACACAACTTCTCTGTCTTTCTTTAAGAGTGCCAGTGGAATTGAGACATGACTAACACACACACACACATCGATGTCATTAGAGAATGTACTGCATTCCATGGGATAGTTATAAAAGCTACAGCTAACATTAGAAGTCATGCACGCTAGGTCACCACCATTATCTACATATAGGATGCATGAGAATTACAGGCCCCAAGAGTCACCACTTAGTCAAAAATCAAACTAAGAGTGAGAAAAGATGGTTAAAATGCTCTTTTGGACTGCCCCAGAGAGGTTGTCAACTGTAGTAGCCATCCTGGAATCGGGGGGAAAAGTTCCTGGGGGTCCCATTTTCCTGAGTTTTGATCAAGTCTAGGATAGCAGACAGTACAGCGCAGTCTCTGGACTGAGTCTCTTTCCAATCCACAGGATTAGGGTTTTCAATCTTTTCTTGTAAAAGGGCATCAAGTTCTTTTCTTAGTTCCTAGGATTGAAAAATTAATAAATGTTCATTGAAGTGGCAGAAGGCACCTTCAAATTTGAATTCAAAAGGCAATTTCCTTTCTAAAGAATACTCTTGAAAGTATCTTAGGAACGGAATAACTAAAAATTATACTGAAATACAAAGTATTTCACAAGTTGTAGGAGGAAAACTGTTAATGATTAAGAAGCCTAATCACTAAGACACCAATTTTAGCTTTAGTTTTAATCTTTAGTTTTGAATCTGATTAACAACTCACAAAAGAAGTTAGAGGAGAAACAATAAATCACTCAAACACTAACATTCCATCTTATGACATACAACAAGAAATATTCAATGTTATTTAGGATGAAACAGAACAAAATCACAAATGTCAAATGTTCATGAAAAAACTAATTCTGAAATTTATGCAGATAATCATGAATTAATCGGTCACCTTAACAAGATGGGCAATTCTTGCTGGAGACTGGAAGACAATCCACTCATCTACAGCAATAGTATCTTGATCTTTATCCTTCTGGATAGAAATATCACCTCCAAAGAA
The DNA here is from genome assembly GCF_028372415.1 of Notamacropus eugenii. Classification (NCBI taxonomy): domain Eukaryota; kingdom Metazoa; phylum Chordata; class Mammalia; order Diprotodontia; family Macropodidae; genus Notamacropus; species Notamacropus eugenii. The sequence goes on along the minus strand of NC_092877.1, from coordinate 370,967,679 downwards.
TAAGAGACAGTAGGGAGACACCTCTGTGCAGTCATATAAATATATCTGCAATAAGACCAGAAAATAAATTTATTGTTGAGTATTCTGAGAAAAGCAAACAACCGGCTCTTCAGTGTTTTCTTTCATGCATGTAGTTATCAGACACCATAAAGCTGAAGATAATTTAGGTTTCACTGAAAAGCATTTGGACTTTTCCATCAATATTACAGTCACTGTTTTAACTCAAGCTGAGTTTAACATGTTGGTTTCCTACGAGCAAACCTGTTTACAGATGTCAAGAATGTAACAGTCTGACAAAAACAAATTCACAGTTTGTATTTTTAGGGGAGTTCTCACTACACAAACACTGAACGTTAAACAAAACAAAACACACCTTGTATTTAAATTCCTAGTAAGAATTCTTTATTCATTTGACTTTTGAAACACATGGTGGAAATCTACAGTGCTTCTCAGTTAAGAGTGCACAGCACTGTCTTTAAAAATGTCATCAGTTCAAACTTATATTTAAAATACACATCGGTCAAGTATCAAGAGGCTCCACAGGGTTGGTGCTACATGACCCTACAGCTAGGGTCCTTTATAGCTTCTGCAAAAAGACTCCCCTGCCAGGTCAGCTATGGAAACCAGATCACTACTGCGGTTAATTTAAAAAGGGAACAGCAGACTGGGGCTAACATCCACATGATCAGGAAAGAGCTTTTCCAAGGAAAGAATAGCTATTTACCTCAAGTCACATTTGGCTGGAAGTTTAAAAGCGATCCTAAGTGATGGTCTAATACAGAATACTCAAAGAGGCCACCTCATGGCCAGGCAGGTCTAGAGCCATCGCCAGGTTTACTTACACTGCTTGTGCGCATCTTCAGGTGATAGATCAGCCAGTTATAATGGAATTCGGACTCTTCAACATTAACAGATTTGGGATGAATGTTAACTGTTCCATCAGTTTTGGTGCAAACTTTCACCCTTCAAAAAAGGGGGTGGGAGGGAAAAGTTTGGAGTTACACCTAACTTGTCATAAAGTTCCTTTCTCAAGGACTTTTTTTTTTTACTTTTTTTCCCTTTTACTTTAGGGAAAGCCCAAAGAGTTTTTAAAGCCTTCATTTCAGCATCTCTGAATTTTCCCACATCCATATTGCAAGGGTGTGCCTGGCACAGAAGCACTTAAATGCTTTATCTACCTATGTGAGTAACCTGAGTATAATTATAAGATTAACTGTCTGTAAATCACCAAAGCACTTGGTAGCTTTCAAATCAAACTGCTAGTGACCATTCCTCTTGCAGACACAATTATCCACATCATTCATTACATTTTCAAAGTTATCTGGAGTCTACTTAATTGGCTAGAAGATTAAATGGTACATAAAATAAATTCCTATTAGGACAAATCCAAGCTTGAATCAAACTAAAAATGAGACTGCCTCATTTCTCCTGAACCGTAAAAACAGAAAAAGAACAAACCTCCATCTTCAATGTTATTTACGACAGAAAATTACCATTGCAGTTCAAATTTCTAATAGGATTCAATGAAGAAATTCCTTAAACAACAATCTAGCAGGTAGTTAACTCTCACAACATCTATAGGAAGTGCTTAATTTTAGATGGATTTACACTCACCACCAACGTCCTTTTAATTTTTCAAAGGAAATGTAAAACTTCAGTAAACCTCTGTCCACAACGACTGAATAGGAAAAAACTTTGAACCAACAACTAAGTCCTATCATTTTCTTTTCCCCCTTTTGGTATCTAGTCACTCTGCCCCCACATTGATTCTGCAGAATGTTTCTTTTTTAAATTCATACTAATGACCTATACTTATAGAACTAAATCAACTTCCACACTAAAAAAGAAAAATATGGCTAATTAACAGGTCACTTATAGATTTAATAGGAAATCTTTGTAGTCTTACCTACATATATGCTCCTTTAATGTTCTAGGAACTTTTAATAACATTTCCATCCAAACATGAAAAGACACTAAAGTCTTTACTCAGGAAGAGTCAGATGTAGCAGAACACCCTTACTATTGCTCAGGTGCTCCATGCTTTGCCAGCTGCCCATGCCATGCTAATACAAGAGGGCATTAATATATCCTCTCATGATTAATTTTGTTTTGTTTTTCTTTCCTAAAGAGGCCCGAGTGGACTCATAGGCAGGAAGAAAAAAAAATAGTCAAGAAAGCTGCCAAATGAGAACCTGAAATATGCTATGAACAAATTAGAATATGGAAGGTCTGTCCACAAAAAATTAAAACCTGAAAAATGTAAACTTTGCATTTTTTCCCAGGACCTAGTACAGAGCTGTGTCCTTAATGAGTGCTTGTGATAAAGCAGATGCCACGTTTGTCAAACAGACATACTTTTAATTTCTCATACCAAAAGAGCAGGGAAAAAATGATAACACATGGCAACGCTGTTTTTAGAAGCCAGCATAACTTCCAATGTTCTTTAGTTTGTTATAGATAACTTGCAATCTCTGTGAACTAGGTGATATCACTGGGTAGTAGAGGTAAGGCACAGCCAGAAAAATATTATTCATTAGCAAAAAGTGAGTCCGGTATCATACAATTTAAATAATGCTTTTAAATAATTTAATTTAATTAATAAATTACCCATGGTATAATAAAGCTCTTTTTTTTGGAGGGAGGGGGAGCAAAAGGGGATTAAAAGGCTCATAACCTTAAAATACTTACATTTTCCTTTTTTTACTAAAACTTGGCCGAATTTTCGCAACTTTGGGATATAAGCCAGCGCAGATAACAGCTTTAATTATCTTTTCATTATCTGCAATAAACAAACAATATAGATAAAGGGGATATAGATGAAAGTATTACTTAGCTACTAAGTTTTGTCATTAGACTTACCTGAATTAATGTTTGATTTGGGATCTTTGGGGTTCTTGCTGCTTACAAATCCAGCTGCAAGAAGGTGCTCAGCAAACTGTCCCTTCATGTTGTGTAGCATCTGTGAGAAGTGACAGCAAGAAACGGAAGGAGCCAGGTGACTCAAGAATACAAGTGAGCAACTAAAGGCAGTGCTGGGTGGGATGTGAAGAGGGCCTAGCACACAGGAGGTACTAAATATCTTCTTCCCCAGCTGTGGTTAGTTGAGATTTCTATTCCCTGCTTCCTTGAAGTTACAGACCATGTTGCTTGGGATGCTGACAAACCCACCTCTGATTCACCTCTAAAGCAATCAGAGATAGAAGGACCGGACTTGCTTGAGTCTTGGCCCAGGTCACAAAAACTACAACCTGGGAAAGCACTGGGGAATCTTCATATTAATAAGTTGGAATGCTAAACAACGTTTCCTAGAGAAATACTAATACCACCATAAATGGTAGCTCTTCTATGATCATAATTTAACTACAGTACCATTAATTCACTGATCCAAACAATTATTAACATGCTGGACACCAAGGGAAACAGATGTATATTGTCCTCAAAGAAATTAGGTTAAGATACTACATTATACACATCAAGACCCTCTCTAGAAAAACCACACATAACTGCATGAGGAACAAAAAGTGCAGATGAGGAGAAGTTCCTTCCAGTTGGAAGATTCAGAAGAGCCTTCAGAGAGGCAGAAATTAAAACATGCCTTGAAGGACAGTGCCGATGGGCAGTGATGTGGGGAAAGTGAGATTCAGGGAAACACAGGTAAAACAAAGCTGGGTGGGTTGGTTACAGACCTTTGGAAGTATTTATGACCTAGTACAAGCACCAATACTCAGGCATTATGTTATTTCTCAATTCTTAGTAACTAACTTAAAAACCCACTGTGAGGCTATAACCTGCCCATCCCTAGGCTGTGGTGCTCTATATGTGATCAAAATCTTGCTACTTTGCAGTTTAATTGGAGGATTTAAGGGCTTTACAAAATCCTACTTTACTAAACCATCAATTTATAAAATTAAGACATAACAGGCATTTGAAGGGGCTTGTTCACTCTACCAAAGGGGCCCTGGAGGCCTCCATTAAATGGTGACCCAAAGGGCTGCATTTTAAATAACAAAGTTAGAAAACTGACTTAGGCTCCAGGCAGCCACATACTTCCTCAGCTAATGCACATCCAAGGCAAAACAGGCAGATACCTGCAGTGTGTTTGAGGAGAGGAAATACTCCCAGCAATAGTCCTTTTCAAATCGGAAGCCGCGCCTCCTCGCCTCTTCCCATCCCTTGGAAGTAGAGAAAAAAAGGAGGGCAGGGTCAGGGTGTCATGTGATTTCAAAGAGCACCAAAAGTTAAATTACTACTCACAGTCTAAGTTACTGTTGCCAACAATATAAACCCCAAATCATCCTCCACAAGAGATCATTCAGTATGTACCATGCTTCAACAAATGAGAATCACTCTTCTACAATCCACAAGACAAGTATAAACTTAATAGTTTATTAGCAATTGGCAGAACCCAGTTTCAGCTCAAGGTTGGGGAAGGTGTCTCCTAAAAGTTTTATAATCTTCATCAGATATCAGGGTTACAAGCCACAGATTTAGAAATGAAAGGAACCAGGTTCCATTTTTAATTTTACAAATAAAGAAACCAAGGGCTAGAGAGGCTCAGTGACTTTCCAAAGGCCAACAGGTATTAAGAGGCAGGGCTGGGATTTGAACTCAAGGCCTTGGACTCCAAGTTAAAGCTCCTTCTCCGTTATCACACTGCCACCTGTCATTCACAATTCGATTTTGGTTAACTTAATTACAGAGGGCTTTTGTTCTGCGACATAAAGGTCATGACAGGTTTTTCCACAGGATTTTACCTCAAAAGCGTTCACAACCGTCAAGTGATCACTTTTTGTGTTCTTTGACAATTCCTTTCTCCTGGCATCGGCTACTTTTTCTTTGCCCTAAAACCACAGAAAGAGAAATGGAAATGGAACTCACTTACAAAGCTCTGTGCACCAAAATGCTGATATAAAAGCCCTGTTCTGCTGGGACCTGTGGTTCTCAACGACCATCTTGGAAGGTGATCACACATTTTGCATGGAAGTTCTTACCAGCGGAATGACAAAGGGATCTTTGAAGCTGAGACTAGCCGCAATTGTGAGGACAGGGTCCAAACAACAGAAAAGAGCCCCAAAGAGAATCATTTTTCCAATATGTGGCTCAACTGGCAATCGTGCTAAATGGACTCCAAGAGGGGTCAATTCTTCTTGTTTATCCAAAGCATTCTGTAAAAAAAGGAAGAAGAGACCTTTAAAGCAATCATAGATTAAACTATTCAGCACTGAAATACACACATACCACTTCTGGAAGGGACCAAATTGCTCCTCAATGGAGGTGCTGATTTTCTTCTCTTAAAGTGCATTGGATTGAACAATGGCTTAATACCAAAGAGTTCCTACTCCAGGGTGGTGAATCATATTTGAGATGCGGTGATCGAAGTGGACTGAGGTCATTTGAAGCCAAGGCCAAACACCAGAGTCCACAGTCTGGACCTTACCCAAATTAGGGGGGAACTAAATTACCTGAGGCAAGGTCAATCAGACAGGTTTCATTTATGACATTTGTCTCAGCAGAAGAATCATCCTATGACCCAACAAGGTTCTGGAACTTTCTATAATCTTAAATCTGTCTTTGAAATGATGGTTTATATAAGAATTTCACATTCTGAAAAGTGTGTGCATATATATATATACATATATATACACATATATATATATAAAATTATCAACTGCTGAACATAATTAAAATCATTTAACATTATAAAGATAAGTTTATAATTATCATACATACATGAGATGTACGATATGGAAAAGAAAAACCTAAAGTTAAGCAGTTTTTACATATACACAAGCCTAACGACTTAAATTTAAGATTATCAAAAGTTTCCATTTACCAAATGTTTCCATTAAGAGACAGAAATTAAAGCAAGAAAAGGGTGTTTAAGAATCAAGCTTACCAATTCCATTAGATGATTTATAGACAGTAAAACGGCATCATGTGATGGTGGATCCATTAACCTGCTTAGGAAATATGCGATTCCGCCCAGCTTTAAAATCTGGAGAAAATAACGAGTTATTACATTTAATAAAAATAGGTAAAATGCTAATATTAAATGTAAGAAAATGCCAAAATTAAACCAGATTTCAAGGTCTTACATATCTCGGAAAATGAAATGGAAACACAATTATTATTTCATGAAGAAAAGGTTATGGGTTAATGAATGAAAAACCTTCTACCAACCCCCTTTAAATAAATTCTTTAAAATGACTAACTGTAGTACAAGGACATGTAAGCATTCAGAAAAGGTACTGAAAACATGGAGTAATGAATACTCAGGGAAAAAATCTAAGATTTACTTTATTAAAAATGGATTAGTAAACATTTATGACTGGCTTCCTCAACCTACAATGATGTGTCCAAGAAAATGTTTTTCATTAAGATGCATGTATACAAGTGCTTTTTTCATGCATCTAGAAAAAGGATAATAGAATATCTTCCTCCATATTTTAGAACAAAAATAACTATCCTTTAAGAAAACCAATCATTCCACATAATATTTTTACCTTTATTTGTAAACACAGTTCTTCTAATGGTGTTCTCAAAATTTCTGGTAACTGATAGTCATCCAGAAGGCTGGCTCGAAGACCATTATACAGATGATAGCAGTGACCTGGTTGAACTCTAAAAAGTGGATTTGAAAAAGGAAGCTATATAACAAGAGTTTCTTAGCAACGGGCAATAAAGTTTACTTGAAGTCAAACATTTAAGGTGGAAAAGGTCATCAGAGAACTGTTCCAAAGGAACGTTTAAAGTAACCTATGAGAACTCTTTAGATCTAACAGAAACCATTCTCCTGAACACATTATCTTCTTAGGACCACAAATGGTCCTGCCCGACCTCTACTTTCCACATCTCGTTGCTACCATTGCTAGAAAGGGCCTGGCCCTGGCCACTTAGCTGCCCTGGCAGATCAGCCTTCCCTGGTCACCCCTCCTCCTGCTGTCTTAGAGCCTTGAGGCTTTAGTACGATGCCTGACACATGAGGAGTACAAAACCAATGCTTTTTAAGTCCATATTCGTATTAAAATCTGAGACACATGAATATGTTTAATACAATACACCACCAACACTGAATCATGTATATCAACAATACTATTGGTTTACTGCCTCAAAACCCTTCTATTTCATGGAACAAAATGAGAAGAAAACGCACACATGCATGCACACACATACATATGCACTCACACTCATACACATATTCACACACATATACGCACTCGCAAACACAAGACATGGGAGCCCCTTGAAAAATCAAGGCATTGCTGGTTTATAGGATTCTTGTCATCTTATTCACTACTCGCATCTTTCCTTGTCTCTCCACAGCCCAACCCTGAGACAGATAGGAGCCTTCTTTGTTCTTCCCTTCCCGTTCCCACCCTCTGAGATCAGCTTTGTCGGAAGGTCTCCAGCAGAAATAGGAATTCCTGGATGGCCTTGCTGTTCTTTGAGGTCCCATCCACCTCCCAGCTCTTGGGATGTTCCAGTTTATTGGAATGCTGTTTGCTACAAGAGCAGCCATGAGTTTCTAAAGACATAGTAAGACTACAGCATGTTGCAAGGTTGTGTAACATTGACTAAATACTCTCTCTCATCTAAAATATTGTTAATGACTTGCTCTTGTTTTGAAATTTTGAAAGATAAAAGTGAATTCTCATTCAAATGCAGGATTCCTGAGGTGAAAAAAATCATGCTTCAATATAAACAGTCTATGACTTCTAATCAGACAAAAAATGTAATCAGCTCTTTTTGGAAAAAAGGGGCATTTTTTTAATCCCAAGAAATTTCCACATATTCAAAATGAGAAACTGTCATATGTAATTTAAATTACTCAACTGAATAAAGATTAATTTTATTTGATTCCAGTGAACTTTATTAAGGGCCTATTATTATGTATAAAGTCCTGTGGTGGGGCCTAAGAAAAGAAAAGTGCCTATCCTAAAGGAGCTTATAACCCACTGTGGGGGGGCAGAAAATACAAAGAGGTAAGTTTAATAAAATGTAGAAGGAACAGAGAGACAAAGTTTTCTAGGAAAAGCTAAAAAGAAAGAGCACAATTTTCAATGGTGATATCAGTGAAGGCTATACGGAAGAAAAAACAAACAATCCTTGAAGGAAGAGGATGAAGCCACTTTGGAGGCAGACCTAGATCCAAATCTGGAATGGTGCCACACTCCATGCTCTCCCCTGTCCTGGTTTGTATTGATGGCATGGACACACAGATTTCTGTATGTTTTTTTCTGAAACTAGAAAGACAGAGCTTAGACATTTCTCTGAGCTCTTGTTCCCACAGTGGTACGGAGAGCATGAGGACTGTGGGGCTGGTTTCTCTTTTCCGTACAAATGAAAATGAAATGTTCAAGTCTTATCTATTTCTGATAGGAATTCAGGCTACTTTTGGAGTGCTAACAATTTGAAGAGAACTTTAAAATGGTAGGATCTCTGCTGTGGGTATTAAGCAGTAGAATCTTTACACAGCTATGAAATCATGGTGACCACAAACTCTCTTTGAAGGATGTAGAGATACTGATACTACATGGCCTTCTGTGAAAATCAGCTCTGGTTGCACCAGAGCAGTATCACAAACAAAAACACTACTTCATCATAATATTTAAGCACCAAATCACCACCAAACATTACAATTTCATCAATTATTAATTTCACCCAAGACAGTAATGCGCCACCTGTATCTAAAGGTGATTTTTTTTTTTTGCTGAGTCATCTTTGTGACCCCATTTGGGGCTTTCTTGGCAAAGATCCTGGAGTGGCTTGCCATTTTCTTCTCCAGCTCCTTTTAGAGATAAGGTAACTGAGCTAAACAAGTGTTGAAACCCATCAGTCTCCCTTTTCACATTTGGTTCTGTATGAGCAACATAGCATTAAGAGGGAAAGATGAAAACTCAATCTATCTTCATGGGTGATCCTGGCAACTAATGATGAAAGATGAAAGCAAGTTTATAAGTACCCTAAAAAGATGGAAAGAATCATGTAAATACCTAAAGAAAACAATGAAGTCATATCACTTTCAGGAAATTAAATTTATTATGCAGTTACAGGGTATTATTAGAAGACCACTGAGGCTGCAAAGATAGGTTTTTAAGATATCATGCAGTCTGAAGTCTGAGACCACTAACTGTAAAATTAATCAAATTAACTTACTGTAAATTAATCAAATTAACATCTCTAATTCTGGGCCAGCTCTTTTGATCTTGTCCAAGAAATACAAATTAATGAATCAGTTTCACAGGATACTCATTTAAATGTATGTTATAATCTGCGATATGCCTTTGCAAGTGTCATTCGGTTGTAAATTCTGCATCATCACCTTCTCAGAAGAATTTAAAATAGAAACAGCCTAAAAGGTCAATCAATGTGGACTGACTCTGCCACTTGTGCAAGAAATGTAAATGATACCAAGAACACGGATGGCTGGAAAAGAAGTGGGCTACCTAGTCATGTAGCAAGAATCAGAGTAATAGATGGGAGACTCAAGGGAGAACTTTGGATGCCAGAGATAAAAGAAAAAACAAGGAAATCTTCTAACTGGATAGGCAGTTTTTCTATTAAAGATCAAGAGAAAAACTTAGGTAAGAATTAAACATTTTGAGAAATCTTGACTTGTAACCAGTGCTGGTGGAGGAAAGGGCTCTATCTAGATGGCATCACAGATCCTTCAAAAGAAATTATTAGTATAGGGAGAATTACTATGGAAAGGCTCATAAAAACTGGGAAATGATTAACATCTTTAATCAAAAGGATAATTTCAAATAATTAGTTAAAACAATTTTCCCATTAAAAAAAACAAACTTTGACAAGTGACAAAGAACTGAAAGGTCACCATCCAAGCTAAAGAATTCAAATAATTTATTGAGTGTTGATAAGCAGGCATGGGCCCTGCAAACAAAGTACTAACATGACAGCAAAAGGGCTCATGCTTGGAGCCTGTCTTACCTCCCAGCTCGTCCTTTCCTCTGCTTGGCATTCGCCTTACTGACCCACTCTGCTGCCATTGTACTGATGTTATTCTGGGTGTCAAAGTGTGTTTCTTTTATTTTTCCACCATCAATCACATGAACAACATCATCTATGGTGATGCTGTTTGAAGAGGAAAGTGGAAAACACTAAAATCAATCAACTGTTTATTCAAAAAATGTAGGCATACAGATAAACTATTCTTAATGGCACTAGACCAAACTTATTTCCAGTAATTTGGCTTCCTTAGAAGGTCTTAGCAGCAGCAGATCACAGTGGTAACTACCAATGCCACAAGCCAGCATCACTTTCATTCGTGCATGTTGACCACCATACTTTTTAGCTATCTGCCACAATCTTTGGTTGAGATGGTCTGTGGGTTCCCCCATGTTGTCACAGTTTAATATAAACATTGATAAGATGGTTGTTTCAGTGACTTCGCCTCCAAGTGAGGGACAGTAGCAAACATTATCCCATCCCAGATAAAGGGACAACCTTTATCAGACAATCAGCTCTTTTAGAGAAAAGGTTAAGAAGTTTTTTTTTCCCCTTTAAAATGCCTAATTGGAAATTACACCTACATTTCATAAAATATGAGGAAGAGATTAATAATGAAGCAAAACATTTTAAGGTACTTCACAATTCATGCAAGGAAACGTGAGGAATAACTTTACCTAGTTTCTGCAATGTTCGTAGCAATGACTATTTTCCGAACACCAGGAGGGGTCCTTTTAAATACCTATAAGAATACATTCATCAAAACTCCAGTACTCAAAAACACAGTATTTTCAAAATTAGAGTACTTCTCACTTGCATAAAAGTCAAAAGATTTTTGTGTTGTGTCCATGTTCAATATTTTTAGATGTCTTGAGTAGCCACTCAGTTGTTTTTTTTTTTAATAATTCCACAATTTCTCAATGTCATTGCCAATAGCCACAGACGTTTAGAGTAAGAAAAGGTCCTCAGGCTGGGCTGAGGTCACCCAGTGCATCAGTGAAGGACACAGATCTCCAGGTTCCCAGTCCAGTGTTCTTTCTATTATTCAACATGGCTTCTTCGTGTTTTAAACACAAGAAATTAAACAAATGATATGGCTTTTTCTTCAAGACAAGCTTAGGGCCTAAGGAAGTACATTCCTGAACTTGACAAAACACCTCCTAACTTCATGGACTTGATAGGAGATTTCAACTCTCCTTTCATTCCATTCAGGTTATTTACCGTACTTCGAGGCTGAGTTCAGATGCTCCCGACAGTATACGATAATTTCCGTGAGCCCTACTTCCTAGTTATGAGTTCAAGGTCCCATTTTGTTGAGTGCTAGCAAAAGAGACACTACCCCACTTTCTTAGGCCTCAGTTTTCCTCTCTGGCAATGGGAGCTGTACCAGATGATCTCTAAGATCTCTCCCAGTTCAAAAGCCCATGAATAAATGATTAAAATTCCATTAACTGTTCTTTCTATTGTGCTCACCTGCCTCAAGGAAGGGAGATATATATTCTTTTCAATTAACAAGCATTTATTAAGTGCTTATTGTGGGCCAGGCACTGGGCTAAGTGCTAAAGACACAGTCAAAGGCAAAAATAACAAGTGGTCCCTGAAGTAAATATCAATTTTTTTGTAAAATGGGAATCAAGTCCCATCTACCTGATGAGCAGATTCCATCTGGCTGACCTCCAAGGCTCCGGCCCAGAAATTATTCCACATTCTCAAATGAGGTCCCTCCTACCAGCCCCAGTACCTATTACATCTATGAGATGGAAAAATAGAACCTGTCAGGAAATGGGTCTGGGCCTGACAAAAGAGAGAAATGTTTTGCTATTTTTCAGCCAATTTAAATGAATATGCTGAGGGTACACTAACTTGGCTGCTCCATCCTCATTTCTTCAAATTAGCCTCATGGACAAGTATGTAACTATCAAATCAAGTCAAGAATTTGTTGCTTCTGGACATACTGTATTCATTGCAACTAGGAGACTCTTTGTACCCCATACCCAGCTAGAGACACTTCAACCACATATCAGCAATAAATGAGGAGACTTAAAAATTCCCTACTTCTATGTCAATAAACCAAATTCATTGGCTACTTTAAACTCATGATTTCATACACTGAGATGCCATGTACCCTTATGATTCCAGAAGAGATTAAATGTATGTTTTTTTTTTCCTCAAATCTACAGAACTCAAACCATATAAAAGTGAGACCTGTGATTCTGACACTTGTCTTTATTAAAAATCCTTTAAATCTAGTCTCAGCGATAGACAAGCAGGCCATCTCATGGCAGAGCCTTCAGTTATTCCTGAAATATGTGACACCACGACCAGTTCACAAACATTAAAGCTTGAAAATAAAATATGAAGTCAGATGACCTGACAAAATCTATGTGATCCATGAGGTATGAAAGGTATAACATACAGAGAATAAAGAAACGTGACAAAATACCTGTGTCTGGTTAACAGTCGGCATCAATGAATGCAAAGGTATTATTATGAACCTATCTGAAAATTAAAGAATAAAAGTATACATTAGGAAAAATGCTCACACAGAAGTTTGATTTGACACATTTCAAAAGCAGTGCTATGGAGTAAGCTACATAGAGGCCTTGGTTTAGGCCCTTCCCTCGAAAAGGTTCAGAGACCAAGGGCATAATGAGTACTGTAGTAGTCATAACTCTAGTTTTGTGCAGTAATACAAACAATATTTCTACTGTTTAAATCAAACCAACATATACAGAATAAGAGTCACTCCAAAACACATTTTAATGAAATACTAAAAGAAAAGGATTTATTCCAAGACTGGAGTATGCAAGTTTTAAAGACTCCCTTTGTTGTACACAAATCACATTTGTCTAAGGAAGCACAATGACAATAATTTTTTAAATAACTAATAAAACTTAAAACAACGAAAAATTGTATTTTAACAACCTAAACGTAATTCTGAATAACAAAAACATTAACATTTACACAGCATTTTAAGGTCAGCATTTTCTTATTTGAAAGTATAATTCTCAGGCCTCTGAATATATCTACTGTTTCAATTATATGTTGAACAAATTAGGGTATAAGGACATATTCACATCATTTGATAAGTTACCTCATGTAAAGACCTCTTAGAAAGAATATAGATCAAATCCCATCATAGAGAGCTAGGTGGGAAAATATTTTTAAGTATAACCTAATTTTATATTCATATTAGAAATGTAATAAACTATATACAACCGACAGGACAACACGGTCTGACAGATGCACACCTCTCCAGTCTATGGACACAAGAGAGCTGATACCAAGTCTCTCTGGTTATTAGCAAGTGGGAAAACAGCATTCTAAACACAGAAGACAGATCATGGCAGCATGTCTTCACCTCTAACTTCTGTTCCATTAAGCTTATAAAATCTTGTGGTTTATTCAACTGGTGGATCTCTCCAATTTTTTTGATGAGGAAAGCAGAAGATATTGCTACCTTCATACGATAAGCTGCCTTTCTAAGCACACAAACCCAGTTAAGGAGAGAAGACCACTTGAATTATTTGATACTCATAAATCAAAGGCCCTGAAGTGTCAAATATGCAAGTGAATGAAAACGTCTCCAAGACGTAAAGACACAGAGAAGACGTCCATGAAGTTGTAAAGATGCCAATGGCCACCCTGGCTCAAGGACGCAAAAGGACAACGTGTCCCCCATGAAGAGGGCAAAACCACCAAAATTAAACTGGACACTCTTCACTCTCCAGAGCTGATCACATTCCCTCCAAGGGCTCCTGCAACCCTGAGGCAACGATTATGTGGCAAAGGCTGAACAGAGGCTGATGTCATCCCTGAATGTTACTAAGAGAGAATAATTGAGATATTGCTGAAAAGTTGAAAAGATGCCAGTGGGAAGGAAGATGATGTTATTTATTAAAAAAACAAAAACATGGAAAGTGAAGACTGTGTCCCCTTCTGTCCGTTTTAGATCCTGTAATCTTAACTACAGAAAGACAGACCTATTACAAGGCTCAGGACTTTATGCAGTCATACCCAGTGACTTCTAGAAAAAGTGGCAGAAGCAAAGCAAATGGGTATAAAGGAAGCCTATAAGAAAATGCTTCCAAGAACACTCTGAAGAGGGAGCCAATCCCTGGGCCCCTATGTCTTTGGGTTCTGGAACAACCAAGCAAATTACCAAGGACTTTCTGCAAACTCTTTTGAAAAGAGGTTTTATAAAGATTTCTAAGGGAAAAGAAAAACAATAGTTCTGGTGCTTTTCCTCAGACTTCCCCTAAGATTTGAATCCCACAAAATAATGAATTAAAGAATGACTAAATGATAAATCACAGTTTTTTCCCTGGTCCAAGAAATAGTGCTTCAGAAATATACTTTCTGGTTTAAGTGGCAATGTGAAATGAAACGCTTTAATTTTTTTTTAAAAGACAAAGACATACACAACTTTGACTTTGGCACGTGAGCCATCACATCCAGTTTTCCTGCATCAACACTTTAGATGTCTCAGAACTGTCAGAGACATCTAACACACTCACTACCCTTGCACCACCAAGGACAACTGTTCCATTCAGTGAGTAATGCCAACACAATACTCATATGCTGTTCTCAGCAAGTGCTAAGACAAACGAGAAGCACACAAAGATCCAATACCTGACTTAAACATGACTTGGGACATCAAGAGATCGTGCAAAGTGCTGATGTTGTCCCAGCCAGGGAGGAAGACCAAGATGGCCCCATCCTGCACACAAAGAAACAGAAGGATTAGGAAAGGTACAGATCACTACATATTCTCACAGCCCTTATGAAAGTATCAACATACTACAACAACAGCAACAAGTCTAAAAATGTTTGCCTTATTGAATGTCAAATCTAACATTTAAACAACATTAAGTTTCTAGACAGGTCTCCAGTGCCTGGCACACAGTAGGTACTTAATGTTTACTGACTGTGTGAGATCACAGCTTTAAAAAACAAAATCAGTTGGGATTCCTTTGTTTTTTTGCTAACTGGTCCCCTTCCAGTCTCACAAAGGGAAGGGGTTGGACACTTCCTGAGCTCTCCTCCTACTGAAGTTCTAAGAGTTCTAAGTGATCTAAACTGCATTTCTACTGGGGAAGGGCTTCTCTCCTCTCTCTCCCAAGTCTCTTAGAGCTTTACCCACAGAACTTTCTGTCTGTTACATCCTCCCAGAAGGACTCTAACAACTCTAACTCTAAACAACTCTCTGGGTTTGCTTCTTCCTGAGCTTTCTTCAGTCTCAAACTATCATGTCACACTTCTTTCCTCTCTGTTGGAGTTTGGCTAAGGTTCTCCTTCAGACCAACTCTTACTTTAGTAGACTAACACACTAGTGGGTGATGAAGTATAATGTTTCTAATCTACCTTGTCTGTCAGTTCTTTCAAATGAGACAGAATTCTTACATTCAGTCACATTTGAAATCAAGCAATTTAAAACATTTCTCTAAATTTATGACTTTCTGGTAATGAATTTCTATGCTGATTACAGGAAACGTGTAGAAACTTTTGAGGGTAAAGAAAGCAAAACTAAAAGAATAATCTTCATATTGCTACAAAAACTGAAAACATGAAAAAGCAGGAAAATTCAGGCAAAATATGAGAGCCTGTGCTCAGCTAAAATATATGGCAAACGAATAAAAGTGTAGAAAGCTCCAAGTGCTATCAGGAACAATCACTATTACAGATATTTTGTTTTGTATTTGATTGTTTGTTTTTTTAATGGGAAGATACTATGAGGGTTATTTACTGGAAAACAAACATGTCAAAATAAAATATATTGTTAGCATTTAAAACGATGACACGCTGATTATAATATGCTATTTCTTCATTAAAGAAGGTACCTATTGTACTCTATTAGTAAAATCTTTGGATAGCCCAGCTCTAATAACTGTATCCTTGAAATAATTAATATTTCAGGTCTCTAAAAGCATTCGGTAAGTTATACTCTTCATTTATTTAAACTGGTCTTTTCATTCCAAAGCTTATACTACTAACATTTTCAATTTTTAAGGCAACATATCCTTGGATCAAAAATCACTTCCTTCAACAGTTACATGTACATTTGAGGAATAGTTCAAATCTAAGAGAAGGGTTTTCCCAAGTACTTTTCTCAAATAGCAACAAAACTGAAACCAGGCTACAAAAGAATAAACTTACCTCTTCTTCTAAAACAATGTGTCGGATAAGTGCAGCAACTAAATTTAGATCAACTTTATCATCATCCATCATTTCTAAAACATCTATGGTATTTGCTGAATACCTATTAGTGTTCAAAAGAAAGTTACATTGCTTGAAATACACAAAAGAACTTCCTGCTACAATGACATTTTAAGGGTCACTGTCATAAAATTAAAATTAATAATCAGAGTAACTCAAAGAGTATTGAGCAGTAAATAGGAGTCATTTGGCTTAATGGACAAAGAGCTGGGCTTGGAGCCAGGAAAACCCAGGCTCCCAAATCCACTTCAGACACTCCCTCTGTGACCATGGGCAAGTCCTGTGACTTCTCTGTGCCTGAAGGAGAGGAGGACAGCCTTTCAACACCAAGAATTCCCCTTGCCACTGCCTCCACCCCATCCAGCACAGACACTTTGTAAGTTAGTATCTGAGAAGCACAAATGCAGCTTTGTCATTCTACAACTGGGGCAACATGGCAGGATCAGAGGCATTCAGTCCAAATCACGGCTCCATACATCCTCTGCTACTTGTGAAAATTTAGTAAGTCCCAAAAGAAATCTCAGAGGTCCCTTCCTTCCCACTAAGGAAAACTGGGAGAAGAGCATGAAAACTGCCAAGGGGGCCACTGGAGATAATCTATCTATATAATCATAATCCGTAAGGGAGGATCTCATGCTGGCCTAGATTCCATAGAAATCGGCAGAATGGCCTGGGGAAACAGCCCACAAAGGCCTCCCCTTGTTAACCAGTCCCTTCCAGCCTCCCAGAGTCACTGTGCTCTTATGTCCAATGTGTTACCCTAAATGCTTCCTTAGGGTTTTTGGGTGTTGTGGAAAGCTGAAAAAAATAAATCAATGCACCCCACCAATCAAAATGTCTGGCAGTAGTTCATTAGGAATAAGTACAACTTCCTTTTATTTCCCTCAGGACATCAATCACTTTTACAGCTTCACATTTGGGATTGAAGAGAGCCAGTGCTCCCAACTACTGCAAGGACTTAGGGTCCAGATAGCTCTGCCCAGTGACAGGGGCGGAAAAACACCCCTCAGAGATTCAGTAAAATGACCAAGAAGGAAAACTCACCTTCCTCGCAGCTGCCTTACATAGTCTGGCCACCGTTCTTTATAAATTGCTTCCTTTTCTTCTTTTTCTGGTCTATTTACATGACCTTGCATAAAACCCCTCTTAAACTGGGGTTTGCGATCTGAATTTTCCGGTGTATACCTAAAATGTAAACAAGAAATCTTAAATATTCAGAATTCAAAATATTCCTTTCTGATATGCTCCATGAGTGATCTTACTTTGAAGGAGAGTTAGTAACTTATGGCAGAGAAATGATCCTGGGCCATGGAAGTCCACACCAAAAGAGGACAAGCTCTGATTGGTTCTACAAGCTAAAAATTAAAAATCAATTAGATGGGTTCAAATCCTACACTCCAGGCAATTAATATGTGAGGTGACCCTGGACACAAGCAATTTAATTTCTCTTGGCTTCATTTTTCTCATCTATAAAAGGAAGGGGCCTGGATTCAATGGTCCTTTTTCTAGGTCTCAATCTATTGGTATTGACTGGTATATCAGATAACTGGCCCCAAGTAATTACCAAAAGATCAGCCAATGAACAAGCATGTAATCAACATCTGTGAAGGTAGTATACACACTGGCAAAACCACAGAGCTTTGAAAAGCTGAATTTAAAGAAGCAGCATAAAAACTCTAAGGTTTATATTCAGGATTTCAAGGTTCACATACAGAATAGCAGAAGACACATAATTACACAAAGCTACTGAAAATTCATTATTATAATTTTTGTTGAATGTCCAAAAAAATAAAAACAAACCATCATTTCCAAGCTCCCAAAATACAAATTTTACATACAAACATCTAATATGCTCATTAGACACATTCTTATAAGGTCCCTCAAGAGCTCAAAAGTAGCTTTCATAAAGAAAAAGTATTCCATTTAAAGCAAGCATCCTTCCCAGATGAAAAATTAAGTATTTAGTATAGACAGAGATGGCACCCCCCCCCCCATCCAATATTAACAACATAAGAGTGTTAATATAGTCTTTTATAAAACATCTGGTATTGTTTCCTGTAGCATCACATTAAGACTCCACTCCCTGACTCTGACAGCTGTAAAGGAGGCAGAAAACAAGGGGAATTCCCTTTCTTTGGTTGGCAGGAGCAGAATCCAGGACACAATTCTCTGTCTGTCACCTGCTGATCTTTTCAAATAATACCCCTCACAAGTCTCCTGTCACCTCTACTAACAGCACCGGTTATTTAATGGGAAGTTAAGTGTTTTAGTTTGCAACTAAGAAGCTGGTCTAAAAAGAATGATCTTTATTTTAAGCAGTAAATCTGCTGCTACTTGGATCTCTTTCTTCTTGAAATCTACTCACCTTATCTTTTCAATCACATCTTCTAAAAGATATTCAGTAACAGGGAAGGTAAAACCGGGTATGTGAATCATTGGACAATGATCTGTTAAAAAAAAATATGACAAAACACACATTGACCTTTTAAAAACCCACATTACAAATGGGGCACAAAAACAGATGAAAGGATCTTCATTCTTTTCTTATGCCCCAAGGCACATCTGATAGACTGAAAAAGAGCAGTAAATTTTGTATTTTAACAATAGTTATCACTTATTTAGATCTTACTATGTGCCAGGCACTGGGCTAAGTGCTTTACAAATTGCATTTCACTAGAAATTTCCTCACAACAGCCCTGGGAAGGAGTTGCTGCCATTATCCTAATTTTATAATTAAAGGAAATAAGGCAAACAGAAGTGAAATGACTTGCCCAAGATCACATAGCTATTAAGTGCCTGAGGCTGGATTTGAACTCTGATCTTCCTGACTCCAGGCCCAGGGCTCTGTGAACTATGGCACCACTTAGCTGCCTTTAAGAAGATATATTTCACCCCAATTAACTCAATATCACTTTTCTACTTCTAGAATGAAATAACCTTCATTGCAGTCCTCCAAATCTTCCTGAAGTATGAGAAGGTCAAAAATTTAGCATCTGGTTAGGCATTAGATCAAACACTGCAAAATCCTATTAAGGTCTTATCATGTCACCTTATGTAAAATAAAAGACTGGGAAAACAACTAACAAGACATCAAGTCCAGGAGCTGCTAGCTGTTTCCAATCAGGAGTCTTCATGTGTGAGTGTTAAATGCTATTCTCTTTCACTACTGACAAAAGAGACATTAAGTTCAATGCTTTGTTTAGCGAAGAAGAACTCTTGTCTGCATGATGCCTCTTGCTCCTGAGCACATCCCAAACCTGGCCAGTGATATGGAAGAACCAGCACAAGCTCCAGCACTGGAAGAATAAATGAAACAAGTGCCTGGCCCCATGTGTGAGTGTTTCTGAACCCACTTATGGCACCTCAACTGGCCTGGACAGAGACAGGCAGAGATGCAGCACATTCTTAACTACCTACAGAACAAGGTTAAGATGACACACAATCCATTGCTCGTTTGGTCATTTATGAAATACTGGCTATGTGCCCAGTATTGTGCTTCAGGATACACACAAGCACAATTCCTGCTCCCAAAGCTAGTGCTGGGGCCTAGGCCAGAGGTGCCTCTCCTCTGAGCTTTCAGCTTTAGGAGGGCTTCCTCCATGATGCTCTCGGGTTGGTGACCCGATGGACCAGGCTGAAGGAGAAGCCCTCATCATGGCAGGCATGCATTTCAGAAAGTTCTTGAGTAAGTGTTCTTCTAAACTGAGGACTCACATTTGGCACTAAGAAACAGAACTAATCAAATACATATACATAACTATCTAAAGGGAGAAAGGACTGATGGGAAATTACTATTCCTTTGGAATGTCACAAAAATCCTTTCAAGGTGAGGTGATGAGAGCACATTGATAAAAATCAAATTCAGACAAGGGTTCAACGATCTAAAACCTTTTCCATTTCTCGTTCAAGATTCTGCTAGGAGTTTCTACATGTCCTTTTGATAGCAAATTTTGAAACTTTGTTTTCTAGGATGTTTAAATGAGAAAATACTTTTCTTTCTGCTTATATCCTCATACAAATTTCAACCTTGAAAAAGTAGCACATTTGGAAGTGACCCAGCTCAAAAAAAAAAAAAAAATCACACTCTTGCTGTCGTGTGTGTGTGTGTGTGTGTGTACAAAATAAAACACAATCAAATTCTTTGTTAGCAAAAAACTAGAAATTTCAGTATTGAAAATAGCCTTTAAACATCTTAAACCCTTCCACAGAAAGAAATTGGAAATATCACACCCACCAAAATATTCCGAAAACTTCTCAGCATTCAAAGTTGCACTCATCAGAATTACTTTCAGGTCAGGTCGAAAGTTTAGGAGATCTTTAATAACAGTCATTAAAACATCTGACTGCAGATTCCTTTCATGGATTTCATCAAGTACAATGTGACTAACACTGGATAATTGCCTAAAACAGAAGTGCAAAGTGTATAACTCATCTTCCACAGAACACTTTATAACAACAAAGGCACTGGAAATTAAGTGCAATAATTAGTACTACCCAATTCAATAATTAAGTCTTTGAGAAACAACAGTCACTACTCTGTCTGAAAAGAAATATACTTACGGATCTGACTGGAGCCACTGAAGGATGATTCCTGTTGTACAATACAAAATGGAACCTTGTTTCCTTGGCAACCGGCTGGGAATGGGAGAAAGGGGGATGCATTAGACATCTCCAATTGTCTCTCCAACCTGTACTAAGTACGTGATGACTAAACAACAGACTACAGAACTGTCAGATATTTCTATGGCAGAACTAACTCTCCAAATACAATTTTTGTCAGATATGAGAACTCTTTCAAGGAGACAAACAGATTATTTAAGGCTACATCCACACCTATCAACTACTTGAACTATTTTTACTAATTCTAGCTACATGAATTGTTCAAAACCAAAACAACCTTTTGCCTTTAGAAATGAAAAAATCTCCCTTATTCCTTCTCTATTAACCAAAGTGAACACAACCATTTTAAGGTCGAAATTCTTCCTAAGAAAAATGAAGCAATACATAAAAAAAATTATCATTGGTACATAGTTTATTAACTAAAGAACGTCAGTGGAAAAAGGTTCACTCTCAGGGTATACAAATGCACCTGGGCTAAGTGGCTGCATGATGATGAGTATCTCTTTTCCAAAAAGGTGCCAATACTCAGAGAAACATTTCATGTCAATTGAGCCCAATCTTGAAATGCAAAGTAATTTCAGAGTTTGGCACAAGGTCACCTGGGCTTTCACAATATCTGGAACTCCCAAATAGGAAAGGCCTAAAAAAGCACTTTAGGAACTGGATTATATGAGGGACAGTGTCAGACTGTAAAGGCAGCCTGCACTTTCTGGAAAAACAAGCTGTTTGGATCCAGTGTTGCTTCCAAGAATGGGAAAGGTTGCTCCTGGAAAGCAGGGGCTGCCACGGAAACATGAACTGGGTGAGGGACAGGGTATAGAATCACTGCTCAGGGATTGCTGAGGAAGCCCCAAAACCTCCTGAGGTTTGCTGGACAGTCGGGTTCAGCCTCCCAGTGTGCCTTCTCCCATCATCCCTTTCCTTCCCCCAACAGTATCTACTTGAAGGTGCTTTCACACCCTATGTGCTTAGGTCACAAGTACAGTCTTAAAGCCCCTTTACCTCTGGAGGCGGATCTGGTACCCAGTACTGTGGCCACTGCCACACGGTTCAGCTCTCTCTGAGGCCACTCTCTCTGCAACCTTAAATCCAAACATAAATGTCAGTGACACACAGTGACCTGCAGAGGGATGTCAAAGAGGATTTGGAACTTGGTGAAAAAATACACATATTTGAGTCAGACTTCCAGATAAAGCTGATTTTTAAAAAAAATTCTCAAAAATTCACAAAAGCTATCACCGACACTTCCCATTCCAAATCAATGTAGCTGATATCAACGGGCATTAATTTAGGGGGAATACAACCATCACAGACCAAAAAGTTCATTTTTATGAAAAATCTAAACTTGCCTATGATCTGATTTCTTAAGTTTGTAAAAAAAATTATCCCCCTCATCTACAAATCCAAGCTAAGTTGCTGAGATATTCCATGGGAAACCACAGAATATAGGGTTGATAAGTAACCCCAATCTAAAGCTGGTAACAAATATCAAGGTGAAAAACATATTTTTCTGGAGAAAAGGCTCTTGCGCATATCAAGTCATCATAATGGCTTCATGGATTTGATGAAGAATGAAACCCAAATTTCAATAGATATGCTACAATTTGGTTAAAATATATAAGTCTTTGTTGTGAATGGTGCTCTACTTTTAAAATTATAGATACACAAGCACATGTATATACATATATGTATAAAATGGTTGTGTGTGAAAGAAATAAAACTATAAAATCTAAGACTCATAATTCTGAGCTTTTTAAAAGAATACTGTGATATCTATATTTCAGTATAACCTGTTTCCTTTGTAATCCTATGGCTTTTATTTTACGGACTTAAAAACATAATTCCAAGGAGGGGACCAGAGGCTGTGCCACTAAGAAGTCCTACTTTCAAAGATGTGTCCTGCTCACAGGTGGAGATTGGTAGATGGTCAGCTTACCTCGCTGTGGAGCCAAAGAGGAGCTGGCTGTTGCCTCCAGAGTGATTAGTCTGAAGAAGAAAAGGTCTTCTCTTCTCCAGGGCTAACACAGCAGTCAGCCATAGGCCAGGAAGTGAGAGAAGGCAAGTAAAATCCTTGACTGCCCAAAGCTTGAAGAATGAGTTATTCTAGAAAGGCACATGGCCAGGCTAGTCAAGGATTTACCATTTTCAGCTGTCAATAATGATTTTTAAAAATTTTCAAAACAACTTAGTAAAAATGGATTATATATTTCCACACCTTCTGAAATTAAGTATCCCAGCCATAAGTTAGCTCTTTCTTGATGACTACTGGTAGTAACAGTGAATAGTAATAGATTTGAGAGATTTTGCCAGGGCCTACTGAAGAGGCAGGAATGTGTGTCCCTATGCAAAGTGGACCCCCACTGCTGTGATCTGAGAATTCTTTTATGTTCCTTTAATAGTTTTTCTGCCCCCTCTTCTAACTTTAAAATTTACATTCTTGTTGCTCTAATTTGTGTGCAAACCTCTCTTCTCTTGGGCACTAGATACCCAAGTTGGATATGACTAATAATCGGGTCTAGAGGTTTCAACTTGGTTCCTCATTCTTAGCTGTGTTGTGAATTTGTGAAATTAGCACATGGCCAAGTAAAATAATTATACACATTATACAAGAAAGGCTTGATTGCACCCTGATGTTAGTATCAGTGGGAAAAAGGAAGGTGCTAAGATGCTCCAACAGGAGAGAAGTAGTTGGGGTTGAGAACTTCAAAGCCACTGGCTGGGCAAGTTTCTGAGAAAGGGCACCTAAGACATACATGGGCAATCGACCTCCTTTCCCCCCTTTCACTACTCCACATGTCATTGATTTGGTCAAAAAGGCCTGAATGCCATCTTGGCCATGGTATGGAAGAAGACTGCAAATGCAAGAGCTTGTTTTTTGCTGTTTTCACCTGCATACATCTAATTATATTAATAAGAAGAAAGGATTAGTTTCTCATCATTTTGCTTCTATACTTATTTCCAAACATGTAGTATAATGTTGCCAGTTTTTGCTACAAATACTCCTTAGAATGGATTGTCCCCAAGTTAAATACAGCAGATAGGTTTGGCATGAGAGGGCATACTGTAATGTGGGCTTTGCTCCTCATTAGCTGCATGACCTCACATATGTCAATTAACATCTCTAGTTCCTTGCTCTGTAATCAGATCATTAGATGGACAAGAGGGCCTCTGGTTCTTTTCAACAAAAAAATGCTACAAGTCCAGAATCAGTTATGTAAACATCATTAAGCAAAAACACAGAACTATAAACTAAAGAAAAAAATCCTAGAGTCTTAAAAAAAGGCATAATTATACATACACACTGATAATATAAGATATCCTTTCAAGCTCTCCATTCTGTAATCCTGTAAGTAGGTCCCAATGTAGTACCAAAAGTATTTACGGTCATTAAAAAAAAAATGCAACCCAACTATAAGTATGTTGACCTAAAATGAAGAGTAATAATAGATATATCAAGCACTCAATTAATGATATCAATGTCAGCATGCTCTCATGCTCTTGGAAAATGGCTTTGAAAAGAAGCTTTTAAAAAGAGATTTCTTCATTAGTTTGAAAAGATTTTTTTTTTTCCAAAAGCACTAAAAATTATTCTACTGATCTCTGAGATATCTTCAACTGTCTGAAGGGCTACCATGGGGACAAGGGTTTAGACACTGGACAGGACGGGATGGGACGGGACGGGGGGTGGGGTGGGGTTGGGGGGCACCAGCAGCAACAAAGAGGCCAACACAGGCTCAATGTCAAAAGGGAATGACTACACCATCCGAGGAGGGAAGCAGGGCCCTTCTCCCTGGAGGCTTCCAGGAGAGGGCAGATGAGTATTTGTATGGTGTACTACAGGACAAATGCTTTTTTAGGTACGGGCTGGATCAGACAGCTGCTGAGCACACATCCAAGTGTGAAACCCTGGAATTCCAAGCTCTGCTACTCCTGCATCACCTTTCTCGCAGCTAGATGGTGTGCTCGTGAGTCAACTACAAAAAGAGTACGTGAGCAATGTCAACTGAACGCAGCACCAGCAAAAGGCAGAGGCTGCTTGGAATTTATTATTAATTTCATAAAATGTGTTGTAATAGACACATCACAAATTTAATAATATATAACCCATTATTTGTTTATAAATAAAAGATTTATCTTTTATTCAAAAATGTTAAAGCAGAGGTGTTTTTTTTTGTGGTCTTTATATAAGTTCAGTTTTCACCACCAAATGCCTAGTACCTGCTTTTTTTTTGTGGCAACAAAATGAAGGATAAAGGTCAAATTCTTAGCAAGCTCCCTGGGGTGTGGGGCTGGTGGGAGGGCTCCAGACCTATGACTTCAATCCTAGACTTCTGAGAATTAGTGCCTGTTCCCTTCTGGTCTCAGGGACTTAGCCAAGGCACTGAGAAGTTGAGTGCCTTGCCAGGGTCACTTACACGGAGGTCACTCTGACTCTGAGGCGGCTCTCTACCTGCTACAGCACACAGTCTCTTCCAAAATCACCTTCACCTCATCATCAGTTAGTGTTTTAGGAGACTTTTTCATAAGGAGAACAGAAGGATCTTTCTCTAAGATATTTAAAAATGGGTCATTACTTACCGAAATTGCACTGATTCTTCTGGGTTGTGTGCACACTATCCGGCAGGCAGAGCCTTTTCCTCTTTCAATGTAATCATCTAGTATGAACTGAGTAACTTGGGTGGTTTTCCCACAACCAGTCTCGCCACTTATGACAGTAACCTGATTGTTATTTATCAAATTTACCAATTCCTATTTGAAACAGAGGTAGGGAAAAAGAGAAAACAGTAAATACAGTCCATCACTCTATGAGGGAGAGCACAATTCAGCAGCTAAAACGTCACTGTTGGCTGAAGCTAATGTTTAAGTTCAGAAGAACCATTAGTACAGAAAGAGAGAGAACTGCTTCCATTCTCTAAAGATGATTTCTCCACACAGGCAGGCACAAAGATCAGGGAGCCTGCTAGAAAATGGGGCACTTCCTCTACTCCCTAGGGTCTAGGAGAATGTCTCCAAGGCCCAGGACACTTCCTAAGAGCTGGACAGAGCTGTCCTCTGCGGAGCTCCTGTCTATTAACTTCACTGACATCCTGCTCATCTTACACCCAGAGCAGCCGCACATGGTAAGGATTTGTGTGTTGGTGCTCTCTAAACGCTCTCTGATGTCCTGTCCCTGAGATTCCACTCCAAGTGATAGTAATTTGTCAGTATTTCAAAACATTTGTGAAGGAAAAAACTGATGATGGAGGGATGGGTGCACTGTTTTTCTAAATGTCTAACTCTTTCAATATTCATGTCAAAGGGAAAATGTTCTGACACATCATGTTTTCCAGATAATACTGTGTTTTCTTGTTTTCAAGTGCTAACTGCCCTACTTCTTTAATGGGTTCTGAGCTGTGCCTATGCTCCACCTTCATCTCAACTGTCTTCAAATGAAAGTTCATATTCTTTGTTCAAAATCAACCTATCAAGTGCCACTTGTAATGCTGGAAACCAGTGTACCTACCTCAATGATCTGAAACACTATGATGAAATCGATCAGTTTGATACTGACATGAAACACGGGTAACACTTTTTGTATACAACGCCAAATAACAGTAAATGTTCTGATTTGTGTTTTGAAATAAGTGTAGTTCAAATTGGAGAGAGAGAAGCAGACTCAATATTACTGATCTGGAATTCTCCAGAAATTAATTATAGTTCATAGTTAATTGTTGAGCTCTAATATAAGTAAGCAATCATTTAAAATGGAATATTTTGTTATTTTTTATAACAATGTCAGTTGTTAAACCTCAATGTTTGGGATAAAACAAGAATTATACATAGACCAATGCAAATTCAACAGCTATATTTGGAGTTAAACTATTTTAACAAATAAATTTATTTAATGAAAAATTTCCCTAGAAATCTTATTTTAAAAAGTCTCCAATCTTATGTCAATTTTTGTTGATCATTCTTTTTAAAAGACTTTTGTAAATTAAATGAGTAGTAAATAATTTACCTTTTGCATTCCATATGAGGGCAGATTCTCCCGGAAATGCTGAAACGAGAAAAGAACAAATGTAGGTTAAAAAAACACAACCAAAGCAACCTAAGTATAGCATGAAAAAAGCAAGCTGGAATATGCAGGAAAATTTAAGAACAGTGCTTAAAGTCTCACAAAGTAACACTTAATGAAAGAAGCAGCCTCATTAACACAAACAATAATCAACACCAATAGAGACTAGTATGACAAAAATGTGGACAGCTCTTTGGGGTTAATGGTATTTAACCTATCTTCAAGATCATCCCCCCAGTTCCCAGTTTTTATTCCACTCCTATATACACTGAGGTACAAGGGAAAAAACCCTGGAATCTGAAGGCAGAGGATCTGTAGCTGGGAATCTTCAATCTGCCTTGGTGAAGGCCCTTAATCTCTCTGGGCCTATTTCCTTATCTGTTAAATGAGGCAGTTGGATTGGAAGAGCTTTAAGGCCCTCTCCAGATCAAAACTGACGATCCGTAACATTTTATATTTAATTATCTTCCATTTTCCTTAATTACTCTGTCATCTAGTTCTAATTCTGAGAAGTATTTTAGGATGTGGTTTATGACCAAAATCCTCACGCTACGGTTTGCATATAAATAATAATACCATGGTTAGATTTTCCAAAAGCACAAATATGTGCATATGTACACACATATTCATTTTTTAAGTTACTTTAAAAAATTCCAATTATAAACAGCTGACAATTATACATATATATACATGTTATAGTTATAACTACATATATCCTAACTATATCTATGTAGTTTAAAATACAGCTACATATGGATGTATGTCTGCATGCACATATGCAGAGATTCTGTCTAATTAGAGCATTAGTTGCAGGCCCCACCCTAACAATTACTAATTATAAGACTTTGGGCAAAGCCTGTACCTCTCTGGGCCTCAGTTTCCTCATCTGTAAAAGGAATAAACCAGATGACCTCTAAGGGTCTTTCCATCTAACATTCTGTGATCTGATGAATTTTGTTATTTTTGTTCATAGGACAAAACAAGAACCAATCGCTTTCATGTTGTTTCCTCACATTTTGAATATTTTTTCAAAGCTATGCTTCTCATTAACAACGATGGCTTCAGAATAGTCAAACGGAGTTATCTTCCCTTGGAAGCCCTGAGGTGACAGGGTATTTTTGCCACCAGTGCCTGAAGCAGATAAAGGATCTGTGAATGGCTCTCTGAATTTCTGAGTCATGACTTGAAATAAAAGAGTCAAAGATTCCTAACTAGAGATGGAGTACCCCTAATAAGCGCTGCTATGAATACATCTGTCTTGTAAGAACTGATTCAAGACAGCTTTAACCTGAAAAGTGAAAGGGGAGGGACGGCCAATTCATTGTTTACACATCACAAT
This sequence comes from Notamacropus eugenii, assembly GCF_028372415.1. Taxonomy (NCBI): domain Eukaryota; kingdom Metazoa; phylum Chordata; class Mammalia; order Diprotodontia; family Macropodidae; genus Notamacropus; species Notamacropus eugenii. The sequence goes on along the minus strand of NC_092877.1, from coordinate 370,939,483 downwards.
AAATAGTCAATATTGTAAGGAACAGCTGCCAAGTAGGCACAACCATCTTGGCCCACTGAGCCTTTTATGAGATACAAAATCTAAGACAGGAGTAAATAACCCTACCCTCACTTCCCATCCCCCAACCCCTCCCCCTCCCCCAGCCCTGGCCTCAGAGCTCTATAAATAAATACACCAAGTTTCGATAACAAATAAGATAAACTAGAGATCCTAATGCAATCACACAAATTTAACTTCATGGGAATCAATGAGATTTGGGAGGATAAAAGCTGTGCCTTAATGACTCCAGAGAGACTTTTTTTCCAAAGAAACAGATAATGTAAAATGGGGGAGAGAGCACTATATACATGTAATTGTGTGAAAAAATATGGCAGCCAACAGAGAAGACCATGGCAGAAAGCAGGCATGTGAATATCAATGGCTCAATAAAGGGAGTGAAGAGGTAAGGAATGGCACTGCAAGTGCTAAGGACCTGCCTTCCATCAGCTCTTCTGAAGCTCTCTCTGCCCAAAGGAGAGCAAGACCATGATTTCTCACTTGGGAATTTCACTCTTCAAAAGGAGGAGGACTCAACAAAGGAATTTCTATACTGGACCCTAATCTCAAGAACAAGAAGAAACATCTACTGGAGGAAAAATAAATGACAGGAGCCTTGGGAAAGACTGTATACTTCATCTTGGAATTTCTAACAAGGAAGGAAAGGGAAACTAAGAATAGTCTGACATACACCTCAGATTTTGTGAAAACATTACAAAGAGTCCAGAAGAAAAGATGCATGAGAAGCTACAGGCTAACTCTAAATCAGTCCAGGAAAAACAGAATGAAATTCATGATCGAAAGAAAAACAATTTTGTAGAGAAAAAAAATAAGAAGCTGTCCAGAGAAACCAAGGAGAACTCACAAGATGATCCAACTTCGATAGTTAAAGAAGACATGTAAAAGAGTCAAGCATAAGCAACAGAAGATGAATATGAAAACATGGCATTATTCTGTAAGAACAGTGTCAGGACTTCTTGAGTTACAAATAAAATTGGGCCATTTTTAAAAACCTGACTGGGGCAGAACTAAAGGAGGGAAGGGAGATGATGAGGCCTGTGATGATAGCAAACAGCAGAGAAAAGATAGAGCTGCTCAACTGAGTTCTCTGCCAAAAAGAATGATTTGGGGAGAGAAATGACAGAATATCAATAAGAAGGCAGTATACCTAGCAACCCTTGATGAGCTTAAGTCAGCTGGTCCAGATGAACTGCCTCCAGGGGTCCTGGAAAACCAGATGACAGCTGATCAATTGACCATGGTCTCTGAAAGACGGTGGAAAATGGCAGGGGTGCAGTAAGATCATAAAGGCAAATGCCATCTCAGTCGTCCAAAAAAGAGGGGAGAAGAGGAAGAATGGAGCCTGCAAATCTGCTAATTCTAAGGTAGTGAGTCAAGTTTCTGTTACTGGCAAAATGCTAGGATATGTTCTATCAAACGGAGAGTTAGCAAATGTTTAAAAAAGAAGAAATTATAAGAGCCAGTTTCACCACAAACTGATCACACAAGACTCACCTATTTTCTTTTTTTGAGTTTCTAGACAGGTAAATCCAAGGAAAGCTGTGAATGGTTTTATCTATATTTCAGCAGAAGAACATGACAAATTTTCATGTTTTTCTTTTGGGAAAGATGGAAATATATGGGCTAGATAATGGTTCAATTAGGTGTATTTGAAAGCAATGTGGTAAAATGGTAATTTTATTTAGTGGCTCTGGAAACAAGAAGACCCGGGTTCAAATACTACTTCAGATGCTTAATACCTGTGTCTACTTGCTGAAGTCGCACTGTCCACTGTGAGCCTCAGTATCATCCTCTCTAAAAAGGAATAAAGAGGTTAGGATCTCTCCTAGCTCTAGAACTAGGACCCTCTCGTTCTGGATGAATGGCCAGCTCTACAGAGTTCATGATTCAGCATCAGCAGAAAAGGAGATCTACAGCAGTGCTTCAGGACTGAGGTGTGCTTGGCCTGGGCTATTTCAGATTTTTTTAAATGATGTGGATCCTGGGAGAGATGGAATCCCTAACAACTGAGTATATGACAAAGCTGGGAGGGACGCTAACATACACACTGGGTGGAGAAGTCAGGATCCATAAATGAAAATCACTGCAAGCTTTGATAACAGTGAGAAGAACCAGAACAAGAAAAAACAAAGTGGTATGTCTGGTTTTAAAAATCTATTTCACAAGTACAAGATGGGTAAGGCCTTAGTAGATAGCCGTTTTTCTGGAAAAAAGTCTGGAGATTTTAGTGACTGGCAAAAGGCAAGAGTGAAATATGACAGTGGCATTTCCTCTGGCTGTACCCAGTGCCTGCAACACTCCCCCTCCTCATCTCAGTCCCAGCTCCAAAAGAAAGCCTTCCCCATCCTCTCTTGATGACAATGTCTTCTCCTTAATCACTTCTTATTTATCTAGGACAGATAGTTTACTTTTGTCCCCCCGAAGTGGATTATAAGTCACTCCAAAGGCAGGGCCAATCTTTGATCTTTCTATCTCCAGTGCCTGATCTATGGCAGATGCTCAGGAAGTGCTTAGTGTATGTTTGTCCTTCGTTTCTGAAGAAGACCATGCCATCAGAGAAATAATGACATGATTTGCACTTGCACTTGAGTGAGGGAGGGCTGCGCAGGTCCACCAGCCTCACTTCTCCTCCAGAGACATTTGAATCCAGTGACCAGATATTCATCAGGATGACTGGAGATGACCCAGGATGAGGCAACTGGCGTTAAGTGACTTGCCCAAGGTCACACAGCTAGTGAGTGTCAAATGTCTGAGGTGAGATTTGAACTCAGGTCCTCCTAACTCCTGCACTGGTGCTCTATCCACTGCACTCCCTAGCTGCCCCAGTGCTTACTGAATGACTTCATCAAGGCCCCAGCCTTCATACTGAGAGTCACAGTGCCCAGGAATAAGCTCACTGTTCTCACCATAGCTGGAGGAGGACAGGCAGTTCTCAGTGCACAATTTTGAGGTCACTGATAAACTGAAGAATGTTCAAGGCAGATCAGTCAGTACAGGGAGAGGTCATATCATGCCTTACAATGATTGGCTAGAAAAAAGAGGAATGTGTATCCTGGATGAGGGAAGACTGGAGGGGGAAGATAACAGCTGTTTCCAAGGATAAAAAGGGAGAGCTCTCTGGGGGTGAGACTTGGTTCTGCTTGGTCTTAAGGACAAAACTAACGATGAGGGTTGCAAGGTGCAAATTGATAATTCAGACTTAATGAAAGGAAAATTTTCACAACAACTAGAGCTATTCAAAAGAGGAAGGACTGGTTAAGAAGTCAGGAAGGCCCTTTCCTTCACTGGCTAAGTCAGTTCTTGCTTAGATATTGGTTGGTCTAGTTAATTTCTGAGGCTCCCATAAGTCAAGATTCTGTGACATTTAAACCTAACATTAAATGTACATGTGGTTCAAATGACTAAGGGCCAACAGCTTTGTCCAGCCTGTATAAGACTTTACTTTGATCTGAGCTGTGGTTGCTACACATGAGCATCCTCAGTTAAGAATTAACTTGAGGTAGACAGTTCAACAAGCCAGAGTACCTTTTCTCAGGGAAGAGCCTTTCTAGAAGGCTCCCCGAGATGGGTCCATTAATGCATTAATGGCAGAATGACTTTCTACCACCACTATAAAAGGATTTAAACAGAGGGGGAGGGGATTTCTCTTCTAAATACCAGGACCCTTTTTATTTGGTTTTATCACCATTCTCTTCCATTCTCCAGCTCAGGAATGCTCTGTCTGCTCTTTCTCAAACCCAAGGCCCATTTCTATGCCTTGATCCCCTGACGTAATGTTCTGGTTAGTTCTCTGTCCCTGCACCTTTGACGCATCATGGCCAGCGCCACTAAATTCTACCTGTCTTTCTAAGCTGTGCTTGTAAAGTTAGCACCAAGCCAAATGAGGATCAGACTTTCTGCACTGGTTCTAGTAAATGGGTTCTTGCCTTCTTTCCCTAGGACTGACGTGACACCATGTATCTTGGTTGTCTTCCCTCTTTTGTGCTCAAGTCCCTGCCTTGGTTACCAGTTTACTTCCTCCAGGACAGGGATGCTGTGCCTTTTACCCATAGTCCCCAAGGCAGAGGACTTGACTACTTCTGGTCATTGTAAAGAGTCCTAGATTTGAAGTCAGAACAACTGAGGTCAAATATAAACACCACCATCTACCAATTGGGGCAAATCACTTCTCTCTGAATCAGTTTCCTCACTGGTAAACTAAGGGGTTGGACTAGATGGCCAGCAAGGTCCTTTCTGGGTCTAAATCAATCATTTTAGAGGCCCAAATGCTTAACACCCAAAGTGTAGATCCACTGCCAATGCTTCCTGTCTGTTCTATGGGTCTTAATGGTATCTAAGTACTGGCTGCCTCTTGGTCTTTCTCATGACCCATCTTGTCACTGACTGAGACCAAGTCATGACACCGAGGGACACTAATCATGTAGTCTATTTGGCCCCCTCCACCCCATCCCCCAATTCCTCAGTTGAGTTCTTTCTTCCAGAGTCCAAGCTATCCCTGGAGAAACAATGGATTTTCCTGCCCGGGCCTAAAGGCTCACTTCTCTTTAGTTTTTGGTTTGCCAGCCAGTTGATTTAACAGCCTCACTACCATCCCTCTGGAGTCTATGAAAGAAAGTCAATTGCCCTTACAAAGTTCCCCGACCTGCAGCCCTCACTGGTCACAGGAGCTCCTGGGTTCCATTTTTAGCTCCATTTTTGCTGTTCCTGTTACCTTCCTATCTTCTTCCCAAGCTCTGAAGGTTCTTCTCAGCACCCAGACCCTTCCCTGGGACCAATGCTCACTATTCTTCCTAAACCATTAACAACCTCTTAGCTTTTTTGGTGAAGTGTGGAAAGTTCACTGAATTTGGAGGTAGGGAACCTGGGGTCATAGCTCTCTATTATTTACTGCTTGAGGGACTCTGGGCAAATCACTTCATTTCTGTGAACCTCCATTTCCCTCTCTATAAAATGAGCATCTAAGGACCCAACAAGTTCTAAATTCGATCACTACTGATGATCATGGCCCTGCTTCACCCCCCACCCCCCCAAACCTCACCACTGATCCATAAAGAGTTTATAGGCTTCTTTTAAGTGATATAATTCACACAATCTTCTGCTGAAGACAGTCACCTGGCCTGGAAGGAAAAGGCACACTGTATACCTTAGGGGTTTTTAAATATCACATTAACATTTTATCACATCTATGTCACCTTGCCACCCTAGAGTATCTTAAGACCAGAAAGAGCTCCACTACCAAACCTCAATCCCCAGAGAGATAAAGGCCTTAGGAGGCCCAGCAAGATAAAAGAGACTCATCCAAGATTTTTCCTAGTTCTTTACACAGTATCTTGCTGCCAAACAATCACAAACTATTCTTTTCTTTTCTTGGGAGTGGGAGAAGGGAGTCAAGGCTATACACAAAAGAACCCCCCAAATTTTAAAGATAAAAATACACAGACAGGTTCTACTCTTCATTACCTGCATCTCAATGTAGCGAGGATCAGACTTCTTTCTTTTTAGGTCTTCCTTAAGTTGCTGGTCTAAATCCAAATCTGGTTCATTCTCCTGCAAGAGATATTCAGAATCTCTGTCTACAAATGACTTTCCCCTGTCAGTCAATTTCTTCCCTCGGTCTATGAACTTCTTTTCTTGGTCCAAAATTTTCTTTTCCTTTTCCAAAAATTTCTTTTCAGAAGTTGGTTTGTTCTGGACAGGAATTTCAGTACCATATCTATTTTGAGATAAATTGCAGAATTCAGTGAGTCATTTGAGCCTTGGCAAAACAAACAAACAAACACCAGAACTTCTTTCAAAACATTTAATAAAATGTCCAAATCAAAGTCTCCCACTTATTTGCAAATGAATACAATCCACGCACGTACTACAATAACATCAAATTGAAAAGCACAGGAATATTTGAGTTTCTTTGAATATCAAATAAGTTTTTCTTGGTCAGTAAAATTGACAGCCCTTTGCCTTTTCTATGTCCAATCTAAAAAGATAGTAGTGCCCTCTTCAAAATTAAGCTGTGTATTTTTTAAGTTGTCCTATTTGGAGTATTTATTGTAGAACACAGACAAAAGTTGCAAGAATGAAAAAGTTTAACAGAATTATGAATTTATATCCTCTGTGGACTGTGAAAACATAGAGAAAAAGTAACTCACTGTGTTACACTCATACTCTCATATGCATGTGGGTGAGTACATGCACATGCAAGTATGTGTGCACACATGCACATGTACACACGTATACACACCTATGTACACACACACACACACACACACACACACACACACACACACACACTCTCTCTCTCTGCCTATGTAACAACAGTGCCCTAATACATGTTTCTGAAAAATCTGTAATCACTTAAGTTAAATTTTCATGAAAATCATGCCCTTAGTATATGTCTAAAAAGGCCTTAGGACTTCACAAAGAACACTACCCCAGAAAAATGCTGAAAATGATTGTCTTTTAAAAAATGTATTCCTCAGTTGTTAAAAAGTTAAGAAAAATTTCTCACCTGATACAATCCCTGACCTATGCAAAAAAAACCCAAACAAACAAACAAAAAACTTAAAACTCATTAGTAATGTTAAGAATTAACATTTGAAGGAAAAAGGAACTTTGATCTTCCCTGAATCATAATAGGGGATAATGAAGAGCAGCACTTTTAAACTGTAATGCTTGTCAGGTCATTGCCACTAAAAGATGTGTTGTTTTCTACCCATTTAAAAACAAAAATTTTTACCCATGATCCTCAGGAGAAAACCAGGATATCTGCGGCTGAGAATCTTTGTCATTCTTAGTCTGGACAGAATTCAACAGCTGCACAATTTGTTCTTCTCGACGTTCATCCATACGCACTACAGCTCTCTTAGTTATAGGGGAAAAAAAAAGTTTATCACCATCACTTATGCAAATTGAACTAATTTCAACCAATGACAAGAGACTTCATTTCTTTTCAGCTACAGCTACAGATTGAAACAAATAATACATCCCCTCCCTGAAGCCCTTTTCTCCTCCCACCTTCTACAGGTTTCTGTTCTTTTTTGTTCCAGATTTTCAAAAATCTCAACAATTAAGGCAATTTCTAATATTTACTTTATTTTTCCTATTAAAAACAAAGAATTTTGTTGATCTCATCTACTTTCCTAAGCATAAGTGGACCTTATCCAAACATTTAGTCCAAAATGGAGAAGGGTCATCCCCCAAGAAATAGCATCAAAAATATTAATCAAGAGACAAGTTTGAACGGAAGCTAGTCCATCACTGGAGGAAAGATCTCTGCTGTCAGTGAATAGAAAAGTTCATTTTTGAGTCTTGCACCCAAAGTTTATTAGCGATGTGAGTCTGGGCATGTCATAACCTCTTGGAATTTTAGTTTCCTCATTTATAAAATGGTGATAATACTTACAATTATTTAGCTCTCAGTGAGGAAAGTATTTTATAACCCTTCAAATGTTCCATAACGGGGAGTTTTTCACATTATTTTAAATGAAAGGTGTACACAAAAGAGGACATCTTCTCCCTCTCATAAGGTTTTGGAAGGCTTAGCTTTCTTTTTCACCTTTGCAACATTCCCTTCTAGTTGCCCATCCTCATGGAAAATCAAGATTCTTAGATTACCTGTCAGATTAACTGTACAACAAAAATATTCCAGGTGAGACTGCACTGATAATGTGGGGGAACTCTAGAAGCTTTTTAGCTGATAATTGTTTTACAGTCATTTAAAAGTTCAATGAAGGTAACACAAATGAATCACAATAAAGTAAAATCCCAATCTATCCAGGAAAAAGAATCATTCTGAATAGCTTAAGGTTTAATGCCTTAAGCACAACTTTTTAAAAAATTTCATCGTTGCTTTGAAGATACTCCTAAAATGCATTCCATATGCCAGTCTTTTTGATTACCTGGCTCATAATTATGAAAGGTAATTACTGCAAAATGTTACTGAAGCTCAAGGCCTACTGAGATGTTTAGGATTGCTCACCCCTGTACTAGATGGTCCCAGACCACTGGGTTTCTTATAAATTTCTTCCCTTGGTATCAGCTGTTGTTATTATTATAACTCCAGGGAACTGTCACACAAATACACATACACATGCATGTATATTCACTTTTAAATTTGCTGTTCTTAATCAATTTTGAACTTGGCAATTCATGAACCAAGTTTATATTAGTTCTAATGAAATAAGAGTAAGTAGTCCTGAGGAGGTGTCTTAGGAATAAAATGTCTAGGATGAAGTTAATGGACTGTGTGCCATCTACCTTTCTACTTAGACATTTTACTTGATTACTTCCTAGTTCCTGGACACATTCTAGAGTGGAAGAATTGCTAAGGGCTATTTTTCAGCTAAGTCCCATACTGATAATGCCAAACTACTTCAGTATAAAAATTATTGGACAAGCATGAAATAGAAAAATGATCCAGGCAGCATGATAATGAACACCTGGAATCTCTGCTACTTAGGGAAGCCAAGGCTAGGGAATGGCTTGAGTTCCAGGTTCTGAGGTGAAGTAGGATACCTACATTGAGTCCAGCACTAATATGGAGAGTCCTAGAAGGACTGAATCTGAGTGAGACCAGAGCTAGAAAGAGAGGTCTGAGCAGCACAAGCATAAAGATGATTTAGTCCTTGAGTTCATGAGGTTACCAAGGGTGATCCAAGAGTACTGACAGAAAAGAGAAGCCAGGACAAAACTACAGCCATAACTAGAGAGTATGCTGTACATGATCCAGCAAAAGAGACTGAGAAGAGTGAGAATCTTTTAAAAACCAAAATTGGACAAAAACTGTTAAGTTTTCCAACTTCTAATGCTTTATTCATGTTATTCTTGATCTTCAGGAACCTTTCCGCCCATGAAAATCCCATCAATCAGCATGTAGGTATTAAGTGCCTACTGTGGGTCAGGCAACTCTCTCTTTTTCTATGAACTTTTTTTCTTAAAGACCAGGCCACCATGATTTATCTTCTTCCTATTCCAATCCAGCCTCACTCATTCAGTGCCAAGGGGTAGGTTTAACTACATCACTCCACTAGTCAATAAAGTCTCCTTATTGACACTAAGATCAAACATAAACACACAAAAAAGCTTCTGATGGGCATTTAAAGCCCCTACCTTTTTAGTATTCTTACACATTAACTACTCCCCTTCAAGCACCCCAAGATCCAGTTCACTGGCTGCCCTTCTGTTGGTGACACACATGCCTATCTCTCAGCTCTGTGCCCCTCCTGACCTCTACCTCCCAGCATAACTGGCTTCTGTTGAGACTCAGTTCAAATCCCATCTCCAGCAGGAGGTACAATTCGCCCCTCCAGTCCAATGCAAAGATAGAAGTGAGACTGGCAAAAACTGTTAGAAGATATGACTCAGGAGTAAGAAAGAAAGAAGTCCAAGTCTTAGAAACTTTGTAAAAAAATCATCTGGAGCTCATTCAGTCAATAAGGATTTCTTAAGTGCTTTTTTTGAGCCAAACACAGAAGAGAAAAAGAAAGGCAAAACTCATTTCTAGGTCAGGCCTGCACAACCTTCTGCCAAAGGGCCACTTGTGGCATGCCAAAGGATTTTGGGTGGCCCATGAAAAATGTAGAAAGCAGTTCCTACAGAGGGTAGGATTTGAGATGAGTCTTAAAATGCAACCTGAAATCAAGAGGTCAGAGTAAGGAGTATTCCAGACATGGAGGACAAAGGCACAGAGAGAGGACATGGAGAATGTAACACAAATGTATTCTTCAATGATAGTTGAAAGTTGTTGGATAGTCACAAAAATGAAACTGTATCTAGGAAATGACTAATTATGAGTAAGACTGTCAGAATCAGCTGTGTAGTGATACCATCAACTTATAAAAGCAAACATAAGAAAAGAGCATGTAAAATTAAAACTGATCCAACCTGAGGTAGTCAAATATGGTTTTTTTGAGGACCAAAAATGGAACAAATCCTCACCATGATCGATCACCAGTATCTATGGAGGCTTAACTCATTCAAAGCAACAGCATAGGAAGGAGGAGAAAAGAGCTAAGAATCCACTTCAGCCAACAAAGGATAAACCTCTTTGCCAAGGAAACATGTAACAGTCAAAAGTGGCAGGAAAGGAGATTAGTGGGAAATTATAACAGTATCACTTCACAGAACAATGGGAGGAAGTGGATAAAGACAAGTTTCAAAAAACTTGGTTTAAGATTCAATTAAGTCGAATCATCCCAAGAGCATTTAAAGGTGAAACCGAAAGCAGAAACAACAACCAACAAACAAAACACATACACACATTTAAATAAGAAACTATCTTTCTACACAGTGGTGCCACCACATTTGGACCTGCTGAATTACAGTCATGTTAGCTGCATAATGAAGTAGAAATGGCATCAAACTAAAAAAAAAGACTAAGTACCAGTGAAGAGGATCCTTTATGGAGGCACAATTTTGAGGGAATGGTAGGATCAAGCCTCATGGTATGTGAAAGACTGGAAGATAACAAAAAACGTAAGGAGGGGGCACAGAGAGAGTAGGGGGAAACCATGGATGGTAAGGATGGAAACTATCCTAATAATTACTCAAAGGCCTATTTTTCTCACTTCAACAGACTCTTTAGGAAACTAATGAACACAGATATTGAAGATACCCACGAGTGAAAAAAGCAAACAGGCAAATTTAGCAAACAATGCTCTACAGCATACATTAGTCCACAGTTGACTGAAAGGTGCAGAGACATGACTCTCCAGTGCTTATAGTTGACAAATAAAAAATGTATGTAAAATACCTTGCAAACTTTAAAGTGCTATATAAAATCTGACTTATCATAAAAAAAGAATGATTGAGTAGAATACAGACTTAAAGGCTCTCCTCTAACGAGGCATCCACCCGCATGTCAGCGTAGGCTACGCTTGATAGAGACAACTCTGTCCAATGACCGGGTTTAACATCAAGAAAGATGTAAAACAAGGAAAATCACTTTTCACAGAGAGTAATATCTAGTAAAGAGACGGAAATGAGGAGGGAGGAGACAAGCTTCTAACTGCATAAAGCTTCGTAATCCCTGAAGAAGGGTATCCCCTAACAATCCCCAAAGGGAAAACCAAATGAACAAAGAACAGCTACTGTCCAATTAGGATGCTAACTGGCTGTCCAGATCCCGCGATGCCTGTAACTTGGACAGGCATGACACGGGATGCCCCAGAACTCAACTGGAAAGAGTGGGCCAGACTACAAATGGGAACATCATGCAGCATATTTAAAGACTCCCAAGTTTTTAAAAAATACTCTTTCAACGACTCCCTATTCATGAAACACCACTGCAGAACGGGGAAAGCAGAGGCCTAAGGCTCCATAAGAAGGTGGCAGCGCCTGAGCAACACCAAAGGAAGGATGGAACGGGGAAGGAGCTCCGGGTTCGAATCCCCCCTCTGACGTGTACGCCTGCCAGACCTGCGGCCTCAGTTTTCTCAACTATAAACCATGGAGGTGGAACCCACGGATCTTCGCGACCCTTTCCGCAGTAAGAGAGGCCCAGAAAGGAGGGAGCGCGGCCCAAGAGGCGGGGCCCGTCTCGGCTGCGATCCCCAGCTCGTTAGGATGGGCCAGAGGGGTCCGCACTTGGGGCTGCCTCGGTGCGCGGGGCAGGAGGGGCTGGGCTCCCGATGGAAGCCCCAGGGCCAGGCCTCTCCCTTCTCCAAACATCAGGGGACGGCGGCATCTACACTGGGAGCTCCACACGTGGACCCGACCAGGGTCCCCGCCCCTCACGGGGAGGGCCCCCCTGGGGGAGGGGCCTGGGCTCCAAGTCCCCTCCCACCGCGGGCCCAGCCCGCTCCCGGGCCTCACCTCCTGGCGCTCGGCGTCCTTGCTCTTCTGGCCCTGCTTCCTCGCGTACCACAAGCCGATGTCGCGGCCCTTGAGGTGTCCGGGGTGCCGGCCCCGGCCTCCTCCGCCGCCGCCCCCGCTGCCTCCGCCGCCGCCTCGGCCTCCGCCCCCGCCGCGGTTCCCCCCGTACCCGCTGCCGCTCGAGCCGCGGGGCCCACCGCCATCGCGGCCCCAGTTCTGGCGGTGCTCGTAGTTCATCGTCCCGACGCAGAAAAGCCCCCCCCCAGGCAGGGACCGGCAACGGCTACAAATGGCGCCGGAGCCCGGAAGCAGGGCTCGCGTGCACTTCCGTTCTGCTTCCGGCGCCCAGCGCGAAGAGAGCGCCGACGTCGCGTCACAAGAAGCGGTCTCCGATGACGTAACAGCGGCGACGAAGGAAGGGAGGAGGCGGGGCTTTGGGCGAGCGCTTCGACGCCGGATAGGGGGCGGGGCGAGAGTTGCGTGCGCAGCTCCGGGAGCTTGGGGTGGTTCGGCTTCCCGGTTCCCCCACTGTTCGGCTCCCTTCTGGGAAACGGTCCGGAGTTGGGAGTTCGAATCTACCTCCAGGAGGCACGAATCTTAATTGAACGGCCCATGAGTTTTCAGTCCACGTTTTTTGGGCATCAGCCTAATAAAGGCTGTACACCTTCGCAGAGCACATAAAGTGAAACGCAGTTACGTGGAAATAAAAAGATGTGTCTTTTCTTCTACCCAAGTTCACCTATTTCTCAAATTTCACCCTGTAAGATCCAGGGTGAAATTGAGCCTGTTAAAAAGGGCTTCCCTGGGGGGCCCCTCAATGAAGTGATGTCACCCCATCCATCCTCACTCTTGAGAGGAAACGCCCCCAAACTGTGAAGCAAGTCCAGGGTAGATCCCACTCCGGAACTTGGCTGTCCTTCCCAGGCTACTGTTTCTATAAAGTAACTAAATGTCTTCCTTAAATTGTAACGAGAAGATGTCTTCAGGCCTGTTGGCCTACTGCTAATGATAGGACTTTGGATACAATGTATCTGCATCCCCCCAGCCCAGGAGAAGGCGCACTAGGGCGGAGCGCTGGTCTTGGAATCGGAAGACCCGCTGTTCCCCCTCGGGTAACAACCCCAGTGGAGAAGCGAGGGTCCCGACATGGTGATGAACAGGTTCCAAAGAAAAACAAAAGCAGCCCCTAACTTCAAGGAACTCGAATCTAATGAGGAAGGCAGCTCCTAGATGACTGGGAACATTGCAAGATCTAGACAGATGAGACGAAGGTACAGGAGAAGCTGGAGGGAACCTATCTAAGCCTCCTGCAGGAGAGAATTACCACTAAGATTTTGGCTATGTGAAGGGAGAGGATGGAGACGATGGGAGAGATATTGGGAAGGTGAGATGGATGATGGTCGGCCAGAGACAGAAACTGGGAAGACCAGAGAAAGGGAAGAGGAGAAGAAGGCTTCTAGGTTCTGAACTTGGTGCCTGGAAAAATGATGATGCTCCTAGAATCAGGTAGGTAGTGCAATGGAAAGAGCCCTGGCATCAGGAAGACGAGCCAGAGTTAAAATCTGGCCTCAGATACTTCCTAGCTGTATCACCCTGTGCAAGTCACTTAACCCTGTATGTCGTCTCAGTTTCCTTCTCTGTAAAATGAGCTGGAGAAGGAAATGGCAAACCACTCCGGTATCTTTGCCAAGAAAACGCCAAATTGGGTAACTGAAGAGTCAGACAGGACTGAACAAGGGGGAAAAAGAGGACATTAGGAGGAAGCATGAGTTTTGAGGGAAAGATAATCTTAGTTTCGGACAGTTTGAGTGTGTGATAATGCCTTTGAGAAATTCACACAAGTGATTAGCATTTCTATTAGTAATAAAAACCAGTTAGAAAGTAATTAGTAATAAAATCAAGCAGAGACAGAAATACAAATTCCATTTAAAATACCTACAGAATTTATAAAATGCTTGGGAGTTTACCTCATCAAGATACACATAGGTTCCTATGTATAGGAATATAACTATAAAATACTCTTTACAGAACTAAAGATAGACCCAGATATTTGGACAAAGGTATCCTAAGCCAATATAAAAAGATGGCATCACTACCAAAAGTATTTTACTTGTGCTGTGTCATACCGATCAAAATATTAAAGAATTACTTTAGAGAGGAAGGAGAAATCATCTGGAGGAATAAAATAATGAATTTCAAAAGAAATAGTGGGGAAAAAACAGGAAATGAAAAGGTCTTAGCAGTACCAGATCTTAAACGAAAAAGCAGTAATTATCAAAACTTCTTGATACTCGTTAGAAAACAAACTTACTGGGGATATAATGGACAGTAGCAAATAAACCTTGTGACTGAGTTTTCGAAAAATCAAAAGATCTCAGCTACTGGGCTAAGGACTTAACAGTTAGACAAAAACCTCTGTGAAAACTGTGTATCAGTCTGACAGAAATTAGATAGAGCCCATGTTCTTCATACCATTTGCCAGGATAGGTTTTTAATGCATATGTGACTTAGATATAAATAGACACATGGCAAGCAAATTAGAGGAATAAGAAAGAAATGACCTGTTGGAACTATGGATAAAGGAAGAATCTATGACCAAATAAGAGATAGAAAGGATCAGAAAAAAGAAAATCCACAGTATTGACTTATCAAACCATAAACAAAACCAATCCAGTTAAATTTACTTTTTCATGTTTGTTTTTTATTTAAAACATTTTCTTTTTAAACTTTGAGTTCTAGATTCTCTCCCTTTTTTCCCAACTCCCCCTTACCCAGGAAAAAGGCAATGTATCAATTTTACATGTGAAATCATGCAAAATATACTTCCATATTAGCCATATTGCAAAAAAATAAACAAAATCAGAATATTATGCTTCCATATGTGCTTAGATTTAAGCAGTTCTCTCTCTCAAAGTGGATAGCATTTTTTTTCAGCATGAGTCCTTTGCAACTGCCTCCGATCATTTGTTGATCAGGGTAGCCAAGTCTTTCACATTGATTATCGTTAAAGGCATTGCTGTTAACTGTGTATCATGAACTCCCGGTTCTTTTCACTTCATTTTTCATCGGTTCATATAGATCTTGCAATCTTGTTTTTTTTTTCTTTTCTGAAACCACTCTCCTCATCATTTCTTATAGCACAATTGTATTCCATAACAATCATATGCCACAATGTGTTCAACCATTCCCCAACTCATCGGAATTGCTTCAATTTCTGATTCTTTGTAACCACAAAAAGAGCTGCTTCTGGAAATAGTTTTCTACACGTAGGTTCCTTTCTTTTTCTTTGCTGTCTTTGAAATATGGACCTAGTAGAGCTATTGCTGGATCAAAGGGTATGCAGTTTTTAGCCCTTTGGGCATTGTTTCAGATTGTTCTTCAGAATGGTTGAACCAGTTCTTTACTCCATCAACAATTCATTAATGTACTTATTTTCTCTCATAGTCTCCAGTATTTGTCATTTCTGATTTTTTGTTAAGTGTGAGGTGGCAAAATCAGAGTTGTTTTACTTTGCCTTTCTCTAATCAATAGTAATTTAGAACATCATTTCATATGATTATCTATAACTTTGATTTCTTCTGCAAATTAACTGTTTGTATCCTTTGATCATTTATCAACAGGGGAATGGCTTTTACTTTTATAAATTTGAATCAGTTCCTTATATATTTGGGAAATGAGGCCTTTAGCAGAGAAACTCTATATTTTTTAAAATATTACTTCACTGTCTATAGTACTTCCTATCAAAATGTTGTCTTCCTGATTATACCTTTCATTTAGGAGTGATTTTGCTTTTTCTTTGTCTGAGATCATGATTTCCACACCTGCCCTCTTCACTTCAGTGGAAGCATAATAGACTGCTCCTGCTCTTCATTTCAACTCTGTGTTTGTCTTTCTGTCGCAAATGTGTCTCTTGTACACAGTGTATTGTTGGATTCTGATTTCCAATCTACTCTGTTATCCACTTCCTTTCTATGTGTTAACTCATCACATTCATATTGCCAATTAGAATCACAAACTGTGCATTTCCTTCCATCCCATTTTCCTTTTATTTTTCTTTCTCTCTTTTTATTCTGTCCATCCCCAAAAGTCTCTTTTGCCTCCAATCACTGCATCCCTGAATCTACCATCTCCCTTATCATCTCCCCCTACCCTATGTGTATTATCCCCTTTCCTTACTGGATAAGAGGGAGATACCTTATTGGGTATGATGGATTTCCATACCCAACTGAGTGTGTGTGTGTGTGTGTATGTGTGTGAGTGTGTGTGTGTATGTGTGTATTCTTTCTTCTTTGAATCAATTCCAATGACAGTGAGGTTCAAGGATTGCCTTCCAGTCCCCCACCACCATTTTCTCTTCCACTATAAAATCTCTTCCTTGCAAAAATTTTCCCCCTTCTACCTGTCCCCTTCTTTCTCCCAGTGAATTCCTCTTTCTCACCCCTACATTCTTTTTTTTGCAGATCATTCCAACTTAATCTGTTCACCCCAATGCCTTCTATCTATGCAGATTCTTTCCAAGTGCCCCAATAATGATAAAGTTCTTAGGAGTTACATGTGTCATCTTCCCATTTAGGAATGTAAGCAGTTTAACTGCCTTGTGTCCCTTTGGGCCACTCTTTCCTATTTACTTTTTTATAATTCTTCTTAGTCTTCTGTATAAATGTCAAATTTTCCCTTCAACTCTGATCTTTTCATCAAGAATGCTTGCAAGTCCTCTCACTAAATATGCATTTTTCCACTGAAAAATTATAATCAGTTTTGCTGGGTGGGTGATTCTTGGTTAAATTGGATTGATTTAGTGTTGTTCTGTAACTTCCAAATTATTCCAGAACTTTTCCTATTGTGCCCACATGACTGTGTTCCTACTCTTAAAAAAAAAACTTTACATATCCTTAGGAAGGTACACCCTCATCTTTGAGGATTTCACAACTGAAGCACCGACTTTCATAGCCCCCAATAATAATCATGTTCCACAGGAGATACAGCCCACTCACCTTCTTTAGGTCTCACCAAGCATATTATTTCCTTGAAAATCATTTCTCGGAGTCCATGAAGTTTAAAATGTAATTCTTTCCAATTCAGCAACATTTATTAAGTATGATCATAGACTCACAGGGTTTCAAGCTGGAAGGGACCTTCCCAATCCACATAGGGAAATAATGTGTTATATTTGAAAGAGCATCGGACCCAGAATAAAGAAACAACAGAAACAACAAATCAAAGCTGGGTTTGAGTCATGACTTGTTTGCTGACTAGTTGCATGACTAAGCTGAGAAGGTTCGGTAGATAAGAGCTTTGGTCTTGGAGTCAGAATGACTGGAGTTCAAATTCTGCTGCAGACTTTTACCAGCAATGTAAGACCCTGGGAAAGTCACTTAACAATAACAATAGATAGCCTTCATTTAGTGCTTTAGGGTTTACAATACTCTTTACAAACGTAATCTCACTTATCCTCACAACAACCTGGGAAGTAGGTGCTATTATTCCCCTGCCCCATTTTACAGTTGAGGAAATTGAAGGGGAGATAGGTTAAATGACTTGCCCATGGTGACACAGCTAGTAAGTGACAAGACCAGACCAGTACTTGTAAAATAAAAATAGTAGGTAGTGTCTGCATCCCAGGGTTATTGTGAAAGTCAGAAGTACTTTGCAAATCGTAAAGCACTATGTAAAATGTTAGTTATTGTGTAGTAGTAGTAATAGTAGTAGTAGTAGTAGTAGTAGTAGTAGTAGTAGTAGTAGTAGTAGTAGTATTTATTGTTGTTGTCACCATGGCAAGTCTCATTAACCTCTCTGTGACTCAGTTTCCTTATCTGGAAAATGATCTCTTTGGACTATGCTTATCTCTAATGTTCTTTTCATGTCTGGGTTCCAATTTTACCCTTTCATTTTACAGATAAGGAGCTTAAAGGGACAGCTGGGTGGTGCAGAGAATAGAGCACCAGTGCAGGAGTCAGGAGGGCTTGAGTTCAAATCTCACCTCAGACACTTGACACTCACTAGCTGTGTGACCTTGGGCAAGTCACTTAACTCCAATTGCCTCACCCTGGGTCATCTCCAGTCATCCTGATGAATATCTGGTCACTGGATTCAAATGGCTCTGGAGTAGAAGTGAGGCTGGTGACCTGCCCATCCCTCCCTCACTCAAAACAAAGTCAAGTGCAAGTCATGTCATTATTTCTCTGATGGCATGGTCTTCTTTGGCAATGAAGGATGAACACACACAAGGAGAGCAAAATAACTTATCCAGGGTCTGAGAGCTAGTAATTATTAGAGACAGGGCTGAATGCAACCAATTCCAGTGCTAAACACTTTGCAATACCACACATTTCAAATAATTACAATATGGGGAGGGAAGATAGAGCAAGCATACAGCCATTTAGGATACAAGGGTGGATGGAGAATCTGAAGAAGGAAATCAAGCAGTTAAATGAATGAATGAGCATCTTAAATTCAACCTATCTCTCAATCAACAAGCATTTATTCACCATCTAGGCATTGAAGATAGAAAGAATGGCACAAAGCAGTCTGTGATCTAGAGAGATTCAGTCTAATGATGGAGACAACTTGCAAATATGATACTGAGTTAGATTTGCTAGATTTCCATTAGGGCATCCTTTGTCATGAGTGTGTTATCCTTAGTTTATAGAAGGAGAGGGATTGAACTTCAAATTTCATTGATATTGACAACTCCCAGATAAGGAAATGTCCTTGACCAATGGAGGGAGACGTTTTCTCTGCCCCTTACAATCTTAGAGAGCTGCCTAGAGCACTGAGAATTTGTGACTTTCCCCCAGTCACATAACCAGTGTATTTTAGCAGCATTGGACTTATTCCCAGGTCTTCCTTTAACCTTCCTGGTTCAAGAGCAGTTTTCTAGCCAGTAGAACATGGAAAAAACCCTATTATTGATACAATACACCTCTTTGTAATTCTTGTCATTCTACAGTCCCACTAAAAATGTATTAATGCTTTAAAATGACATGAAATGGTTTAAATGTCAGCAACACAGAAGTTGTTGAAAAATGTCTTGTTCTGTGAACATTATGTATCATGAAAAGTGAGGGAGGAAAAAATAAAGAATTAGCTCTAGGTTTCTTGAAAGACTTCAAGTCTTTAGCTTGGGGGTGGGATTGTTATCTATACTGAATGAAGAATGAGGAGGGGTTGAGGCAGAGGGTAACAGGCAAGGGAGCTGTCATTGTAGGCCAAGTCAGGGATGCAAAGGACAGCTGAGGACCCAATTATATCTGGCCTGTTAACAGTCCCTGCAGCTGGCCAGGGAGGAAAGCAGTGGTAGAACATAGCTGTTGGGAGAAATAAGTGAAGTGTGGTGAGAATAACCAGGTGAGGTTATGAAGGGCAAGGGCCCTCAGAGTTGGGGCTCCTGGTTTATTTAACTCCATTACTCATGTGGTAAGTATGCAGGTGTTCCCAGGGGTCCATGGGGCCTGGGATTATGTGCATGGGATGTAACAGAATCCATTCATTTGTCCTTTCTTTTCAAAGAGGACCAATAACATCATGGGTTGATGTCTTGACTTGTGCATGAATTGGACTTAAGTGAAGTAGAGTTGCACAGAATCTCTCTTCCAGGGCTGTGGAAGTCCACTAGCAGGAAAAAGTCAGGACAACTGGCAATGGCCCAGGATGTAGTAGATGACCTTGGCATCTTTGATATCTGGCCATGTCCTAAGGGCTCCTCAGCATCTGCTTCAGCTGCCTCTATAGGCTTTAGAACAAATCTGTCCATTCTACTAGGGGAAGTCTTCCCATGCTTGGAGTAGACATCCCTCTAAATCACTGATGGCTCTGTGGCCTTCTGGTGACCCTCAGCCTGGTTTAGCTTATCTGCCAAAATGGATTTACCAGGGTGTGGCCACTGCACATGCCACAGATTCTTGGAGCCACAGGTGAGAGCTGGGTGATAGATGGACACCAAAGGTGGAAAGCAACCCTGAAAAGGATGTAGCAGCTTGCAGTACCAGAGGTACTAGTCTTCCCTGTATACCTCATATATCTCATCACAACCCACAACATACTCAGATAGTAGGGAGTAAAGGACAAAAAAACCCCAAAAGAAAAGAGGCAAGACAAGCTCTTTTTGTATCCCCAGCACTTAGCACGTGCCTGGTGCTTAGTAGGCACTTAAGTTAATTGATTAACTGGTAGATGAGGGGAGGGGGAGAATCTGAAGCCTATTAATACATCAGGGAGAGAATAAGATTGAATAGAAAAGAAGAGGAGAGAAGTGAAGTGAATGAAATTTAATTTTTACCTTACACATTCTTTCAGACCAAGGACAGCTACTGTTTTCAGCCAGGCTTCAGGTACATGTACTGCAGAACAAGTACAATGTTCCCTGGGCTAGGTGGTGAGAAACAGGGTAGATGACTAGGAGGCTGGCTGCATAGAGTAGGCTACATTTTGTTCTGACAAAACTAGTAGATAAAAATACAGAATTCCCGAAAATAGGTAAGTAAAACTACTAGAAAAGAAAATGCCTCAAAAGCTTGTGGAAAGAGATTTGGTGTGGAGGAAAGAGCTTGACTTTCAGTCCCAGATCCTTCCACTTATTCATTGTTTGACTTTGGGCATCAAACCCTCTTTCTGGGCCTCAGTTTCCTCCGTTCTAAAATGAGCATATGAGACTACATAGGCAGTCCTCATTTTTTATTAATCTGAGAAGCCTTTAACATTCTTAAATAGATAGAGTGCTGGGCTTGGGGTCAGGCAGACTCATGAATCAGACTAGCTGTGTGACCCTGGGCAAATCACTTAACACTGTTTGCTTCAGTTTCCTCATCTATAAAGTGAACTGGAGAAGGAAATGGCAAACCACTCTAGTGTCTTTGACAAGAAAACCCCAGATGGGGTCACAAAGGATCAGACGTGACAAATGAATGAACAGCATGTATTAGAACATATGTATGTATGTATGTATATATATGTATATATATTATATATTGGAAATTAAAACATCTTAGTATCATTATGAAAATAGTTTCACCTCAAATGTATCTAAAAAGATTTCAAGAACCACTTGAGGGGGCTAAGGACCATGCTTCAAGAATAGCTGCTTTAAATGACTATACATGCTTCTACCAGCTTTAAACATTTTGTGATTCTAAAAGATTCTGTGATTCTGAAAGAATGATCAATTTCTCTAGAAGAAAAAGATAAAAATAGCTAACTATATGCAAATTTTTTATTTATGCTTGTGGGTGGGTAATAATTAGAATATTTTTAAATAAGCAAAGGATAGGAAGGAACTCTGTGAGACTATTAGTCCCAAAGGAGAGAGGTAATCTGTGTTTATAGAGAGTTTCCTTGGGAGTTTCCTTACATTATTGAAATCACACATACACACATATAACAACAATGACTTATCCCTTTAATTTCTAGGACATTTGAAGATTTTACAAAGGGCTTTCCTCCCAGCAACTTTGCCAGATAGGCTTTAGAATTATTTAGAAGTATTTGGCAGATAAGGATACAAGGGCACTAGAGAGATTCAGAAATGCTCAAGTCCATGTAGTTACTAAGTGCTGGAGTGAGGATTCAAACTCAGTTCTTTTCTGACTCCCCATCCAGAAGTTACTCTATGACGCCATACTGCTAGGAATAGCTGTAGGGAAAGATTATGAAATCCCCTTTCCCAGTGAGCTCTGCTGGCCTTGACCTCAAAACATTACACTGTCAGGCCTATGATTTTATGATTCCATGAAATAATTACCAGGATAGATGCAAAATAATTTAGTTTGGACCATGCCAGGCCTAGAGGCCTGAGGGCTACCCGAGTCTTCCATTACCTCTATCAGAGGTCTTCGGTTGGCCAAACCGGATGCTCGTATGAGAGAAAGGACGTTTCAGAGTCGAACAAGGGTTGAGCTTTATTTCAGGGTCTAGTTACAAGTGCAGGGGAATTCTTCCTTAGGAGGGAGCGAAGAATCTCCCAAGGAGGCAAAGATCTTACAATAAGAGATTGGAAGTAGAAGTATAAGTGGGGAGAGAGGGGGAGGGGAGAGAGGAGAGAGGAAAAGCGGAGCCTTGTTGTCCTGTCCGCTCCGCGCCCCTCCGCCCAAGAGAGCTTTCAGGCTTTCCTGATCCTACTTAAACTCTCCAGCAGCATAGTTTGCATCTGAATACCGTGCTGTTAGATAACAATAGTGTGCCCAGATCCGGGACAATCTCGAGGGCGGGGAGAGCTCTCTCCCATCACGTTTCTCACGGGAAGAGGCGGAAATACACGAGATATCTCGGTTCACCTCGTTTCCTGGGGGGGTCTCGTGAGAACTCTAAGATTTAGAAGTTCCCACCTTTACCCGCCTGAGACTGTCCACCTGGAATTGAGCTTCCATCCCCAGCAGGACCAAAGAGTTTTTAAAAGGGATAATGCAAGGATGACAAAGAAGGATTCTGATCTATTAGAAAAATCATTGGGCAGTTGGAATTAAAACTGGAAACAGATTTCCTCTTGTTTAGGATTATGGTGCTGCTATCCGACATAGGATCTTCAGTAAATCACTTCAGCTGCTTTATCTATAAATTTAGGAGATTGAGCTCGATGGCCTCCAAAGACCTTTCTAAACCAAAAACATATAATTCTATAGTTGTCAATAATCATGATTGCACCTGGAGCTTGTTTTTCATCATTTGATTAAAGGAAAAGAAGCCTGTGTGTATTTGGCTCAACAATCTGATATTCTGTTGACAGGCATGGGGGCCTTTCATGGTTGCTGATACGTGGGAATCTGACTGCTCTATTTGGGAGTGAGTTAAATATGAAACTTCTCTCAGTCACTGTTTCATGAATTCTGTTTAGTTTTACTTTATCCTCTGTTTCCAATAAATCTGGAAAATTTTCCTGTCTGATTTCTGGAAATTAGTACCCACATTCTTTGCCTCTTCATATTTTTGCAAAGAGACTAAATAATTATTATATTGTCTCTTCAAGCTGTGTTACCTTCATTCATAAGGATCTTGAAATTGTGCTGTTTAAAAATTTTGTTTAGGTGTATGTTTCCATATCTACCTTCCTTTGCCCTCTAGCAAATCCCTCAGTGCAGTTTTGTCTTCCATCTGGACCATTCTCTCCCCCAGGGAATCTTACCCATTTTATTGCAGTTTTCTCATCAAATGTTCGTAATTCTTGAATCTTAAGTTCTTTTAAAAAATTTTTCCTTCGGTGATCTTAATTCTACCAAATCTTTCTTCATTTCTCTTTTTGAGCATATTAACCTCTCTCAGATTTTTTCCCTGTATCTAATTTCACTTCTAGGGATCTTGTCATTTTTGTTTCTTCTTGTGGATGCTCATTGTTTACTTTTAGTCCATAAAATAAATTTATTTTATTGGGACCTTTTATTTTTGCTTACTAATTTCTTCAGTAATTCTTTTCCTTTTCAGTTAAGGTGATTTTACATCTGATAATCTGTTGCCTTTCTTTTTGTTATTTTTGGTTCTTGTTGTTTTACTTTACATGACTAATTCTTTTTGAGGTGATCAAGGGAAATCAGACTCACAGATGCAGCTTGGCAGAATATCATTCTACTTTGATTCCTATGGACTTCCAATAAAACATCTCTTCCTCAATTTGATTATTTTCAAACAAGTTGAATGGTGTGTGAGGAACGATATATATTCCTAATTTTTCCTAGGAAGGCATAGAAGGAGCATGATAAGTATTATCAAATATTTGAAGTATTGACATGAACAGAGATTAGAGTTTCTCTGTTTGGGCCCAGAAAGGAGAATTAGGATCAATGGGGATATTTTTCAGAAAGACTGAATGCATGGAGTAACTTCCTAAAAACCAGAGGTGTCCAAAAATGGAATAATTTGCCTCAGGAGAGAAAGTTCCTCATGAAGGGAGGCTGAATGCCTACTCAGTCCTCCGGGCATGCTGCACAGGGTCTTTCTTCTCCATCACTAGCTAACTGCTAAGTAAAGTTTCTTCTCCGTCTGCGTTTCTATAACATTGTGAACAATGATAAAGCTGAGTTATATACTGAGACAAGATCTGCTGGCCCAGTGGACTAGGGGATTTCACTCTCTTCCCCAGCCACAAGGCAAAGATGTTGGGTTCTTACCATAACAGCACAAGTTGGACCCATTTGAAGGTGAGGAGAAGCATGAGCACTACTTTTAAAATTTAGTTTTAATTATAAATTAGACGTTGAAATAGAAAGGAGGAAGATAATGAATTTGCAAGTTCTCTGCAAACAGTGACCAGTGAAAAATATTAAGCTGCTTGTGCTTTAAAAAAAAAAAAAGTTGACACAGAGGGAAAATTATTAGTAGTTGGATACTTCCCCAAAGAAACTTTTCGTGAAATCTTGTCTTCCTTAAGTGTAAAAATGGTGACAAATTTCAAATACATCAATAATATCAAGAGTCTTGGAGCTTTTGTAAATTTAATATCAGGCTTTAACATCATGTCTTGAATATCTCCATACCTCAGGACTGATAAATGTATTTATTCCTAAAAATATACCCCTCCTCAAACTTAAAGGGAAAAAGAAAAACTCCTTTATTTTGAATTTTCCAGGTTCTTTTCTCCACAGTCTATGAAAACTTCATTGTCTTCCCTTCGTGCCACCTACCTATAAAAAAATAAGGAGAAACCTGCATTTATTTTTTTTCTTTTAGCACCATGTCCAAATTCATAAGGATGTAATTCTTTCTCAAGAGCAGAAAAATTTTGGGGGGGAAGGGAGCAAACCAAGAAAAGTTAATTCTTAATTTTATCTCATAACTGCTTCCCTCTTTGTGGCCCTGGAATCCCATTCATAGTATCTCAGAATGTTACATGTGTGAACTGTAGGAAAATCCGGCCAAAGGGGTTAGCAAAGTCAAGGACAATTGCTCCCAGACTGATTTCAGATATGGTTTTGTTCATTTAATCTAACAATACAATTTTTTTCCAAGGACAAGAAACCGAATGACTCCTGTATTTCAACTGAAAAACAATTGCTTGCCTAATGAAATGCTTGTGATTAAAAAAATATATATGTATGACTGACCTTGCCTAATTGAATGACCTAAACTCCCAGGGAGAAAAAATGAATCTTTTGGGTATAGCTGGGGAGTACAATGGATAGAGTATTTGACTTAGATCCATGAAAGTCCTAAAGTCAAATCCTTCCTCAGATACTTGCCTGCAATGTGACCAAGGCAATTCTCTTTACCTCTATCAGCCTTAGTTTCCTCATCTTCAAAAAGGAGATAATAACACCTACCTTCCAGGATTGTTATGAGAATAAAATGAGATATTTTTAAAAGGACTTTTTAAACCCCAAAGTGCTATATATAAATGCTCATTCTTTTTATTTAATTACAATCTCACGACCAATTCTGTATAATTTATGTCATTAATATACTTCTAGAGCATGTCTTCTTTTCAAACTTAATCTACACAGACATTTAAATTCTCAGTGACTACTTTGTAATGGATAAACTTGAAATTTAACTGACTTAAATTGTAGCTTCTTGTTACAGTGCCTATTTTGTGTGGATATCAATAAATCTCTGACAAACAAATCAGTACCTAATGAAATCTTTGAGTGATTTTTAATGATCTAACTTTGCCTGAACACTAGCCATGTCTTCAAACAGAATTAAAAATCCTAGAAGGCAATGACAGATTTCTCATAATTTCAGTATTTCTGAGTTCTCCCATCTCTTTGGTATGATTACTCCCGCCACTAGTGCAAATCACAATTCTCTGTGATTATTTTATTCTTGGTGGATGGTCTTCATAAGTAGCATTGGCTGAAAAAAATCCATCCCCTAGTTTGTTCTGAGCTGTCAATTAAGATAAATAATTAGCCTTCAGATGGGATGGTGGTAATGGTGATGGTATGTGGAGGGACAAGATCACAACATACACACACACACACACACACACACACACACACACACACACACTCGTTAGCTCTCACTACAGAGCCATAAGGAAGGCTGCTCAGCAAGTACCCCCTTAGTCTGACCAGGGATCAGTGTCTTGGTCAGCCACAATCATTTGTGTTAGCTAGCCACCCCAGCTCTGTAGCATCAGAAAATTGGGTAAGTTCTGCCTCTATTTGTGGTGTTGATAAAAATGCTAAATGACGTAGAGGTAAGCACAGATCTGGGGCACTTCACTCTACTGAAGACCTCCTGCCAAGAACCAAGAGCACAGTGCCTGGCACATTTTTGTTGTTACTCAGTTGTGTCTGACTCTTTGTGACTGCATTAGGGGTTTTCTTGGCAAGGATACTGGAGCAGTTTGTCATTTCCTTCACCAGCTCATTTTACAAATGAGGGAACTGAGACAAAGAGGGTTAACTGACTTCCCTAGGGTCCCATAGTGTCTGAGGCTGGATTTGAATTCAGGTGTTCCTGACTTCAGACTTGGTGCTCTGTCCACTGCTGTACCTAGTTGCCCCTGCCAGGCACATAATAGGCACTTAATAAATCTTCATTGGATTAGATTGGATCTCATGCCCCTCTTGTGAAAATGAAGTCTTTGGAGTGAGATACAAAGGCTGGTTTGTTCCCCAAGAGCAACTCAACAATACTTCCTGTCTGATCTACAACTGGCTGATTTTGTTTTATTTTACAAAATTGCTTTAAAAAAAATTTAATCTGGGTTAATTGTTTTCAGCAGGGGGCAGACAACCTCCTACAATGAAAAGCAGCAAGGAAAAAAAACAAACAAAAACCAAAGGTTAACAGAGAAAACAAAGGGAAAGGTCACGCAATTAGAATGAAACAACAATGAAAGAATTACCCCGGGGAAGTAACTAGGTAAAACTAGAGACATTTAAAATAACAGCTCTGTTGATAACAAATGGAAAGTTAGATTCTGTGGTCCATGCAGTGTGGGAACACAAAAACAATATAAGAGACTCTTTTGTCATCAGGGTGCTTAAAATGCTAGAATGAGCATTACCTCACTTTAAGTGAGTACCTGAAAAGGCCTTAGCCTAAAAGGCCAAGGTCTCCCATTGCATTCTGGGCTGTCTCCAGTCATCCTGATATGTATCTGGCCACTGGATCCAGATGACTCTGGAGAAGTGAGGCTGGTGACCTGCACAGCCCTCCCTCACTCAAAGCAAAGTCAAGTGCAAGTCATGTCATCATTTCACTGATGGCGTGGTCTTCTTCAGAAACGAAGGATGAACACAACAGGGTCACAATGAAAATGTGTGAAACATCCAGATCCCCACACAGGACAGTATGTGGTCACTGATGTGGTACCTGTCATAAAGGCAAAAAAGATCTTCTAGTGCTGGAATTCCAGTGCTTAGACACCTTCTAGTTGTGTGACCCTGAGCAAGGTACTTCACCTCAGTCTGCCTCAGTTTCTTTATTTGTAAAATGGGAATAATAATATGACCTGCCTCATAGAGTTGTTATTAAAATCAAATGAGATAATATTTATAAAGTGCTTTGCCACCAATTGTTATATAAATACTCTCTTTTATTATTATTTGACATTAAAAATAAGAGTTGATGTTTAGATACCTCTTTAAAGCTCTCAGAGGGATTTATATACCTACTGAGACGCACAATAACCTTTAAGGTAGGTATCATGGATATCATTATCTCCCTTTCACAAAGGAGAAAACTGAGACTTAGTGAGAGGCTGAGTGGCTTCCTCCACATCACATAACGAAGTGTAAGAAGTGATGGGGCAGTTAGGTGGCATACCGGGGAGAGCACCCACCCTGGAGTCAGGAGGACCTGAGTTTAAATCTGGCCTCAGACACTTCATGCTAGCTATGGGACTCTGGGCAAGTCACCTAACCCTGATTGCCTCACCAAAAACAAAACAAAAAGGAAAGAAAGCAATCAAAAAAGTGAGATTCTGGTCTTCCTGACTCCCAGTCTAGGACTCTATCCACTGCCATACTCCTTCTAGTCTCCAAATATGCAAACTCATCCTTAGGCGTGAACAAAGCACTTCTGAAATCTGCATTTACTTTTAAAGTCTAATATTATACCATCTTCTAACCACTATACCTGGAGCTCTGTTCATGCCTCTTTCTGGGCTTCTCCACACTGTTCTCTAGGACTCTGAACCTCACCTCCCTTTCAAGGGAAACTTGAACTCTGCCCTTATAGTATGTTGTTACAGCTCTTATAGTATGTTGTTACATTATCTTGTTGGGCCCTAGGCCTCCTCAATACTTCTTAGTCTGGTTAATATGAAGGACAACCTCCTACACCACTGTTTCCCAGCACTTGTTTATGGGCTGTCCTTCCCCATCCCCCATTAGAATGTATGTGCCTTGGAGGTCAAGTGTTGTATCCTTAGTACTAAGCACATAGTAAGTCATTGTTCATCCTTGTTCTCATTCATGAAGAGGATCAGTGATGTCACAAATGTGATGTCTTGACTTTCAAGGAGTTGGATTTGAGTGAGGCACAAGTACTCAGCCTCACTCTTCTCTAGGGTCACTGGAGTCCAGTGGCAAGACAAAAGTCAAGATGACTGGTGATGACCAGTGAAATGAAGTGTGCAGCTCTATTGACAGTGCTCCTTGGCTGCTTCTAACAGCTAAGTATGGCAGTGATTAAAGCAAAGGACTTAGAAGTCAGGAAGACCCATATTCCAATTTAGTCTCAGTCACTTACTAGGTTTGTGACCTTGCTCAAGGTACTTAGTCCTTTTACCTCAGTTTTCTCATTTCTAAAATGGTGAGAATAACACCACCTATTTCCCTTCATTGTTGTGAGCATCAGATGATTTAATGTGTGCAATGCATGTATGACCAGGATCACACAGACTGGAAATATCTGAGACTGGATTTTCACTCAGGTCTTCCGAACTCCAAACCCAAAGTTCTATCCACTACAGATCTCTGTGATCCCTTACTTCTCTAAATCTATGAAACCCTCTGTGAGCCTAAGACCACAACCTGCAGTTGAAAGGAGTTGCCACTAGAGGATAATCTTTTCTTTTGGTATCACATGGACTTGATCGAATCAATACTCATTACGCTGCTTAATTCACTGAGCAAATAGCTGCACTTTGGGCTTTATATAAATGGAACATAAAAAAATCACAAACACATTTCAGAAAAGTATTTTATTAATAAACAACATGTAACATATATAACATAATGAGATAACATGATGTGGAGCAATTAAAAAATAGACAACAACTTGTGTGTTTCAATGGGCTTCCTATCACTTCCATATACTCTTTCAATCTTTCAGCTTGAGCACTGGAAGAATAACTAGTTTTCATTGCCCCTCTTACATGAAGATCTTCTGGAATTCTGCTTTTCTGGCACACACTTCCAGATGTGGCCCTGGTAGGTTTTCATTGCGGATCAAACTTTCCCTTCCAGTCTGTGATTTGGTAGTTAGAGGCAGTGTTTGTTTTCTAAAAAAATATTTGTAAATATTCTGATAAAAATAAATCAACAATTCTAGAAATTTTAAATTAATTTTGAGTTATTATAGGAGAAGAAACATTATTTTATGGATCAAAATAGCTAATGATGAAGTTCTGGGTAAAATATAAGATCAAATTAAACTTCAAATGTACAATGCAAAGAACTTAGTCACATAACTATATGTCAACTGAATACTGAACTCAAAGCCAACATACATTGCCTTTGAGTTCAAAAGCACCAACTTCTGAAAAGGACTTCTTTTCCTTCCATTGGCTGGTTGACTAACACCCCCAGATTGGTCATGATTCCAAGTAGGCTACTTTGCTGACCGATTTTGTACTTTAAAGGAGTTGTCTTCATTTCTTCTGAACAATTTGAAATGTCAATCATCATAAACCTATCATTTAAATTTCACACACATTTTTTAGATTAACCACTGGTTTGAAACAACCAATTGACTTATTTATTTGGGGGTGTTGTGCTCCCATGACCTTAAGCAATATAGTAATTTTTCAAATAAATGCAGTGAGATTCACAATGAAGGTGCTCTGTAATTTGAATTTATATATTATGACTTACCCTGGGATCTCTTTACAAACATTATTAGAGGTGTTACAATTATATTACATTTTTAGAATTTGTGACACAGAGAATTAAAATGAAAGAGAGCAAAGAATAACACAGTAACATTTACATTATTTCAGAAGGGCTTTTTAAGAGAGTGGGAAACAATGATAAAACTCTCTGGGAGCTTGTGTTCTTATACTTTAATTTCGTGGCTTCAAGTAATAAAAACCAGAAGAAAGCTTTCTAGAAGAAAATCACTTTGAACCTGTAAATAAACATGCATGTGCTCAAACCACATCAAATAGTCCCGTTTCAGTGGTTTTTAGAAAACAACACTACTAGACATTAGAACAGGACATTTAGTAAATATTTACATAATGGTTTTAATGAAATATTTCAAAGAAAACCTGTTTAACGTTATTATACATATACACGAATAATATTATATGGTTACAACAATACTGAACTGACAAATCTTGGCATGGGCATGATCTAATGTATCTACTTTCTCCACGTGACTGTCGATGTCCACAATGAACACTGAAGGAATAGTTTCTCAGCATATGACACACATTTTTCCAGAAAGAAAATCCTAAGGGCACCCACATTTACTGTGACTTATTTTTTTCTAACAAGAGAGAGTTGAGCCAGTTTGAAGACTCTGGTACTTTGCAAACAATCATTTTAGTTTTGAAAAGATGACATAGTCATTCTTTCACACATGAATGGAAACTAGAAAACAATTCTCATGGTTATCATCTAAACATATTATTCAAGCAAGGTTTGGGGCAAGCAGAGATGCCAGTTCCTTTCTGCTAAGTCTCCCACCCAATAAGGACTCAGAACCTAGAAAGAGCTCACTACACACTTAGGATCTTTTCAGAATCTTTTTTGGAACCTCTTAAGGAAGCAATCATTGACTGCCACAAATGCCAACTTAAAGATTAAAGGATACACCAATACAAACAATGACATGGTTATGAGGGGGAAAAAGAAGAGGGTACTCAGAAAGGGGTTTGCATTTTCAAGAAATTCCAGAAATAGGCTTTCTGGGCAGGAAAAATGAACGCTTGTATTTTAGTTACCCAGACCCAAAATGGATTTCCTGTTTTCCAGGGTTAATGTATACATGGATAGAGTGTATCTTGGCATGAGGGGATAGCTAGGTGGGTGGTAGGAATGGGTTTAGTCTGATCTCCAAATTCATAACATCCCTTTTGTTTCCAGTATAGCAATATCTAAAAGGCCTCTTTTTTGTTTTACGGAGGTATAGGGAGAGGCCAAGCTCTGCTTTGGAACGCTGGTCCAGGAACAATCTCATCAGACTATTCCAGCAGGTTCTGAGTGATCTGAGGAAGTCATCTAATTGAATCAAATGTAATGGGCATTTATTGTTTACTATGGGCAAGGTATTGTGCCAGGTCATGGGGTTATGAAGCCAAAA
This sequence comes from Notamacropus eugenii, assembly GCF_028372415.1. NCBI lineage: Eukaryota > Metazoa > Chordata > Mammalia > Diprotodontia > Macropodidae > Notamacropus > Notamacropus eugenii. The sequence continues at coordinate 370,908,217 of NC_092877.1, read as the reverse complement.
ACAAAATTGTCTCTGACCTGGTTGACCTTCTTACTGTGGAACATGTTCTTTGCAGATATGTTATGTTGGAGGTGAAAAGAGGGTAGCATAACTTGTATATTTCATCTGTATAGATAAATACAAACAAGAAAATTCGATGGAGGAGAGAGCAAGAATAGTCAGGAAGGGGGAATATCAAGGAAAGCTTCTAATGAAAGGTGGCGCATAAGCAGAGTCTCAAGAATTCCAAGGGAAAGCAATGAGGAGGGAGGATTTTCCAGGCAGTCCACAGGCTCTAACAATTAGAAAGGTCCTCAGGGGCTATTTATGGCTGAACAAGTATTACTTTGTTGAAGAGGCAGTATAGCATAATGGACAGGGCACTAGATCACAAGTCAGGGAGACGTGGGTTCAAATCCCACTTCATCTTTACCAGCAATGTAACCTTGGACAAATCATTCTTTTTGTGCCTCAGTTTCCTTATCTGTTAGATGAATGCAGAGAAATTGTTTAAGAACTGGCTCTGATACTCTGATTCTGTGGCTCAGTTTCCTCATTTTTAAAACAAAGGGTTTGGAGTAAATGACCTCTGACATATTTTCCAGTTCTAGATCTATGATTGTATGAACTCCAGAGAGACTGATCCCACTACCACCCCTCAGACAGAATACTTATTGTACTTTGGGAGAATTCCAATTATTAATCAGTTTTTTCTTGAGTTATCAATCTTTCATTTATCTCTATGTGACTTCTACCTATTGCTCCTAATTGGAAGAGGAACCCTTTAAGCACTATGAGCAGAAAAGATGGTCAGCAGTCATCTAAAATTGAAATCTTTTCATTACCACAGGGCTGGGAGACCATAGACAACCCATTTGACTTCCTTCTTCTATGAAGAGCTGTTTCCAGGAGATAAGAATTATGCTTGAAGCTTGAATTATCTGACTTAAACAGAAATCAAAATCGCCTAACAAAAGTCACTTACATAAAAGTCAAGTGAACCCGAACGTTTGATTCTTGGACCCTGGACAGCTCTTAGTTTCCATTGCCCTCTTCCTCCCTTTTCCTGTAAGCTTTATTTAACAGCTGTATTTCTTCCTGATAACCATCTCTCTCCAGATGTTGCTTTTGACTGTTCTGCCTGTGTGCCTCCACAGTGTCTGGAATGGATATATTGATGTCGCTGTCAGGATTGTTTGTGGGGATGAAGAGGGAGTAAGAGGCGGTCTCTCCCAAATCACAGGAAACAAATCGATTTTCTTTCCGGGAATAGCGAAGAGAAGGAGACCGGACTTGGGTCGATGACTGGCTGATGTTGCTGATGATGGACACGGTGTCCATAGCTTCCTCATTGTCACAGATTTCCAACACTTCCAAGTGGATCTTGACACTGGTGTCTGGGAAAGTGGTGGGCAAATCCTCTGGGTTTGGCTCATGGCCCACGCTTTTGGATCGATAGACTTCGATTTTTTTGGCTGCGGGGGTTATTTTTTGCCCTTCTGCACTCACCTCATACGTGGAAAGAGACAGAGTCTTCCCTGTAGGGGCATGAAGAGACACAGTCCCTTGAAATGCACACAGAGGAATGGCCAGAGCACCACCAGATCGCTGGAAAGAAACAAAAATGATCATCATTAATAGCTTACAATTACATAACATTTTATGGTTTGCAACACAATTTACAAAATTTATCTCATTTGATTTTCTCAACAACCCTGTGAGGTGACTGCTATTATTGTCCCATTTTACAGGTGAAGAAATTGAGCCTAAGGTTTGTGACTTGCCCAGGGTCACATAACTACTAAGTTCTAAGGTGGGATTTGAACTTAGATCTTTTTAAAAAAAATAATTAGAAGCTTATTTCTGGTGTACTCAGACTCACTTTAGAAGTACAAGGTTTTTGTTTTTGTTTTCTTTTTGGAAAAGAACATGACTATTTTCTAACTTAGTTCAGAAGGACCATCTGAGGACTATTGGAGGCAAATTCTGTCATCCGAGTTCCTAGCACGATTACTCATGGTCCAAAGGTTGTTCTCATAATCAATCTTTCACTTCAAGGAAGGGGAACAATGTTGTACATTGCTTACTGATGAGAGAATCCATAGATGTTTCCAAGATTAGTAAATTTTGGTTCTAAAAGTCACTGTCCCCATTAAGGTATTGGTGGAGTTCTCAATTAGCACAACCGTTCTGGAGAGGAATTAATATGGAATTTTGTGAATAAAGTGGTTAAAACTTTTATACTCTGATTTAGTCCTTTAATTGCTTAGTAAATGCTTCAAAGAGGCCATGGATAAAATGATAGTCCACACTTACATCAAAATATTTATAGTAGCACTTTTTCTAGAATCCAAAAATCTGGAAGCAAAGTAAATGCCCATTGATAGAATCGAAAAATAGTACTGTGCTGTAGAAATGAATATGATGAATGCAGAGAAGCTTGGCAAGACTGGCATGAATTGTTGCAAAATATATAGGGCCAAGAAGACTATACACAGTGGTTAAAATGATGTAAATGGGTGGGTGGGGGGAACCTACCCTCACACAACTGAAAATGAATTTAAAATTACAAAAACACACTTAGTTCCAAAGAAGAGATGATCCTTTACAGAGAAAGTGTCCATGGATGTGGAGCATTGTCTCTACTGTCAGATTTTTTTTCGATGTATTGACTAGTTTTGCTGATGTTTTTCTATTTTTCTCTTCTTTAAAAAAAATCTTTATTATATAGATTGGCTCTCTGGGTGAAGAGAGGGAGAGCAATACAGGGGGAAATTTCGGTGACGTGAAAACAAAAGGTAAAAAAAAAAATGTATTTCCAGAAAGACAATGCCGACAATACCAAGTCACAAACTGAAGTTTATTTATGCAAGTTGTCACTTTATTAGTCTATTAAAATGCTGTGCAGGTGAGGGAAATGGGATTTACATGTTATTGAAGTTCATTTTTTTCTCTCTGCTTAATGTGCCAGGGAGGTTTATAATCACAAAACTCTGACTCAGACATGGCACAAAAGATGCTTGAACTCTGTTTTAGCATGAGAATCAAATGTCATTAAAGCAGCGCCCTTTCCTTTCCACCAAGAAATCACTGCTTTTAAATGGAACCCAAAAATAGAGAACTCCCCCACAGCAGTGGAAAAAAACTTACTTGAAAGTTTGAGCTTTTTGTATGGTAATTTAAATCTCAGGTGTCTTTTCTAGAACTAAATTCACCCCTTAAGCAACAATGAGACAATCTGTTAAGAGGCGGTAAAAAGCCTTTATTTTCCATTGTGTTTATTCATTTAACTGAAGTTTTCCTTTTTATTAGGCTGCTTGCTAGCTTGAATTTTGATCCCAGAAGATCATATTCCTCATATAGAGATGGAAAAATCAATCCTCTGTTCAGAAATGTTCAGTGCCTACACACGGCCCACTAAAGAAAGTCAGACTCCTTTCTTCCCTAGTATTTCACCGCCTTCTATGAGTGAGACTACTCCACTTTTTCAAGTTTATCTCATATTCTTCAATCAATGAATAATCAACAAACTTTTTTAAGGGTTTACCATGCTCAAGGCATTGGGCTACATGCTGGAAACATAAAGGCAGACACAGAAATGTCTCTTCTTTCAGGAAATTAACATTCTATTGGGTAAACATAGTTATATTGATGACAGTTGTCCTTCATTCCTTAAGATGAACAAAATGACATCATTGTGTTAGGGTCAAGGTACAGTGTGTACAACTGTGGCTGATCAGGCCAATAGGAAGTTGGAGTGTTCTACCACAGGTCGGGCACATTTGTGATGGATTCTCTAAATTTGCACATCTTATGTTTCCTTTGAGCTACTTCAATTCTACTTTGCTCATAGAGCACAGCACTTTCTTTGATGAGGCACACCATGCTGGGTGGTCCTGTGCCAGTGTTTCTCACATCAGGTAATCAATTCCAAAGGTGTTAAGCGAGACCTTGAGAGTATCCTTGTATCACTTCTTCTGACCACCATATGAGTGCTTGTCCTGCGTGGGTTTTCCCTAAAATAGTCTTATAGGTATTTGGCATTCAAACAATGTGGCCAACCCTTCAGAGTTGCACTCTCTGAAGCATAGTTTAAATGCTTGGCAGTTCAGGAAAGGACCTCAGTGTTTGATACCTTATACTTCAGTAATCTTCAGAATCCTCCTAAGACAATTCAAATGGAAATGATTCAGTTTCCTGGCATGCTGCTGGTATGCTGTTCAGGTTTCATAGGCACACAACAATGAGGTCAGCACGATAGCTCTGTAGAGCAGAAGGGCAACCACATGCCCCTACAGTGGATAGAGCATTGGGGCTGGTGTCAGGAAGACCTGAGTTCAAATCTGACCTCAGACACTACCTATGTAACATTGGTCAAATCACTTTTGTTTGTCTCAGTTTTCTCTTCTGTAAAATTATCTGGAGAGGGAAATGGCAAATTACTCCAGTATTTTTTCCAGGAAAACCCCAAATGGGGTCATAGAGAGTCAGACATAACTGAAAATCAACTCAACAACAAGAAAAGAGAAACAAGGTAATTATGCTGGGAGGGCACTAGCTGCTGGAGGTATCAGGAAAGGCTTCATATATAGGAGGGTGCTTTTGAGCTAAGAATTAGAGACTAGGGATGCTAAGAGGCCTAGTGTGAATTTTAGGTGTGTGAGAAAGATAGCACAAAGGCAGAGATTGGAAAAGACTGCTCACCATTCCCAAAACATATTTGGTGCTGTCTTGACAATCTTTCTTCATGCTGCTTGATATGCTTGGACTTGGCTCATTCTCCCTTTTTGCCCGTTGAATTCCTAGCCATCCTTTATAGTCCAAATCAAGTAATCAATAAGCAGCTATTAAGCACCTACTATATGCCAGTGATCATTTTAAGACCTGGATGGTAACAGCTAAATTTCTATTGCTCTGAGGTTTGCAAAATGTTTTTACACATCTCATTTTCATCTCATGACAGTTCTATGGGTAGATATTGCAGACATAATCATCCTTATTTTAAAAATGAAAAAAAACAAACAAACCTGAGACTTAACTGTTAAGCAATTAGCTCATGGTCACAGAGTTGTAAGTGCTGGAGGTGGAGTTCAAATCTAAGCCTCCTTGACTCCAAGGCAGCAATCCATCTGCTTCACCAAGGCAATACAAAGGCTGGCTTCTCCAAAAAGCTTTTTCAGATCTCTCATTTTGCTCCCTTGGAGGTCATTCCTTTTTTTGTATATCGCTAATTCACTTGTCTTGTAGTATTTTTATTAAAGTTATTTCTGTCTATGTCATATCACCTACCAGTCTTTAAGATCCATGAGGGCAGGGCTCATTTCTTATTTACACTTTGCATCTCCCTTTGTGCAGTAGCATGGTGCCTCTGCATATAGTAAATGCTTCCTCAGTGCTCCTTCTGAGTTGAACTAAACATGACCATAAGAACATTAGATTTATAAGGAAAAGGGAAAGGAGTGGATATTTTTTGTCTAACTTAATATGGGTTATCTTCTCATACTAGAGTGTAATCTCCTTATGGAGAGGAATTATCTTTTTATATTTGTATCCTGGGGCTTAGCATATGAACTGAAACATAGTAAGTGCTTAATGAATATCTAAATTATTCATGGTAAAGGATACTTTAAGAATCCTTTGGGTGCTCTTTCCACTCTAGGATACAACAAAAGTTAATTCTCAGCCATTTCTATTAATAAAAGGAAGAGTTATAAATGATTTCAAAATTGAGAATTTAAAAAAATTTCTATTTAGTTTCAGAATATATGCCTGTATTATAGATATGTATGTACAGTTTATATGGATATTGATCATATTCTGAGAATTCATTTCAAATAAAATCATGGTTTCAAACTGTGAAAATTTGATTTTGGAGGGACTGGGATTGTGCCCCATTATCCTATTCCATCCATTTTTGTTAGATTTCTTTCAGAATCTCACTCCTTCTGTGGAAGAGGAGAGCATTTGAGTTTGAGGATTTTCCCTCTATCTGACCTGAACAAAAAGAGGGGAAATGTTAACAAAGGCAGTTTTTAAGATTTGCTAGGCACTGTGGATTGTAGTATTCTGGACTAAATTTTGGACTTGATGTACAGAAGCTTTGAGTTCCAATGCTAGTTCCAACACTTACTGATGTATGACAATGGACCAGCTATTTAATCTCCCTATATATCAGCTTCTCCATTTTTAAAATATGGGTAATAGTATACCATATTTCACTGTATAATTGTCACAGATTTTATGCCAATTTTTTTTGCAGACAAGTGGGGTATAAAGTATGAAAATCATACCAATACTACTTAAAATCATTTATTACTAAACTCTTTGGTACAAGAAGACTCATGGAATATTCATAAATACACGTTAAAATTGGGAAGATGCTAGTCTTACCAAATCACATGACTTACTCAAGGCAGCTTGGCCCGCCCACCTGCTCCCTTTGCGCCTATGACTCTTCATTGGGTTGAGTGACAATACCATTAGTACTGCAGCACTCTAAACAAACCACACAAGTTGACTTTCAGATATATGCTGACAATGTACATGCCCTGAGAATTTTAGACTCAGGGTTCATGAAGCAAGAGAGATAAATGCAACCCACACACCACTGATGAATACATTGGTGCTCTCTTTACCTTTTAAGAGGCATGAGGAACAGAATTATACCTTTTGGTGATTACATAATGAAAGTTTATAAATCAGTTTTTGGACTGAAAAAACAGGGTGTGACAATTATGCAGTGGTGATGATTATAAAGTGTCTGCAGAGGTTTATTGTGAGGTTCAAAGGTAGCTAAGTAAACAGAGCACTGGACTGAAGTCAGGAGAGTTGAATTAAAATCCTGCCTCAGTCACTTGGTTGTATGAACCTGGTCAAGTCGCTTAATCTCAGTTTCCTTATCTGTCAAATGAGGATAATGATGTCAGCTACCTCTCAGGGTTGTTGTGAAGATCAAATGAAGCAATATATATAAGGCATTTTGTGAATCTTAAGGGTCTACGTAAATGCTAGCTATAATTAATATACGTACAGCCTTTTGCATACTTTAAAATACCACTCATTATGTATACATGACATCAACTACATGACAAAAGCCAACTCTGCTGGGATCCTCTCACAGATTTTCAAGGTAAAACTGGGAATAGAATTGAATATCTCTTATAGGCACGGATGTCTACTTCATTTTTATGATAATTTAATAGCATAAATTGAAAGTAATACATAGGTACCTAAATTGTGGGTGTAGACACTGTTACAACAAATGAGGTGAATTCCATCTCAAGTAAAGGTACAAAATCTAGGTTACAAAACAACATTCAGAGTCAGAGGACAAACTTATAAGTTAGACTCATCAATTTCAGTGAACACCTTCAAAGGCAATGACTCTCAATGGTGTGGTTGAGTGAGTTGAGAATATGGGATGGGGGTTACCAAAAAAAATAAAGCTCCCAATATGAGCCTAATGAAAATGCACAAAACTGTAAATTATTCTGTCAATGCCAACATAAAAACCTAGATATAAATGACATCTTTTTTCAATGACCACCTTCATCTTGCATCAGCTCACCTGAGCCCTTATAGACAATTAAAACTAGCCAAAGGCTGCATGTACCCACATTGTAGGCATTTTAAAATTTGCATTTTCACTGTGCCTTCATTTTTTTTCAATAACATAAGACTTAAAATCTCATGGAGATGAAGAGATGGCTATTTAAACTACCTTATTGTCTGGGTAGCACAGCGGATAGTGCATATCTTCATGAGTTCAAATCTAGCCTCAGACAGTTATCAGCTGTATGACTCTGGATGTCACTTAACCCTGTTTGCCCCCAGTTTCCTCATCTGTAAAATGAGCTGAAGAAGTAAATGACAAACCATTCCAGGATCTTTGCTAAGAAAACCCCAAATGGGGTCACAAAGTGTTAGACATAACTCAACAACAACATTTTTTAGATGTTAATAGCTATGATATGATGTATGGCATGCTTATTTAAATTTGTTTGGAATTTGATGCTATGGTATAATGGAAAACAGGTTGGATTTGAAGTCAGGGGACCTGGGTTCAAATCCTAGCTACCCTGAGGGAAGACAGCTAACCCTTTGTGTCTCAATGTTCTCTTTTTTCAAATGATAGCAGCCATTATTGTAACCATAATGACAACAACAGTAGGAGCTCGCATTTATATAGGACTTCAACCTTGGCAAAGCGCTTTGCATATGTGATTTAATTTCATCTTCACCACAGATCTGGCAGGCAGGTGCTGTTATTATCCCCACTTTAGAAGTGAAAGAATGGAGACAAAATTAGGACCCTGAATTAGATGATGTCCAAGGTTCTTTACACTTTTAAATCAAGGATCCTATAACCCCATTCCTTAGTAAATATGAAATAATGTCCATTATTGTAGGACTCAATCTCCCATGATGGTTTTGATGTGTGATGAGTAGTTGTAGGTCCAGAAAATGCAAGATTTTGTTCATATCCTATCATTGGAAGTCAATTTTAAAGTCTAAATTAGCAAATGTTGTCCCAAAGATTGCTAATCTGTTCTTTCTACATAAAAATTATTTAAAGTCTGCTGTGTCTGAGAAGGGAAAGGAACTCATAAACTTCACAAAACTTTAACTTATTGAGGAGAGATGCTATAGAAAACTCATTAATTCTGAGACTATAGAAGACTTGTATAGACTCACTGATCTTGAACCTGTTGTAGAGTGTTTGCCCCTAAACACAAAATCCTTAATGGATTGCAGGGTGGAGCTATGCATGAGAGCTGCTTTGTTTCTTTGCTGATATGGTACTTGTATGCAAGGTCAAAAATGACATCACTCTTAGAATTGAAGCCAGGAAATACATGCAATTTCTCAATGGATTTTAGAATTGGGATGGATCCCAGAGATCATCTAGTAAAATTCTTTTATTTTATGGATGAGCCAAATTAGGCACTAAACAGCTAAGTGACTTGGCTAAGATCATGCAACTATGTAGGGAAAGATACAGGTTTAGAATTCAGGTCTTTTGTATCCAGCCTTCTTTCACTATGCCTTATACCTTTTGAAAAGAGACTTATGTTAACCAGGATTCAAACTTGAGTCTTCTGTGTGGTGGTGAGTTGTCACTACTGAAATGCCAATGATACTAGCTACTGACAGTATGGTGGTATAAATAAGAGGAATTGTTATGAGAAGTTTATGGGCCCTAGACATAGAGTCATGTAGACACTTAAGTATTCAGATCAAGTGAAATTCCTGATAATTTCTTGATAGGAAGGTCAATATTTAGTCCAATATATCATGTCACCCATGATGCCTATGATCCTCTGTGAGAAGTAAGGATAGTAAAAGAAAAAAATAAAGATGCTTATGGGGCAGTTTTGTTAAAGAAACTTAAGCAAGTCCTTCTCCCCTGAGTTGATAGAGAGTTAACCTTAAAGCAAGGGACACCTGGGTTCAAGATTTATTTCTGCAATATACTGGTTATATGACCCAGGGCAAATCATTTGCTCTCTCAATGCTCTAGTCAACTCTGTAATACCATAAGTTGCAGAAAAGGTAATGGTATTGGTAGATAGAATTACATGACCTAAGAGTTCCCTATATCAATTAAATCAAAGGTTCAATTCCTATCCTTTTCCCTTTATGAAAAAAGGGTATGAATCACTGAACAGTCAGTTCTCACAGTATGCATGGGATTAATCTATATCAATTCTTCCTCAGATTCTGTACAATGGAGATAATAGTAGATATTATCCAATCAAAAACTAGTTATTACTCAATCAAAAGATTTGTGAGCTTCCAGAAAAATGGCAGAATGAATAATTGTGTCTTAATTCAACTTTCCTTCATTATCTCAAGAAAGCAAGAAATGTTCCAAACAAAATAGAAAAAAAATGTTTTTAAAAGAAGGGAAAGAAAGAATTCTGACAAAGAAAATACGAAAGAAAAATAGCAGAGAAAAAAACTGCATAAACACAGAAGAGCTCACCATGCAACTGAATAGTCAATCAACACACTTTTATTAAGTGTCTGCTGTGTTCCAGGAACTGGGTTAAGTACTCTAAAAGACTTTACATCCAGTTGGATGAAAAAATAATATTTCTACAATGGAGGGCTGAAGTGAAATCAATGAATCAATCAATATTTATAAAGTGCCTACTATCTGCCAGGCACTGTGCTAAGGACTAGAGATACAGAAAGGGGCAAAAACCAGTTTTTATCCTTAAGGATCTCACAACTGAAAGGAAGAGGCAACAACAAACAAATATGTGCAAACAAGTTATGTGCAAGATAAATAGAAAATAACAGAGGAAAGGCACTAGAATTAAGAGGGGTTGGAAAAAGCATCCTGTAGAAGATGGGATTTTAGTTGGAACTTGAAGGAAGCCAGCGAAGGCAGTTGGCAGCAATGAAGAGGGAGAACATTTCAGGTAGGGGGAACAGCCAGAGAAAATGTGCCAGCTGAAAGAAGGAGTATCTTGTTTGTGGGACAGGTAGGAAGTCAATGTATCTTGATTGCAGAGTATATTCAGGGAATAAGATATAAGAAGACTGGGAATGCAAGAGGGTGCTAAGTTCAACACCAAGTAGAGGATTTTGTATTTGATCCCAGAGGTGACGGAGCCAATGGAATTTATGGAATAGAATAATAATGTTGTTTGACCTGTGCTTTAGAAAAATTACTTTAGTAGCTAAATGAAAGATGAATTGGATATATAGTGCACACACATATAGTAGTTGGATAGAAGGTGGATTGTACATAATCTGTTTATGTGTGTACATGTATACACTCACATGCATTATATGTACATACATATATACATACACATTTATACTTCCCTATATATTTCATATATGCACATGTATTTCCCTTCCTAGATATATAGATATCTATGTATCTCTATCTATATTATCTTTTTATGTATGTCCATCTCTATTATTTCTCTCAAGATACGTAGAAAGATAATACATAGGTATAATAGAGATATATTATAGATAATATATATTATATAACTATATACGCAGAGTATATAGATAGGTTATATTTAATATGTATATATTATTATATATATTATGTATGTAATACGTATATTATGTATATCTATATATAATGCTACATAATGTATATATCTAGCAAGGAAAATATATAGGGAAGTATATGTGTATAGATATTTCTGTCTATCTGTCTGTCTGTCTATCTATCTATCTATCTATCTATCTATCTGTCTGTCTGTCTGTCTGTCTGTCTGTCTGTCTGTCTATCTATCTATCTATCTGTGTGTCTGTCTATCTAGATTTCAGAGCTAAGCTTTGCTACCTCCTGGGCTAAACCTCTGTCTGCTTCACCATGTTGCCTCTGTTTCTAAGTCTACTTTCCCCAGTAGACTCTGGTCCTTTGTTTCACAAGGATTCAGTCTTTGTTCACTCACTCCATCCATCCATGCTTTTTGAAAAGCACAAGCTTATCTTCTGCATCAAGGAGGATTGTTGGCTTTCTCATGCATATTTACCATCCCAAAGAGGTCACAGGATTTTTTCTCCTATCTGCTCAAAGAAAGAAAATGCTAAAGAAATTGTGATCTGAGGATTGTTCAGTAGAAAGATTGGCTAACTTTATGTTTAAAACTTCTCCATACTTTGAGAGTATATATGTAGTACTGAAAGATTTTGCTAACATTTGAGAGGAATTTGGCATAGTGCCTAGAGAACTACCCCTGGAGTAAGGAAGATCTGGGGTTGAGTCCTACCTTTCATGTATGCTGGCTGGATGATGCTGACAAGCCACTGAACCTCTCAGGAACCTCAAGCAACTCTCCAAGATTAAAAAAAAAAAGGTATTGGCTAACCTAATCATTGGAGGGCATTTTTGAGATCACCAAGCAAAGTTGTGTGGAGGGAGTAAAGAAAAGGGGCCAGGATAGAACCATGTGGGACAAGCATGACTCCCACCTTCAGGGTTGTAAGCATTAAATAAATTAATGATTGTAAAGTGCTTAGTACAGTGTATGGTACACAGTAAGCTCTATATAAATCTAAGCCAAGATGATAATGATCTGGATGAGGATCCAGCAAAGGAAACAGAGAATGAGTGATCAGACAGGTAGGGGGAGAGCAAGGAGAGAGAAGAGAGTATTGAGGAGAATGATTAATAGTGCCAAGGGCTTCAAAGAATCTAGGAGAATGAAGATTGAGTAAAGGTTATTGGATTTGGCAGATATGAAAGCATTAGTAACTGAAGAGAGTTGTTTCAGTGGAATGATAAGGTTGGAAGCAAGATTGTAATGGATCAAGAAGAAAGGGAGGGGAAACAAAGTGGAGACACCTGTTGTAGATGACTTTTTCAAGGTCTTTTTGCTTAGCCACAAAGGCAAAGTACAAGAAAGTGAATAGAATTCTTTGGATGATGGTGGAGGATAAGGAGGTATGACTTCAATAATTACAAATGAACTCCAAGGAATTAACAAACACAAGAAAGTGGTTAGGAAACTTAATATAAAATTTAGTGAAAGTAATAGGTATCACATTTAGAGTTATTCTAAAAGACACATAAAAAATTCAAGAGTTTAAAATGGAAGGTGGAATATTTTAATAAAACAGTAGAAACTGAACAGAATGTCAGAAGCAGAGTACAAAAATGAAGAGATTCATAAAGAAATTTTAGAGCAAAGTCAAATGGCAGCAAGATTGGCAGAATGCTAAAAGTCTCTAAAAACCAGTTGACCTTGGAGACAGAACTGTAGAAGTTAATGTCAACTTGATTGGTTTTCCAGTAGACCATGGTGAAACAAAAGTCTGAATAGTTTATTTTATAAAATAGTATTTTCTGTAAACAAAGAATCAGCATGGCTTAGCAGAGAGAGAACTGGCCTTGGAATTCAATCCAATGTAAGTCCAAGTCCCAGTTCTGATATATGCTAGGTATGTGACCCTGGGCAAGTCACAACAACTAGGCAACACTCAAAGATCATAAATTGTAGAGAAGGTGCCAATTTGCATTAGTTGAGGACTTTTCATCACTTGGAAATTGCTTTATACCAATTAAAATCACATGTCCAGTCCCTAACTCTATACCTACCTAGAAATAGTGGAAAGAAAGGAAAAATGACAGATTGATAGAAACCACAAGATTCCATTCCATTAACCCAGGAATGAAGTTACCAAGGTTTGAGCTTGGGACTGTGTATTACTGATGAGAAAATGACAGAAAAGACTGGAATATGACATGGAAAGAAAAGGAAAATGATTTGCATCCAAGGATTATTTGTTCTACAGAGTGAACTTAATCTTCAAGGGGAAAAAATAGATTTATCAACAGAGTCAACACACACACACATATACACATATGCATATGTCTATACATACACCTACACATATGTGTATGTATATATATTCACATACATATCTATATCTATCTAAGTAGATAAATATAGATATATATCAGAGCAGAATCAACAGAATCAGAGCTCCATGACTCAAGGAAATGGAAAAAGAATATTTGTTTTTGAGAATTGTACAAAAGTTGGATTGCTTCCAGCAAAACAGAGGGCAAGTAACAAATAATTAAGCTACCAGAAGCAGGACCAAGGCTGGGAGAGGATAGTAGGGTATAACTATTTGAGAGAAAATAGAGTAGAATCACATCATTTCAAGCTATAGGTATCTAGTGCTTTATTTTGAAAAGTTAAAAAAAAATAGGTACCATAATAGGCTTTAAGAAGTGGGAGTCATATTTAAGAAATAGAATCTTGAATATTAATGGACTGAACCTGCCTATGAAAAAAGAAAAGAATTACATAATGAATAAGAAGAGAAACTCAATAATTTTTGAGTATGAGAAATATTTGCAGACTTAAAATTAAGGACTAGACTAAAATTTATTATGCTCTCCTTATACCCCTAAGAGTAGAAGTGGTAATACTGTTTTTAGATTAAGCAATGGTAAAAAATAGATATTTGCAATAGAAAGAATGCAAAAAAATGCCAAAATTTAACATGCTAGTTATATTCTTTGGAATAATGATGGAGAAAAGGCAAGCACACCAATTTTTCTTCCTTAGTTATCAAACTGGCTCAACAACCTATTGATGGGATGAGGACTGATGAAGAATTAAGTACTAAAAAGATTTTGACCAGGATTGGGAAAGTCCCAACTAATGTTGGCAAAAGCCTTATTGTAAATTTTCTACATCAGCTGGTGGGCCAGACATGTGGGCTGGAGACACAGATGGCCTTGCCATACTGTGTACTGAGTACTGTTTATCTACATCAAATCCTGCAACATAATTCATTCAAACTAATACAGAGACAATACTGTCAACTCATGTGACCCCACATTACATTTCTAGGTCACTGCTTCAGACTGTAGCACTTATTTTTATGCAGAATTCAAGCAAAAAGAAAACCATGGCTCTGTCCATCTCCCTGACACTTTAGGTAAAGAGAAGTTTTATTGACCGTCTAACTAGCACTCAATCCAATTTCTTCTCTTACACTAAGACAGTATGAAATTATTTGAATGAACTTGAATGATTTAGTGCATAAATTCAATGGTTAGTGAATTATAAAATTATAACTTATTGTTGCAAAATATAGCATCCTAGAGCATACTGAAGTAAGTACTGGAAATATTATTACCCCATTATACAGATGGGAAAAAGATGGATTAAAGAAGTTAAGTGAGTTGACTAATGAATAGTAAGTCTGGGATTGAATTAAAGTCTTTAGACTCTAAGACCAGTAAATTAGATTTAGAGTTGGAGGAAATCTTTTGGGGTATCTAGTACAATTTTCTCTTTTTACAGTTGAAGAAAGTGAGGCCCAGAAAGGGCTCACATGAGTAGTTAGTTGCAGATCTGTGGTTCAAATTCCTCTCCTCTCACTTGCAACATAACTCTTTCCACCATTTTGTCTCATGCAATCTTCTTAGATGAAAGCTCTGATATGATTAATTCAGCCTCTGGCCCAACTGACAGGGCTGAGAGAGTGAGTACAACCCTTCAAAAGTCAGTCCTGTCTGCTAGTTATTAATAATTAAATATCAAAGTCATTAATGGGGAGGCAAGTGGGATTGGAGGAAATGAATGAGGATCAGTGATAGGGCAGCCTTTCATCCTTAGAAGCAGAGACATGTCCAGGACTGTCTATGAGCAGAGAGCCTGACTGCTCCTACTTCAATCTATGGTAATGTCATCTCCATCATTATATATCAGGAAGAGGGCCATTACAGCTGGAGCTAAGGTAGAGGTGGTAAAAAGAATCAGTTATGGGGAAATGTAGTAGTGAGTGTTTTGTTGAAGCTTATCATTAGATAATTCAGTTACTAAGTTAAAATCTATCAAGTGCTTACTGTATGCCAGATTGAGGATACAATGATAAAGCAAAAAACATTCAGCCAAGAGATGATTGATGGGAAGTCTATGTTCCACTTGCTATATCAAGAGAAAGTAAAGAAAGCATCCACCAGCAGATGGAGTAGACCTTTTATGGTGGACATATGGCCCAAAGTGTCTTGGGATGGATAGGTAGAGGGAGTTACAATCTTTATCATTGGAGGAATTATTTGCACATCTGTAATCACAGACATTTTAGAGTATAGGAACAGCTAGGTTTCAGTGGATATAGCACAGGACTTGGAGATAAGAAGATCTGAATTCAAATCCTTTTGACACAAGCTGTGTGATTCCAGGCAATTCATTTAACTGATTTGTGCCTCAATTTCCTCATCGACAAAGTGGGGTTAATAATACACATATGTAAAGCGCTTTGCAAACCTTAAAGCATGGCATAAATATGAGCTATTATCATTATGTTCATTATAATTTTAATACTGTAATCCTTAAATTCAAAATTTTAGAAAGCATCTAAAATAATTATGCTAATGCTATTTCTTGGGAATATAGTTTATAATTATTACAGCTAGCATTCATATGGTAGTTTATGGTTTGTTAAGCACTTTAAAAATATCTTCTCATTTGCTCCTCACAATAACCCTAGAAGGTAGCATTTTCCAGATGAGGAAACTAAGGTCAGACAGAGATAAAGAGACTTGCTGAGCTGTCAAGTGTCTGAAGCAGGATTTGAACTCAGATCTTCCCGACTCTAGGTCCAACATCCTATCTTCTTCTCCACCTTGTTTCCTCTGGTTTATAATAATAATATTTCATCCAGACACTCATTTGCTTCAACTGGATTATAAGGTCTTTGTGAACAGGAACCACATCTCATGTCATAACAATGGCTTATATGTTTTTATGACTTGGAGGTTTTACAAATTCGCTATTGCCTCATTTGACATAGGTTATGAGAAAAGAGAAAGGAAGATTCATTTCTCTTCATCATTGAGCAATATGCCATATTTTTCCCATTGTTTTCTGAATCTTGGACTGCATTCTCTGGTGGTACTATATTATTTATACCTTGAGGTACAATATTTCTTATACCAAAAGTTGTCATTTGGATGCATCTTCTTTGTTTTAGTATGTTTTATAATGTCTTATGTTTGTAAAACGTGGGATAGAAACTTCAGTTTATTTTTTTGTCACAAAAGAAGAACCACCATAACACCTCTGTTTTCTGAGTTGAATGAAAATGTAACTTTATTTTTTTAATTCTTTAATCTATCCTAATGTTTTATCCAAATGACATGAGATGATTAGATCCCTCAATTTCTACATAGGTAATAAAGGCAGAAAGCTTTTCAAGCTGGATTCTTAAGTGACACAGCCTGATGAAAACTGATCAAGCCTCAGCAGGAATCCTTATTATCAAACAGAGCTATCAGCCTCCAAATGAGCTTTTGAAACTAATGCATCATTGAGCTGAAATGATTTTTGTATCTTTAAGGCAAATGGTATTCTCATGCTTTCTACTGCACATTTTTAGCTCAGAGATGATGATTTATGTACTTCCTTTCTCTTGGATTAAGTGTATACACAAAAACGTCGGTGGGAATTTGGAGTCTACGTGTGTGATGTTGGATGACACTCTGTGATCTAACAGAAAGCCTCTTCTTTAGTCATGGTATCACCAACAACACTGAATGTTATATTCTGAGATGTGAAGGCTTGACTACATTTACTACCTTGTCCAAGTAGCTTCCTATACTCTCTAGTTCTTTTGAGATAAAACATAAACTTCTCAGATCAGCATCTAAAGCCCTTTACAGTATGACTCCAACTGTCATTTTTCAGGTCTATTTCACATCAGCTTTCCCACAATACTATATTCCAGCCAAAATGTTGACTTGCTGTTTTCCTACCTACTCCTACCTTCATGCCTTTACATGGGTCATCCTCTATACTGAGAATACACTCATTCCTCCATTACTTAGACTCTTTTATTTCAAGGCTTAACTTGGGTGTCTCTTCCTAAACGAAGACTTCCAGAGCCTTCTAATTCTTGGTATTCTCTTAGACTCAAATAATCTTGCAAATATTGATTTATGTGTTTTTTCTTCTGCTTCCAGTTGAATGTAAACTCCTTGGGGCAAGAGAATGTCTTCTGTGTTTTGCTTTTGTGTCTCCAGGGCTTAGCTCACACAGAGTGTTAAATATTCATTTGATTTAATTGTTGTTCCCTATTTTGGATGATGGCACTATCAGCCTTCCAGGCACTCAGGGTCATGTCCTTTGAATCTTCCTCCATTCTTTGCTATCCCTCATCCACCATTTTTAGTTAGTTTACAATCATTCCATTCTATTTCCATAACATCTTTCCAATTTGTATTTCCCAATCTATGCAAAAGGCCATCACCCTAGTTCAGGTCCTGTCATTCCCTGCCTGGCAATAGCATTCTAACTTCACTAACTTGTCACCTTGCCTCAAATCTCTTTGCTTTGTTATATCCTTATATTGCTGATAAAGTGACATTTCTAAAGCCCATGTCCTACAAGGTCACTCTCCTGTTCCAGATTCTCCAGTGACTCCCTGTTCCCTCTGGAATAAGATACAAATTTCTCTATTTGACATTTACAGCCTTTTACTACCAGCCTTTACTACCTCCAATATACCTTTTCAGGTTTGTCAATATTATTATTACTAGAAGCAGCTAGGTGGTACAGTAAAAGGAGTGCTGGACAGAGAGCCAGGAAGACCTGTGTAGGAATCCCTCCTCAGGTATCTGGTAACTGTGTGACTGGGGGCAAGTCATTTATGTTCTCTCCACCTCAGTTTCCTCACTTGTAAAATAATTATAGGATCTACTTCACAGAGTCATTGAGAGGATCAAAAGTGTCAATATATATAAAGCACTTTGCAATCTTCAAAGCTATATGTAAATGCTATTATTATTATTTTATTGTTATTAATTACTCCTTTTATTCATAGTCAGATTGGCCTTTTTGCTATCTCTGACACAGCATCCACTCTCTCTCTTAGATGGGAATGAGGTTATACCTCATTCCTACCGTGCTTTCTCTCTTCACCTCTACCTTTTGGAATCCCTAGCTTCCTTCAAAACTTAGTCTAAGAAGCATCCTCTGCATAAGACCTTTCCTGATTTCTCTAGCTGCTAAATGTCCTCTTGTCAATGTCTCTAATCACTTTGTATTTAATTTATTTTAAAATATATTTCCTTATATGCATATGTGTCTTCTAACCATCCCCCTTGCCCATGTAGGCTTCTTGAGGGCAAGGACCAATTTGTTGTTCTCTTTAGCAGCTAGCCCCAGTGCCTAGAACATGATAGGCACTTAATTAGTGTTTGTTGATCAATTTTCAGAAAATAAACCACTACAAAAGAATAATATCTTAAAATGAAGTAGAGTTCATGGGCTAAATGTATTTGTAAACAGAGGTAATAACATCAGCAATGAATTGATCCAGAGAATCAGAATTGGGTCCTCCCTGCCCCCCATTAGAATGCTTGAAGTTCATTCATATAGGTTTGGTAAGGCCGAAAACCAACTGACAGCTGATAGATTTTCCCTCATTGCCCAAACTCAGAAGGAATGCTGAATGATTTTGGTAAACCAGCTACACTTCAACAGGAAATTGAAAGCTCATGGCAACATGCCACTTGGAACTGTCAAAAGAAAAATGCCCTTACCATTTGTTCCAAAGACTAGTAATTCACCTTGGACACAACCCTTCATTGACAAAGATCTAAGTGGGTGTGTTCTGCTACAAGGCAATAGATATGACATCTATTTCCTTAATGAACTTGCCAGAGCCAATTATGGGTCAAAGATGATCCCAGCATTCATTGAACAACAGTTCCAAGTAATCATTATGGATGACATGAGATTGAATTTATGGTCTGTATAAATATGAAAAACCTCAGTAACCACTCCCCCAGTATAATGAAAATGTCAGGAAGGGAAAGAACAGAAAGATGCTGTAATGGGAAAAATGAAAATGAATTACACATTAATGTTTATAAATTAATTTTTAAATGACATGGACATGACTTTTTCTTTGCGATTGATAGAATAGAGGGTTAGAATCAAGGGTTAGGGTTCAATTCTAACCTTTACAGAGGGATCACTAGATGTTTCTACCTTCTTAAATGCAAATCATATTCACTATTTATCATCATCATTCTTGACAAACATTTACTGAATCATCTACAATGTGATAGGAACTCCTTAAAGCCTTCTTTAAAACTGCTTAAATGTTTCAAGAGCAAACAGTACATGAAAGACTTAGCCAGATTAATCACCAGAGGGAGCAAGTACAGACTATGAGGGCTTACAGTGTTGGACTTGGAGTCAGGAACACCCGAGTTTGAATCTTGCCCCATACACTATGTACAGTATGAGAGAGAAAATTACTTGGTCTCTCTGAGTCTAAGTTTCCTCATCTGTAAAGTGGGGATAATTATACCTATACCACCTTCCTCCTAGGGTTGTTGTGATGCTGAAATATACTTTTTCTACTTTGAAATAGCCATCATCCTCATCCTTATCATCATTATTCAATGTATTAATGAACAGGCCTTTATTATAGTCTCCTACCCTCAAGGGAGTTATACTCCATGGGAGAAAACGATATATAAATGAATCTGCATGAGGCAAATATGTAGTGGTTTTGAAAAAGAAGCATTAGTGCTTAGGGGGATGGGAATCAAGAAAGGCCTAAGCAGAGGGAAATCAGGAGTATATCCCAGAGATAGGAGTCAGACTGTGAAAACGAACAGAAACGACAGATATATCATAAGATCTTAAATCTAGGGCCATAAAGGACCTCAAAGGACATTTAGTCCAACTCACTTATTTTTTGGATGAGGAAACTATTTTATCTTCTTTTACAAACATATTTAGCTCAGGGAGGCTAAGCATGAAAGGCAGGATTGGAACTCAGGTCTTCTGTCTCCAGACTCAGTGCTCCTTCCCTTGTTCTCTAAAAGAAGGCCAGATTGATGGTACAAGGCATATAGGTTGCTCAATGGGTAGAGTACTTGATCTGGAGTCAGGAAGACTTGAGTTCAAATCCATCCTCAGACCCTACTAGTGGCATGAGCCTGGGCAGATCATTTAACTTCTGTTTGACTCAGTTCTATCAACTGTAAAATTAGAATGATAGCAGCACCTCCCTCCCAGAGCTGTGGTGAGCATGAACTGAGGTAATATTTGTAAAGTGTTTCGCAGATCTTTAGATGCAATATTAAGTGCCTCCTCCCCCTCCTTCTTCCTCTCCTTCCCCTTCTGCTAGCACCTATCACAGGACTCTTTAAGTAATAGGTTCCTAATGGGTGGTGCCTTAATCTGAATAAAGACTGTTTACACTTTTTTTATTGAGGCAGGTAGGTGGTGGGCCTGGAGTCAGGAATGCCAGAGTTCAAATCTAGTCTTAGACATTTACTAGTTGTGTGATTCTCAAGTATAAATGGGGATTAAAAGTTGCACCTACCTCCCAGGGTTGTTGTAAGGATCAAATGAGGTTATAATTGTGTAGGAACCCTGCTGTATGTGTGAACGTTGCAGAATGCACAGTGTTGAAGCTGAGAGACCAAGTGATCAAGGAGTAGGATTGCCATCTTAAGGGTAAAAGAGGGAGAGGAAATAGCAAATGTTTTTGACTTTCCCCCAGAAGTTAAAGGGTAGAGACATAAGAGATTCAGAATTCATAGCAAAGAGTTTGTCTGGACTCCAACAATAGCCATTTTTCTTGGAACTTCAGGAGATAAAATAATTTTCTGGATTCAGAGCCAGTTTATGCAATGCAGATGGTACTGAAACTTTTGTGGACACAGAGTGGTTTCAGAGACAGAAATGGTCTTAGTGTCAGAAGACCTGGGTCTAGGTCCAAGCTCAGCACTATCTGTGATAATACAAGCAAGTTCTTGGTCTTTCTATAGCATAGGTTCCTCATCTGTAAAATAGGGCAAAGAACATTTCCATTATCTACTTGTGGGGAATGTTGGGAGAAAAAACTTTGTAGACTTAAAATGTTAAAATTTTCATATAGAATATTGTTGTTATTGTTATCATAGACCTTAGATATCAATTTATTTGGTGACCTAGAAGTTAATAGGAAGGAGGTCTTGGAAATAATAAGAAGAAAGGGCTTAGCAACTCTAGTTCTAATACTGATCCTTCAATCCTAATTCTTCTGGGTATTAATTCCTTTTTAAAAAGTTTATTGATGAAATTTGTTTTTATCAATAAGTCATTTCTAGATGATCTCCCATGCCTCCTACTCAATGAGCTTTGTATTCTAATTAAGAAAATAGATTAAGCAAAGTCACCCAATCCAGAGATGATATATCTAATAGCATATGCAACAGTCTGTACCCACAGTCCCTTCTTTGTCTCTCTTCTAAAAGGAAGGAGTTTCATCCCATCATTTCTCTCACAGCTAGAATGAGGCAATACAGAGTGCTGCTTCCTAATGGTCTTCTTTTGGTTTCATTATTACTGTAATCATTCAAGCAATCAGCAAGCATTTATGAAGAGTTTGCTAATCCTAGGCACGGTGCTAGAGGCTGGAGACGTAAAGACAAAGAAAGAGACACTCAGTGCTTCCAAGAGGCTTATAATCTAATGGGGAAGTCAAGGACACATGAACCATGTACAGAATAAATATGACTATATATATATATATATATACATATACATACATATATACAGATGCACAGATATACATACAAAAATGTATATGCACACACACATGTATGTATGTGCATATGTACACATACTGTATGTACATGTATATATACAGACATGTATATGTATACACATACATACATGTGTATATACAGACACATAGTATACATATAATACATGAATACATACATATGTACCTATCTATATCTATCCATTAATTGCAAGGTAGTTTGGAAGGAAGACAGTGGCAGTCATGGAAATCAGAAAAGGCTTCAAGTACAAGGTGGTTTGAAAGGAAGAGAGAGATTCTGTGAGATGGAAGTGTGTACAGAGGATATTTCAGGCATGGTAGAAAGTCAATGAAAAGGATCAATGATGGGTGTGAGGAACAGGGAGAAGGCCAAGAGACCAGACAGAAGTCCAGCGGAGGAATAATAATATACAATGAGGCATCAGAGATGAGTTGGGGCCAGGGATTTAAATGCTAAACAAAGGAGCTTATACTTGACCCTAGAGGCAATTGAGACAATAATTTTATTTTGAATGGAGAAATCTTGATTTGGTCGAATCCTTGCATACAGAAAAGAATTTTGGTAGCAGTATGGAAGACAGATGGGAATGAAGAGAAACTTGAGGCAGAGAGAGCAATTACAATGTCATTATGATAAATTAGGTGAGAGTGTGTAGTCGTGTAATTAGAGGGAAAGACTTAAATACAAGAGATATTGGGGAGGTGGAATCTTGAGGTTGAACAACTGATGGGATGTGTGGGCTGAGGGGGAGGGAAGAGTGATGGATAACTCTGAGCTTAAAGGCCTGGGAAATGAGAAGGATGGCGTGGTATCCTTGACAAAAATGAGGAATTTTGGAAGAATGCTGTATTTGGGGGGAAAGATAACAAGTTCTGGTTTGGACAAGTTGAATTTGAGATGCCTCTGGGACATCCAGTGTGAAATGTCCATTTGACAGTTGGTGAAACTCACAGTAGTAAGTTAGCCTGCTTGGTTGCCTGTTTGTCACTTCCTCACTCCTCTCCTTCCTTTCTCCATAGGTGTGTATGGCGGTGAGGCATGGTAGATAGAAAGTGGGCTTCAAAGTCAGGAAGATCCAAGTTTATATCCTGCCTCTGACACTTAATAATAGTCAGGCAACCCTAGGCAATGACTTAACCTCTTAGTGTTTAAGAAATTCTGTGAGACAAGAAATTGCAGGGAAGCTATTGACCAGCAATGGTAGAGGGAGTTTCTGCATCTGGAAATTCCCTGTATCAATTAAGTCACAGGCTCAATCCCCAGAGTTTGCATGTATGTATAGTTGTATATTCTCATTACTGTTTTTTCTTCACTTCAAATTTACGCCAGTCTTTCCACACTTCTCTGAATCTTTCATATTCATTGTTTCTTGAAGGAAAATAATATTCCATTGCATTCATATACTGCAGGTTACTTAAGCCTAATCAAGAGACTCCCACATAGCTTCTTTTATTTTTATCACAAAGTGCCATATGTACATTCACCTGTACATATGCACACTTATACCTATGTAGTATGTTGGTGTGCACTTATTCAAATAACATACATATGCATGTAAACATACACGCATTTATCTATATACCTATATCTACATATCTGTGTATCTTTATATATAAACCATGTGTCTTTGACCTCCATAGGATACTTTTGAACAACAAAAATAACATAAGCCAATTCTAAAACAACTATCAAACCACTCTTACAAGTGTGGAAGAAGGATGTACACACCTACATGCATTTGTATACATGCACATGATTATATATGCACACATGTATATGTTTGTGCACATATATACACATTAATATATTTACATGTGTATGTGCACACACATATTATTGTGGATTAGTTGTACATCTATATTGCTGTTCAATAGTTAGTTAGGTCTGACTCTTGAGGCATTAGGGTTGGGTGCTACCAGTACAATGTCATCCTTTAAATAAGAGCATCCAAAGGTCCTTGCCATCTCGTCTGGGCTTATTACATATCAGTTCCCTTCAGAAACTATATTCCAGTCAAAATGGCTTATGTATTGTACCTTTCTGTCTCCCATCAAAGTGAGTTTATGAGCTCATGCTTCAAGTATTCTCCTTTCTCTCCTCTACGTCTTAGAATTCCTAGCTTCCTACTTTATGTGCCATCCCCGCAGTGGAAGGCTTTCCTGATGTCCCTTAATTCTTAGTGCTCTCTCCCTGCTCTTCAAATTATCTTGCATGATGTGCATCTATTTATATATTGTATTTTCCCATCTGAATGCCATCTCTTTGACAGATAGGAATCATTTTCATTTTATTTCTTTTATCTTCATTTTATCTTTTACATTTTATCAATGTATCTCCTGTTCATGTTGTCATTTTTCATTCATGTCTTACTCTCCTTGATCCTAGGGTTTTCTTGGCAAAGATACTGGAATGGTTTGCCATTTCCTTCTCCAACCCATTTTACAGATAAGGAAACTGAGGCAAACAGTGCTAAGGGACTTGACCAAAGTTACATGGCTATTAAGTATCTGAGGCCAAATTTGCCTTCAGGAAGAGGAGTTTTTCTGACTTCAGGGCTAGCATTCTGTACACTACAGCACCACCAGACTGTCTATTAATATATCTCTGGTGGCTAATAAATGCACTCCCTATCACAGAGAGATGCCTCCCATAGATGCTTGGTGAATTGGACTTGACTTGAACTCTAGACTGGATCTTTTCCGTGGCAATGATAACACTTTGGCAGAGCTTATTTCTCTTTTATGTATGCATTGATTTGATATTAATAATTATAGGGTCATTGAACTATGTTATCTTTGATAATACATCTTTAAAGATATCTTGTAATATTTTGACATATGCACAAAAGATAGCTTGTTAGAAGAGACTTAAAGGTGAAATCATTCCTGCTAAGCCAGGACTGTTTCTTGTTTGTTTGATTGTTTGTTTTGTAGACAACAATCAAAAAGCCAAATGAGATTCTGTACTTTAGAACTTTCGTTCAGCTATGTGATTGTAAGATTTGGGCTACTTTAGGATGTCACTCCCTTCAAATCCTCTCTCTTTCCTGCTAATATCCTTATCCAGGATACCTACATGCTATGTGGAGATTATTGTCATAAACATTTCACATACATGGATAAGTAGACATATGGCTCAATAATTATTGCCATTTACTTGCTCTTTTTTTTTTAAATAAGAACTGGTAAATTTTTTTACATATCTCAGGTATCTTCCCCTCTGTCGTATGCCTTAAAGGATTGAGGCATCACCACCGAATTTAGGAAATGTTTTAGATTAGCTTGGACTAGAAACAAAAAGAGAAAGCATCAGTTTTCAGGTTTCTGATGAGGTTTTTATTTCTTTGAATTATTTTTCTCTTAAATCTCATTATATACTACTTACACATTTAATCCATATGTGCTGATTTTTAATAAAGAGTCATATTCTTATAGAAAAAGCAATGCTGATTAGTTCAGGTATTTTCTTACCAGTTTTGAACTTTGAGCCACAAGATCTGAGTATGAACACCATTTATGCACCTTACTATGTGTGTGATCTTTGGCAAGTCTTAATCCTTGGGACATCAGTTTCCTTATCTCAACCCAGAGGTAACTGTTCATCCATTTAAGAAAATCTACAGTGAAATGCCAAGTCATGACTCCAAACCATGTGTAAAGATTGCAACATCCCTAGATCTTAACTCTTAATTTCTTTTTCTTCCTTTTTATTATATGGCAAAGAGACATGATGCTGAAAAGAAAATGGTATTTTCCAAAACTGATTTAGGAGGCAGCCGCCAACATCTTCTCATCCCACACGGCAAATGCTATAGCAACTCTTAAAAGCATCATTACAAAGACTCCTTTTTTTTCTTTTAAAGTAACTAAAAACCCTGTTGAGGAGACCGAATTTCAGAAAAGGAATTTCCCGAGACAGTTTTAGGCATCAAGTATTACCCTTCAGAATTCACTAGGGAAATGAATCACTTGGCTGCCAAAGAAATGAGTGCTCCAAAAAAATAAATTTGTCTTATTCCTTGAGAGACATGAATGTGCATTGGGAATAGCAATCGATTAATATACAAGATAGACTCAAATGCTTAAATGAGACTTAGAAGGTAAGAGACCTGATGGGGAGCATTGTTAGTAGAGCTAGCCTCAAGCTAGCCTCAGAGCTTTTCCTAAAATTCCTTTAAATTCAACTTTCATCTAGGTTTGAGAGGCTTAGCTGTATAACACAGGGGGCTGGTCATTGTGCAGGAAAGGGGACTGAATTCAGGGTTTTGGGACCTGGCTCTGAATCCTGTCACTGCACATTATTTCCTGGGTAATCTTGGGGAAGTCATTCAAATCTATGATCTTACGAGCCTGTGAATTAGGTTCACCAATCATTCAACATTAATTGAGCGCCTACTATGTGACAAGCACATGCTAAGCACTGGGGTAACATGGGGGTGGGCTGGGACTCTAATTTTATTGACACATCCATAGTTAATATGCAAACAGACATAATAAACAGATGTACATTTATGCATATATCCTGACTATGTTTCTTTATCTTCCTCTATAGTCACTTATCTTTCCTTCTTCCTTTCTCTCTTCTTCTATCTCTGCCTCTGATTCTGTCTCTTGCTTGTATTTTCATCTTTGTAAGAAAACTCACTATCAATGCAATTTTGGTAACTGTTCTACAGTTTCAAGTCTTATCAGGTCACCTGGGAAACTGAGGCTATGTGCTTTGCCTCACGTCCCACAGCTCTGAAGTAGGTTAAATATAAAGGACCAGACTTCAGGTCCTTTCAATTTGGGAATTGTCTCTATTTGCACTTTTCCATGATGCCTCTCATTCAGATATTCAAATTAAAAAATCAGATGATTTGACCTTTGATTTTACTGATATAGGGATCTCTCAGGTAAGAAACTCCCTAAGTCTTGGAGTTTTCTAGAGCCCTGAGAGGGTCAGTGACTTTTCCAGGGTCATGCAGTCATTATATGTCAGAGGTAGGTTTGAGCCCAGGAAACCTTAGCCCAAACCAGGCCCAGAGGCTTTATGACATGCATTGTTAGAAGGAGATTTTGAATCGATTAGATCCCAGGTTCCTTTGAGGATCTGCATTTTCATTTAGGGAACTGACCAGATTTGAGTCCATGCTGGAAAGAGGTTGTTGGAAACTCATCAGAGTAGCCACTGAAAAATTGGATAAACATTCTAACCATCCTCATCTCTTCCTGTTTTATGAGGGTAGGAAGGATGTTGTGATACAACCTTGGACCTGACACCCTTTGGATTTTTGTCAGTTTTCCAGGGAACCAGATTCAGTTGTTTGAAGCCTTCCCAATGATCTTGTCTTTGGCCACAGGGATCTTTCTCCTCCTCATCCTTCCTCATCCCTGAATTCCTATTTGTGGCACTGAGCCTTCTCTGTCTTTAAGGCCCTGCAGCTAGGTTTGGCTTACTGTATCCAGGAATCTTCTGCACTCAAACCCTATTTTCCTTTCTCTCTCCTCCTACCCCCATCCCCTTTGCCACTCCCAATGTCACTGAATACCATGTCCTGGGATCTATTGCCATGTCTTGCATTTCTTTCTGTGTCCTCTTTTCAGATATTCTTGACCACAAGATTTGTGAATAAAGAAAAAAGTATACTCAAATTCAGAAATACTAGAATATGGTACACTAGTGAGATCTGAAATAAATCAACCTAGCCCAAAACTGGTTGACTTGAAAAAAATAGCTTCACTCAGATTAAATGCAATGACTGATTTTGGTCTGGGAGAACAGTGGAAAGAACATACTGCCCCTCCTCTTAATGGCTAGATGGCGAACTAAAGATTAGGGGTAATGTATTGCCTGGTAGATGCACATGTTTTTGTTTCATTTTGCCTTTTTTTCTTGCTTTCAGGATAAAGATTTAATGTAAATAGTGGAATTATAAGGAATTTTTCTGTGATATAATAATCAAAAAGCATCATTTTACTTATGGGGGCAGCCTGACAAATTTGGTAAAGTATACTAAAGTTTTCCCAGGCTTAATAGACATTCTGGTTCTCTCTGGCACATAGCAGGTGCTTAGTAAATTGTGTTCATCTTTTGTTGCCAAAGAAGACCATGCCATCAGAGAAATGATGACATGACTTGCACTTGACTTTGTTTTGAGTGAGGGATGGCTATGCAGGTCACCAGCCTCACTTCTCCTCCTGAGCTATCTGAATCCAGTGACCAGATATTCATCAGGATGACTGGAGATGACCCAGGATGCACCGGGAGATCTTAGGCCCTTTATGCTAATTTGATTAAATGACTCTTGACTGAAAGTGGCATTCCACTGTGTCTGCTATGCCCAGACAAAGATGGCACCTTCCCTTCCACCTTGGGATTCTCCTACATGGGGTGTCCATTCTTTGCATCCCAGGTTCACTCCTGTTTAATCAGGAATCCTTCCCATGTCATGTTTTTATCTATAAGCACTACATAATCCTCTCTTAGCTAACAAAATATATAACTAGACAGCATGGTATGGTGGAAAGAGTAAAAATTTGGAGTTTGAGGACTTAATTTAAAATCCCAACTCTGATGTGAATTTTTGGCTGTGTGGCTTTGGGCAAGTCACAATCCTCTGGACCTCAGTTTACCCATTCATCTTAGAAGTATTTTTAAACACCCATTTGTGCCAGACACTCTGCTAGGTACTGCTATTACAAAACCAAAGTTAAAATAATACCTGTGAAAGGGAATCTACATAATGATCACAATAAATTTGTATTCAATTTCCTTGACCTAGGTCCTTATTCCATTCTTTCCTCTCTCTGGTTTTTCTTTTTTAGAAAATTGGGGCTCATCTCTGGACCTCTGTTTATCTTGAAACTTGGGCTCTTCTTTGAGCCTATCTGAGGGGCTAACATCTTAGAAAAAAGATAGAGAAAAACATTATAGGAAGAGACAGTGGGTAGACTTATGTCTCATCTTCCTAAGCCAAAAAGGAAGAAAACAGAAAACCAGATGACTTCTGCTGTGTTTGTAGCTGCTAGCTTGTCTGATTTCTCAAATTTATAAGATGAGAACAAGAAACACATCTTTAAATAATCCATATAATAGTCTAGTGAAGATTTCACAAATCTTGTGTGCAGGAGGCAGAGAGAAAGATATTGTCAAAATACTTAGACACAGGGGGATTAAATAACTCAAAATAATATAGCAAATCAGAAATATGAACCCCAGGCTCCCTGTTCTGAGACTGGGCTGTGTTTCAGACATAAAAATGAACCTCCCATGTTTTTTTTTTTTTCCAGCAGGCAGTAGGGAGTAATATAGATAGATCAAGCTGACCTTGATTGTGACTTGAAGGTTTATGGGGCACATTTTAGCAAAATGAGGCTTTTGGGGCCAGATCTTGGGATTTCACGAAGGCCAAATAGCACTGTGTATCCCCTATTCCAGCGCTACCCCACCCCACCCCCATTTTGCACCCCTGTGGGAGGCAATTGAATTGGAGTTGAAGGAGCTCCCTGTCATTTCCAGTGATCAACCCATTTCTATTGGCAAAATGTTAGAAGGGATGGGCTTAATAATTTTCCCTTGATTTGGCTGCTTTCAGAACATTATCCAGCTTGAGCAAAGAAATAATATCAATAGTCGTACTTCAACCCTTGACCTTGATTTTTACCTGGAAATTCAAAATATTGTCCTTTAGAAAATTTGCAGCATGAAACATGAATTCAAATGTTTTCCCCTCTGAGACACTTTCTTTACTGTCTTAGCAAGAGTGGACACCATGCTTTGCTTTTGGGGATTGTAGAGGCGTCATGGGCTTGGTGCATGAAGATTGTCATTTGATGCAAGAAGATGAAATTTCAAGACATATCTGTATATTTGTGGGCAAATTATTTACCATCCCAGTGTCCCTTTTATGTTACAGTCTCAAATATTTTAATTCCTAATGGGGGCAGTTCCCTACATTGGTAAAGTTATAGGTTTGAGCCCCCAAGTTCCCTTACAATAAAAAGAATGAGAAATGGATGCACTCTGGTTCTATCTAGTGACATCTCCAACAAGGGTCACTTCCCTAGGCAATAGCTATGGTTA
Organism: Notamacropus eugenii; assembly: GCF_028372415.1. Classification (NCBI taxonomy): domain Eukaryota; kingdom Metazoa; phylum Chordata; class Mammalia; order Diprotodontia; family Macropodidae; genus Notamacropus; species Notamacropus eugenii. The sequence continues at coordinate 370,878,102 of NC_092877.1, read as the reverse complement.
CATCTTCTCTAAAATAAAGAGGCTAGGCTTAATGACATCTATGGTTATGGGAAAAAGAACCCAGGCTTGGGAATCAGAAGAAATGGGTTCTAATTCCATCTCTGACTTTGCCAAGTTGTTTAATCTTCCTGGGTCTCAGTTTCTTAATCTGTAAAATGACTATAAAATTAGGCTGGACTAGCATGTGTGGTCTTTTCAGTGCTCTGCTAATGACTGCATGATCTTCCACAGTTGGAAGAGTAGTCTAGTTAAGTTTGGAAAGATTTACCACCAGATCATTCATAGGACACGATTTAGGTAAAGGGACTTTTTCCTCTTGGTGTTCCCTACACTGATCAAGTCACCAGCTATTTAAGGTGAAGAAACAGACTTTTATATTTAAAAAAAGCCCAGTGGTTGATTTGGGTGCATTTTTGCTTCAATAGCTCCATACCTAAATCTTAGATTCTATAAACACTATGTTTTAGAAAACTGATTCCATTTTACAAGGATTTTCTTTTCAGCAAACTTGATTGTATATTATCATCACCTCACCACAGGGCTTTTCTGTCCATATTAAATCTGAACGAATCCCTGTCTAGAATGTCCTCTGGTCATGCTGTCTAGTTGAAACTAGGACATTATTTTTCACCAGAGGATTTGATGTGCCAAGACATTAATTTTTTAACATGCTGAAAGACTCTTAATGCTGAAAGTTACCATGAAATAAATCACATTATTCTCATAATTCGAGTACCATCATGGCAGTCAGGCTAAACAAAGATTTTAAAAGATTAATTATGCAGTAATTGCTTGTGCATTCAATTAAATCACTCAATGTTCCCTATTATGAAAGTAAACAATGAAACTCTGCCTTCATTACTCATACCTCAGCTTCGCAACCTTTAGTCGCTGAAAGTGACTTCTGCCACGATCCCCATCTGGGTTGGTTGTAAAGACTTCCACATATCCAGTCTTCAGTTCTCCTAAATTGTGATTTAGTGATTCATCTTCCCCATTATGTGTTTCCACAAAGTTTCCTAGAACATAGTTTTTCTACCTTTATAGGATAACATTAACTATTTGGGGATATAGCCAAAGAGAACAGAGTGAGACTACTGAGACTCAACCCAGAGGAGAATAAACCTTCATAGAAATATATATCATAGAAATCCACGAGAATGAAACAGTATTTTATATAAAGAAATAAATCTGTCATAGGTTTTGCTTTCAGGACAAAACTTAAATTTCGTTCAACAACATATGTTTACTCAACAAACCCTTTTATTTTTCTTACCGTCTACTGTGTAAAAGGCACAGAGATTGGCACTGGGAGTAGAGTACAATGAATGGAAAGAAAATATACAAAAATGAGTAAGATGCAGCCCTTGACCTCACAGAATTTATAGCTCATAGGAGAAGTGAAATGCACACAAATGACTGTAAAGAAGGTAGAATTAGAAAGTTTTGCAAGAAAGATCCATTCCAAGTATATACAATGTCACTGGAAAGGAATAAACATTTATAAAGAACCTACAATGCTTCAGGAATTATGCTAAGCCCCTTCTGAGCAGAACATAGTGGGGGATATATTTAGAGGATGCTCAATAGCCCAATTTGTCTAGATTGTAGAGAACATGGAGAACATGTGTGAGAGTGGGTCAGCAGGGTGTGATGATGCCAGCTTGTGGAAGACCTTATGTAAACACATTTTAGACTTTGCCCTGGCTGCCACATATGAGGAAGGATCATTGTAAACTGGAAGAAAACATGGTATTCAGAGGAGGGTGACAAAAAGGATGAAGTATCTGAAGACTGGTTGAAAAACTAAGGGAGTGTTCAGATTAGAAGAAAGAAATGTGGAGAGCGGAAAAAGATGGAAACTGCTTTCATGTATCTGAAAGGCTGTCTTCTGGAAGAACATTTAGATTTGTTTTGCAAGGTCCCAGAGGGCATAAATGGGAGTAAAATGTGGAAGTTGCAAAGAAAACTATTTAGGTTTGATACAAGTAACAATTAAAGCCTACCAAAAGCAGATTAAGCTAAAAAGTCAGAGATGGTGGCTTTTTTTTTATTAGAAGACTTTAAGTCAGGGCTAGCTGGCCACTTGCCTATATTATAGAGGGAATTAGGGTTGACATACCAGATGGCTGGACTGTATGGTCTATAAAGTTCCTCACAACTCTATGATTCAGCGGAGAATACATTTTGAGCAGGGGAATGGGATACAGTTAGAATTATACATAAAGAAAATGAGTTTGGTGGAAGAATGGAATGTAGATTGGTGGAGGACGTGATTGATTGTAAGAAGACAAGTTAGGAAGTTATGCCAATAGTCCATGGAACAAGGATATTAACAGAAAAAAAAAACAGAAAGGAAGGGATAGATGTGAAAGATGTTGTAGAGACAATCAAAAGAACCATACAACTGATTTTATTGAGGGAAGGAATAGGAAAGCTGGTAGCTTTTCAGATTGCAAACATGAGAGATGAGGGTTGTTGTTGTTTGTGTGTGTGTGTGTGTGTGTATGCATGTGTGTATGTGTATATGTATATGCATGTGTGTGCATGTGAATGTGTGTGTGTGTGTGTGTGTGCGCCATGGATAGAATACAAAGTTTGAAAGAGAGACAAGTTTTTAGGGAAGATAAGTTTTGTTTGGTACTTCAGGAGTTTGAGATTCTGGTGGGACAATCATGTGGAGATACGCAGTATACAGTTAGAAACATAATATAGAGATCATGAAAGCACAGGGCTTGAGATACAGGTCTGGGAAATCTGGACAGAAACTACATCTGAAATGATAGAATGAATGAGATTGTTAGAGGAATGGGTATAGAGAAAAATTCAGTCAACGAGCACTCATTAAGTACCTACTCTGTCAGAAACTGTTCTAATAAATAAATGCTGCTGATACAAAGAAAGAAAAAAACAGTTCCTGCTCTCAATGAGTTCACATTCTAATGGGGCAGACATCATGTAAATAACTAGGCATATACAAGTTATATAGAGAGGAGATGGAAAGCAATCTTAGAGGGGGTAAGTATTAACAGTGTGTGCGTGTGTTTGTGTGTCTATGTGTGTGTGAATGCATGTTTATGTGAGTAGAGGGGAGGAAGACCAGGAAAGCTTCTCACAGAAAGTGAGATTTCCACCGAGTCTTAAAGGAATCCAAGAAAGTCAGGAGATAGAAATGAGGAGGTAGAGAATTCCAGGCTTGTAAGATAGCCAGTTCAAAGGCACAGAGATGGGAATTGAGTTTTGTGATTGAAGAACATTAAATGGGCCAGTGTAACCAGATCTTGCAGTACATAGAAACAACAAATGTATAAGAAAACTAGAAAAAGTAAGAAGGGGTCAGATTATGAAGGGTTTTTAATATCCAAAAAAAGGATTTATGTTTGATCCTATAAGTAATAGGGAGCTCATTGGAACTTACTGAGCAAATGATATCAAGATTGCCCATGCTTTAGAAAAATCACCAAAGCAGGTAATGGGAGGATTGATTAGAGAGGGGAGAGTTTTGAGGTAGAAAGACCAGTTAGAAGACTTTGGCAATAGTCCCAATGAGTTATGATGAAAGCTTGAACTGAGGAGGTGGCTGTGTTAGTGGGGAGAAAGGTACATATAGGAGAGAGGCTGTACAGGAAGTAACAAAGTTTGGCAATGAATTGGATATAGGTAGTGAATGAGAGTGAGAAGTTGAAGATGGTAATGAGATTGGGAGCCTAAGTGACTGAGAGGATGACCATTCTCTTGATAGTTATAGGAAAACTTAGAAGAGGGAATGATTTGTAGGAGAAAACCATGAGGAATACCAGCAAAGGGGAAAAAGAAGGAGCAGTTAAACAAATAGGATTGAGTAAAAGATATTGTATTTTTCAATTAGGAGGTCAGTAGTGACTTTGAGAAAGTAGTCTAATGTTTATGTGGTGATGAAATTACATACACACACATAATTTGTTCAATGAATACATGTCTGTTTCTCTATAATTTATTTGCTATTTGTTACAGTAATGAATTTTTTGGGGGGGGAAGAAAGGAAGGAAGTATGTGAACCACAATGGTAGTGATATAAGGACACTGAAAAATGTCTGAAAAATTCCTACCATTCCTTAAAATTCTTATCATTTTAGTTACTTGAGATCATTGTTAAATGAAAAATATTTATAAGCAGAAAATATAATCGCTGATATTTATGATATTTTAGGGTGGATAACATACTTTATACATATTTTCTCATTTAGGTATCATACAAACAAGCCTAACAAGTAGCTATTGTAGCTATTTTCATCCCTGTCTGACAAATGAGTAAAATGAGGTTCAGAAAAATTAAACAATTTTGCCATGGCTATATAGCTTGGGTATGATATGTGATGCCATGTGATGATATGTGAGCCAGTCTAATGCCAAATTCTCTAAGCTATTATTACAATATTTTACTTCTCTAGAAAACTTTAAGCTGATGAGAACAGGAGATAAAGATTCAGGTGTCAAAGATTAGAAAGGACTAAAGTTGAACTTGGCAGATAGGCAATAAATGGTGAATAGTGACTTGCTGACAAAAAAATCATTTATTAAGCACTTTCCACTGTGATAACTACAAGAAGAGGCAGACCTGAGCTTCAAGGAATTTCACTTTCTCAAGGAAAGACCATGGAAATTGAAACAATGACTTGGGAAAGAGTATTTTCATCTTGGAAGTCATAGCTATGGGAAATGAAATAATGGGGCAGTTACACACCAAATATCTTCAGCAAGCTAGACACCTGGATTGTTAACTACAATGTACATAGAAGGAGAAGAGAAGAAAAAACTCATAGAAGAAAAAAACACAGAGAAGGCAAACTCTGAGAAAGGAGATAGCAACAAAACCCATGTTCTCTCAACAAAGGAACTAAATATGGGTAACAAGCAGTGAATCATAGGATCACACACACATGTGCATACACACACATATATATGTGTGTATACACATATACATATATGTGTGTGTAAGATACAGTATATTCATGTAATATATGCATAATGTATTTTACATTAGTATATACACAGTGTATAAGAAGATCAATAACCTTCTGAAGAAATCCAAGAACTGGATGGGCAAAGGATACTGGAAACCATGTCCACAGGACAACAATGAAAGCAGATACAGCAGCTGGTAATATTGCTTTGAGGTAAATTACAGAAAAATAAATGAAGAGTTCAGGAAACTGATCAGAAGCCTGGCACCAAGGCATGACATTATAGTGATTAGCACTGCAATTATCTAAACCATTTTGGGTGTTCTATCTTTGTCCAAAGAATAGGAATTAACAATTTTTTGACTTGCATTAGTTGATTATTTCATCTTTCAAAAGACAGAGAATCAAGCAGAAGGAAAGTCTCATCCTTTGATTCTGACCAACAGAGTGGAACTGGTTACAGAAATGGACATGATAAGACTTTTGGGGAGAAATGATCATTCTGTCTGGGAGAGGAGAGGAAAATTGAGCAAAGTTTTATTTTTGGAACAGTGCATTTGAAAAGGGTTCAAAGAAAGGATGTGATCCTATAACCTAAAATTATACAAGGAAAAGCTAGCCTGGATAAAAACCCAAAGAGAAATAATTTGGATGAAGAGGAAAATGAGAATTGTCGAAAGACTGACATGGATGCATAAGGTATCAATCAATTCAGATGTTACATAGACAAAGAGGATAAAAAGGGGGGGAGAAAAGAAAGGCTGAATATAACAATGACTTGGTACTATAAAAATAGTGTCAGAAGCACTACAAAGGAATGAACTGAGGCTGGAGGCAAAAACTATGGCCAAACAAAATGATTCACATTTTCCTACCTTAATTATATGAGCATAATGTGTCTAGAGAAAGTATCCTAAAGAATCAATTGCTTATAAGTTGGGTAGCTTGTCCTTAATATATTTTTACTGATTGATTGTTTGATGATGTTCAAAAATCCAAAGGTGGAGCATAAACTGATATCATAAATGAAGGAGGGGGCCAATTTTCTGATTGAAGAAAAACACAACATGGTGAATGACAAGAATGATTCTTTTGGAAGTTCATTGCAGACTCACACTGAGCCCACTATCTCTCATCTCTTGTTCACACATTGGTAGGTTGTATTTAAGCTGCTGAGAGTTATCGGGAAATAATTGGGAGGTATGATTTTTTGTTGTTTCATTTGCTTTTCAGATTATCTGTGTGTGGGGGATGGGGATAAACACACATGTGGATATATATAAATTGGAGCTGATCAATTGAACTGGAAGATCTCAGAAAGGCAGAGTGAACCTAGCTGGTAAGTAGGGCAGTGGTTTCTCGAAGAAATCCTTCAAGCTCTTTTGTCTTTTTCTGTATTATGGCTTTGGTTGTTCTTAGTAACACTGATTGTCTTAAGACTCCTGTCATAACGCACATCTTTTATTCAATTGTCTGGAAATATTTTTCACAAAATACATCATGCAGGGAAGGAGCGTGTTGTAGATGCTTATTGTAATATGAAGTTAACAACTCCTACCCACTAACCCCAGGTTTAAAAGTAATGATTCAGGGTCCATTTGCAAAACAGTAGGAGAGATGTCTCAGGAAGTTATAGTGCTTGAAATTGGACTTGGGAGTGAATAGGATTTGAGGAAAAAAACACAACTACCAGAGAGGACATGTGGTCACAAAATGTGTCTAGAGAGATTTTTCTGCTTTGACAGGGCCTTCCCACATTCAGAAAAAGCCATACCAAAGAAGTCTTGTATTATAGAGGTTGACTGCCTTTTAATATAATTCAAATAACAAGACTTTCACAAAATATTAAAATTGTACTGGAATTAGCCACACAACCCTTCCTTCCTCCCTCCCTCCCTTCCTTCCTTCCTTCCTTCCTTCCTTCCTTCCTTCCTTCCTTCCTTCCTTCCTTCCTTCCTTCCTTCCTTCCTTCCTTCCTTCCACAGTAAAATGAAAAGGTTGGATAAGGTGGCTTCTGAGATCTCCTTCAACTCTAGATCAGAAGTTCTTAACTTGGGGTCATGAATCCCTATAGATTTAAGGGGAATGTGTTTTTGAACTTAGATGAGAAAAAATATATATCTATTTTAATATGATTGACTTCTTTTATAATTTAATTACTTTATATTTAATACATTTTATTGATATATATTTTTTGTTTTTACATTCCCTGTATTCTCACTGTAACTTTCTTTTCCTCTTGGAGAGTTACCCTATATAACAAATGATAAAAAAAGAGGAAAAAAAGTAACATTTCTGCAAAGCTAACCAATATATTGAAAAAAAAATGAAAACACTTTAAAGCAATTCCGTAGCTGAAAGTATGTGGTAGGAAAGGATGATTTTTCTCTGAAGTGTCAATACCCATGGGCATTTTTTCCCAGCTATATCTTGTTTTTAAGGAAGAGACCATTTTTTTTTTCTGCTTTGCCTAGATCTCTCATGGGGCTTAGCACAATTCTAGGCATTCAATAAATAACTACTTATGGAGTTGATAGAGTTGCTGGGGCACAGATAACCTGGGTTCTGTCTCATGTTAATATTTCAGTGTTTTAATGTGTGTTTTGACATCTTTCCACCCTCATGACAGATTGCGCCTATGATAGTCCCCAGAACCCAGGATAGAGTGCAGAAAAGAGAGCCATTGTTTTAGTCATTAGGGGTAAGGGAGAGATTATTGACTTTGGAACTGGATGGGCTGGGTTGGAAAATAATGTACTGGTAACTGTGTGACCTCGATCAAGACAACCATTCTTTTCCTAAGGTTCTACATTCATAAAAGAAGGTGGTTGAATAAAGTGATTTCAAGGCTTCCTTCAGAGTATACTACATTGGGAAGAGCACTGGGTTTGGAGTCAGAGAACTTGGGTCCAAATCCTGGTTCTGTACTTACAATCTGTTTGATTTTGGGGACTTCACTTAACTGCTCTGGCCCTTCTCTTTCCTAATATATAAAGTGAGGAGGATGAATTAGATGACCAAATGTTCAACTACAGCCCATGGGGTCAAGTCTTGAACTACCATTTATTCTCTCCACGACTTGGGAAAGCAACTTTGTCACCTTGAACCTGATTTGTCTCATCTGTAAAATGGAGCATTGTACACAGATACTCCCTATTTTATAGGGTAATTGTGAAGGGAATGTTTTTCAGCTCTGAAAGCGCTCCCTGAGAGTAAGTGTGCTGTTGTTATGCATATTATTTCAGACATGTCTCAGAATCATTGACATGCAAAGAGCAGGGACCCCTCAACCAAGTGACATAGGATCACTGGATTACTAATTTGGAGATAGAAGGAGCCATAGAGGTCATGGAGTCCAAATCCTTCATCTTACAAAACGATCAAAGTGAGGCCCAGAAAAGTTCAGTGATTTGTACAGATGAGGAAATAGCTGAAGAGAATTTGTGATAACAAATTTTTGAGATAGGACTTGAATTCAAATATTCTGACTCAAATTCCACTTTGCTTCTCTGAACTTCAATTACTTCACCTGCAAAAGGAGAGTCTTATCTTAGAAGATCTGTAAGACCTTTTTCTGCTTTAACATTCTATGATAATTCCAGTGGGGTATGAACTTTTGAAAGCTAGACTGGCAGATCAAAGAAATGACATGTCACAATGTAAATTGCAGCCTAGCCTTTCACAAAGACCCTCATGGTATTCTCAGAGACAAGATGGAGAGAAAGGAGTTGATATGGAGTTCTTAAATTTATTTATGTCATATACCCCTTGGGTGATCATCTGACAAAATCTATGGAACTTTTTTCAGAATCATGCTTTTAAATTACTGAGGAAATGCTGAACTTCAGTTAGAAAAAAGTAAGTGAGAATTAAGATGATATGTTCTTCCCATTCAAATTCTTGGACCATCTGAACTCTATCCATGGCCCTTGTGAGCCCCCACTTAAAATTCTTTAGCTTAGATGATATAACTTTCAGGTAAATTGGATTTCAATAACTGAACCCAAAGTGTAGTCATTAATGGTTTAATGTCAACTTGGAGGGGAGATTCTAGTGGTGTACAAAGGAATCTATTCTTGACTCTTCTATTGGACATTTTTATCAATGACTTGGGTGAGGGAAGAGATGGCATGCTTGCCAGATTTGCTGATGATATAAAGTGAGAGTCTCTAGCTAATGTATTGGTTGGCAGGTTGGAACTGAAATGAATATCAGAATGATGGATTGAGATGGATCTAATAAGATACAGTTTGGTGGTGATTATTTTAAAGTTGTATGCTTAAGTTCAAGAAATCAGATTCCAAGATATAAAGTGGGAGATGTATGTCTAAGAAACAGCTTATGTGACAAAAAAAAAGAAAAACAATACAAAAACAGCTTGGAGTTTTAGTGGACCATTAGCTCAGAATGAGTCCATTGTGAGATGGTAGTCAACAAGGCTGGTGCCATCCTTAACTTCATCAAGATGCTTAGTGTCTAGAAGGAGGAAAGTACTGTGTATTGGTTAGACCATAACTGGAGTACTGTGCTTATTTTTGGTGCCACTGAGTCCAATATCTTCATTTCACAGATAAGAAAACTGAGGCTGAGTGATTTAGTGACTTCCTAGTGTCACAGCTAATAAGTTTGTGAGGTGGGATTTGAATTTACAGCTTCATAACTCAGTATTCTAACTGCTATACTATCTTGTAGCTCTATTTTTCTCCTTCATGCCCTTTGCATAGGCTGTCTTCCAAGCCTGGAATATGCTCCCTCTTCATCTCTTCTTCTAAGCATCTATAAATTCTGCCAAAGTTCAGCTTAGCTGCCACCTTCTCTGTGAAGTGTTTCCTAATCTCCCCAGCTATTCCTTCTCATTCTTTTCTTAAATTATCCACTTTTATTCACTCCCCATCCATTTTCCTTTCCAAGCCAAAACACATTTTCTGTGGCTACCACTTCCCTATAAATATTATCTCCCTCAAAAGAATATATGCTCCTTGAGGGCAAGGATTGCCTTCTAGGTGATAGAGTAGAATGTAGAGCCTGGAATCAAGAAGACCAGAATTCAGATCTGACCTCAAACACTTAGTATATGTGACCTTGAGCAAGTCACTCCTGTCTGTCTCTAATTCTTCACTGTTTAATGGGGATAATGATCGCATCTACCACCTAAGGTTGTTGAGATAGTATGAGATAGACACCTGTAAAGGGCCCAACACATAGTGGGTGCTTAATAAATGCTTATTAGCTTTCCCCCTTATTTTTACATCTCCCTCCACATGTAGTAGAGTGCTTTGTACACAGCAAGCATTTAATAAATTAATTCCCATTCATTTTTACTAATCTATTTACGTGTTGTATCCTCCCAACTAGGTGTGTGCATGTGTGTGTTTGTCCTTTGTTACCGAAGAAGACCATGTCATCACAGAAATGATGACATGACTTGCGCTTGACTTTGTTTTGAGTAAGGGAGGGCTGTGCAGGTCACCAGCCTCACTTCTCCTCCAAAGCCATCTGAATCCAGTGACCAGACATTCATCAGGATGACTAGAGATGACCCAGGAGGAGGCAATTGGGGTTAAGTGACTTGCCCAAGGTCACATAGCTAGTGAGTGTCAAGTGTCTGAGGTGGCAGTTGAACTCAGGTCGTCCTGACTCCTGCACTGGTGCTCTATCCACTACACCACCTAGCTGCCTTCCTAACTAGGTATGAAAATGGATAGAGTGCTGGGCTTGGAGTCAGGAAGACCTGAGTTCATATTTGACTTCAGACACTTACTGGTCATGATTCTGACCAAGTCACTTAACTTTTCTTTACCTCTCTGAGAGAAAACGGAGATCATCATAGAACCTATCTTACAAAGGTTAGTTGTGTATACAACTGTACCTTACAAGGTTGTTGTGAGGTTAATGAAATGATATCTGAAAAATTCTTAGCACATAGTAGGTGTTTAACAAATATTTGTTCCCTCCCCTCCATGGAGATTTCAAGCTTCTAGATGGCAAGAATAGATTTTAGCTTTGTCTTTTTATCCCTACTGTGTGTATATGGTAGGTTAGGTACTTAATAAATATTTGTTGAGCTTGTATAAGATTTATAGGAATAATTCACTCATTTGATATTTATTAAATACTGTTTACTCACAATGTGTTGTGCAAGGTGCCAGAGGAGGCAGAAAGAGAAACAATCTTGTGCAGAACAGCATGAGGCCAAACTTCTTAGTTCAGCTCTAGAAAGTCTGCATGGTGATAAAGAACACACCGAGGATAACAGAGGAGCTTCCCCTTTGTTTGCATTGATTTGCATGATCTGCCTTTGGGGGGCATTTTTTTAAGAATAAAAGAACATTTTTTTGTACAAGTTCTCAGTCACGGGAATAAAAAGTGTTGATGTGACCAGCATACAGTTTCCAAGAAAATAAAATTTATAAGCATTGCAGAGTTCCATCTAATTTTGCAAAGTTTTTTCACATAACTGACATCTTTAGCCCCACCTGGCCACTTCTGACAAGTCCTTTATACCTAATCTATGTGGACGATATTCTAAAATCTTTTGTTAGCTAGCCATACTTTGATGCTTGGAAAAAGTCAAGATTTCCTCTGGGCAAGTGCTCTCTACCCAACTCAGGTGGTAACCTCTTTGTTTCACTAGCAGCTATGCTGAAAATTTTATTGACTGCTGCTGAGTCTTTTGCTGCTGAGGCTCTCTCCATGAATCTTATCTGAGTCATAGCTGGCAGACACATGGCCTATTCCTAGCCCACACACCTGGAGCCTTTCCAGCTTGATCTGAGCATGTTGTCAGTTCAGGCAGCCTTGAAGAACCTAGGGTCATCTTTATGCCATAATGAATGATGAGAGGGAGAGCTTCTAGCTCTTTAAACTATCTTTGTATTTTGATGAAAGCACCATGGCCTGGGGGGATAGAGAGATGAAAGGGAATATGGAAAACACATATCCATTCTTGGCCAGTGACTCCAAGTTTTATGTTGTGTAGGTCATAAAAATTCCAGGACTGCTTTCCCTTATCTACAAAGTGGGCCGTGTAAACAACTAATAACAGCGAAATAATTCATGTAGATTAGTGTGACATAGTGGTGGGAGTATGAACTCTGGGTCAGAAAATCCAGTCCGTATCCTATTAGGCACACATGAAGGTTGGGATCATTTCTTCATCCCTCAGAGGAAGGGGAGAAGACTTCCACCTGACAAGAGAAGCTTCTGCTTGTAGGAAGAGTTAGACTCATTGTTAATAGAATAAACAGACTTTGATATGAAGTGACCAGTCCTTACATTTTAGTTTAGGATGGAGTTGGGGAGATGGGGTGGAGGTCTAGAAATGGGAGGTGATGGTACTGGGGGAAGGATATGACAAAAGATAAAGAAGAAGCCAATGGATCCTGGATTCTTAAGTAACCAGTCTGAGAAAAAAAATGGTCTAGTTCCAGGTCATCTCCAATCCAGAAGATACCTGAGAAGTAGCCCCCATTTGTGGAGCTATGAAACACGAGGCTGCAAAGCTCCCCAGTGTTGCTGAACCAGATGAAAATGTAATTGGGAAACATCTAACAAAATACACAAGAATGCAACAAAACATAGATAATAGTAATTTGTCATTCTGTAAGTCAATACGTACCCTGCAGGGATTGCTTCTATTTGAGTTTGACATCACTGGTCTAAGGTACTTATGAAGAACCTTTACAAACTTGCATCCACTATGGATCTGAGAAATACTGAGCCAAAATCAGGGAATCAGAGTGGAAACAAACTTTGGGTCATCTAATCCAACTTATTCCTGAACCACAATTCACTCTTCACCACATCCCTGACAAGCATTTCTTCAATTCAAAATCAATTCCATTTAATTTAATTCCATTCACAATATATGTGTGTAATTAAATACACACACACACACACATATATATGTGTAGTTGAGGATAAACACATTTGTACACACACGCTATTCTATTCCTCAGTTTTATACATACATATACATACATATATAAAATATTTTGTGGATACACATATCTATTCATATACATATAAATATATCTATATATCTGTATGTACAAATATACATACATATACATATATATGCCATTCAGGAATAAAAATGAGTGCCTAGATACCAAAGTAGTTTGAATGCTAGGCATATCTGAAGACTTTAAAGAATACCCATAAAAAGCAGCACTGATACTGTCAATGATAAGACTAATATTAATGCTGCTAAAACATGAGTCTCACAAGACTCTGGAACCTTAGGTTCAGTGTAGGGTAATCACAAGTATGTAAACATACTGTCCAATGAATTCTCTGTTAATTGATCAGACAACAAATGATCAAATAAGAAAGCACACAACTGGGAGAGAAAGCACAGGATCAGAGAGCAAAACCCCAAACAGAGATATCCTTAGCCCCCGTGTAAGAAGGAAAGCCCTGTTAGAGACACACACCAGTGGCAAAAGGGACACTCACCAATCACGGAGCTCCTGAGCTGAGGGAGGGATGTGTTGAGAAAGGAATACCAACTCCATCTTCCAGCAACCAGATCTACCAGATATGCTAGCACATTCTCCTGCAATTTTGCTGATATGATCCCAGAGATCCCATTCCACTCCACCACCACAGCCTTTTCTCTCCACAGTCATCATCCACTGAGGCTCTGTTTTAATTTCTTCCCTTTGTTACTTTTCAACTGAGCTGCTGATTTCATTTGCTTGAGCTGCCATTGGCTGTTGTTGCTACCTCTTCCTTGGGGGAAGGAGATCTTTATGACTCTTTTGTGAGATTGCCTGGGACCGACATGTCTCAACAGTTAATCAACACATATTCTGTTGTTTTGTTTAAACAGATTTTTAGGTCCACTTTCACCATCACCTCCACACAAGATTTTTTCCCTAGCAGCTAGCAAAGTCTCTTTTCTATTCATAGCCATCCACTGATAGGTTCCCTGGTACTTACTTGAAAACTGAGTCAGAATCAACAAATTTCTCTCATCTCTTTCCTGGCCAGAAGGCAGACTGTGTGCCTCACAGGGTCAAGAACTTCTGCTGAGTCTTTATAGAGCTGAGCATGGACACATGCACCAATATTAATTTCTCCTTACAATTTCTTTGTCTCCACCTAATGCCAGGAATCAGACCGTGTAAAGTGCATTCAAGGTTCAATAACCTCTAGATGGTGTAGTGGATGGAGTGCTAGGTCTGAAGTCAGGAAGACTCATCTTTGTGAGTTCAAATATGGTCTCAGACACTTTCTTGCTGTGTGACACTGTGCAAGTCACTTCACACTGTATGCATCAATTTCCTCATCTGTAAAATGAGCTGGGCAAGGAAATGGCAAACCACTCTAGCATCTCTGCGAAGAAAACCCCTAATAAAAATGACTTAACTTAGACTTCAATGAGACAGGTACATCCAGAGTAAGGGGCTAGCTAGTGGCTTTTACTTTGCATTCTTGTCATTATATCAACAAATCTCTGCCCTGCTTACACTATGGCTGACCGAGTCACATGTCAAATGTGATTGATGATAGCTATGGATGTGGGAAACTGGTTAGACAAATCCTCAAACTATCCACAGCTTTATTACTCATTAAGAACTTATTGTCCCAATCACAAAGTCTACAAGTAAGATGAACAACATATTGATGCTGTCTAAAGTGAAACTATTATGCCAAGTAAATGTAATTTAATTTAAAAAAAAACTTGATCTATGAGACAAGGACACAGATATAGAAAAGCAAGAAGCCATTTGAAAGAAACTTCAGCAGAATGTTGCCCAAAGCCATAGAATATTTACTTTGTAGGGCAGATGTGTATTTCTTGTAATATTAAATATTTTATTATGATTCCCTTGGCACAGGTAATGGCTGTTCCTGTCAAGAATTGACAAATGTGCCAGCATATTTGCCAGTTTGGAAGATAAAATGTGGGAAAGTATCAAAGTGCAACCTATGCTCAGAAGGTTTTTACGAAAGTATTTAATCATAGACACATACTATGATAGCTGCTGTATGCATAGGCTGAAGTCTACCTCATTTTAGAAATCATATCGTAAATGACTACTCATATCTCTTGTCTGGGTGAAAAATCACATATAGATGTATTTACATCATTTACCATCAAAATGTTACTTTTAAATATTGAACCCATTCAACCGCCCCTCATTTTATAGAAAGAAAAACAAGAGACACAAATTAAATTGCTTTGAAATTGTATCACTAATACATGTTTCTAGACTTCCAGGAAAATGTAAACTTTACATATTTCCTTATACCTGTTGGCTTCTTTCACTTGCCTTTCAGATCCCTCTTATCCTTTTTTTGTACATTTTCATTCCAAAGATAGTTTTGTTTGACAGAGAAAATACAAAGAGCTCCACTTTCTGTCTGTTAGCCCACCCTATCCTTTCTTTGTTCTGAAATCATCGTTTTTATTATTCTAAGCTTTGTCTACATATCTCAGATAATTCGGAGCTTTATTCAGTCATGAAACTGTTCTAGAACCAGGTCACTTTTGTTTTCCATCTTTTTTCTACCTCTGACAAATTTCAAGCATTGCAAAAGACATATTCAAATTTCAAGTCTCCTATACCTTTCAGTGAAGTGTCCCAAGGTCTTGTTTTGTCTTTGATTCAAGTTGTCTGTCCAAATGAACTATAACCAAAGGAATTGATAAGGTTGTGCACTCAAATGTGGATTAAAAACTCTGCCTGAAGCATGTAATCAGACATTTAATACTGTTATTAAAAACAAGCTTGCAAATCAATCACACCACAAGCAAATGAAAACATTTCTTTAGGAAGAAAAATGATCAGCAACAAGGAGGTGCTAATACCTCTCTATCTCCACCCTTCATGTATTTGGCTCTTCTGGCCACCGTTTAAGAAAGACATTGACAAATTGAAGAGTATACACTGGAGGATAAACCAGAGGGGTGAATAACCTTGATAGAATTCTTGTCCTTTGAGTACCACTAGAAGGACCTGGGACTGTTCAGACTGAAGAAAAGACTTGGGTTGGGAAATCATAATAGTGTTCAAGTGTTTCGAGGACTAGCTTGTGGAAGAAGGATTAGTCTTTTACTGTTTGGTCTCAGAGGGTCAAACAAGGAACAATGGATAGAAGCTACAAAAAGACATCATTAGGTTTGATATCAGGAAAAGACCTCACAGTTAGATGTGTCCAAGAGTGGAAGGGGTCGTCTTGAGAACCAACAGGTTTCCTCTCCTTGGACATCTCTAAGAAGAGTTAGATGACACTTATCTATTATGTTACAGTGAGGATTGCTTTTTTTACAGGTTGGAATATATAAGAGCTGGGGTTCCTCCCCACACTAATTCTGTGGTCCTTGTATAAGATACTCATCCTCCAAATTTGGCATTTCCACTGGCTTCCCTCCATACCTGAAATATTTTCACTCCTCATCTGGACCTCATGTCTTCCTTGGCTTCCTTCAAGTCTCAGCTAAAATCCCACCTTCTGCAAGAGACCTTTCCTGGTCTCCTTTTAGTTCCCTCTTAATTATCTTTGATTTATCCTACATATATTTTGCTGGTACATAGCTATTTGCATGTCATCTTCCCTTTTAGTAATATAAGCTCCATGAATGTACACACTATTTCTTTTCCTTTGGTTTGTATGACCAGAGTTTAGCACAGTACTCAGCACATTGATAAATGCTTGATGACTTGACTTTACTTCTCTGATCTCTATGAACTGCTGGAGAGCTTACAGACTAATGATTCTTCTTGGTTCCTGCTCTGCCAATCAGCTTGTTTTTTCACTGTTTATTAGCACGGTCCACTCTCCTCTTCCCCTTCCCCCATATTTCTCCAAGTTACAAGGAAAGACAAAGGAGGAAGGACTTTGAAATCAGAGCCAATTCTGCTATTTTAGCTTTAGTTGAAGATTTGGTAGGAGGAATTAACCAATACAATACATGAGAAAGCTCTTGGTACTGCCCATTGGAGTTTAAAAATTTTAGAGAAAATAAATCTTTTCCCCTCAGCTCTAGTGACAACTGGTGCCTTTAAGTTTAAAGAATCCCTTCTCCTTTACATATACTACTAAACTAGTTCTATGACAGATGTTTTAGGCAATATCTGGATAAAAGGGTTGTTCTTACCATATTTTGTTAAATGATAATTTTCTTCGTCTTTGTCTTTTGACCCCTTACCAGAGGATCTTAAAAAGACTATTTTTATTACTAACTTCACTCAAAGATAGGCCTGAATTCTCAAAACACAGTAATCTGCATAACTGAGAACAGGAGTCTAAGGATATACCTTTTTAAAAAATGAAACTGTATAGGGAACTGAGGCAAGTAGAATATAATCACTAAAATGGAAATTTAGATGGGATGATAGGTTCAACCAATTCTTACCAAATGTGTCTCTGAGATCCCAAATAATTAAAAGCGGGCACGACTCATCTCATCATCAACAGAACTGACTCAGAGGAAGAGAGACCATATGTTTAAGACTGCTCACCATCATTACAATTCGATAGATTTGGCAGACTCTCATGTAAAGGCTGAGTCAAACCAAATTTTCTTAATTTTCATTATCTATTCAATTCAATTAACAGCACAAAACGGAACTTTCAACTCGATAAGCACCTACCCTATGTAGAGAACTGGGCTACTACATGTACAACAAAACATACTCTCAAATATGCCACTGGATCTGTGATCTCATTGATTCAAGTATTCTCTCCTTTGATGTACATGGTAATTCAACCATGCCTTCTAAGCCTATTTGACTTTTGTCCATGTCTCCCCATAAGTTTGATACAAGTATCTACCTGATGTGCTCATGGCCTTCCTCACTTTCTCTTGACACTGAGAACATGCAAGAAGAGCACATGGGCTCTTGGTTTGTTGTCACTCACTCTTGCCATGTAACCAGTTCATTATCTTCTTTGCTTATACATTTTTGATGACATCCTTTACTGTATTTTTCCTCACAATTCCTTGTGTGTAATGTGGTGCAACCTATTCATATCCACCATATATTTCTCCATTGCTCTCTTTTCAGTTCTTCAGGGATTACTGTGTTCTATGACATAGAATCATATGCCACCACCAGCACAATATTGATATTAAATTCCTTTATAAGGAAGAATTTTGGGGTTTTTGAAAGAACTTTACATTTCTCAAAGGCAGTCCAACTGTCTTCCTCCTGTTCAATTTGTGCACTTACAGTGTTTGTCCAAGAGTGACAAATGTGTTTTGTTCAATATATCATATGTAGTGGGAAAAATTGCAGAATTTATCCATCAGTTATATGGATGGACTCTATTGTTTGCCATTTTGTATATTATGGACTATACAATAATGATTCTTCATCCACTTGAACTTTCCTGTGTGGATGGGCGACGTACTTTTTTATTAGTTACTGATCTTCTTTAGGAAATACAATGTTTCAGGGATTGAAGACAGCATTACATTATCTGGAGGTCACAGGACCTCTCCATTTACAAGGAACTTATCTTTGACTTGGGCTTTTTGCTGGATTTCCTCTGAGACACCTTAGAAAAACATATCTCCCTGATTTATGTAACAATGATAATGACTGAATGAGCTTCGTTGGAAAAAAACAATCTCTTTTGTAACTCTAAAGATATCTTCTAAAACTCTAATATACTTATCAAGAATTGTTGGGAGAGAATGTTATATCCAGCAGCATTTCATCCTGCTGATTCATTTTTTTTAAATGGTTAACAAACAATGAGGACAGTGGGGTCTTATATTTCTCTCTATTTTAGTCATTTGTATGCTAGTAAAGAATATGGTCAACTTAATTATTATTAATTGCGGAATATTACTTGAGTGTAAGGATTATTCTCACAAAAATTTAATATAGGTAGACAAAGAGACATATAGGTTGCTCATTGCTAATATTATTTAATTTACCTTTTTAAAATTTTTTTTTGAGTAATAAGGACTGAGATTTCCCCCCACTCTTTTGGTATATTTCCCTCCTTCAAATACCTTGATGATTGATCTCTCAAGGCCTTCAAAATTGTGTTATTTCTGACATGAACTTCCTTTGTGTACACTAGTTCTACCCTGCCTGCTTTTAACAGCTTTGTTTTCTTTGGTGGCGCTTCTTGCTCCTCTGTGAACACACCCAGGACTTTGCTCTTGGAATCCAAATGAGGAGGTGGCTCAAATGTCTGTGCTAGTAATTTAGAGTTTGTTTGAGCAATTTTTGTAGATGTTTTCAATTCTCCTCTGTTTGTTGTCCTCTTTCCACTTTCATCCTTAAACACCCTTTGAATAGCTTTGTTCATTTGGATTTCTCAGTAAGCTTTTTTTTAAGTTTTACTCTCCACTGTTTCTGTTTCATGAAATGTTTTTGCGCATAATCTTTCCCCCATCCTTTCCCATAATATTGTTTCAACAATTTTATGCTTAACCAGCATTATATTTGTCTGTCACATCTTTCTACTTTCAAAATAAGTCAATTATTTGCTCACTAATGTGAGCAAATTTTAAAGATTCCTTTTGTTTTATTATAGCAGTTGATTTACATTAAACTTCCATATGACTTTACTTTAAGATATTAAGATATAAAAAATATCTCCAGGGAAAAAACATTCATTGACTAATTGGTGTCATCTTTTTCTTTCTCTCCTCTCCATTCCTTTCTTCCTCACCATCCACCCTCCTTTTATTCTTTCTTCTATCTCTCTGTCTCTTTCTTCCTCCCTCACTCTCTCCCTCCTTTCCTCCTCCCACATTTGCCTGTTTCTATCTCTCTCTTTTTTTATCACCCCATTTGTGCCATTTTTACCATTATCCATTGACTTACATTCTAACTTCTTTTCTACTTCCCACCACAAATTGAAGCCTTCTAGTGTAACACATTAGTGTAGAAGAACAAAATGCAAAAACCTCTATACAATCTCCATATTTGAAAATGCATGCCTCCTCCTCTATCTCTTGCCCACCACTTCTCTGCCAAGAGATAGGAGTCATGCTTCTTCAGTGCTCTCTGAAGTCATGATTAATTATGCTATCAGAGTTCTAACATCTTTTGAAGTTATTTTCATTTACATTGACGTAATGAAGTGATCATCCTAATTGGTAATTTCTGCTCAATTTCACTCTCTACCAGTACATATATACATATATGCTCAATTTTCTCTTAATCTTTCATATTAGTTCTTTCTTATAGAATGACAGAATTTGTTTAGCTGTTTTCTACCATTTTCCAGTTTTCAGTTCTTTGCTATAGGAAAAATCCAACCTGTCTTTCCATTACTCCACTTTGGATACTCTGATTCATCAAATTGCATGGATTGGTCAACTTACTGCTCCTCACTCAACACATTCTATGTTTCACTTCAGTGATTCTGCACATTCTGGTACTAATGCCTGAAATGCAATACCTCATTACCTCTAAGTCTTATACTGTCTACTAGGTCCCTTCAAAGTTCATCCTAAGTCTTACCTCCTTTGGAGGTCTTTCTTGATCCCCACCCCCACCAGGGTCTAATGCTCCCAGATATTACTTTGCATTTACTATGTCTTTTTAAAAACTTGTGTCTTTTTAAATTTACTTATAAACTCGCATTTTTTTTCCTTCTAAAGAAGGCAAGCTCCTTGAAGGCAAATATTGTATACCAGTTAAACCTGAGAAAGAAAAATCCTGAGTGCTCAAGGCTTTTATATTCAGGCCAACATGAAGCTAAGTCAAGGCTTATTCTTGAGCCTTAGCTCTCTGAACCAATTAACTCTCCAAGACACTTTCAATACAATAAGTGTTCTGCAGACTTTAAAGAATTCTATAAATAGTAACACTTTGGATTAATACTTAATCAGCAGAAAGATTTGAAAGACCTCAGTGATAATCTAGTCCAAGGTGTTAATTGTCCAGATGAGGAAACCACGGCCTAGAGAGGACAAGTCTTTCAGTGAATGTCAGTCAATAAACACTTATCAAGCTTTTTACTATGTACCAGGCACTGTGTTAAGTTCTGGGATACAAGAATGGCAAAATTATGGTCCCTGTCCTCAAAGAATTCACATTCTAATCGGGAATTCAACAACAACAACAAAAAAATTACATATGTGTAAGATGCTGCTGCCAGCAGTCCTTCATTCTTAAAGAGGACCCTGACATCAGGCAGGTGATGTCATGATATGCAAATGAATTGGATTTAAGTGAGGGAGGGTTGTGCAAAGTCATCAGCCTCACCATCTCCTCTGAAGCCATCTGGGTCCAGTTACCAGATATGGATCAAAACAACTGGAGATGGCCCAGGATGTACTGGGGGACCTTGGCCTTTTCAAGCTAAGGTCTTGAACAGGTCTCAGTTTGACTGAAGCAGTGGCCTTTCGGTGATTCAGGCTTAATAAAAAACAATGAGGCCAAGAATGGCCTCTTTAAAAAATATCTGGGAGGGAAGACCCTCAGATTTTCTGACCAAAACAGAAACAATTGTTATTTATATTCATTCTGAGCTAATCAGGGCCCAAACATCACCTCCCTGATGTCATGGTCCTCTTCAGGAGGAAGGACAAACAACAACTTCTGTGCGTAGAGAAGGAGCTGCCCACAAGGGACCAAACCTCCAGTTGCACACTACAAACTAACTTCCTTCCTTCCTTCCTTCCTTCCTTCCTTCCTTCCTTCCTTCCTTCCTTCCTTCCTTCCTTCCTTCCTTCCTTCCTTCCTTCCTTCTTTTCTTTTTTCTCTTTTCTTTTCATTCTTTCTTTCTTTTTTTCTCTTCACGTAGGGTATCACACCCTTACTGCCATTGCTCTGCCCAAAGGGAATGTAAATTTTAATCTCTGAAGCTTTTATTTTTTTTTTTTTTACTTTGTTATTTTCTCTTAAAAATCAACCTTAACCCCAAATTGCTCTGGTCTTAGACAAAGTCCTGCTTGGTGACTATGTGCAAAATAGATACAGGATAAATGGGAAGGAAGGCTCTGGAGGGAGAGGGGGATGGAAAATGTCTATTGAGATTTGATCTGAGTCTTGAAAGAAGCCAGCAGGCAGAAGTGAGGAGGGAGAGCATTGTGGGTATGGGGGACAACCAGCAAAAAGTGCTCTGCCTAATAATGTCATGCAACTTATAAAAAAGGGGAAACAGGATTTAAAACCAGGTCTCTTTTCACAGACTCTCAGAAAGTATTACTGGTCATTAATGAAAATATTTAGAGCCAGCTTTGGTCTGGGGAGGTCGAAGGATCTCCATAACATGGATAGTAGTTATTGAAATGGTTTAGTATGGGAGAAAAGAACAACAATGGTTCCTCTTTCACCCACATAATACACATTTTATGTATATGTCAGTAGCAGATAGTGTATCACACTGGTTTTTGCCTCTTTCTTCTCATACTACCATTATCCTGGTGTAGGCTCTTAGTACTTCACGAGTGAGTAATTTCAATAGCTTGTTAATTGTCCTCTCTACCTCAAGTCATTCCAGTTCACCCTCCATTAAGTTGTCAAATTGAGTTTCCCAAAGGGTTGATCTGACCACCTTATCTTCCTATTCAATAAACTCCATTGACTCTCTATTAACCCCAAAATTGGGGTAAAAATATAACCAATGTCAAATCTTTTTTGAAGCCTGTCCTATCCGGGTCCCTTCCCATAGTTCCAGTCTTCTGACACCTTCCATCTTTCTCACCCTATTACCATGTGCTCTTCAGTTTGCTGCTCTTCACAGGAGATAATCCATCTCCAGATTCTGGCATTTTCACTGGCTGTCCCCCATGCCTCATATGCCTTCTTGTCCACATCCCCTGGCTTGTCTGGATCCGTTCCTGCTTCAGCTAAAATTCCTCGTTCTACAAGAGGTTTTCTCTGATGCCTCTTAATGTTAGAGCTTTCCTTCTGTGATTATCTTTGATTGATCCTGTATGTATCTTGTTTGTATCTAGTTGTTTTCAGGCTCACTCCCCCATTACACTGTGAGCTCTTTAAGGGCGGGACTGCTTTTGCCCTTCTTTTTGTAGCTCCAGTGCTTAGCACGGTGCCTGAGATGTAGCAGGTGCTTAATAAATACTTCTTGACTTGACATGACCTTCATGAGGTTATTCTCACATTGCTTGTCTTGGTAGGAATATCTCAAACCTAGACCAGAATCTCCAGGTTCTGGCAATATATTTTAAGTGCTAAACTGTTTCATGCCATATTCCTTTGAGAAATGCTGATTTTGGACTTCATGGTGGATAATGATGTCCCAGAAAATGCTTAAGAAATGCAGCTCTGACAGTCTATGATTATGGACTCTGTGGTTTCCATTTTGCTATTCAGTAGTAGAATAGAAGAAAGAACTCAGAAAGCACTAGGCTTACAAACCGCAGAACAAATTATCTTAATATAGAAATAAGATGCAATCCTGTAAAATCTCTTCTTAAGAAAATAACAAAGTGATATTGTATTTTTAATAAAAGAATCATGAATCAATCTGGGACATGATATCTCCAACCTAGGGGAAAGATCCTCTCCTTGGATACTACTTTCTGTGTTTGTTATTTCCCCCAGTAGAATTTTAAACTTTTTGAGGGAAGGAACAGTTTTTGTCTTTCAATCATCAGTACCTTGAACATAGTAGGTACTTAATAAATACACAATTGGTTGATGATTACTAGGATATAGTAGGTACTTAATAATTGTTGATTGATCACTTAAAAAGCCCATATCTTTTAGAGTTAATTTATTCAAACATTTTACTTTCTTTCTTCTCCTTTCTTCACATAGGGAATAGAAAAGCCACCATACACTGGGTTACCAAGAATGGTTTGCAGACCATAGTCTGACCTTGGATCCAGTATGATCCTCTTCTAATATTGAGGCAGGCAGCAGAATTCAATTAGTGGTGGCGTGCTAGGGGACCAGACACCCCCATATAGATCAAAGTAGGCAGAAAATAACTTTTAAATAAGATACAACTTTTCACTTTTTTTGCCTCAGTGGAGGCACTGCTGGTAATTATTGTTATAATTATCACTTCTTACAAAGCTATTTTAGATTCACTAATTTAAAAAAAGTTGCAAAGATGAGCAATTAAAAACAGCATTTTAAAAAATACAAAGCTGCTTTTGTTTAAATTAATTCCTTCAGTCCAGAATGAAGACTCAACACCTCCAAAAATCCTTTTTAAACAATTCAGTCCTATACTGTTTACTCCTTTATCTCTTCCCTTAGCACTTGTCTTATGTATGGAATTTATGCCATTTAATATGACACTTGCTTATTTTTTAATATTTGTTCTCTAGTGCTTATATGTCTGTGCATTTTTGTCTCAAAAACTTTAAGTGATACAAAAGATGGTTTTCAGGTCTCTCTATGCAGTCCTAGTCTTTCTCCTAAGCTACACTTCTCAATCAAGAATTGCCTATTGAATATTTCTAACTGGAAGTCACGGAGACATCTTTAACCCAGTCTCTGTAAAACTGAACTCTATCTTCCCTCCAAAACTCTTCTTTCTTCCAAGCTTGCTTATTTCTGTCAAAGATAACCATAATCCTTTCAGTGGCTCCAGTTTGTAATCCTGGCATTATCCTGGACTCTCATTCTCCCTCAACCCACTTATGTAATCAGTTGTCAAAGATTGTTGTTTCTTCCTTGACAACATTTCCCACATCCAAGGTCTTTTCTCCACACACAAGACTATTATCAAAGTTCTGGTCTTCATCAAATATCTAGTAGGAGAGTATTGTGACAGACTCCTAACTGAACTCCCTGACTCCCTTTACTCACTTTTGTACGTTATACACTGCTACCAAAGGAAGTTTTCTTAAGCACAGATATTTCATATGACGCGCCTCCATACAGAACTGCAGTGGTTTCCTATTATCTCTAAGATAAAACATAAACTTCTCTAATTTTTAAAACCCTTTACAACATGACCTCAATTCATCTTTTCAATCTCATGGATGTTATGTACCCTCCCACACTTAGCTATTCAGTCATTCTGTCTCCTATCTCTTTGTCCTTGTAGTGACTCTCTCACATGGCTGGAAAGCACTCCCTTTTTACCTCTGCTTCATAAAGTCTTGCTATTCCTTTAATATGCAGCTAAGGCAGCATCTACTGCATGATGCCACTTGTTATTCCCCCTCCCCACAAGTGCCAGTTCCCTCCTTCCAAAACTACCTTATTGGCTTTATAGTTAAGTGGTATATTCTTTGTGCATAGTTGTCTCCCCCACAAGAATGTAAGCTCTTTATAAGTTGGAATTGTTCCATTCTCTGTATTTGTATCCCTAGTACCTAGGACAGTGCCTGGTATATAGTAGATGATTGAGACATGCCTGTTGCTAATGGTGATTGCTTCTTCTTGATTGATTGGCTGATTGTTTCTTTGACATTAAAGAAGCATAAGATCATGAATTAAGGGCTGGAAGAGAATTTTGAAGTCATCTAGTCCAATTAATCCCTTAATCATGATGAGGAAACTGAGGCACTAAGAGTTTAAGTGACTTACCTAAGGTAATATACCTAGTAATTCCTTTGAATCTTTTTCTTTCACTTGGAAATTCCAAGTGTTGGAGAGTCTAAAGATGTTTGGTTCAACTTATCACTTTCTGTGCTCCAAGAAGCCAATCAAAATAATATGAGAAGTTATAGCCTGTCTGTTAAAGGCTATTTCCAGACCAAATAATAATTTCTGAGGAGTGGAGTATTTTTTAGAAAAAAAAAATCTTGGAGCAAATACTGTGACTCAAAAGAAATGGAAATTCCAGCTCTTCATCATCCAGCAACAGCACACACCCACTCTCATATCCACCCTCCCCACACACATACCCATACCTACCCACCCCAACATCCTAGCATACTTCATAGTCAGTAAGGTAACTGGTGTTTTTTTATTTTGTCAATTAATGTATATCAGCAATGTTGGATCATTTATTTTCTACCCTAAACTATATTTAAATAAATAAATTTAACAATAGTGGTCTAGATGACCTACTGATCACTAGTTCTTTTAGAGATGCCTCTCCTGACCCTCCCTTTCTCAGACAATTGAGAAAAAGTACCTATGAGCTTCCTCAATATCAAAACTGATTGCTGAGCTTCAGACAATGCTCTCTGAAAAGGTAGTGGAGAATAGCTCAGAGGATGTAGGACTGAAAGAGAACAAGCATTCTGATTTTCAAAACTGAGAAAGAAATCATCTGCAAACTAGAGATTAGTGAGCTTGACTTCACTCTCAGGTAAAATTTTAAAACCTTACCAAGAGGGCAAGGAATATCTTCAAAAAATGATGTCAAAGACAACATGGCTTCTTCAGGAATATGTCATGCTACATTATTTCCTTTTTTGATAGGGTAACAAGATCTGTAGGGCAGAGAAGTGGTACAGATGAAATTTATCTAGATTTTAGTCAATCATTTGATGAAATCTCTTAAGTTATCATCATGGACAAGATGGAGAGATGTGAGGATCCACAATTAAATGGATATGGATTTGTTTGAATGGACAGATCCAAAGAATATACACTATCAACTTGGAAAAAAATATTACTGGGTAATATTTCTACTGGTCCAGTAGATAAGACAGTGATGCTGGACTCAAGAAAACCTGGGTTCAAATTTAGTCTCAGCTCCTTAAAACGTGTGTGATCTTGGGGAAGTCATTCTTCCTAAGTGACATAGAATAACAATAGTATTTACCTTCCAAGGTTGTTGCAATGATCAAAAGAGAGAGTATTTGTAAAGAACTTAGGACAGTACCTGGTATATAGTAAGTGCTTAATAAATGTTTCCTTCCTTTTTAGTGGAACGTGGGATCTGTCTCTTGC
The DNA here is from genome assembly GCF_028372415.1 of Notamacropus eugenii. Taxonomy (NCBI): domain Eukaryota; kingdom Metazoa; phylum Chordata; class Mammalia; order Diprotodontia; family Macropodidae; genus Notamacropus; species Notamacropus eugenii. The sequence goes on along the minus strand of NC_092877.1, from coordinate 370,851,407 downwards.
CCTGTCTTCTTCAACATTTTTTTATTATTGATTTGGGTAAAGGTTTATATGGCATTGTCAACAGATTTACAGGTCATACAAAGGTGGCAAGTAAACCTAAAATGTGGATAACAGAGTTAGAATAAAAAAATTTAACTGGCTGAATCTATCATTAAATTTAATAGGGATCAATGGAAAGTTTTGCATTTGGGTTTAAAAAAGTAAACCTTAAAAGTACAAGATGGGGGGAAGATGTGAATAGATAGCAGTCTGTATGAAAGTGACTTGAGGTTATTTAGTGGATTGCAAGCTCAATATGGGACAACAATGTGTTATGACAGCCACCCCTATCATCCCTAGTTGATGTGACCTCAGGTTACATTAAAGAAGCAAATCATCCCAAACTGAGGAGATGTTAGTCATACTCAATTTGGGGTATAATGTTTTAGGAAGGCCATTGGTTTGAGAATACCCATAAAAGGAAATTCAAGATGGTTCAAAACTTCTAAATTACACTACATAAGAACTCATTGAAATAAATGGGGATGTTGAGCCTAAGAAAATACTTAGACATGAAATGATGACTTTAAGTCAGTTGGTTTGTTAGATAGAAGAGAAATTGAATCTATTCTTCTTGGGCCTAGAAGGAAAAACTCAGAGAAAGAGGCACAAGTCACAACAGAGACAAATTTATGCCTTGGTGTAAAGTGGGAAAAACTTCCTAAAATGGGAGGTATCTCAAACTAGAGTGGGCTGCCTTTGGAGCCCATTAGAGTTCTTTAAGCAAATCTAGATGATGAGTTGTTACACAAAATGTAAAAGAAACTGTTGTTTATAGATGATCTGAACTTAATGACTTCTGCAGTTCTGGATTTCAAGAACAGGTAGAGTTTATCAAATTTCTCTAGTTGCACAATGCACAATGATGCACAATGCATCACCCATAGCTATTGAAATACAATGATCACTAATAGACATTACTTTTGTTCTCATGCAATGTTTAATAAATTTATTGAATGTTAGATAGCAAGAGCTTAGTGGATGCAGATAATGGATTTAGAGCTGGAAGCAACCTTGAAGGCCATTGATTCAAATTTTCTTATTTTACAGATGATGAAATGGAGGCACAGATGAGTCCTGTGACTTGTGTGGGCTCACATAGCTAAGTTTTAAGTCAGGAATTTAACTCAGATCTTCCTACTAAAGGTCCAGCCTTTATCCACTGAACCACCTCTCTCACCTCAAAAGTTCTGTTTTTCAAATGTGAGAAGACACAAGCATTCCTTTACAGTATTGATGCTAACATGGACACGGTAGTTAGTGAACAAAATTAATTAGGGTGTTAATTCAGACCTTCAAATTCAAGCTATTCCTTGGTTTTTTTCTGAAAGTGAGCAATTAGATAAGTGGATTGTGCTTCATTACAGTAAGTGATGCAAGGGCTACCCAGACACATTGAGAAACATTCTAATTAGTTGAGGAAGAAATCCCTAGAGCATTAATTTCTATGCCTTTAATTACTTTGAGGATAAATATGGGTATTACAGGTTGAGTTTGCAGAATAATTTCAATCTGGCTATCTAAACTGGGCATGAAAGTCAGGTAGTAAAGTGCAGGCTTTGAATCACTTGAAGGATCCTTCAAGTAATGTCTCCTCTTTGGGTAGTATGTAGAGAAACAGCTTTCCCAGGTGCATTGTTGTAGCAAATGCCAATGAGGTGTACAGCACATTAATGACAATACTTAGCAATTTGTTCCTTATAGTAAGACACTGGATGGCATAGTGGAAAGATACTAACTCTGGAGACAGAAGATGTGGGTTAAAATCCAGTCTTGGATACTATTTTGTCCGTGTCACCTTGGAAAAGCCACTGACCTCCTTCAAATAATTCATCTTTAAAATGAGGGACGAGGATTCTTTGCCTCCTAAGATTCCTTCCAGTTCTAGAGCCATGATCTTCCAAATGACTGTTGAAATATTTTTCTACCACACTTCTGACTTTATCATTCAGCAGTGATTTGCTGCCTTCCGGAAAAAATGCAAACTCCTCTTGTGTGGCATCCAAAACCTTTCACAAAATGGCTTCAAGTGACCTTTCTGGACTTACCTCATATTTCCCTTCTCTCCTGTGCTCCATGACCCAGCAAAACTGGCCCATATGCTGGTCTCCATTGGTGACATTTTACCTCTTACCTTCTTGCCTTTATATAAACTGCCTCTCTTTCCTGGTCTCCCTTATCATCTTCGCTCTTTAAAATTCCTAGTTTCCATCTTAACTCAACTTCAGTGTCACCTCCCAAAAGAGGGATTTTCTGAGTCTCTCCGGTTGTTAATGCCCCACCTCCACCAAAATCATTTAAGGTCTATGTTGTATTTGCTTATTTCTATCTATGTCACACCCTCTCAATAGACAGTTAAGTACCTTGAGAGCAGATAACATTTCATTTTTTTTCTTTAATATTTCAGTCTACTTGTGTTTCATGGCATAGACAATCAATGGTTGCTAAATTGAATTGAAGATAACAATACAAAGTAATAAATGGACTTTTTTTTTTATTCTGGCCACTTTTGTTCAGTCTCTTGCTTAGAAAACAAGTTTAAGTTGCCATTATTCCAGTTAAAGAAATAAAGAAATTTCAGACTCTTTGGTCTAAATTACTTTTAATGCAGTGTCAGCTTTTTATTTAAGGGGATTGGGAATTTTTTTCATGAGAGAGGATATATGCCTGAATTGTTCATTCCTTTGCCCAACAGCCCACTTGACTGTTTTATAAGACTCAGCCTAAAAGAATTAATTTCACCATACTCTTTAAAATAATGTACATTCCCTACAGGGTCTGATTTACCAAAATCTAATTCTTATCTCTACATCTCCCTATGAATTTTTTTTAAAAGAAAAGCAACCCAAGTTAGATAAAAAAAAATGTCATCACTGAGTACCATTAGCAAATAATTTTTGTTAGCCTTTGGCCTGAGAAATACCCTGTAGTCAGCTTATTAAAATATTACAAAATAATAAAAATGCCACTTACCTGAGGCCCAGCTGGTACAACTTGCAGAGGACCTGAAATTTTAGTTAAAGGTCACTTTAAAATTAGTTCCTGCTGAACGTCCCCACCCCTCATATTATTGAGTTTATGAGGCAAAATCCAAGTACAATCTTTTCTTCTGCCTGGATTACATGCTCTAGGGAGGTTGTTCCTCTCAACCGCCCATCTCTATGCCCAAGGTATAGCAAGGAAGCTGCCTAGTTCTAAGATTTAGCATTCTAGAGGAAGATGAGTGTTTTTCTGAGTGGGACAAAGCAACATAATTATAACATCTTTTTTTCAGATGCCACCATTTGTACTTCAGAAAGAAAATTAGACTGATGAGCTAATTGGGCATATGGGAGTTCAACAGCAGAAAATTATAGGAAAAAGTACCAGTGTCTCTTTATCTGGAGTTCAGCTCTGGGTGCCATATTTTGGGGGAGGATACTGATCAGACAGAGAATATCCAAAAGAGGGCAACCAGGATAATGGAGGGCCTTGAGTTCTTGCTATAAGAGGAACAGTGTATGAGAGAAGCTTTAGGGGGAATTTGGGTAACTATCTTCAAGTGTTTGAAGGGCTGTCATGTAGAACTGAAATGAGGATGGCACTGCTTGGCTTCAGAAGGCAGATCTATAGATTTATATTGTATTAGATAATTTTATATAGGATCATAGCTTTATATTGGAAAAGTGCAGTGATTATCTAGTCCACCACCATTTTACAGATGAGGGAAATTTACCTAAAGAAGTGAATTGCTCAAGGTCATTGAGCTTGTATTGGTGCTAGCATTTGAACGTTGGTGCTTGACCCTAAACCCAGAGTTCCTTATACAATGTCACACTGCCAATGGATAGAAGTTGCAGAGGCAAATTTAGCCTTGATTAAAGGAAAAGCTTCCTCCCAAGTAGAGGCATCCTAAGGTAGAGTAAACCTGCAAACACAGTCATTTTTGCCCTTACTTAGAGGTCTGGTAGGAAAGAGGCTGAATGACTAACTGGTAGTGGGCATTGTAGAGGACATTCCTTTTAAGTACATTCTGGACTAGGCCTTTAATATCTTTTTAATATCTAAGATGCTCTGTGCTTACTTTATAATACTTCTCCCATTCACCAAGTTATCTCATACATCCAATTTCCTTTCTTTATAAGTAGCAGTACCAACGACTTTTAGGAACTACCACTACAAACCAGAAAGCCAGACATACTATAAGCACCCTTTTCTTAATCTTGGTGACCAAAGAGCTTCAGAGCTATGGCAATAGCATACTGAGCTGCACTTTGGAAACTTGGCAAAGGACCATCTCAGACCTCAACCACTGCTGACTGGAAACCAAATCTACTGAAATACAACACACCAGAGGGAACACAATGAATAGCCTGTGGCTTTTCAGAGATATTATGCTAATGTCAAAATCCAATCTTATAAACATATTCTACTACTATTTTATTGACCCCTTACACTCTTTTTTTTTTTAGTAGTAAAGATTTTATTCTCAAATGCTAGGAGTTACATCATTTTTGCCATTGTGCCTTAATTTTCTCTATCTCCTTACTTCTCTATCTCCCTACTCCTCTATCTTCCCCGCCCACACCTAACCATATCATTAGAATAGAACAGAAATTAATTAACATTCAGTCTCATAAAATTTTAAGAACAAGCCTTTTGAAAGAACATTTGAAGAAGAAGGGGGAAGAATTAGCTGTTTTTCAAGAAAGAGCTGGAAAATGAACACAGTTGCCATAGAGGCTGCCACATTAAAAAGAGTCCAATAGATGTCATTGAATAAGTCTGCCAATTACTTTGCTTGGATTTTTTTTTTTTTGTGGGGTGCAGGGAGAAGGAAGGGATTAGAATAAAGAAAATACTCCATGGAAAGGCATGAAGATAAAATCCTTCTTAAGTCACCACTTCCTTTGTGTAAAAAAAAGCCAACCTTTTATGTTTAGTTCCTTATTTGAGCAAAATATATCTTTTTTAAGTTTAAATTATAAGGAAGAAAGTTAAAATCTCTCTTTGATCAGACAAAGCTTTCTAATTGGATTGAAATATCAATACTATTTTTTGGGGGGGAGGTTGTATAATGCTAATCTGAAGAGAACAAGGGATTTTATAAAATAAGTGAAAGTCATGTCAAATAATCAATATATTATTTAAGATTTTTTAAATGATCACATTTTAAAAATCTAATAAATTTCTATAAACGCATGCCTTTCCATTGCCTGAAAATTAATAATATACTTTTTCTATATTTCTGTTTATTTCTTTTAAAGCTATACCTTCTGGCCCAAAAAAGTCACTTTCAGAACACTCTGCTTATCACAGGGCAAACAACAGCCAAGTAAATTAACACATTGAATAGGGTAATGTTCAGAATAGGCTTGGATGTCTTTTGAAGACATCTTTGTGGGAAAACAAGACTTTTCAAGAGTTTATCCTCTTAGAAATCTGCTCAGCTTAAGTATTTGTTTAAATTTAAAAAGATTTGTGTTTGCATATTCCTCTGTGCTCATCAGTTTCATACAACAAAATTTTGATGTGAAAATATGCCATAGTTAGATTGCAGTTTTCTGGGACCACTACTTTATTATCATGACTCAAAAAGAAAAAAAAGAGAAGCATTAGTCATGCTATTTATGGATAATTTATTTCCTAAATGTTTGCTCTAAGTAAACAAGAAAAATAGAACAACTAATTATTTCATTTTACATAGAATATTCTGTTTCTCAGTAAACATTTTTGTGCACATCTGTCATTTTTCTCAGTTATTTCATTCTGGACATTATTATTAAGTAATACATATTAGATGGGAAGAATTTAAGAAAAACTTTTTGAAAATTATTGGAGTAGAAGGAATCCTGGAGGGACAGTGAGAAGACCTGAGTTCTCATCCTGGTTGTGTCATTCATTTCCTATATGACTTTGGACGTATCACTTGACTACTTTGGACTGTGTTGACTTGTGTTGGTTTAAATCAAGAGTGGAAACCTGTGACCTTCTAGATCCTTGCGTGTGGCCTTTTGATTGAGTCCAAGTTTTATACAATAAATTCTTTTATTAAGGGGATTTATTCTGTGAAGTTTGGATTCAGTCAAAGGGCCACACTTGACGACCTAGAGGGACACATAAAGTCTTGAGGCAGAAGGTTCCCTACACTTTTAGATGATGAGATTTAATGATCCTAATGATCACATGATTCTACAAATCTAAATTACCGGGAAATATTGTGAAATTGAAGGAGTTTTTACCCTTTGTTTGAGGTACCATATTTTTGTTTTGTGAACACTGATTAGGAGTTAGTCTTTTTCTTCTTTTAATTTTTTAATTGTGAAAATTTATTTTTTATCTTTTCAGTTTAAATGTTAATAAATCTTTGGAAAGCTTGTAAATCTATACATATTGAACCTCCAGTGATTTCACAACTTAAAGGGTGTCTTTTGAGGGATATTTTCTTTTGTATCTAGGTTTATTATTTAGCTTATTTTCTAAAAAAAGAAAACAAGTAATGTTAGTATGACTACAGATCAAGATCTAGAAGGGACTTAAGAGATTATCTTGTCCAGTTTATTCATTTTACCAATAAGGAAACTGAGAACCAGATAGACAAGTGAGATAACTTGTCCAAGGTCACACCAATAGTATCTATTACTAGTAGCAGAATTACTACATAGGTCATCCAACTTTAGAGCCAGTGTTCTTTTCACTGTACCATGGTTGTCATCATCTTCTTTCTGCTCTAATGATCTTGTATTTATGTGTTTCTATCACCTAGTAAAATGCATATTATTTAAGGGCAAGGGACCATATGTAGTATGATACAGAGAAAATAGCACTGACTCTTCATTTCTCACCTGGCTGTTCTCCAGATTTATCTACAATATTCCAGAAACTTCTTCACCCTGGAAAATCACTCCAACCCTGGAATATGCACTTCAAAGTGTTCCCTGGACCTTCAGACTCTCCCTCTGATTGGGTGATTCATTCACAGACTTCCATTTAAAGAAGACACTTGGACCAGTTATGCTTTCTTTTGTCAATAGGCTGCACTCTAGATTTCTCTGCCATTCTCCCTTTCCAGGGTACTTCCATTTCCTCTCTCCTTTCAGCTCATTTTTATTTATTACCTTTTTCTATTAAAATGTAAGCCCCCTAGAGGCAGTAGTTGTGCTTCTTTTTGCTTATATTTGTATTCCAAATACTTAGAATGGTGTCTGGTACATAGTAAGCACATAATAAATGTTTGTCAGCTGAATGACTCTGGAATCAGGAGACAGGTTCACATCCTACTTCTGATGCCCTCTACCTATGTAACTTTGGGTAAGTCACTTAACCTCCTTGGCTGCCAGGGTCCTTATCTGTAAAATAAAGGGGCTGGATCCTTTTTATCTCTAGCTCTATGATACAAAGAAATTTTTATTTTCATCTTTGTATCCCTATAACTTGCTAAAGTACCTACATGTAGTAAGTGCTCAATAGATGCTTATTTAGTTGGATAGGGCTTTGCTTCATGAAATTTAACTTTGGTAATCAAACATATTACTTCCAGCAGAAGATAATTAGGGAATAACATTACAGATGCCCAAGACTAAGTGAGAATATAATTTGTTATTTTAAAATTTTAATTATAGAATATGACTAAAATTACAGCATAGGAAAAGACTAATTTTCATCAGCAAAACAACGTGAAAAATACTGGCCAACTTACATTATAATCATCTAGTAGCTTGATGGAAAATACATTGTCACATCATCTCACAGATAATTAATCCTTTTCTGAAACAATTAGACTTTAAGGACCTTCACATTGTAATTTAAGTTAAAGAAAAAAGGACCACTGAATTGAATAACCCGATTAAACATAAACATGCATTGATGCATTTTGATAACATTCAAATAATTCTTCAAGAATAAAAATAGTACAAGGAAAAGCAATAGTGTGGGGTTAAGGGAAACTCAGATTTGAAAAAATTAATGAATGTATGAATGAATGAATGAGATTAACAGGTACAACTTTGACATGAAAAAAAAATTAGTGTTATTAGAGACTTTATATGATGGCTCCCACTTTTTAATTTCATGGGAAACATTTTACTTTACCTGACGAGGAGTCCTTTCAGATTTGCTTCTGTACCACTCCCAATCCGAAAGTTCTGGTTTGTGACTCTCTTCATGGGAAAGCCTTCTTTCTGGTCCTTCTAAAAAGGTAGATTTTTCAAAGTTTCTGGCATCTTCTGTTACAAAAACTCCTGTTTTGTCAGTCAGCACTTCCTCAATGCTCTTTTCTCTCTCAGAGTCCTGCTTTGTCTCAGTGCTAGCTGTGTTTGTGCTTTTGTTGATATCTGGCAGTATGGAGCTGTCCTGAGAAGATGCAGTGCTGAATTCTACTTTTATGGCATGGAGGAAGTTGCTGGTATCTTTCTGTGTGTCTCTTCGGGTTTCACATTTATAGTCCATCAAGTTATGATATGATATAGAGTTTTCATCCTCATCTTCATCATAATGATTGTCATGGCCTATCTTATAAATGCCATAACTGTGTTGGAATGACAAGTTGAATTCAAAGCCTTTCCTTTTAGCTAAGGAAAAATAGAGAAAATTAAATATAATTAATATAGACAATGGTTTATTAGTGATGTAGTCACGTGCACCCTAATATGCATTATTTGAAGTTATAATTATGTAATATATGATCATTAGTACCAGCCCAACATTCAAATAAGATCCCATTATTTGCACTGAGACTTAGCTTATAAATTAAAGCACATTATTAACTTAACATCTAGTCAGTTATACAAAGTTACTGTCATCCACAAGCATAAAGGAAATTAAGCTGTGAATATATTAAGTAGATAAAATTTAAATGTACGTTTTGCATTGTTCAGTCATGTCTGACTCTTTGTTACCCCATTTGAGATCTTCTTGGCAAAGATACTGAAGTAGTTTTCCATTTCCTTCTCCAACTCATTTTACAGATGAGGAAACTAAGGCAAATAGGTTTAAGTGACTTGCCCAGGGTCACAGGTAATAAGTGTCTGGGGCTGGTTTTGAACTCAGCTTTTCTTGACTCCAGACCCCATACTCTATACACTCTGCCACCTAGCTGCCCAAGCAGTTTCACTACAAATATAAAGGATGTTCTAAAAACCTTAAACTACTAAAGCTTGAAATTTCACCAAGACTCTGTATGGAACATTCTGTATTTCAAATTACCAACCACCATATATATCTATATCTATATCTATATCTATATCTATATCTATATCTATCTATATCTATATCTATATCTATATCTATATCTATATCTATATCTATATCTATATCTATATCTATATCTATCTATCTATCTATCTGTCTGTCTGTCTGTCTGTCTGTCTGTCTGTCTGTCTATCTATCTGTCTATCTATCGAGAGAGAGAGATCTAGATATCTATATCTGTTCTGCACCCACAATTCCATTTGGTGTGGGAAATTCCTAGTAATGAACTGACTTTCCCAAAACAGAACAACAGTTCTGCTATTGGGTCTTATAGAATTACTTCAGAGACTGAGAGTGAATCTATTAAGTGAATAGATTAAAGTCAAACAACCAGGCTATGTCAGAGGCAGAATTTGAATCCTTGGAGTTTTTCCTTTTAAGACCAGCCTCCTTCCCACTACACTGCCTCCACAGTGCATCTCTGGTGTTGCCAGATCTGGAAAGGAATGGAAAAATTTCATTCCCTAACATTTCATTAACTACCACATCCATACCTGAAAGCCTGGGGATTACTTTTAATCTTTGACAAGACTAACTCCATTACCACATGAACATAGTGTTGCCACATTTGATGTCCTTTGGATTTAAATCAGTTGAATTATCACAAGCTCTCATACCTTTTTCCAGTCAACATAGTGAAAAGAAGCTGGGAAATGCACTTTTACTCATGGGAGTGTAGGTGGGCTAGAAGTGAAAGAGATCAACTGCTTTTTGTTCCACTCGAATGCCACATTATGACATTTATGATACTTCATCTCTTCTTCCCTTCCTCTAGTCTTTTATTTTACTGTCTTCCATTTATTTCAGAAACAACTATTAAATACTTACTGTGTGCACTACACAGTCCTAGTTATTCAGGGAAATGTAAAGCTAAATGAGATAGAATGATACACAGGAGGAAGCACTAGATTTGGAATGAGAAGAGATCTGTTTCCAAAACACTTATTAATTATATGACCATGGAAAGTGCTTAGTTTCTTCCTCTAAAAAATGAACATCATCATATCTCTAACACTTAACTTCATAACGTTTTGGAATCTGGAAGGTCTGAGTTTGAATTTTGCTTTAGAGACTTAGCTGTGTGACTCTGGTCAAGTCACTTAACCTCTCTCAGTCTCAGTTTCCTCATTTGCAAAATGAGGATAAGAATAGTACCTACTTTCCTCTGTTGCTATGAGAATCAAATTGTATGATATTTATAAAGTGTTTTGCAAACCTGAAAATGCTATATAAATGCCAACCAGCTGTTATTTAAGGAGGGAGTTCTCAAATGAGGATAGTTTATATACTTTGCAGCCTATAAAGCTTATGTAAATTTCAGTTATTATTCTTATGAGATATCATCACCATCATGGAGGAATTTACACTCTGGGAGTATGAAGTCATGCCACTATTGTTGAGTTAAATATAACCTCAGTAAAGTTCTCAGTGTTTTTCTTTGGAAACATGGTGTTATTTCTGCCAAAATACTACTCTGCAGGTTGCAAGCTTTATTGGTAGACATTTAACCATTTCTTGATGGAAGGGAGAAATTTGTGAAAACTTTTAAATTTTGTATGACAATGGAATAGCCAAAATATGATTCATTTTCCTGTATACCACTGTGCCTTCCATAAACTTGATTCAATTACTGAAATGCTCCCCAAAGTCAAGATTTATAAGCTAGTCCTATTATCTAACAAAATGAAATTGATGAACACCATTCATTATGATTTGATGCCAGAACATAAATAAAAAAAATATTCAGAGGGAGTGGGAAAAAGGAGCCAATTCTAGTAACCATTTATAAAAATATCTTGGGATACAGAGATTATTTCTTTTCAGTTGATGCAGTGATAATTATTGAATCATCTTACTTTACTTGCTAGTTAAAAGGGGAAGAATTTAAAGTATACTATCGTTGTCCAGCAATTAGTGGCTCACTGTTGGAATCTAGGAATGTAATAACTAGGTCAGAAGAAATTACATTTTGATAACTATGGGACTGGTATGTACTTCAACTAGGGTTTGTTTTATGTATCATTTTATGGTTTCAATTACATATAAGATCCTTTACGGGATATGTCCATTGGGAATACACCTTTGTTCTTGTGATATACAGGAAGCAGTATGAATGAGATGATGAGAATAATAAGTGAAAATGATAGAGACTTTCGGGGAAATAGAGAAAGTTATAGCTACTTTTATGAGGTCTATAATAGTTCAATCAGACAAAATGTACTATTTTATTACATTGAATATATTATAATTATCATATAACAAATTAGAAAGTGTTATGTTAATATAATATTTATCTATTAAATAACAAATGTAAACTAATATAGTAATATATGACATATTAATTTAAATTTAGTTTGATACTTTTTAAAAGTGTATGCCATCTGCTGCTTAAAGTTATCATATCCAAAATCCAACCTATTATCTTTCCCTTTAAAACTCTTCATCCTTCTGACCACCATTTTTCTATGCCACCTCTCTTCTTTCACTCTTATCTTTGACTCTCCTTTCTTCCTTACCTCTCCTAGCCTTCAGTTACGAAATTTCATTACTTTTACTTTTGCAATATCTTTCATATTTCCCCTCATCTCTTTTCATGTCACCACACAAATATAGGCTACCCCATTACAGCCTAAATGGAGGATTCAAACAACTTAACATATTTATTTTTTGCCTTTACTCTTTCTACTCTTCAAATCTTGCTACATACCACTGCTAGAATAATCATCATATATGCCATCATGTTGCCTCTCTGCTTTCAAGGTTGTAATGAATCTCTGCTGCCTACTGAGTAATATTCAAGGTCCTCTACCTTCCATCTAAAGTCCTCTTCAATCTGCAACTATTATACCTCTCCAACCTTATCTGATATTATTTCTGTCCAAATTGATCTACTTTTGGCCCCATGAATGTGTTCTCTACTCCTCCATCTTTATGACTTTACTCATATCATTGTTTTATCTAGAATGTCCTCCTTTACTCTCTTCACCATTTGAATCCTTGAATACCTGTCCTCTAAAGCCGAACTCCAATGTCAGTTCCTTCAAAAAGCCCACACTCATATCCACTGAGAACAAGGATTTTCTTGCTCAGTCCTCCCATGGAACTTGATTCAAACTTCTCTATGTATATGCATATTACTACTATCTGGGTTGTCAATATCCACATTCAACAATGTTATGTTGCAACTTTGCATTTTTCTCATTCCACGAAAAGAGTGCTACATGAATTAAGTGTTTAAAGAATATTTGCTAAATTTCAAAAGTAATTTAGGCAATAGTGTATCAACTAAGTAAATATTTTAACATGAGTGTATTATAATGATAACTATCATCGACAATAATTATACTGTTAACACAAAGAGGATGTTCTGACTGAAGATACTGGGAAGGAGAATATTTTGAAAAGAAATCTTTAAGGAGAATCACAACAGCATTGGACATTGTGGAAAACTCTGGGCTAAAAACTAAATTATACTCATTGCAACATCTTTTACTTTATCAAGCTACTAATCAACAAGCATTTATTAAGTATCTACTATATGCTAGTCATTATGCTGTGGATCATGTGGATACAAAGACAAATATCAACTAATAACATAAAATCCCCTTAGATGGGGTCCATTCTAGACCTATTTTACATCATATTCCTTCCTAATAGAAGACATGTGGTATAGTGGAAATAGCCTTAGCATCAAGAAAGACTTACAAATGAATCCTGTTTTTGCTACAATTGAGGCTCCAATTCCTCAGGTGTCAAAAGGGGATTAATAGTTGCACTACTTCCCTCATAAGGTTATAGAGATGAAAATATCTTGTAAAACCATGTGAATGTGAGTTATTATTCTTAATTTTCTATTGTGATTCTGTTGGTTTTACTTGAAAAAATGAACAACGAACTCAGTTATGCATTGCCTTCAGAACAGCCCATCACTATGAAGAGCCATAATAAGTCAATTGGTGCATGTTATTGGACATGCTTCACCATGTGTCAATCACTCATTTCTATGAAAGTGAAAAACACATATTTTCCTGGAGAAAAGATGTAACTTGAATGAAATGTTTACTTGACAAAATGTGCTCATTTGGAAAAGAATATTAAAAGGTCATGGACAAGTAAAAGGAACAAAAAAAAAGCATAGTCATGTGGGAGAAAACAGTTAATTTATTCTTACATTGTAAAAAAAATGAACCAAAAGGGGAATTTAAAAAAAGACATAGCTATAGTCAGGAAATAAAAAAAAACTATTAAAAAAATTTGGAATTTATGGAGTAACCAAATAATATTAAAACATAAAATTTCTAAACTTTAAAAGTAAAGAAAATTTATTTCTAGTAAGTTGATTTTTATTTACTGCTTTTATTATGTATTACACCTTAGAATCCATCAGTGCAAGGAGTACCTAGGGAGAAACTTCCCCTTGCAAATATGATGAATAACTTTGAAATTTGTAGTGTTAGAAAGTTGTCTGGGGGTCAACTCATTGACCAAGGTCATATAGTGTCAGTTGCATGTACTTGAACCAAGGTAGTCTTAATTTTGAAGATAGCTTTCTAGTCATTAATCCATGGACCTCTTGACATAACCTAACACCTGGACTATATTTTTAAACTTATTTTTTTTTCTTCTTAAAGCAACCAACTGTCATTTTTCTGAGTATTTCAATTAAAAACTATTGTGATAATGTATGTTTAACATCAATTTATATAATATGTAATTGTATAATTTATATAATATAAATTTATGCATAACATGAATTTATTTATAACACATATAGCCAGATAAGGCTAAACATGCAGGACTCAGGTTTGTGTCTATGTATCATTCCTGCTCTTGGGAGAGTGAGCTCAGCTCAGCAAATCCAGAGCTCACTCCATTTTTGATGTTACTGGAACTTGGAGCTTTAAGTAAAGACTTCATTTTTTTTTTCTGTGCTCCTTTCAAAATTTTTGAAGTTCCTTGCAGGGTTTTAAAATGAAATCCAAATGTCTACAAAATAATGAAAAGTGTATCCTCATGGTAAGCCTTTTAGGGACAGTTTTGTCACAGAAACATGATTTTGGTATTTTAAGTAATTTTTGTTTCACCTTGATCTTTCTCCTTTGAGGCAATGGTAAATAAATACAGCTTGTGGTTGGAAACAGGGTAGAGGGATGATCCCTGCTAATTATTTTGTATTTTCCAATTTCAATCTCAATATTTAACATTCAGTGAAAACTGAGATGCAAAGTCATGTTCGCATCTTCGCAGACATCTAATGGGTTTGATTCTGCCAGGATGAAAAAAATACCCATGTTTTGCCAGTGTAATTGGCTAGAGCAAGACAAATGCATAGGGAATGATGTTTTGCTTTGTTAAGGAAGAAAGGTCTTGGAAACAGAACTGTTGATCCTTTCTTCCAAAGAATGACAGTACATTAAGGAATCTGCCATCTGTCTGGCCCAGCAGAGCCAGTCATTATTATATGCAGACATTACCAGAGACCAGGTTTCAAAATTCTGGTTTTCTGTCACACCAGCAGCAAGCATATTTATGGCAGCCCTTCCACCAACATAAATATTATACACTTTGGCCAGAATCTCAGGAATTATTTTCTGGCACTATGGAGAGTCATGAAAGGATCACTGTGTTGTCAAACTAGTGTAAATCAATTCTCTGTAGTCTCTTACCCTCACTATAGGCCTACTTTCTTCTGAATCTCTTATATGTGAGGGGTAACAGGTAGTATTCCAAGTCAGAATAAATTCATCCTTTCAGTGACAGTGTGTAGCTTATATGATATGTCAGGATTTTGAAGCGACAAAGACAATAAGAATTTTTTTCCCCTTATGGAAGTCAAGTAAATATTTTCTTCCATTCTTCAAAGTCTATATACTTCCCTGGGATTCTCTCCACTAGTGCAGAGAGCACACTTATCCCACTTCTTAAGAACTGCTCTGAAAAAAAAAATCACTCCCCTTCCCCCCCAAAAGAAAAAGGAAAACAACTAGTGGGTCTGGTGGTGAGCCTCTATCTGATTAGTTAGGAGCCTGGTTCTTAGACAGAAAGGCTCCCAGTCAAGCACTGGTGCCAGATTCAATTCAATTCCAATTTTTTTCCTCCTGGACTGGACCTGTGATGTTACTGGTATAAGTAACTCTAGATAGAACATGCCATCTCCCAATACAGATTGACACCTTCTCTGCACTTTAGAGTTTTAGATTACAGGAGCCCTGGAGGTTAATTTATAGTTTTAGATTATAAGGACCCTAGAAGTTAAGTGACTTGGCTAGGGGCACATAATGAAGATCAGAGGTATACCACGAAACCAGGTCTTTGTATTTGTGAGGCTAGTCCTCCTGCCACCAGGGCATGAAGTCAAATCACACATGCCCTGGGTCACATACAACTGATGTTTCTAAAACTGCTCAAACAATTGAGATAGGAAATGTCTCAAGATGATTTGAAGATAGTTTGCATCTAATTAGCTGCAGTTCAGTGTGGTATATAGTCAGGAAGCTCCAGGTCAAAAACCTGCCTCTTTTGCTTAGTAGCTGTGTGATCCCCCAACAATGAGTTTCTTCATCTGTGAAATGACTATTCTAACCTTCCTGAGTTGTGAGGATCAGATAATTTAATGCATATAAAGCACTCTGGAAAAGCAGAGAGATGCATGTATGGCTCAAGATTGTCATTTTGAACAGAGCACCACCCTTCTTTTGATCTTCTGGGACCCTCTCCTGTCCTTCATCCTCCCCATATCCAGTCAATTAACTGATTCCTCTCTCTCTCTCTCTCTCTCTCTCTCTCTCTCTCTCTCTCTCTCTCTCTCTCTCATCTGACCACCACCCTTGTTCAGACCTTCACCACCTTAAGCCCTTTTGCCACAATCCAATCCCCTAGCTTCTATTCCATCCAATCTCCCATCTATTTTCCAAATCCCTTCAGAAATAATCTACCCAAATGCACATATCAGACCAGGTAACTTTCTACTGTTGAAAATTTCAATGGTTCCCTCACTTCAGAATTTCCTCCAGTAAAATACAAACTCCTCAGTTTGCTGTTCCCAGTCCTTTAGGGTCTTGCTGCTACTTTCCCAGATTTGTTTTATATAACTGCCTTTTAGCCCTACAATCTATTCAAATTAGCCTATTTGCTCTGCCTGTACCTGTTATTCCATCTCCCATCTCCAGCCAAAGATCATCTACCATACCAGTCTTTTTCCTCACCTATGCCTCTTAAAATCTGTAGCTCTTTTAAGACCCAGCTGAGGTTCTGTGCACTCCTGGGATCCCCATCAGCTGAGAAGTGCTGTTTCTTACCTTGACTTGACTGTTCATATATTATTTTTGTCTTTGTGGCTAGTATAGAACCTCACCCATGGGGGGAATTGCATATTTGTTAAATTGATGAGTTGGTGGTGGTTATGGAGAGATAGCACTAGAATTGGAGTTTCAGATGAAATGCAGATGAAAATTCCACTGTGGATGAAAATTCCCTTAGTTGATATAATTCAGCAATACATCTCTGAGAATCTTTGAAAATTTCCTGAGACATAGAGAATTTCACTGACTTGCCTATAGTCACTCAAGTAGTACGTTTCAGGGGCAGGACTTCCTGACCTTAAAATTCTATCCACTACACGAAGATGCCTCTTTGTCTACAAAGCCTCTATCTACCATATCAAGAAATATCTCTGCTTCTATGTAGAGGGACCATAGGATCATAGGCCTAGATCATAATAGGCCCTTAGAGGCTAGCTAGTCCTATCCACTCATTTGACACATAAGGAAAATTAGGTCCAGGGAGATTAAGTGATTTGCCCAAGCTCACACTGATGATGTTAACAACATATACAGTATGTGTAATAGTAATAATATAGTATAATAATAACATAGTGCATAATAATTGTAGCAATAGTGATGCAATAACAATTTTAAATAATAACATTAATATTATTATAGTAACAAGGAGGAATTGGAGATGTCTGTATTATAGGGGATGTCTGTATTATAGGTTACATCAACATATAACATAACTGATTTGAAAAATGAGAAATTCTGAGGGGGTTTTTGTTGTAGATGTTGTTGTTCATACAATTCCAAATAATTAATTTAAAAACAATAAAATCTGTTTTCAAGTAATATTAAAACATCTCCAGTGGACCCTAAGTATGGGGGAGATTGATTTTATCCTCCCTTTTTGGCATCATCAAAAAACAGAGGCTCCTTTTTTCATCTGTTTTACCAGCTCGTTAAGCAAACAAACAAACAGCACAGGTGTAATAACCAATCTGGTCTATACCTGAATGGAGGGTAAGGCAGTCCCCACAAAATACAACTGTAATGGCCAAACAGGAGAAGTTTTTCTTCCAAATATAACTTTCCAGCATTATTGTCCCCTTCCACTAAGCATCAGAGGAGGATTTTTTCTGGTTTTTTCTTTCCTTGGATCTTAACCATTTCTATCCTGCTGTTCTCAAAACCTTTCCAGAAAGAGGTCTGAGCTTTTCTTTCTCTTTCAAATTTGCTTTTCGTTTTACTTTCTCACTCCTATGTCTACTCCCCAATCCAGGGAGAGAACGAAAGTCTTTGAGCCCTTTGTTTAAATTGGCTGTTGCATTGGACGACCAAGGGAAATAACTTGAGACTAGGATTTTCTCTCTCCTCATGTCTGCTTGTAAGTAAAAATTTTATATGCAAGCTTGATTATTCCTCCCCCTCCCCCCAAGTCCCTCCTCCCATCAGGAATAAGCTTGTTAAGTAATAAAGAAGTCAGAAGCTTCAGGGCCCTGTGACTTGCCTGCCATACTAAATGCGAATGAATCTCGGGACTCTTGGTGCCTCATCTCAAAAACTGAAGTAGGAAAGTTCTCTTGGTACTAGCTTTAAAGCCGTCTTAACTCTCAAGTGCTTTGACAGTATTAGATAACAAGGCCCCTCATTTCTTCTTGTTCTATATTTGATATTCAAGATGGGATCCCCGCCCTCATTACAGCTTCAGGTAATGGGACAGTTAAGATCCAGCCAGGGTGCAGGAAAGTTATCCGTAGAGGTACCAAGAACTAGGAGGCTCTGTGTGTTCTGACAGCCTTTGATTTAAACAAAAAAGGTCCTTGTAATTTCTCATCTGCCTGTGTCCTGTATTCCACCCTGGGATTCCCTTTCTGATCCTTTCATAGTCAGGGTCAAAATAAGGAGACTTGGGCTGGGGGTGGGATCTGTTGACTGCCTTTCTCCCTTCTTTTGGTTCGCGTCATTTATTCCCGCATCCCTTCCCCGGCCTCTGTCTCAGCAGTCTCTGCCCCGCAGTGAACCCACTCCCTCAGATCTGCCGCCTTACTTTTCGTCTCCTCAGAAGTCACGGCACATGGGTTCGTCGGGCAGTTAATGATGCAGCCACAGGGCAGGTGGGTCCAGCGCTTCGAAAGGACGAACACTGGGGTCACGGTGGCCGCCAGGGTCGTCAATAGAAAGCTGAAGAGTTCGAAGGGGAGACTCTGGAACTCTGGGTTGTGCCGGGCCACCGTGTGGATCTGCAAGGACACAGGGCTTCAGAAGGCAAGGGCTCACAGCCTCTGCTCTCTGTCCCTCCAGGGACGCCCCTCCTCCTCCCTTCCTGGCCTCCAGGCTGACCTCCTCGGCCTCCAACCCTGGTCTCCCTGGTCTAGCCTCCTAATCTGGCTGCCCTCCCGGCCACGCTGCCTCCTGCCCTCTCCTCCTTGCCTGGCACTCTACTTTCCTACCTCGCAGGGGTGCACGTCCACTCGTCAGCCTGTCTGCCCAATGGTGGCTCTGCCCTTTCGCCGGCCTGCCATGCTCCCGGCCTCCCTAGTCCCAGGGCGGGAGAGAGACTGAGAAAGATCCTAGCTGTAAGTGAGGAGCCTCGGCTATTCATTCCCTCGTGGAAGAGCAAAGGAGAGGAAAGGAAGGCTGGAGGCAGTGGGTGAGGCTGCCAAGAAGGGTCACTGTGCCCATCCGTGCAGCGCAGCCCAGCCTGGCCCGACTCTCTGCCTGAGAGGGATGGTGTAATTTACTAATCTTGGTCTGGGTTAGAGGCTCCTCCGAACCAGCTTGAGCAGGCTAGCGGACTTGGTCTCTAGTTCTTTCCCGGGCTCCACTTTGCTCACCACAAGAGAATATCAAGGCAGAGGACAGCCGCCTTTCCTCCTGGTTCTTGGCGAGAGACAAGGGAAAGCATCCCCTGGGTTCTTGTCGCCCTTTCTGCTGCGCTCTGTTCCCACCTGTCTTTTTTTTCTCTCTCTACCGGCCCCAGGGAGTTGTTCCCGCTGGGGAGGGGTGCGGCAAGGATCGAATGGGGATTGGGGATGAGTATAGGCTAGGAGCAGGAATCGGGCTGGGAATGGAGGTGGGGGTGGAAATGAGGCTGAGTTGGAATAGAGTTGAGCAATTGAATGGGAATGGGACTCGGTCTGAGGAAGGTTGAATGAGCTGGAGACGGAGATGAAGTTGGGGACTGGGATGGCTCTAGGTCTGGGCCTGAGACCTTAAATAGAGGCAGGGCTGGGGATGGAAATCGGGGTAGGGTCAGGGATAGATATGTTGGCTGGAAGGACAATTACCTTTCTCTCCCTGCCACCCTGTCAGAGTCCCCAGATACCTCGGAAGAGGGCGAGGAGTGTCTCTGACCCTTTTATGGAAACTGATGAGTTTATTTGGAAAACGTTAAAACACACGCACACACAAGCCAACCTCTACCCCTGGTGCATTCCCACAAAGGCTTCTGGGTCAGTACCCACTGCTCAGGGAGCTACTCTGAAAGTTTAGAAGGGTCTCCTGTGGAAACCCTGATGGCACTCGAGTAAGCCCCTAGTGGCTCGCCCACGGGCAAGCACCCATACAGACTTGCACATGAATCCACCCACCCAGCCATCTCTCCATCCATCCATCCATCCATCCATCCATCCATCCATCCATCCATCCATCCATCCATCGCACATTACTCGCTTCATGCTTTCCTGCCTTTTCTGTTTTTTGTTGTTTGTTATTTGTTGGTTACCATCATTGGAAGCCAAAGGACGACCTTAGTAAGAGCAAGAATCAAGGAGAATCTCTTCTGGGCTATGCTCACGCTGACACTCCTGCTGCCGCGCTGCATGCCCCGGGTCTCCCGTCCAGATCGCCTGTAGCCTCTGGTCTCTGCCTCAGCCCGCGTCCTGGGTTCCCGTCCTCCGGGCGCACCCAGTCCGGAGGCAGCCTCCGAGCTCAGGGTGCTACCTGGTCCCCTGTAGAACTGCACTGTTGGGGCCCGGGGATCTTCGGGGGTGTTTGGGAGGGCACTGCCCCCAGACGAAGGGGTGCACGGAGTGAAGCCTCCTCCGCGAGAGATTTCCTGGTAATTGACTCGAATTCCAGGCAGCTGGTCCGAGCACAGCAGCTGGAAAGTGAGCGGGACGGAGAATCCAGCCAGAACACAGAAGCTGAGCGAGTACACTACAAAGAGCAGTAGGGAACTGTTATGGTCTGCCAGGCACCCCCAAGGCGTGCGTTCGAAGGTACCCCGGCCCCAGAGGGGGAGAGTGCAGATTAGCAGGCTAGCCACCCAGATGGTGAACAGGACTCCGAGCAGAGCGCGGGGCTGGCTGGCCGCTCCAGGGCTAGCTACACTTCTGTGGAGCGTGTAAAAGTTGTAACAAACTATAACGGACGCCTTGAGATTGCTGGAGATACCGTGGAACAGGTAGAGGAAGGCGGACGTGGCGCACAGCGCTTGGGAATCCCTGGGACTGTCTTTCGGCCACTGCAGGAACAGGAAGATGGTGATGGGCAGGACACTGACCAGGTCATCCACCGACCAAGAAGCCACCATCATCGATAGCACGGTTTTGTTGGGCATTTTTAGCAGGCAAACTAAGGAATAGATGCTTCCCACTAGCGTTGTGATGGCCATCACACACGTTAAGCAGAGGAAGAAGACAGTTAAAGATCTTGGACGATTGGGAGTCGAGTCCTTAATGGGGCTTTCCATCCCTGGACTTGTCCCATTCATGGAAAAGTTATTGGGGATCAGAGACATGGTTCACGGGAGGTACTTAGTTGTCCTTATCAATGACTCTGCAAGTTTTCGCCAGAGAAAGCATGCTTAGGAATGGCCAAATGGAGCTTTTCCCGGCTCCCCTCAAGTTTCTTTTTCTGGCTTTCTTTTCTCTGCTCAGTCTTTCAGGATACGTCAGGCACGTGCCCTGTAGGTTTGCCAATTCAAAGTCGGGGTTCACTTAGGTGAACAGTAATACAGAACTACTCCGCCCTCCATTAAAAATAAACCAAACCAACCCAAACACCAAGATCCCCAACCCCCAAGTTTCAAGCAAGAAAGCAATTCCTCCTGGATCCTTTATTATTCCTTTGCATGCGGCCAAACACTTTCATTGCTTTCTCAGAATACTCAAACTCCATTCACTTTTGAGAGCAGTTAAAGGAGAGCTTGGTGGCGAGCTGGGTCAGAAAGAAAGGCAGATCCTCAGTACGGTTCAACCCTGCTAGCACAGCGAGAGAAAAAGCACAGAATGAGAGGCTCCGGCTTTGAACCAAGCTGCTGCTGCAGGAGGGAGGAGTCAGCTCGGAGCAGGATGGAGGCAGGAACACAAAGGAGGGGGATGGGGAGGGAAAGGAAGCTTGTGTTCACGGATGGACCTGTTTCTCAGTCTGATCTCGAGCGAGAAACAGTCCTCGTTAAGCCACACCCTTCAGGGTTGAAGCTTTAAACCCCAGGCAAACCCTTGCTCAAGCTGGGTGTCATCCTTCCGAGTTCAAAGTCCTCCACCAGCTAAGATGCTGCTTTCAGCACGATCGCCAATTCTGTTTCAGAATAGAGAAAAAAGCCTACAGATTCCTCTTGGCTAAAAAAAAAAAAAAAAGATTAAAAAAATTTCAATTTCCTTGTTAGGATGGAAAATAATGGTTATTTCCATTTGTATCACATGCAAAAAAATTCCTAGAAGTAAATACATAGTGTGCCCTAGTGGCGAGAGGGCAGTCTCAGAATACGGAAGACTGCCTCAGATCCTCCGTCTGGCGCACGCTGACTCCTATCCTGGGATAGTCCTATAAACTTCTCACTGCCTCCAAGAGACTCGAGATCAGAAACTGCAGAACTGTTAGTTACCTATCAGCATTGATAGAGGGAGTTTCCTCACTGCTAGTTTGGCACACCAAAGATCTCTCTCTCTCTGTCTCTCTCTAGCACACCAGAAATCACGACTTTCCATCTTCCTCACCTCCCTGCCCCGCCCCCAACTCCCAAATACTCACAACAAGCATATGTGTTGTAAGTATATCAATAAAATCGCAGGTCCAGTCCCCCAATCCAAACAAGTCATTGGACTATCCACCACAAGTAACTTCCCAAGGGACAATACAGAAGCTATGTATGGGAGCAGGAATCTTTCGTGGGTTGTAGTTTTTGTTTTCTGTAAACAGTGGCACTTAAGCATTTGTTACCTCAAGCAGTTTCATCGTTTAATGAAAAAAATTACAGTCAGGGCTTGGTGGCAGTCTGTAATCCTAGTTCTTGGGTAGGCTGACGCTGATGGATCACTTCAGCTCCAGAATTGTGAGCTGCAGTGGGCTACGGCAACTGGACCACTGCATTGTCAAGCATCAACAGAACGCCCCCTGGAGGGGAGAGGGCACCAAGTTGCTTAAGGAGGGGAAAAGTGGCCCAGATCAGAAACAGAGAAGAGCAGAACTCCTGTGTGGTTAGCTCCTTAACTTAAGCCTGGGAGAGATAGGCGGCAGACCTAGTGTGTGTGTGTGTGTGTGTGTGTGTGTGTGTGTGTGTGTGTGTGTGTGTGTGTGTGTGTGTGTGTGTGTGTGTGTGTGTGTGTGTGTGTGAGAGAGAGACAGAGAGACAGAGAGAGAGAGACAGAGAGAGAGACAGAGAGAGAGAGAGACAGAGAGAGACAGAGACAGAGAAGAAGAAGGAGAAGAAGAAGAAGGAGAAAAAGGAGAAGCAACTTTAGTGGAAGGCACAATGGACCCATAGTTAGGAAGCCTTGGTCCTGGGTCTAGCCTGTGTATTAACTTATTTTGAGGAGTCCCTTTTCTGGGTTTCAGTTTTCCTCATATGTAAAATGGGAAGATTAGATTAGATACCATCAAAGCTCCTTTGACTCTCTCTGAAGCTGTGACAGATTGAAGGACTAGAGCCAGGACAAGCTATTTTTGTCCCCCTGGAAAGGCTTGAAATTTCTGTCCTCCTCCCTTGAGGGTGGGGAGGAGGGTACTGTGTACTGGTATCTCAGACTTCGCTGTTAATGTTTGTACTTTCTTTTTAAAACAAAAATTAACCTGTGTGCCATGGAGAGTAATTTTTGGCAAGAGAAATATGTACATTTTATATAAATGATAATATAAAGTGACTTGCATTGAAAGGTCTATGTTTTGTGCTCTGGGTGGCAGCTTACTTTGCCTACTCCTGGTCCTTGTGGGTTCCACTGTGTGGTAGACACTATCCAAATGTAATTTCCCTTGGTCATTAGGAATCAAGGAATACAGGTAGCAAACTGAATATCATGTAGGGATGAACATTCAGGAAGACCTGATTTCAAATCCTGACTCATACACTTACTAGCTTTAGGACTCTGGGCGAGTCTCTGAACCTCTATGTGTCTCAGTTTTCTAATCTGCAAATGAGGTTAATTAATAGGGCCTATCTCATAGGGTAGCACAAGCATCAAAGCAGGTAACAGGAAAACAATATTGCAAAATTGAAGGCACTAAGGTACTATGCAAATGCTAGCCATAATATTAGTAAAATCAAAGAAAGTGAGAGTTGGCAGGAACCTTAGGGTTCCTCTATCTTGACCTGCTCATTTTCTGGATAAGGATGATAAGAAGCAGAGAAGTTTAAAGCACACAGCCATTAAATAAGACTGCTAGCTCTCCCAGTCCAGTAGCATGCTTCAGTACAACATTTACCATCATAATGACTCCATCTCTAGACTCAGATAAACCTGAACAACTATTTACAATGAGCTATTAAGCTGATTGTAAAATTAACTATTGAGAAACAACTATTCACAATCAGACCATTGGTTCTGCTTCTGGTCATTCAAGTGCTGGAGGTCTGTGCTGAGTCCTCTTAAGCTGGGGAGACAGAGAGAAACTTGAAACAGACTAAATGAGCAGCTTTAGTAACAGGACTTAGACTATCATATTAACTTCATTAGTGACTGAAACTGCATTTTTAAATCATGAAGAAGCATTTATTAATCACTTACTATGTGTCAGGCACTGTGCAGAGTTGATGACAGGAACAAACTTAAAAACACTGTCCCTGCCCTCCAAAAAATCACTTTCTGATGGAGGGGACGATGTGTGAGCTTGGTAGATAGTAGAAAAAACAGAGAATGTTAAGCACTCTGAGAAGGGAAAGAATTAGTGTTGAGGGAACTGAGAAAGGACTGAGATTTGAGCTGAATATTGAAGGAAGTCAGAGAAGTGAAAGGTTGGAGGTAAGGGTGCAGAGCATCACTGCCATGAAAAAACAGCAAGTGCAGAGATATTAAAATAGGAGAGGGAGTGTTGTGTTGGAGGAACTGAAACAAGGCTGGTGTTGCTGGGACCCAGATCTATGGAAGAAGGAAGGGAAAGTCGAACCCTTGCTAGTATTCACATCCTATGACTTTGGTCAGCATATGTCATCCATTTCTCTTGTCATTACACTCTATGGACATCCAATCTCCCTCCAGAAAGGCATTGAAAGCAGGCTTATCACTAGCTGCATTTGAGCTCTGGCTCTCCTTACCGAAAGCCAATTATCTAAAGGCAATACAAAAGGGTTCAGGGGAATTTCTGTTATCTAAACAGTCAATTTTATTATATTTTAGTATTATCCTGCTTTGCAATCTTTAATGTGATAGTCAACTCCCAACTTATTTTGGTTAGTATCAGGAAATTACCCAATTTCATTTGGCCTCCTATCACTTTTTAAAAAAATTTTCTCCTGATTCCCAAACTAGGCTTGTGCTGTAATCCAATTCAATTGGGGCAACTTGACTTCTGGCCTTCGATCTTTTGATTAACCAGACATATCTGTCACACAGTTATGATTCAATGACTATTCACTGTTACTAATAATGGCTGACATCACATTATCTCAATTGACCCCCATAACACATCCAGTTCTCACTGATTTTCCCATCCATTAATTCTGACTGTTCTGTTAGATGGAAAGTTGAAAAGAACATTTAAAGGCAGTGCTTCCAGAGTCACCAGGGTGTTGCAGAAAGTATAAACACTCTTCCAAACACATGAGAATTGAGTTACTAACATTGCTTCATTTATTTATTGATTCTTATTTAAAGCTAAATGTTTTTCCTCAGCCCATCCACCCCAAAGTATCAGCTCACAGTCTGTCCAATTTTTACCCTCTCAGAAATTTCTTGAGGGATGATCATGATGTCAGCAATGATGATAAAATGTGTGAATCATACTGGATTGTCAAATATTCAAATGACAAAAAGCTGGGAAGGATGTAGCATTGGATTAGAATACTATCATAGATTTATGGATAGAAACAACCTCAGAGAACATTTTAATAACCCCTTAATTTTTTGAACAAGGAAACTCAGGCCAAAAGAAGTTATTTTTTTCTTATGAAATCATGCAGGCTGTGATAGGCACAGGATTTGAACTGGCATCTTTTGAATCCAAATTCCATGCTTTTTCCTTTGTATCACACTTATCTCTAATTGAGATCCACGAAGAACTCAATAGTTTAGAACAGTGAACTGAAGCCGATTAGACATGATTTATTTAAAGCCATCAGCTTAGGTTTAAAAAAATCAATTTCACTCATATGGATTAAGGAAGATGAGGCAGATTTCATCTTAGTATAAGAAGAAAACACTCCTGCTTTCCAAAAAAAATGCATTGCGATATTCCTCATTAAGTAGTGAATTGTCCTTCACTTGTAGGTCTTCAAGTAGAGTTGGGCTGCATAGTCACTTCTCTGGGATACTGCAGATGAGATTCTTACTCTTGGTACTGAAACTGGGTTGGATGCCACTGAGGCGACTTCTGAGTCTGCAACAATATGAGTCCATCACAGTTTCATGCTGTTCTCACCCTTGTGCCTGAATTTAATACTTTTCTTTCACCATCTGGTATATTGCTGACGTTGAAGATGCTAAGGTCATCCACTGCATCTCAGGCCCTCACCACTTGTCTCGACTTTTGTGTTGCCACTTGACTTTGATGACTCTGGAAGAGACAGTCAGGCTGACTATTTTGTTGAACTCTGCTTCACTTAAATCCAATTCACAGAGGAGTCAAGCTATCAACCTGTGATGCCCCTGGTCCTCTTCAAAAACAAAGGGCAAATGGAAACAATAATAATGATACTGCTGCATGTTTTGTGAAGTTCGCTGCCAATTTCATTTGTTTTTAGGTAAAATTACCAAATGTTTTAGAAATCCATTGTTCCACCAGTCAAATGGCTATGGGATTACTTCTAGAGGACATCATTATTTTTAAATTAATTTGTTTTCAGTTTTCAACAATTGCTTCCATAATTTTTAAATTTTCTCTCCCTCCCTTTCCTCTCCCTTCCTGAGAAGGGATGCAATCTTACATGGGTTTTACACATACATTGTTATTAAACACATTTTCACATTAGTCGTGTTGCATAGAAGAATTAAAACAAATGGGAGAAACTATGAGAAGAAAACAAACCAAAACAAAACATAACTAAATAGAAAATAACCTGCTTCATTCTGCGTTCCAACTCTAAAATTCTTTCTCTGGATGTGGATGGCATTTTGCATCAAGAGTAAAGGACATCATTAAAATTTATATCCTTGAATCATTTATCAATTGGAGAATGACTCGTATTGTTATAGATTTAATAACTTTCTTTATACTCTGACCTGATTTTCCTGATATATCATGCATTATGTGTTGGAATTGCACACTTTATTTTCATTATTAGCCGTTAGGGCAAGGTTGGTGGTATGGACTTTGGATGTGCTATTTTTTTTTTTATTTTTAGTTTTCAACACTCATTTCACAAAATTTTGATTTTCAAATTTTCTCCCCATCTTCTCCCCCCTACTTCAAAATGCCATGCATTCTGATTACCCTTTCACTAAATCTGCCCTCCCTTGTATCACACCCCTCCCTTCCTTTATCCCCATCTTCTCTCTTTTATTATAGGGCAAGATAGATCTCTATATCCCATTATGTGTATTTCTTATTTCCCAGTTATATGTAAAAACAATTCATTTGTTCCTAAAACTTTGAGTTCCAACTTCTCTCCCTTCCTCCTTCCCTACCCATCCCCACTGAGAAGGCAGGCAATTCAGTATAGGCTATATATGTGTAGTTTTGCAAAAGACTTCCATAATAATCATGTTGTGTAAGATATTTCCCTCCATCCTATCCTGTCCCTCATTTATTCTACTCTCTTTTTTGACCTTGTCCATCCCCAAAAGTGTTTACTTCTAATTACTCCCTTCTCTCATTTGCCCTCCCTTCTATCATCCCCTTCTTATCCCCTTCTCCCCTACTTTCCTGTAGTGGAAGATAGATTTTCATACCAAATTGAGCGTGCATGTTTTTCCCTCCTTAAGGCTAATGTGATGAGAGTAAACTTCACTTTTTCTTTCTCACCTCCCCCCTTTCCCCTCCATTGAAAAAGCTTTTCCTTACCTCTTTTATGGGAGATAATTTCCTCATTCCATTTCTCCCTTTCTCCTTCCAATATATTCTTTTCTCACCCCTTTATTTTTTAGATATCATCCTTTCCTATTCAACTCACGCTGTGTTCTCTGTCTGTTTGTCTGTCTGTCTGTCTGTCTGTCTGTCTCTCTCTCTCTCTCTCTCTCTCTCTCTCTCTCTCTATCTACCTACCTATCTATCTACCTATCTATCTATATGTGTGTATAATCCCTCCAACTACTCAAATACTGAGAAAAGTTTTAAGAGTTACAAATATTATCTTTCCATGTGGGAATGTAAACAGTTCAACTTTAGTAAGTCCCATATGATTTCTCTTTCCTGTTTACCTTTTCATGTTTCTCTTGGTTCTTTTGTTTGAAAGTTAAATTTTCTATTCAGCTCTGTTCTTTTCATCAAGAATGCTTGAAAGTACTCCATTTCATTGAATGACCATTTTTCACCTGAAGTATTATACTCAGTTTTGCTGGGAAGGTGATTCTCAGTTTTAGTCCTAGTTCCTTTGACTTCTAGAATATCCTATTCCATGCCCTTCGATCCCTTAATGTAGAAGCTGCTAGATCTTGTGTTATCCAGATTGTATTTCCACAATACTTGAATTGTTTCTTTCTAGCTGCTTGCAATATTTTCTCCTTGGCCTGGGAACTCTGGAATTTGACTAAAATGTTCCTAGGAGTTTCTCTTTTCAAATTTCTTTCAGGAGGTGATTGGTGGATTCTTTCAATATTTATTTTTCCCTCTGGTTCTAGAATACCAGGGCAGTTTTCCTTGATAATTTTATGAAAGGAGGCGGAGCCAAGATGGGAGAGTAGAAAGACACACATATGCTGGCTGTCCCCACACAGCCCATAAAATACCTGTAGAGAGGGACTCTCAACAAATTCTGGAGCAGTAGAAGTGGAGAACAACAGAATGGAGGAAATTTCCAGCCCAGGATGACCTGAAAGGCCCATGGGAAACATCTGTTGCCCTGGGGGCAGAGTGGAGCCCAGCCCAGCCTTGGTGGGCACGGTGTAGCTCTGGGAGGAGGATGCTTCAGGGGTGGAATCTCCGGTCACAGTAGCAGTAGTTCACAGGTCCCTCAACCCACAGATGCCAAAGGTCAGTGACAGGGTTTTTTCAGGTGGCTGGGAAGGGAGAAAGGCCTTCCCATAGTTCCAGCCTTAGGCAGTGGCCACAGAGACCACATCGGGAAGGCAGCAGCAGTTCCCATAGCAGCCCCTACAGCAGCTCACATCCATTGTTGGATCTTTAAACCCCTGGGGGCACTGAGCAGCCCATTCTTAACTCAGTTCTGTGTAGAGGCCCTGCCCCCCACCTAATTCCTGAGGGATCTGAGCAGCTGATCTTTATCTCACACTGCATGGTGGCCTTGCCCATGCAGCTTATCTGAATCTCAGCCCGCAGTGCTGGCTTGGTGGAACTGGATGCCAGGTGGCTGTGGAGAAGAAACTGCTAAGATTCTAGGCACAAAAATCTCTTCCTTCTCCCAGACCAGTATACATGCTTGATTGTGCCACCTTGGAGGAACTGAGATCTTACAGATTCCCAGAGTATACCCTACTCTTCACAAAGGACCTCAAAATCAAGTAACTGATTGGGAAAATGTCCAAAAAAGGGAAAAAAGTAAGATTATGGAAGGTTACTTTCTTGGTGAACAGATATCTTCTCCCACCCTTTGAGATGAGGAAAAATAATGCTTACCATCAAGGAAAGACATAAAAGTCAAGGCTTCTGTATGCCAAACATCCAAAATAAACATTCTATGATTTCAGGCCATGGAAGAGCTCCAAAAGGACTTTGGAAATCAAGTAAGAGATATGGAGGAAAAATTGGGAAGAGAAATGAGAGAGATGCAAGAAAATCATGAAAAGTGGGTCAACACCTTGCTAAAGGAGACCCCAAAATTGCTGAAGAAAATAACACCTTTAAAAATAGGGTAATTCAATTGGCTAAAGAGGTTCAAAAAGCCAATGAGGAGAAGAGTGCTTTAAAGAGCAGAATTAGTCAAATGGAAAAGGAGGTTTAAAAGCTCACTGAAGAAAATAGGTCTTTAAAAATTAGAATGGAACAAATGGAGGCTAATGACTTTATGAAAAACCAAGGAATCACAAAACAAAACCAAAAGAATGAAAAAATGGAAGATAATGTGAAATATCTCATCGGAAAAACAACTGACCTGGAAAATAGATCCAGGAGAGACAATTTAAAAATTATGGGACTACCTGAAAGCCATGATCACAAAAAGAGCCTAGACATCATCTTTCGTGAAATTATCAATGAAAACTGCCCTGATATTCTAGAACCAGGGGGGAAAATAAATATTGAAAAAATCCACCAATCACCTCCTGAAAGATATCCAAAAAAAGAAACTCCTAGGAACATTGTGGCCAAATTGCAGAGTTCCCAGAACAAGGAGAAAATATTGCAAGCAGCTAGAAAGAAACAATTCAAGTATTGTGGAAATACAATCAGGATAGCACAAGATCTAGTGGCTTCTACATTAAGGGATCGAAGGGCATGGAATAGGATATTCCAGAATTCAAAGGAACTAGGACTGAAACCAAGAATCACTTACCCAGCAAAACTGAGTATAATACTTCAGGGGAAAAAATGGTCATTCAATGAAATAGAGGACTTTCAAGAATTCTTGATGAAAAGAACAGAGCTGAATAGAAAATTTAACTTTCAAACAAAAGAACCAAGAGAAACATGAAAAGGTAAACAGGAAAGAGAAATCATATGGGACTTACTAAAGTTGAACTGTTTATCTTCCTACATGGAAAGACAATATTTGTAACTCTTGAAACTTTTTTCAGTGTCTGGGTAGTTGGTGGGATTACACACACACACACACACACACACACACACACACACACAGCACAGGGTGAGTTGAATAGGATGTGATCGTATCTTAAAAAAATGAAATTAAGGAATGAGAGAGGAATATATTGGAAGGAGAAAGGGAGAAAGGGAATGGGGCAAATTATGTCTCATAAAAGAGGCAAGTAAAAGACTTTTCAGTAGAGGGAAAAAGGGAGGAGGTGAGAGAAAAAACATGGAGCTTACTCTCATCAAATTCGACTAAAGGAAGGAATAAAACACACATTCATTTTGGTATGAAAACCTATCTTACAATACAGGAAAGTGGGGGAGAAGGGGATAAGCAGGGTAGGGGGAATGATGGAAGGGAGGGCAATGGGAGGGAGCAATTAGAAGTCAACATTCTTGGGGAGGGATGGGGTCAAAAGAGAGAATAGAAGCAATGGGGGGCAGGATAGGATGGAGGGAAATGAAGTCATTTGCAAAACTATACAGATATGGCCTATGTTGAATTGCTTGCCTTCCCCATGCAGATGGGTGGGGAGGGAGAGAGGAAGAGAAGTTGGAACTCAGAGTTTTAGGAATAACTGTTGAGTATTGTTCTTGCATACAGCTAGGAAATAAGAAATACAAGTAATAGGGTATAGAACTTTATCTTGCCCTACAGGACAAAGGAGAAGATGGGGATAAGGGAAGGGAGGGATGTTAGAAGGGAAGACAGATTGGTGATAGGGGTAATTGGAATGCTTGGCATTTTGGGGTGGGGAGAGGGGAGAAATGGGGAGAAAATTAGGAACTCAAAATTTTGTGGAAATGAATGTTGAAAACAAATAAATAAATTTAAAAATAAAAGGTAATTTCTTGAAAGATGATGTCTAGACTCTTTTTTTTCATCATGACTTTCAGGTAGTCCCACGATTTTTAAATTGTCTCTCCTGGATCTGTTTTCCAGGTCAGTTGTTTTTCCAACGAGATATTTCACATTCTCTTCTATTTTTTCATTCTTGTGGTTTTCTTTTGTAATTTCTTGGTTTCTCATAAAGTCATTAGCTTCCATCTGCTCCATTCTAATTTTTAAAGAACTATTTTCTTCAATGAGTTTTTGAAACTCCTTTTCCATTTGGCTAATTCTGCTCTTTAAAACATTCTTCTCCTCATTGGCTTTTTGAACCACTTTTGCCATTTGGGTTAGTCTATTTTTAAAGGTGTTATTTTCTTCAATATTCTTTGGGTCTCCTTTAGCAAGCTGTTGACTTGCTTTTCATGATTTTCTTGCATCACTCTCATTTCTCTTCCCAATTTTTCCTCCACCTCTCTTATTTGATTTTCCAATCCTTTTTGAGTTCTTCCATGGCCTGAGACCATTACATATTTATTTTGGAGGTTTTGGATGCAGAAGACTTGGCTTTTATGTCCTTCTCTGATGGTATGCATTGTTCTTCCTCATTTGAAAGGATTGAAGAAAATATCTGTTCATCAAGAAAGTACCCTTCTATAGTCTTATTCTTTTTCTCTTTTTTGGGCATTTCCCAGCCAGTTACTTGACTTTTGAGTCCTTTGTCAAGAGGAGGGTGTCCTCTGGGCACCTGTAAGTTCTCAGTTCCTCCCAGGTGGCACAATCAAGGGAGAAGAGTTTACTCCTCTCCTAGTCTGTGCTCTGGTTTGGGAGCAACCATAAGCACTCTGTGCTTCCCAGGTTCTGCCAGTAAGTTACTGTCTCCAGAGCCTCTACCAGCTCCTCCAGTCAGTGCTCCTCCTCACCCTAGGACCACCACTCAGAACTGAGATCCAGATCAGTGGCTCAATTACCCCAGAGTCTTTAGGGTGAGGCCTCCAAAAATGGACCTTTAAATAATCAAGATAAAATTTAGGGCTCTGAAAGAAAGATTTCCAGAAAGTGCCTTCACAACTTCAAGGAACTCATTCACTCCTTTGGAATAACCACCTTACAGTGGACCTCATTTACCCTACTTACTTTCTGCAAGACTTGGTGTCTTTGATTATTTTAACTCTGAATGCTATTATCCAGTGACTAGTGAAGGCAAAAATGGTCTTAATGTCAATAACAATTTTGTTTGTATCAGACACACAGAAACCTAGCTTGATATCTCTTGAACTATTGACATTTTAAGTTACCTTGACAGGGCAGAGAATAAAATCCTCATTAGTTATAGCACCCCCAAATCTCAAACAATAAGCAATGAGCTTCATGACCGTATTCTTTTCCTTTCATTTTAAATGAAGTCATTCTTAGCTTAGTTATTTATGAAAATCATTGGAGACAATTCATTTTTCCCAAACTTCCATATCATGTCTAAAACTTATCAAAGACAAACGAAGTGTTTTCCACAGCAAAGTGAGACTTTGGCCTTGTAAGGAAAACACATGATCAAACAAAAAGTGTTTAGCCTTGACTAATTTTAATGCTTCAAAGCTCAGTGATTCACTGATGTAGGAATGAGTCACCATGCTAATACTCTCTCTACTAACAACAATTAGTGAAATCCTACCATGCCTGGTAAACAGTCTTTATGAGTTGCTGGGGTCAAAATAATTTATTACCTAATGGAGAAATCTGTAGGGATAAACACTATTTAACTTAATTAGGCTCATCCTAAAATGAGAGATATACAGTCCTTTCTTGGGACTGAACATTAAAAAAAAATGCTTTATTGATACTCTTTTCTTTTAAAAATATCATGGTCACTTTCTGATGATTCCTCCTTTTCAGTGGAATACTATTGTATTTCCTCTATTAGAATGTATAGTCTTGAGAGCTGGAACTCTTTAGTGTGTACTTTAGAGCAGGCACTATGTTTTTTTTCTTTTTCTTTGAATCTTAGCCTAAGCTTAGCACAGAACCTAGCACCTGGTAAACACTTTAAAAGTGCTTGTGGCTTGGCTGACTGATTGATAGATAGATAGAACAATCAAACAAAATAAACCAACACATTGTTCAGGTCTGATAATATATATGCCTCATTCCACACTTATTGGGGAGTATCTCTTTACCAAGAGGTGGAAGGCAATCTTGGTCATCAAATCCTTCAAAGTGGAGATGGTTGTTCTGTGAGCTTACTGTAGTTTTGAAGTCTTGTAGTGATGTTTTCTTTCCATTATTTTGGTCATCATATAAATTGTGACCCTGGTTTTGTTTGCTTCATTCTTCATCAGTTCATGAAACTCTCTTGAAATTTCTCTGGATTCTGCTTACTTGTCTTTCCTTTTGGCTTAGTTTTGTGGACTCAATACTTTCTATATTTGTAAAATGGTAGATAATAATAGCCCTTACTTTATAGGGTTATTATGAGGACTAAATGTGATAATGTAGGCAATACACTTTTTAAATTTGAAAGTGTCATATAGAATGAGAGCTAATGTGATTTGAAACTTTGCCATTTTTTTAGAGATGATGGATGAGATGGGACTTCTGCTCCATGGATATCCTTTAGTTCTTCTAACCATGAGTCAGTAGAGTGAGATCTTAACATTCTAAGGACATGCATTGTGTATTGGAGCTAGCTCAAGCAGTGAAAGTCAAATGGTAAATTTTCAGTGTGAACAAAAATTAGCAAATGAACACAATCTGGACTGGGCTTACTACTTTGCGTTAACAAGGGAAATTAAACTTAATTTATTTCACATCCATTTTGGGGGAGAATCAGTTATATTTCGCAGTACACCCCTACTTGTATCATACAACACACACACAGATACATACCTGGAGGCAAAAATATACCATGAGGCTAGTTTTCATTCCCCTATGGTTTCTGTCCAACGTCTCCAGCTGTTTTCTTTTGTGTAGATAGGCTACATAGCTGATTGATATTTTAAGATCATGCCCATATGGCAGCAAAACAATTATTTAATAAAAACCTGTCAGATGCTAGTGGAAGAGCACTGTATTTGGAATTAGCGGACTTGGGCTTGAATTTTAGAACTGCTAAATTTGTCCATGACTCTGGACAAATAATGCAATGTCTCTGGATCTATTTCTTTTCTTTTTTGTATATTCACAAAATGAAGTGGTTGGATTAGATGATCTTTAAGATTTTTTCTAACTCTAAAACTTATGAGTTTAAACTCAGTCAATCATTCATTCAATATTTTATATACAGGCTTCAAATCATTGTTTCAGCTGTTTTTTTGTCTTGTTTGAAATTAATTTGTGTTTTTTCCATAGAATGTACTCAGTGTTTTGGCACTTCAGTGATATAGTCCATTTACACTGAATCCTTTCTCTTAAGAAAGAGAAGAGGGGCATATAGAGAGAAATAGCTAGAATATCTGCTAAGAACATGAGTGCTGTCCCTGAATTCAAAGAGATCTACTAAGTCCTGTGTTTCTCTTTCTCTGGCCTGTTCATGACTACAAGCATTAAGAGGTTTTTTTTGAGGGGGTGCTGTTTATCTTGGATTCATGCATCTGGACAAGGTTGCAGCTCCCTTTGAATTCATGAGGATAAAATAGTACAGCCCCAACTAGTTCAGGGCTCTTGAATGTGTTTTTTATAGCCTTCCATTTTGAGCAAGATTAGTTACTCACTGACATGTGCTGTCAACCTTCCTAGGACTAGAGCCAACAAATGCAACCCAGATTTATGTGGGATGAAGAGGAATCAAAGGAGATAATATAAGTAACATGCTTCACAAACTTTAAAGTACTATACAGGTCTCCTCCTTCTTCTTCTTCCTTTTCTCCTTCTTCTTCTTCTTCTTCTTCTTCTTCTTCTTCTTCTTCTCCTCCTCCTCCTCTTCTTTCTACTTCTTTTCCTTCATATCCTTCTTCTCTTTTTCCTTCTTCTCCTACTTCTTCTCTTTCTTCATATCCTTCTCTTCTTTTTCCTTTTTCTTATCCTTCTTCTTCTTCTTCTTCTGTTCCTTCTTCATATCCTTCTTCTCTTTCTTCTTGTCCTTCTTCTTTTTCTCCTTCTACTCCTTCTTCTCTTTCTCCTCATCCTTCTTCTTTTTCTTCTTCTTCTACTTCTTCTCCTTCATATCCTTCTTGTCTTTCTCCTTTTTCATCTTCTTCTTCTCCTACTTCTTCTCTTTCTTCATATCCTTCTCCTCTTTCTCCTTCTCCTTCTTCTTCTTCTTCTTCTTCTTCTTCTTCTGTTCCTTCTTCCTATCCTTCTTCTCTTTCTTCTTGTCCTTCTTTTTCTCCTTCTACTCCTTCTTCTCTTTCTCCTCATCCTTCTTCTTTTTCTCCTTCTCCTCCTCCTTCATATCCTTCTCTTTCTTCTTGTCCTTCTTTTTCTTCTTCTCCTTCTACTCCTTCTTCTCTTTCTTCTCCTCCTTCTTCTTTTTCTTCTTCTTCTTCATAATTAGGTATCTTTCTCTTCATTATTTTTCACTTTCCAGATTGGTTTGTATTTCATCAACAAATTCAATAAATTAAGTTAGCTTAGTGTAAAATCTAACCTACTCCAAATGAAATAAAAACAGAATAGCCAACGTGGACTTACAGCCCAAGTTCTCTTCATTCCTTTCCCTCCTTTTTTTTCATGGTCTCTGGAGATGGCAGTAAATTTGAGAATTATATCTGATAGACTGAGAAATTGCATGTTACTTTAAATTCTGGTGTCAACAAAGTTTTAATTGAGTTTGTGTATTATCAAGCACCTTAGCATACCCAGGATGACCTGCTAACATAGGTTCTTTGATCTACTTTATAAAGGAAAGACAGCTTCAAAGGGGTTAGCAATCCTTCTTTAATTAAACATATATAAGTCATTCACTAGTTCAGGGGAAAGTTTAACATGGTGAATGTGGAGAATATACAACCAGAGAAAATAAGAGTAGAGAAATTAACACAAAGTTTCAACAGACAGGGCTCCAACTATCTGTCAAAATAATACAACCACCTACATACACCACCAGATGGGAGACAACAAATCTCTGAGTAGTCAGGGGCTCTCAGAATCCCATCCAGAGAATCAAGAGGTCCTTCTCATAATTTGAACTCTTGAAGTAAAACACCAACCTTCCAGTAGATATATATATATATATATATATATATATATATATATATATATATATATATAATATAATATATGTGTGTGTGTGTTTATGTACACATACACACATATATATATAGATGGATATATGTATGTATGTACACACACACACATACTCACACAAACACATACATACTTCAAGGTGTGAATGAAGTTGGACCTTCCTGTCCCTACTTTTATGAACATGTATTAACACTTATGTAGAATCTTAAGATTTAGAACTGTAATAGATGTTAGCCATAACCTAGTCCAATCTCTAAGTTTTACAGATGCGTAAACAGGAATGAGTGAAATGTCTTGTCTAAGGACACACAGGTAAGAAATAGTGGAGTCAGGAAGCTGGAATTTGAACCGAGCTTCTCTGCCTTCAGATCCACTGTATTTATCACCACCCCATAGTGGCCGTAATGAGCCAATGCCCTAATCTAAGTAAGTGTGAAAAGAGGATATATAACCATCAATAGTGATAGCATTCCAAAGGACAGATAAGTTTTGTTTGCCTCTTTTTGACTTGCTTTTTTATTGCTGGAAATTCTTTTTTTGAATACTCAACACTTATCATGGTGCCTGGCATATAGTAGCTGTATAATAGATGGTGATTGGTTGATTCATGTTTCATAAACTTGTCATTTCCTAATTTTCAAGTTACCT
This sequence comes from Notamacropus eugenii, assembly GCF_028372415.1. Taxonomy (NCBI): domain Eukaryota; kingdom Metazoa; phylum Chordata; class Mammalia; order Diprotodontia; family Macropodidae; genus Notamacropus; species Notamacropus eugenii. Next base: position 370,813,976 of record NC_092877.1, on the reverse strand, counting down.
TGATACTCTTGTTCAAAATGGTCCTTAATTCCTATTTCCTAGAGCAGTTGGGATATTAAAGGGTTTTTTTAAACCATTGGGCTATATAATCAATAATTCTGGTGTATTTGGGATGAGTGTTTTTTTAAAACAATGACTAATTTGGATAAGACAAGAAGTATAACAAAGCAGCTAAAAGGAAGGTCATTGGTGAAGTCAGAATGGCCTTGTTCAAGTCCTGTCTCTGATGTGTACTAGCTACATGATCATGGACCAATCATTTGATCTTTTAGTGCCCTAGATGCTTCTTCAGGACTATAAGTTACAAGTGAGTTGTTGCTGTTTCAATGTCCAATTCTTTGTATTTCCATGGATTCCCATGCCAGACCTTTCAATCCTCCACTACTCCTTGAAGTCTGTCCAAGTTCACATTTATTATTTCTATGACACTAACTATTGTTCTCATCCTCTTCTGTCTCCTTTCTTTTTTTGCCTTCAGTCCTTCCCAATATTCCCATTTTCCCCAATCTTTTCTAATGCGTTCCATCTTCTCATTATATGGCCCATATATTTAAGCATGATCTTCAGTATTTGTCCTTCCAGTGAATAGCCTTAATTAATTGATTTAATTATTGACTGATTTGATCTCTTTGTTGTCTGAGGGACTATCTGAATTCTTCTTTTTCACCACAATTTGAAAGTATTGATTCTGTAGCACTCAGCTTTCCTTATAGTCCAACTCTCACAGTCATGCATTGCTACTGGTAAAAACATGCCTTTGAGTACATGGATCTTTGTAGCAAGTTGATGTCTCTGCTTTTTTGTGTGCTGTCTAGATTTGCCATAGGTTTCCTTCCAAGGGACAACCATCTTTTAATTTTATTGTTGCAGTCACTGTCTGCAGGGATCTTTGAGTCCAAGAATACAAATTCTGATACTGCTTCCATTTCTTCTCCCCCAATTTGGCAGGAAGTGATGGAGCCAGTTGCCAAGATCTTAGTTTTTTCGATGTTAAGCTTCAAACCAGCTTGTCATGCTCTTCTCTTTCTACTATCACAATGGTATCATCTGCATATCTGAGATGGTTGATATTTCTTCTTGCAGCCTTAATTCCGGCTTTCGATTTATCCAACCTAACATTTTTGCATGTTGTATTCTGCAAGCCTGCTAAATGAATACAGTTTCATACCCCTTTTCTAATCTTAAACCAATTAGTAGTTCCATGTTGGTTCTTGGCCTGTATATAGATTTCTCAGGAAACAAGTAAGATGATCTGGTTGTGAAGACTTGCCACATTTTGTTGTGATCCATACAGTTAAAGGCTTTAGTGTAGGCAACGAAGCAGAAGTAGATGTTTTTTTTTTTTCTGGCATCCCCTTGCTTTTTCCATAATCCAGCAAATGTTGGCGATTTGTTCTCTAGTTCCTTTGCCTCTTCAAAAACTAGACTTCTTTTCAAGTAATTTTTACTTTACATATTGCTGAAGGTTATTATGAAATATTCCTCTTTGCAAGGTCAGACTTTTCTTTTATCACCATATGCATCTGTATGTAGGCTTCCTTTTCATTTTGGCTCAGATGCTTTCAGTACTGGACCTTTGCTCTTTCCCAGTAGTGTATTGGACACCTTCTGACCTGAGAGATTCATCTTCCAGTGTCATCTCTGTCATCATTTTAATATTGTCCACAGGGATTTCATGGCAAAGATAATAGAATGTTTTGCCATTTTCTTCTCCAGTGGATCTAAGTTTTTTAGAATGCTCTACTATGATCTGCCTTAAGTAATCCTGCATGTCATAGCTCATCGTTTCATTGAGTTTCACAAACCCTTTTGCCCTGACAATGCAGTGATCTGGAGATGATTGCTGATATGTATTAGTAGACATTTCTATAACAAGGGTTCTCTGCACACATGTAATCACAGATCTAGACCAATAAAAACAATCTGTCTTCTAGTGTAACCCTTAGTGGCCATCCAGATGCCTTCATGCAATGTCATTGCTGGTGATTGTTTAGGCTCAATTATTCTGGTAGTTTTTCTATACTAGCTACTTTTAAAAAAATCTCAACTAAATTGCACTGCAGCATTGAATCATTTGGAGGCAACACTGTGACTCAGTGGACAGTGCACGGGACCTGGAGTCAGAAAGACTGGAGTTTAAATCTGGCCTCAGAGACTTACTAGTTGTGTGACTCTGGGTAAGTCACTTAATGTCTGTTTTCCTCAATCCACTGGAGAAGGAAATGCAAACTCCTCTGGTGTGTTTGCCAAGAAAATGCCATAGGGTCACAAAGAGTTTGACATTACTGAACTACTGAACAACAACATTAAGTGAGTAGCACCCTGAAGTGAGGTTGGACTCCTTGGGCTTCAGGACTACTTGTTAGATGTCAAAAACCTAATCAAAAGTCATCTTAAAACAATCCTAACCATCAGGTAGGAGTCAAGATTCTTGCACATGACACACATGTGACAAACAGGAAAAATGGAAAGTTAGTCAGCCAAAGAGCTTTTATTAAGTGCTTATTATGTGCCAAGCACTGTGCTAAGGGTTAGGAATTTAAAAAAAAGCAACGATAAAGACAATTCCTGCCCTCAAGTAGCTTATGTACTAAGAGGGAAATCACATACAAGAAATTCAAAAGGTATGATAAAGTAATGAGGGAATGAAGATACCAAGCCAAGGTCATGGTAGAGGAAGTCTAGAGTATAGTTGGGTGAGAAATGAAAGTGCAACAGTTATATATGAAACAAAATATGGATAAATTGGACAGTATCCAGAAAGGACAATGAAGACAGTGGCAATACTTGGATTGATGGAATAGGAAGATTAGTTGAAAGAAGTAGGGGTCACATAATGGATAGTTTGTTAGACTTTGGAGGCAATAAAACTGTGTTTCCAATCCCATCTCGGACATTTACTAGCTGCATGACCCTGGACAGATTATCCAACCTCTCTGAATCTCAAATTCGTCCTCAGAAAAAAATGGGGCTAACAATAGCATCTCTCTAACAGGGATTCTGTGAAGACTAAATGAGGTGATTTTGCACAGTACTTTGTGAACATTAAAGTTCTACATAAATGCAAGTTATGATTATTATCATAGTTAGCCTTGAGAGAAGAAATCTAAGGAAGCATAGAGAGCTGTCTTCCATTATCTGAAGAATTCTCATGTAGATGACAGGTTACCCTCTTCTAGTTTTTCCCCAGAAGGCAGAACTAGCTGCAAAGGGTGAAAGTTGCAAAGAGGGAATAGTCCTTAATGAGAACTGTCTCCAAGGCTTCTCTTGGCCACAGGGGGATTCCTCTCTTTGGAAATCTTTAATCAATGGCTGACTGATTCTTTGTCAGGTACTTAGAAGATAAGAGTCTTGTTCAGTTATGAATTGAAACAGATGGACATTGAGATCCATCACACTTTTGAAGATCAGTCATTCTGGGTGTGCTTCTAGAAAATCAATGGGTCAAGCTGACATCATGACCATAAAGGTAGGTTTATGCATTCAGAAACATGCTTGCACTTGGCATTCATTACTCCACATCAGATTATAGGCCCCATGGGAGCTAAGGGCACATCTGATATTGTTACATCAGCTTGCATATAGACCATTATGAGCTTGGAATGGCAATAAAATAACATCAGCTAGGAAAAGAGAGTAATTAATTTAGATGAACAGAACAAGAATTCTTGAATTTTGGTCAATACAAAGGATTTGCTCTCTATAGAAAAGTAGAGCAAGATAGACATGCTAATCTATGGGGTTTTCTCCTTTGTAGGATAAAAAGAGGAGAGCTAAAATCAGATTTAATTAAAATATATTTTTCATATTATTCAAAGTATAGGACGAAAGACTTATTGAATATTTCTAATACCAATGCCTGGAGGGCATTTCGTCCTCATAAACTCTCCCTTTTGGAATTTCTAACTTCATTCAAGACTTGGTTCAGGCACCAGCTCCAATATTAGGCCTTTCCTGATCCCTTTAGATAGTTTTTTCTCTCTCTCTTTTGAGAGGAAAACTTAGTCTAAGTGGTTCAGTGGCCTGGGATCAGGAAGACCTGCATCCAAATCTGAAGTCTGATATTAACTAGCTGTGTGACCCTGGACAAGTCATTCTGTCTGCCTCAGTTTCTTCAACTATAAAATGTGGATAATAAGGGAACCTACCTCATAAGGTTGTTATGAGGATCAAATGAGATAATATTTGTGAAAAATAACTTAACTACACTTTCTGAAACATAGTAGGTGCTATAGAAATGCTTATTTCCTTCCTGAAATTATTTTGAAATCTCTCTGTAAATATAAAGTTCTTAACTTTTTACATTTGTGTCTCTTCAGTAGAATGTAAGCTCCTCAGTGATAGGGCCTGTTTTTTTTTTAATCCTTGTATCCTCTACAGAATATCCGAGACCTTAAAAGTCACAAATTCCTGGAAGTTTCCCATACCCCAGAGAGTACTTGAGTTCCCCTAGACCTAAAACCTTAACTCACCCATAGTAGGCACTTAATAGATACTTGTTGGGTTGATGTGAATTACGTAGGAAGTTCAAGTATGGATTGGGCAGGAAGACCTTCATGTCCTTTATAACTTGAAGACTCTGTGAGTCTATTTGTGGTGGCTGAATTAGCTGGACAGCATAAGGACAGGTTTGAACAAAGCATTACCTCTCTGTTCTTCTAACATCTTAGTTTCCTAACTGTCCACAGATTCCTTTTGTTTTTTTGTACTTTGACCAAGACTATTCCTTTCCTTGATATATCTCCTTGGGTGTCAATGTTTCACAGTAGATGTGTGCTGGTAAATGTTTAACAATTGACTCTCTGAAAAAAAAATGTACCTATGATAAACATTTTTGGTTTAGTCTACATTATTGCCATTTCACCTTCTTCAGTTCTGATAATTGACAAAAATAATAAATCCAGTTAAGATTTACATTGTTTTCTGATTTCCAATGTATAAATGTTCCCACTGAAAACTTAATGATTGGCTTTCCTGAGCTGGTCAGCTTCTTCTCCCCACAGTCACCTAATCTGATCTCAGCCTGGCTCTCCATTTATGTTGGACATTTTCCTGGTGAGCTGGTCAGAATTATCTCGTCTGTCTAGATGTTCCCATAATGACTAGTGTGTGTTACCTTTGCATCGGGTGGCACATGACAATATTGTCTGAAACCTCTAAAACAGATGCTTGCAACTTCACGACCAGTATTCCTGCCATAATTATTTTCCTACATTGGGGGCTCCAGAGACTGCTGAGCTATGACAGCAGGTGGCTTAGGCTTCTAATTAGCTACCCTACAGAGTGTATGAGACATTGACAATTACAAATTCCTGGAAATAGTTCAATGCTCTCCTTACAGCCTGTGTCTAGTAAGGAATGGAACCTCTGGGGTGAAGTGTATAGACATTTTGGTCACTTAATTTGCATAATTCCAAATTGCTTTCCAAAACCTATCCTCCTACAACCCCACTCAACAACATAACTATTCCTATATTTTGTCTTCTTGAGCAACCTGATGGGTATGAAGAGAAATCTCAGGACTATTTTAATTTACATTTCTTTTATTAGTAATAGATCCGAGCATTCTTTCATATGGTTATAATAGTTTCACCTTTTTTTTGCGAATTATTTGTTCAAACTGTTTGGACATGTCTTTTGGGAAACATATGCACGAGCTGTGTCTAGATCCTGGATACAAACCTTTAACCTGAGAATTTTCATAGATTTTTTTTCCCACTCAACTACTTCCTTTTTCATCATAGATCTGCAGAAGCTTTTTTATTTCATGAAATCAAAATCATTTATTTTATATTTTATAATTCCTTCTATCCATAATTTGGTTAAGAATTCATTTCCTACCCATGACTGTAAAAATTATACTACCTTCTCTTCTAATTTTAAGTGATCTGCTCTTGAATGTTTTATGCCATAGATCTATTATGAATTCATCGCCAAATATAGTATAAGATGCTGGTCTAAACCTAATTTCTGCTGAACTGCTTTCCAGTTTTCTCAGCGGTTTTTTTGTTTGCTTGATTGATTTACCAAGCAGGGAGTTTTTTCATCAATTCAGTTAACATTTATTAAGTGCTTACTATTTGCAAGACACCGTGCTGAGCCCTGGGAATACCAATTAGAAAAAGACACTGTCCTTGCCCTGAAAAAGTTTACAATCCAATAGTATATAAAAGGAAGCTTGAAAGGGTTAGGGGATAGGAGATCATGACCACTGGAACCTAGCAGGCATATAACATTCAGTGGAGTAAAAACCAAAAATAGCCTAAGATGGAAAATGAAGAGTTATTTGCAAAGGTCTGAGACCTCTATAAAAGAAGTCTTTGGGAAGAATTTATTTCTCTGCCTTCTAGTCTTCTAATTAGAGGGGGAAAATAACTTAGAAAGTTGTGAATGTGTTGACTATCAAAGTCTGACTCAGTCTGCATGGTTTCAGGTGATAAGCTTTTTCTTGGGGAAGTGTGATGTCCCACGCAGAGACACTGATGGAAAATGGATGGTGAAGATTACAAAATATTATCAAATGAGATAAAATTCATAAAATGCTTAGCACATTGTCTGGCACATAATAAAACAATACAAATGCTGTTATTTTTATTTCTTAAGTAATTTAGATTTTTTTAAGGTTTTAGAAAATTAGGTTATTGTGTTTTATACTTTTTGATTCTTCCTTGTCTACTTCGTTTTTTGACCCATTTGTCTGTTTTTGAAAGCTGATTCACAATAAAATATAATGTCTGAAAGTACTAGGCCCTCTTCATTTCTGCATTTTCCATTATTTCCCTTGACATTCTAGATCTTGTTTTTCCATATGGATCTAAAAATTATTTCTATTCAATTCTCTTTGATGGTTTGATTGGTATAGCATAAAACCATAAATTAATTTTTGTAGTATTGTCATTTTTATTTTATTGGCCCAGCCATGAGCACTGGATGTATATTTTTAGGGATGTAGTTTTCCCTAAGTACTGCTTTAATATTCCAGAAATTTATGCATGTTGTTTAATCACTATCATTGTCTTTCACAAGATTGTTTATTGTTTCTATGATTTTTTTCTTTGAAGGGAAGGGTAAGGGGGAAGGGAATAAGCATTTATATAGTGCTTACTATATCAGTGCCAAAGAGTGACCCACTTATTATTCAGGGTTTCATTAAATCTCCATTTGAGTATATGATTTTTGTTTATGCCATTGCATAGATTACTCTTTTTTACTGCATTATGATTGATAAAGGTTTGTTCATAATTTCTGCTTAAAACCAAACCAAAGCATTTATTTGCAGCATTTCTGAACCTTAATACTTGATCACTTTTTTTTTTTTTGGTAAAAGTTCTATGTGGTACAGAAAAATACATTTATATTTCCAAGGTCCCTTTTGGTAGATGCTACATGTCTTTTAGCTCTAGGTTTTTTTCTTTCCAGAAATCTGGTTCAATTCTACACAATCCCTTTGTTAATTTTTATGTTAGATTTAAATGACAGAGAGAGAAAGAGAGAGGAAAGTCTCTTGTTACAATTGTTACTATGTCTACTTATACAATTAATTTTTCATCTATTAATTTAGAGTCTATGACATTTAGAACATCTAGATTTAATATTGATATTGATTTGGTCTCTATGATGCTTTTCAGTATAGTGTAATTTCCTTGCTAATCTCAATATTGTGATTTTTTTTTTGCTTTCATTGATAACATTACTGCAACTCTTCCTTTCCTTTGGACTCATTTGATGGACATAAAGTTTGTTCCATTCTCTCATTTTTATTAGGTGTATGCGTTTGCTTTTTAAATGTGCTTCTTTCAAGCAAAAGATTGTGGGGTTTTATCTTTTGTTCAATATATTCCTCTTTTTTCTTTATATTGGATTGTTTAGTCCATTCATATTTAAAGTTAGGTGTTAGGTTTATATGTTTCCCCAATTTGGCTCTTCTAGAGCTTTTTTTTAGTTAGGCATTTGCTTGTACCTTCTTTTTTTCTAAGATACTATTTTGTCTCTTCAGCTATTTTTTTCTTAACTTTTGTTGAAGCAACCCTATCCTGACAGGTTCTCTTTCCCTCACCATCACACCTTCCTCTCCCGTTTGTCACTTTTCCTCTTACTTTTGGACTTTGACTTACCTTATTGAGTCCCCCTTTCCCCTTCCCTTTATTGATTTTCTAATCCTTCCCTCTTTATTTTCCTCTCAGTCAAATTGTTGATTAAAATTATTCTTCTCCTGTTCCCTTTTTATTTCTTTTGTTGGTTTCCCCTATTATTTTTTTCTTTTTTCCAAGAAGGATTTATTTACCTTCTTCTCTTCATTATTTTTTCTCCCTTACTCACTATTTTAAATGTTCATTGTTTGATTCATAGTCTTCATAATTATGTGTTTCTTTTTAAGTTTCTTTGTTTCTCATGAAATTAAAGCTTATAAACTATTTTTATTATATATATATATACATATACATATATGTACATATATATATATATATATATATATATATATATATATATATATATATATATATATATATATATAAAATTTATTTTTCAGTTCTTAACATTCACTTCCACAAGAATTTGAGTTCAAAATTTTCTTTCCATTTCTCCCCACCCCCAACCCAGGACAGCATGCATGTCATCCACCTTTTCCTCTAGTCTGTCCTCCCTTTTATTACACACCCTTCTTCTATTCCCCTTCCCCTCTACTTTCCTGTAGGACAAAATAAATTTCTATTATCCATTGACTGTATAGCTTAATTTCCAGTAGCACGCTAAAGCAAACTTTAACATTCATTCTTAAAGTTTTGAGTTCCATGCTCTCCCTCCCTCTTCACCCACCCTCATTGAGAAAACAAGCAATTCAATATAAGTCATACACATGTAACAAAGCAAGGTACTTCCACAGTATTTATGTTGTAAAAGACTAACCACATTTCCCTCTGTCCTATCCTGCCCTTCGTTTATTCCATTCTGTCTCTTGACTTGTCCTCCCACAACAGTGATTGCTTCTGATTATCCCTTTTCCCAATTTATTGTCCCTTCTATTATCTTCCCTCTCCTATGCCCTTCCCCCTTGCCTTCCTGAGGGGTAAAATATATCCATATCCAGTTGAGTGTATGTTATTCCCTCCCTAAGCCAAATCCCATGAGAGTAAGGCTCAATTATTTCCTTTCATCTCCCTCCTCTTCCCTTTCATTGTAAAAGCTCTTTCTTCTCTCTTTTATGTGAGATGATTTGCTACATTATATTTGCTCTTTCTCTTACTCCTAGTACATTCCATTCAATGGTAAATTTTACTTTTTTAGATATTCTCCCTTAATATTCAGCTCACCCTGTGCTCTCTGTATATATACACACAGACACCCATGTACATATACATAACCTACACATATATAATGTACCCATACATACATATCCATACACACCACCATAACCCTAAATATATATATTTCCCTCTAAGTAACCTAATACTGGAAAATGTCTCATAAGTTGCAAATAATATCTTTCCATGTAGGAATGTAAAACAGTTCAGTTTTCATGAGTTCCTTAAGTGTTCTTTTTCCTGTTTACCTTTTCATATTTCTCTTGACTCTTGCATTTGAAAGTCAAATTTTCTATTCAGCTCTGGTCTTTTCAACAAGAATGCTTGGAAGTCTACTATTTCATTGAAATTCCATTTTTTCCCCTGAAGTATTACACTCAGTTTTGCTGGGTGGGTGATTCTTGGTTTTAATCCTATCTCCTTTGACCTCAGGAATATCATATTCCAAGTCTTTTGATTCCTTAGTGTAGAAGCTCCTAAATCCTGTGTTACCCTGATTATATTTCCACAATACTTGAATTGTTTCTTTCTGGTTCCTTGTAATATTTTCTTCTTGACCTAGGAACTCTGGAATTTGGCTACAATATTCCTAGTAGTTTTCTTTTTGGGATTTCTTTCAGGAGGTGATCAGTGAATTTTTTCCATTTCTATTTTACCCTCTTCTTCTAGAATATCAGGGCAATTTTCCTTGATAATCTCATGAAAAATGATATATAGGCTCTTTTTTTGATCATGGTTTTCAGGTAGATCAATAATTTTTAAATTCTTCTGGACCTATTTTCCAGGTCAGTTTTTTTCCAGTGAGTTATTTCACATTGCCTTCTATTTTTTTATTGTTTTGGTTTTGTTTTATAATTTCTTGGTTTCTCATAAAGTCATTAGTTTCCATCTGCTCCATTCTAATTTTTAAAGAACTATTTCCTTCCGTGAGTTTTTGAACTTCCTTTTTCATTTGACCCATTCTGCTTTTTAAAGTCTTCTTCTTCTTGGTTTTTTGTACCTCTTTTGCCATTTGGGTTAGTGTATTTGTAAAGGTGTTATTTTCTTCAGCATTTTGGGGTCTTGTTTAGCAAGCTGTTGACTTGCTTTTCATGATTTTCTTGCATCACTCTCATTTTTCTTCCCAATTTTTCCTCCACCTGTCTTACTTGATTTTCAAAATCTTTTTTGAGTACTTCCATGACCTGAGACCATTGCACATTTTTTTGGAAGTTTTGGATGTAGAAGCTTTGACTTTGATGTCTTCTTCTGATAGCATGCTTTGTTCTTCCACATCTGAAAGGATGGAAGAAAATACCTTTTCACCAAGAAAGTAACCTCTATAGTCTTATTTTTTCCCCTTTTTTGGGCATTTTCCCAGTCAGTTACTTGACTTTTGAGTCCTTTGTCAAGAGGAGGGTATACTCTGGGGACCTGTAAGTTTTCAGTTCCTCCAAGGTGGCACAATCAAAGGAGAGGAGTTTGCTCCTCTCCTGGCCTGTGTTCTGGTCTATAAGCAGCCACAAACATTCTTTTCTGCCCAGGATCTGTGAGTAGTGTTCCCTCTCCACAATTGCCACCAGCTCCACCACGCCAGCACTCCTCCTCATCCCAGGACTGCCCCTCAGAACTGAGACCCAGATAAGTTGCTTAATTCCCCCAGGATCTTTAGGTCAATGGCTCCAACAGTGAATGCTGCTCCTGCAGTGGTTGCTGCCACCCTGGGGCCAGGGCTGGTGCCAGACTGCAGGTGAAAGAGCTCCCCCAGGTGAAAGAGATTTCTCATTGAACTTTGAAGCTGTGTTTGGAGTTTTGGGGTTGAGAAGTCTGGAAACCACAGGTGCTACCTTTAATTTCATGTCCTGAAGCCTGCTCCAGTCATGTCCAGGCCTCTTAGCCGCTCTGAGCCTGGTGCAGTAGACCTTTCCTGTCAACCTTCCAGGCTGTCTTGGGCTGGAAATGTCTTTCACTCTGTCATTTTGTGTCTTCTGTTCCTCTAGAATTTGTTTAGAGTCATTTTTTTACAGGTATTTTATGGCTTATGGGGGGTGAGCTAGAGCAAGTCCATCTTTCTACTCTGCTGTCTTATATAAACTATTTTTAATTCCCTCTTATAAACAGTTGCCATTTTATTACCTTTGAGATCTTGCTTTCCCCTCACATTTTTTTTTTCTATTTTGTCTTAGTTCTTAAAGTACCAATTTCTGCAGACAACAGAGAATAGCCGTGGTCGAGATTTTCCTGTGTCCTGGATTACATGGTTCAAATCTACTTCCTTGTCTCCTCATGGTCATTTTGTTTCCCATTGATCATCAAATAATCTTTTAAGGTCCGTGCTCTTTCATCCTTTTGGATGTCAATACCCTTGAGAATTCTAATTCCCTTTCTTCTAGGCAGAGAGTTACCCACAAAGGCACAGTAGTCTCTCAGAGGTAATGATGTCTCTGACCATCAAATCCCTATAGATTATACCTATTGTAGTCTCTAGAGATGGAATAATTAATTCTAGTACTTTTTTCCTTATTTTAGTGGTTGTAATTATTTTAAGTTTTCCTTAGATTTGACATGTTTTGATAATAACACTTACATCTTCAACTAAAATTACATTTTATGTGTTTCTTTTTGTATTTTTTGATAGTCTTTCTCTTGTGGGTTTAACTGAAAAATTTATATCTACAAATTAAAAATATCTACATATTCACCATGAATTCTCCCTTTACTCAATGTACAATCTCATTATACAATCAGATTATACAATCTGACCCTTTCAATATTTATTAGGTTGAATCAAACTTCATCTGTTCCTAGCTCTATCACTTACTTTTGCTCTTAAAAATGTTCGTAGTTGAATAAGATATTTTATGTCAATCTGTATCTATATTTGAGTTTATCTATGGATTTTTACAATTAATTGCATTTGATTGATATTTTTCATTAACTTTACTTCCAACATCCACTCTGTGACCATTTTCTTTCAATAATAGAATTGAAATAATTCACATTTAATGAAAGTAGATATTAATTTTGATTTCTCATCTGGCATTTCCCCCCATTTTTCTTGATATTGCCTAGAGGGAAAGAGAACAATCTTATTCTTCTATTTTTTTAAATTACTAAAACCATTTAATAAACTGAACTAAATTTACCTTATGATCTCCTAACTTTTAATGATCTACCTTCTTTTTGTGGAAGATAAGCATTTTACTTCTAAGATTTAATTCTATTCAACAACAAATGTATATGTATTCATATATATATATATATGTACATACATACACATATACAACTCTCATCTATCTCTATCATCCATCCTTTCCTCTCCCTCTCTCTCCATACCTCCCTTCTTTCCTCCATTTTCCCTCCCTATTTTATGCATACACACACAGAGAAAGACTTTCTGATTTGAGACAGTGAAGTTTTCATCAGACTTTTAGCCTTTTAAGTTACTCTGCAATATTTGTCAAACTAACACATCTGCTATTTTTTGGGGCACTACTTAATAAAACCAATAAAACATGCCTGTCTCACTTAATCATATCTTCGGCAAAGATTATTACTCTACTGACAACATAGCTGTTAACCATGCTGCAACTCCTACACAGTGTAGTGAGAAGGTAGCATACTTCATCCCTTTGATGAGGGACCATTAGAATTGGGTTTTCTGTCTATAGTCTTATTTCTTCATATTTACACATATTCAGTATCTAACATATTTGTGTCTTAGTAGCAGATTCTTTTTTTCATGTCACATTACTAGCTTGTGTGTAGATTTTTCTTTAACAAAAAAATCACAAAAGACACACATAAACATATATTCACTTGCCCCCAGTGGAATGCAATGACCCTGAGGGAAGGATTGACTTTCTTTTTGTCTCAGTAGCATAGTGTCTGCTTGGAGGACTTGGAAAAGTTTGCTTACTTGAGCAGGATTGAATAAGTGGCATGAAGGGAGCACCAGGGCTATACTTTTTGGAACTACTGAAATTTTTGAGGAAGGCTCTCCTTACTGTTAGTAGTGTGGAATGGGGGTCTGGCACTTGGCCAAACCAACGGCAATTGTCTCTCTTCATGTGGAAGACAGTAGGGATCTACTTCTGAGAGAATTATAATAGGATGTAAGGGAAGTGTCTTGGGGAGATAAACTTTCAAGGATGCATAGACATTCTGGAACTGATCGTACTTGCTACTACATGGAGAATAGGGGTTTCTTTGCTTGGTTGTGGAGTTGTCTTAAAAAAAACAACTATTCACTTTAGCTTCCTGATCTTTGTGTTAGCACACTTGTTAGCCAGGAAAGGGAATAGAGCCTATGATTTGAATGAGTCTAAGTGTCTCCTTACATCCTGTCATTTTAGAATTCAGCTTTGCAGCCAACACCCCATCGATGCCCTGAGGTATGAAAAGCCTCCCTTTGTGAGACTTTATTATTTGACTCTACTAATTTGCCTTGTTTCCAGTGGAAGAGCTCCAAAACTTCCTATTGTCTAGTATGTATTTTCATATGTATATATTCTTTGATTTCTGTTTTGCTACTAATTTGAATAGATGGATATTTGATAAACAAACAAACAAACCTCCCTTTGCATTCAATTGTTCTTCAGTTCAGGTTTCAAAGTTAGGATGGCAGTGATGCCCTGAGGAGCAATCAGTCAATTTTGGGAATGATCCTTGGGAAACCAGTCTAGAGGTAGCTGGCATGGAAGATAATCTGCCTGTCGTGCCATAACTGTATATGAATTATGTAGGAACAGAGCTACATTTTTAGCCTAATCTCCATCACTTTCCCTCCTCTATGAAGGACCAAAGTGGCATAGTAGGAATATGCTCCTCAGGTACTGGGAGAAATGCTTACTATTTGTTCTTGTTATTGTTAAAAGGGATAACCATGATGCAGTGGATGGAGTACTGGGCATGGAATCAGAAAGACTCATTTTCATCAGTCAAAATCCAGCTTCAGACACTTAATATCTGTGTGACCCAGGAAAGTCACTTCACCTATGTTTGCCCCAGTTCCTCACCTGTAAAAAGAGCTGGAGAAGGAAATGGCAAATCACTCCATTATCTTTCCTAAGGAAACTCCAAATGGGGTCATAAAGAATCAGACATGACTGAAAAACAGTTGAACAGATGGTTAAATGGAATTAGCATTGTTATGCTGTATTCTATATCCTCCATTCTGTGTATATCCCTGCCATTTCATCCTCTTCCTTCTTCATGGAAGAAGAAAGCCCACCAAGAAGGAAGTCCATCCCCACCCTGTTCTGAACCATACATGGCCTTAAGTTAAGGATTAACCAATTGTTGACTTGGCTTATGTAACTTCTCTCTTTTGAAAACCCTGACCTTTATACACCCTGGCCCTACCCCTAATTGGGGCTGCTCGATTTGGGTTTTCACCCCAGGCAGTTGCATGCTAATAAAATCCACTTCCAAATTATATACTGGATCTTGCTCACTAATTCTCAGCACAACAGCATGTTAGTCACTTTCTCCCCTAAAATTAGGAAAACTTGGCTGTGAGGGGCTTGAGCTGATGGCAGTAGAGAAAAATCTACACAATGCTCCTCAAGGTACCCTCAAATTCTGAGAGCAGTGTACATGCTACATTGGATGCTAAAGAGTCCTTTGGACTTTTTGAACTCACAAGGTCACAGGCTCCATTCCCTACACCAGTCAATGAGCTCCTTGAATCATACTAAGGTAAAGGTCAGGGGACTGAAGCTGCCAGGCCTTAAGAAGAACTCCACAGACAGATAAAGGGCCTCTTATTCACCATGTAGTAGCAGCCACAGTCAGTTGCAGAATGATTATGCATGCTCCATAGTCTGTATCTGTGTCTAAGTATCTAAGGATACTTCCCTTATATGTTGTCACAATTCTTATGGAAGTAGCTCCTTGGCATCTTTCAGGTAAAGAGACATCATCTCAGGTGGTCTGGGCACAGAATGGAGCCCCAATACAAGTGGAGAGAGCATGGGATTCTGAGGGTGTGAGACTGAATCTATATGTTGCCTTATGATCCTCTCGCCTCTGAACCTGTTTCCTTATCTATGAAGTGAGTGGAATGGTAATGTCAAAAGTTCCTTCCTAGTATAAATCTTTTGATACTAATTGTGAAAGAAGCATAACTTGCTCTGAAGTAAGTGGTACTTGCTGAATGAATGCTTTTTTCATGCAGCTTGGGGGCCTGCCCTGAAGGATACAAATACAAAAGGGAGAACATTCCTGCTCTCAAGGAGCTTCTAGTCTAATGGGAAGATACAACTTATGATGGGGAGTGCTGGTCATGGAAATTTTCATCTGGGAAGTCAGAGGATTATGAGGAAAGTCATAAGGTAATGAGTTGCCATGGCTTGCCTTTTGGTGGAACAAAATGGTGATGATTTCAATTTGATTATCAAATAGCAGGCCAGACTGAGATGTCTCCACTGTGAAGGCTCTTCCTTGCAATCTACCTCTGGTTTTACTTGAGGGTTTACCTAGCAGCAATCAGAAACACATCCCTTCCTCTTCCAGTGAGTCTTCATGATCAGGCTGGGTCATACTGAAATTCAAAATTTGATGTTTTCTTTTCTCTACTCCTTAGGTGGTGTTTTTCATATGAGTTTAAAAGCTCGAAAAATGCCCTCCATTTTCTTCCAATGGTCTTTCATCCCCCCGGGACCAATTGGGAAGGATTATTCAACTTACTCTGGGTCATTTCCCTCATCACCTTAGTCAAAGAATGACCCAGGGAAGCCAAACATTCTCTAGCAATGCCACTTTTCCAAGAAAAAAAAAGATTGTAAATATCTATTGAATTAACACAACTATGGTGTCATTAGTAGGCTGCTTTCCCAGCCTTGATAGTGTGACTTCCAGATTGCTCCTTTGGGGCCCTTTAGCTTCTGGACTTTAGAATACTTGTTTGAAGGTCTAAGAGAAGAAACTCATTCTAAAGGAAAAAGCTGATTTTCTGAAACCAGAGGACATGTGTGTTCTCTGAGCTATTCTGTAAATCTGACGTTGGAACTGAGATTTCATTTGAGGATAATCATAGAGACAAAGTGCCAGGCCTTAGTGGAATTCATGGCAAAGGGCTCAAACTATTCATGTCTTTTTGCAATTAGGTAAATTGATTACTGTAAAGGACTGGAATCAATGAATTAAGAAAATTAGATAAGCCATTTCTACCCTTGAACTGAGAAAGTTTGACGCAAATCTCAAGATGTGATGCATGCAATTTGCATCTAAACATGAGAGGCACAGATTTGTGTGACTCATCATTCTTACCTTTCCACTTGAGAGTCAAAAATTTATTAGCTGAAGTTTATGGTTCAGAGAGTCATCCCAAGTCAAATGATGAGCTAACTGCATTATCTTTTCCATTATTAATGACAACTATCCTAGGACTGAGCTGTCCCTGGTTCATTCTAACAAGTTGACTTTTGCAAAGACTCTTTCTATTAGTATTTTGATAGTACTTCAGTTATTTCATTGGGTTGTGGGTGTCTTTCTGTTAAAAAATAATCTTGCTTTAACATAGAAAGTGGCTGGCTGTATTTATCCTGAAGGGAACCAGAGTTCTCAGTCCCTGTCATCATGAATAAAAGATGGAAACATGCAATAACTTTTTAAAAGGGAACAGCATTATTAACATAACTTTGCCACTACTCTGGTGACAATGCTACAAAACCAAATGTGCCCTTCAAGTAAAATAACAAGGACTGAGGAAAAATGAAATGAACACAAGCTTCATTTCTTTTTCTTTTTGTAATAACAAATTGTTTCTTAACCTTGAGTTTTTTTTTTTTTTGTCTGAGCAGAGCTGTGGTATACTTTCAATTAAGCCAAATGCTCAGAGCACTGGATCTGCAATTAGAAATAACTGGGTTTAAATCTTGACTGTAGAAATGGGACTATAAAGAAGATGTTCTTTTAGTGTCCCAGTTTCTCCTTCAGTAAGAAGGAGATAGCAATACTTTTATACCCATTTTACAGGATGCTTGTTTATTTCACATCAGGCTGAACTTTGAGATTCTCTACCATACCTCAGAAGCTTTCTTGCTCCTAGCTCATTCCAGTCCTGGAATTCATACTTTGGAAGTACTCTTCATCTCTTTGGTCCCTCCCTCTGATTGGAGGGCTCCTCCCAGAATCTTCATTTAAGGAAGGCCATGTCTTCATTTCTCATCAGGCTGATTTCTGGACCTCCCTATCATTTTCCCATGCCTGGTTCTTTTAGTTTCCCATCTCCCTTTTCAGCTTCCTTTGATATGTTTTCTTTCTGAATTAAGATGTAGATTTCTTTCTGAAGTAAGATGTCCTTGAAGACAGGGACTTTTTTTTGTTTGTATTTGTATTTCCAGTACTTAACACAACACTTGGCATACAACAATTGACTGATTGACTAAATCATGAGCTTTCTGAGAGATGACACACAAAATGGTTTTCTTGTCAGTTATTGTTAAATTAGGCATTACATTTTTGGATCATGATACAGAATGTCTTCCTGTCTACTATTGTGCTGACCCAACGCCTTCTTCAAAACCGCTCTAGTAATTGTCTTATAACTTTTCAGTAACCATTTACAGGCAATGAGGTTTGAGGAAGGAGGATATTCCTAGTGATCCATCTTCATATAGCAATTTCATATTTGCAAAACCTTTCCCATACATTAGCTCATTTAAACTTACCAACAATATGATGTTATTGGTGCTAGAGACATTGTTTTCCTCATTTTGTAGATGAGGAAATGAAGACTCATCAAGGAAAAGTGATTTGTGTACAGTACCAAAGCTAGTGACATTACTCAATGTCCAAGGCAGTATTTGAACCAAGGTTTTCTTCATTGCACATTCAGCACCCTTTTGAGAGGCAGTACTATTCAGTGGAGTCAGAGGAACTGGGTTCAAATTCCAACTTTGCTACTTACCACCTTGTGATGTTGGCCAAGTCATTGCTTCTCAGTTTTAGTTCCTTCTTTTTGGAATGATGGGGTTGGGTGCCATGGCCTTAAGTATGATTTTTAGCTCTACATTTAGAATCCACTACACTATTCTGAGGTTCTGAATTCACTAGTTGAATATAAGACTTTGTCCCTTTCCTCTGGCACCCTTTCCCTCTCATTGAGTTGTCACTAATCACTTAATCTTGCCACTGTTTCCTCCCTACACTAAAGAGGGAACAAGTGCTCTTTCTTCTGCACCTTGTTGACTGTGTCAGGGACTGAGTTAAGATACTGGCTATAGCAGTAGGAGGCCCCAACAGTGGAAGCCTCACAAGGTCATTATGTAAAGGTCACCCTCTGGGCTCTGCTGAGTGCTTCCTTCTTTTGACAATTCCCATAATCCCTACTCTCACTTCCATCTAGGTCACAGCCAACTCCACTGAGCATCTAAGGGTCATTGGTTTGGGATTGGGAAGGACTTTTATCTTACAAAAGAGGAAACTGTGACCCAGAGAGATTAGGTCTAAGTTTAGACAGCTAGTACAGTAAGGAGGAATTAGGGTTCTATCTCTGCTTCCAAATCCAGCATTCTTTCTGCTACATCAGATGCACCAAACTTTCCCTGGACAAATTATATCTTTGTGACTTCTGCCTTTCTACCCAAACAATTTATTTTACCAAATTGCCTTCTTGGAGTCTTTTCTTGCACTTGTCATGTGCACTTTATGTCTCATCTTATGCTACATGAGTCTTGGACAAGGCTCTCAAGCTTCTCTGCTCTCTTTCTTCCTACTATTTTTTGAAGATGAAGACTACATGTTCTGATCTTTTATGACCCTTTCCTTTCTTATCACTAACTCAATCCTCTCTAGAAGGTGGGGGACTCAATAGATTCTTGTGAATGAATGATTATCTGTCCAATGATCCTGACATTGTGAAAGGAAGAGCAAAATCAGACAAAAAGGGGACAAGATTAAGAATATTAAGATATTTATGCTTTTAAAAATTTAAGGTATTTTGTATCAGCTATGATGACCTTCAGTAATCCATTCTACTGACTTTGAAGCTAAACTGTATGGCTAATAATTCCTTAAGTCAAACTACTGCATCTTAGTGTAGGGAGACTATCAATTCTTTACTCCTTACCCTGAAGTGGTAATGGGGAAGTGTTTTCCTCTTCTTCATTTCCTTAGATATTTTTCAGAAGCTCTTATGGATGATTTAATTAGTGCCATGTAGTTGCCCTCTGTCCTCATGGGATGGAGAAATGGATGGGGAGAGAGTAAGATTCTCTCCTGAGCTTCTACATTCATGTGTTAATAAAGATGAGAAACATACTCACTACTTGGGTATTGGGGGAGAGAAGGTATAAACTGGGATATCATGAAAAGCCAACATAGAAATGGGCATACAGAGAGGGGTCTGTGCACTGGAAAAAGTGCCACACCTGGAGGCAAGAAGATCTTTTCAAATCTAGCCTCAGATACTTACTAGCTGTGTAGCCCCGGGCAAGTCACCTAGCCCTGTTTGCCTCAGTTTCCTCATCTGTAAAATGAGCTAGAGAAGGAAATGGCAAACCAGTCCAGTATCTTTGCAAAGATGATTCCAAAAGGGATCATGAAGGGTCAGATGTGACTAAAATGACACAACAAAAATCCTTGAGCACACTTGGAACAATGCATGAAGTCAAGTGTGTGTATGTGTGTATATACATATACATGCACATATATATAGCATGAATATATATGTATATAAACACACACAAACACACAGAGTCTTCAAAAGACTCTTTATTTGTTCTTAGCTAATTCAATCACAGTAAGACTGCACTGGACTACAGCAGTCCCTGTTCAGCACCTTTGAGTCAGGCTTTCAATAGATATGGTTAACTGAGTTTAACATGCATTTCATTGAGTTACTCTTTCACACACTGCCCCCCCCTCCCCGAAATGGAACCATTTATTCTTTAAAAGCTAAACTCAATAACACTAATGATCACTATCTCTTTGAAGAATTTATGGATAGTGAATAGACAATTTAAGAATCTAAATAAACATCCTAGTATAATTTGGTACTGTTCTTAGTAACCATAATTGCCCATCACTGATCAATTCTAATCTGAATATAGAACATGTCTGCATGAACTTTTCAACTCAAACCCAGAGGATCTACCTGCACAATTTTCAGAGCTCTGGTGCCTCGCCAACCTCACATAGTGTCGAAGACACTGCTATCTTTGTTACTAAGAGTTCAACAGGTTTAGCTTCTCATCAAGAGAAATGTGCTCACTTGCTTACTCAGCCAAAGTTAATCATTCTCTTTCTACCTAAATTTCAAATCTATTCCTATCTCAGTTAGCACAGAGAACTTCAGTGGAGTAAGACATGGATTATTGCCCAGCCTCTACCACTGAAGAAAAACAGAATGAATTATGACTGTCTGTTCTCTTGCTTCTGGTTTCCTGGCTTTTTTTATAGTAAAGAAACAGAGATAACTTATTATGATTTACTTACTAACTAATCATAACTGTTAATCATTGTTTCTTAACCCTGGCTTTATTCAAGTTTGTTGAGTATTTGGAACTCAGTCTGAATGGCTCAACTATGAAAGAAAATCCTTTATAATTCCAAGTAATACAATAGTTGCTTTAGTAATAGTACCTAGCAATAATGTTTTAATGTTTTATAATGTTTTAAAGTTTGTGAACCATTTTAAAGATATCTCCTTTTATCTTTCCAACAGCCACAGTAGGTAGAGGATATAGTTATCCAAATTTTACAGATGAGAAAATAGTGGCATACAAAGGTTGAGTGATTTTCCCAGGGTCATATAAGTTGTAAGTGTCTCATGAGAGATTTGAATTAAGTTGTAATGACTTCAGATTCAACACTGTCTATTGAGTCACATGCCTACGTGCTTTAAGTAGGTGCTTTCTCTGTACAGTTGGTCAAGAGACACATTTTACTCTACAAAAACTATCCAAAAAACGCTTGTTGGGTTTAATAGGAAAACTACAAAAATGTTATGAAGTGGCTATTCAAAATATGTGTTAGTTATATTGCACTGTACTCACAACAAATAATATGTCCTGAGATGATCCTTTGTAAAAGTAAAACTTTGATGAATTGTAATGCATATCATTGAAAGATAGGAGTAATTGAATTGTTTGGTTAAGTTCTAACAGAAACTCCCCTTTTCTTTCAATAATTGCCTTCTAAAAATCTGTAAAGCAATATTAATATTATATACTGCTCTATTAAGCTCAACGTAGTGAAAATGATTCAGTCTTTTTGCTGACTGAAACTCTTCCAGTACCTCAGGGTTAGCAGTCTTCACATTAAGGACCATGGTACATGTCAAAAGCTTAGAAGAAGAGCTATATTTGAATTAAATATAGTTGTATATATGTTAGGGGCATCTAGGTGGTGCAGTGGGTAGGGCACCAGTACAGGAGTCAGGAGGACCTAAGTTCAAATCTCACCTCAGACACTTGACACTCACTAGCTGTGTGACCTTGGGCAAGTCACTTAACCCCAACTGCCTCATCCTGGGTCATCTCCAGTCATCTTGATGAATATCTAGTCACTGGATTCAGATGGCTCTGGAGGAGAAGTGAAGCTGGTGACCTGCACAACCCTCAATCACTCAAAAAACAAAGTCAAGTGCAAGTCATATCATCATTTCTCTGATGGCATGGTCTTCTTCAACAACGAAGGACAAACACACAGTTGTATATATGCTATAAGCTCTGGTATGACATATCTTAGAAGATGATTAAAAAAATTGAATCTATGATACAAGACTAATTACTTGTCATATCCATTTTCTTTTGGTACTTCTCCCCCTCCTCAAGATTATTATAAGGATCCACTGAGATGATTAGGATCATAGATTTAGAGCTGGAAGGGACCTTAGAAGGCCTTCTAAACTGATACGCTCATTTTGCAAATGAAAAAACTGAGGCTTAGTGACATGTCCAATATCAAAGGTATTTGGTGTCCAGGCATTTAAACCCCCAGTTTTCTCCTCCAAATCCAGTACTCTTTCTGGAATGGCATGAAATGTCCTCAAAATAATGTTAACCTACTCAAAGTGCTTTGTAAACCTTAAAATGCAATGTAAATACAACTGTAAAGAGGGTGATGAAAATGCTCTTAAAAGTAGAATTCATTTTTTACAAATAAGCAAACAGAAAATGGCAATTTATGCATCTAAATCTCAGTCCAGCTACTCGAGGTTTTGTTGTGCTTAAATATTACGCTGCATATGCTGAAGAGCTCTTTAATTCTCACTTCAGCTGTACCCTCACTTCAGCAAGAAGATAAGTTCATGTGTCAAGGCAATTGGCCATCATCTTGTTTGCCATGGAGAATAACTTAAGGGCTTCCTCCATGACCTCAACTTTTAATATTAACCTTGACCTTGGTTGTCTTGCTTTATCTATCTTTGAACCCTTGGTAATATGTCCATCTCTGGAGCTTAATTGTCAGTTGCTTGATCTCTGCCTTTTTGATCAATGCTAAAGAATGACAACTGATGATTCACTTTTTGGGTTTCTTTCCAGCACTTCCACGACAGTATTTCCCACAGTATTTTGGTTTTATTCCTCCAATATACCCATGTAGTACCCCATGGTACTACTGAATCAGACGTGAAGTTCTTTCTTTGCTGGGGGCAGGGTCATCACAGTTGGTTCTTTGCATATCAGTTATACACAAGCTATGTACCACTCAATTGCAACTGATTCTCATATCTTTCTAGTAGATTCCTATAGAACTACCCAACACAGAATTGCTCCAGATACGAGGCTGGAACTGACTACATTTAAGATTAAATTGGCAGAAAATAAGGATTGTGATACTTCAAAGGATTCATGGTCTCATTGGTATGGTTGCTCACTAAAACGATGCAGGTAGTAACCAACACACACAGACTTCCTCCTTCTATGGGATCAGTTTTCATGTCTTTCCATATGCCTTCTATGGAAGATAAAAACAAGGTTCTGAAGGCCCAGAAGATTCTTTCTCTTTTTTAATGAAAAAAAGAAAAGCTCATTTATTCTACTCGATCTGTTATCCCTTCCTTTAATAAAAGTCTTTATTTGGTAATACATGTTCTAGGAATTTTTTTAATGCCAACTCTTTTAGAAAGTGCTATATCCTGCTAAAATGACTGTCTTTTAATTCCCTTTGGAGTCATAGAAAGATTCTTTTCAGTTTGTGGTGACTAATGATATTTAGTCATATAGCATCACATGGTTAGTTGGAATTTAAAAAATGGACTTTTGTAGTATCCAGCATCTTAGGGTCATGAAAAACATTTTGTTTTCCAAGTGGAGTTCAGAATAGTATCCTATTCCTTTTCACTTCTGGGTTTGGCTAATTTTACAGCTACAGTGCCTTCTGAAGACATACATATTGATAGAATAACTCAATGAGTTACCTGACCAAGTATATGTTAAATTTTAGGTACTATGTATTTCTTAATCACTTTGTTTTTCCTATATGGATTGTCAAGCTGATTTCTTCTGAGTGAATTGTAAGTCTCTTAATAAGGTCCTAAAGTGCTCAAACACTAAAATAATTATTAATAAAGAACGTCTTGAGAACACTGTAAGACACAAGGAATTTTCTCTGAACATTATACATGTCATTCTCGATGACACTGACAAGGATTTTTATTCGACTAAACATATGTTAAATATAAATCTGGTTTGCTATCCGGACCACAGTGCTATTACTCTGGTGCTAAAGTATTAGCTGTACCATATATCTTGTGAAAAACTCATTTTTCATTCAAACTGACATTGTTTTGAATGGACGTAGTGATCTAAATTCCTAAAAATAATAAGTTAAAACTATAAATAAATCCTATAAAATTTTACTAAGGCATGAATTGTCCTTCTGTGTACTCCAGATCTTTGCACTGAAATTGAATTAGTATTTAGAGGTTAAGTTAAATATATTTTTTCCTTGTGAAAAGTTATACTTTCCTTACTATAAGGTTATATTTACATTATATCATACATCTTTATGAAATTCTAGTTTCTAGGTTTCTCCCAGATGTAGAAACATGCTAGCTTCAATTGACTATTCTAAGGTCAAAGTGTATGAAAGCAAAAAAAATTACGAACCATCTTCTTAGAACGTGAGCTCAGTAACCAATTTCAAA
The DNA here is from genome assembly GCF_028372415.1 of Notamacropus eugenii. Classification (NCBI taxonomy): domain Eukaryota; kingdom Metazoa; phylum Chordata; class Mammalia; order Diprotodontia; family Macropodidae; genus Notamacropus; species Notamacropus eugenii. Next base: position 370,789,595 of record NC_092877.1, on the reverse strand, counting down.
CAGGCAGGGAGTGTAGTATAGTGTAAAGTGCATCAAATCAGGCATGAGCAGAGATCTAAGCTTGAGTTCCATCTTTGATACTTATTAGCAATGCACCTTAGGCAAATCTATCTAAACTTGGCTTTCTTTAGCAATAAAATGGAGAAAATATTGATACTTACAATAGCTACCCCACAAGGCCATTGTGAGGAGAACATTTTGAAAACTTTGAAGTGTTATGTGTTGTTATTGTTCAGTCAGTTCAGAATGTCTGACTCTTCATGACTCCATTTAGGTTTTCTTGGCCAAGACATTGAAGTGGTTTGCCCTTTCCTTTTCCAGCTCATTATACAATGAAGAAACTAAGACAAACAAGGTTAAGTGACTTGCCCAGGGTCACACAGCTAGTAAGTGTCTGAGGCCAGATTTAACTCAGGAAGATGAGTTTTCCTTACTCTAGTCCTGGTTCTCTGTTGACTACACCAAAAACCTGTCCCATATCTATCTGACTATCTATCTATCTATCTATCTATCTATCTATCTATCTATCTATCTATCTATCGATCATCTATCTTTCTATCTATCTATCTTCCTATCATCTACCTATAATCTACTTACCTATCTCTATAGATATTACCTATGTACTGATCTCTATAGATATATTTAATATATTTACCCAGAGATATATCTAGATATCTATCTGATATCTATTAGACATTGAGATATGTAAGAGATATCTAATTGATATGTTTATGTGTCTATGTGCTTGTAGATATATAGATATATCTATAGAAATAGGTATAGATATACAGATAATGTTTACATAGAAAATTTCTATACATGATATATTTCTATATAGCATATCTATATATTATGCATAACATTTCTATATGTGTGTGTATGTGTGTGTGTGTGTGTGTTTGCATAACATTCTTGTCCTTCACCTTTGTGTCAGATAACTATCTATATACCTTATGTAGGTAGTATCATGCCCAAGAAGTTTATCTGCCACATTTACCTATCAAGGACAAGAATTTAGACCAGAGGAATCCAGGTGCAGGGTGATACCTCCCATTTCCCCTTCCCTAGCCTCTGGTTCTTCTTTTCCCTCTCCTGTTCTCTTGTATGGCAGGGTCCATAGGACACTGTTGGAGTTAAGCCATATTGCCGAGCTTAGCTCAATGGTCCTTTGAAGTTTGGCAGAAGGCAGACCATAATATAGTTTGAGGGGCCATAATTCAGCGATCAGGAATCTATGGACTTGAATCAGAGATGATAGCAAGAGGATTGGAGGTAAAAGAATAAAAAAAATCTTAATCTTGGGAAATCTGCCTGCTTGTCAATCCTTTGGTTCAGTGTGGTGGCTCATGGTTGTGACTAATGAACTGAGACAGCTCTTGTCAAGGAGAGGCTTTTTTTAATCAAACTGGCTGTTCTGGGCTAGGTCTGAGTCAGTCCAATCCTCTGGCAGTTTAGGTCCAATAAGAGAACAAAACAAGATACTTGTGCGTCATTCGATATTTATTAAAAGGGTATTTACTTACCCAGAAAGATACTAATAAGGATAGACATTGAGAAGCCCTTGAGTTGACTGGGCTTGGCGAAGCTCCTGTCATGATTCCCCAGCCCCACATTTGAGAGCTTCTCTAGCTTCTTGCGGCTGCTTTGGACTCACATAATAAGGAAATGACATCAACTGTCTAAATCCCTAGACCTCCGAGCCAACCAAGGGTCCAGGAATGTTTCAATACCTTTTAAAGAAAAACTAACCTAATTTCATAGGGTCAACACATTGCTCGTATCACAGCACCCTGGCTGAGATGTCCTGCAGGTTTTACGAATGAATGAAAATGCATTTATCAAGCACTTCCAATGTGCCAGGTCCTGGTCTAAGCCCTGGTGATACAAATATACAAATAGGAGTGACAACACATAAAGTAATTTAGCTTTGGAGCAGATGGAAAGACGCAGAAATCCTAAGAATTCAGTGGCAGGACGCATAGCAAGGAAGGAAAATCCCTATTAGCATATATTTGAAAGACAGATAACAATGAGGGAGGCCAAAGAGGGTACAGAAGCAGGGCCAAGTGGTCCCTCATCTCACTGGATGGATTAGAATGTATGATGCGCATCTTAGCCAAGCAGAGTGAATACTCATGGAAATCCTGCCATTCTTAAAGCTCCAGTCAGATGTGTCCCCTAAACTCATACTCTGCTCTCATAAGATCCTTACATGATCAGCTTCCTTCCTAGTGAGGGATTCATGTGCATTTTCTTCTTCCTAGTGATGCTACTAATGGGAGAGTCTGGCCTTGATTTATAGTGGTGTTAGGGATATTCTAACACTACTTTTCTTAGTATACTATTTTAATCATAGGATCATCGATTTAGAGTTGGAAGGAACTTTAGAATTCATCAAGTTCATCCCTTCCATTTTACAGATGAGGAAACTGAGGCCCATAGAGGTGAAGGGATTTGCCCAATCCCACAGATGATATTTACAAAGGCGAGATTTTGAACTGAAATCTCCTGATTTCAAGTTCACTTTTATTTCCACCACTGTTGCCATTCACTGACTGCTTTCACAGTTCCCTGTCAGCTCCTCTCCTGCCTCTCCTGACTTCTCAATCTTCTTATCAACAGCTTTCTCACTGTGTAGATACCTGTAGCTCTGTAGTCTTTTCCCTCATCTCTGACTGTGAATCTCTAGCAAAGGCCATTATTTCATGAGGTTCTCAGATGACCCATACTCTTCTTTCTGCCAACTCTGTGTTGACAAAGAGAGTACCTTCACTGGGAAGTTCTCACTGCTGCAATCTTAGGTTGAGTAAAAAAAGAAGTTACAAAGCCAGTTTAGTAGTCTGGTCTGTCTGGACTTTTCCACTTCTTTCCTAGAAGCCTTGCCTTTTCCCACATGGTTATTCTCCCCTTCTTTCTAGGTCTCTTTCATATACTGTCTTTCCCCATTACAGCATAGTTCATTTAAGGTAGGGACTATCCTTTTAAATTTGCATTTCCAGAACTTGGAACAATGTACATAAGCATATAGTAAGTGCTTAATAAATTGTGTATGTATGTTTGTACTATGTATGTATATATGCTTATATGTATATGTGTGTATCTATCTCTATGAAGTAATTGTGTTCTGGTTGACCAGTAAAAGTAGTCACATTAGAGAAGGGATTGTGAACTATAGTTTTGCTGGGACACCTTTTCACAGAGTACCTTGAACCTGGGTTAGCTTTTCTAAGGATCACATGCATTAGATGGAGGCACCTTAGACACTGAAACTAGAAAAACAAATTGTTATTATCAGAATTTGTTTAAAAAAATTAAATCTTTTACTGAGCTGTAAATGCAATTAAAATTACAAAGCTGAACATATTGAAAAGTCATTCATGCAAGAGCCTATCATAATGTTTAATCACAATTTATTGTAATAGATAGTATTTTCCAAGCACAGGAACCTTCTCAAATGTAGCTACAAAGTGTTGCTGGAGGTATCTAACCTTGACTACTTCTCTAAAAATCTAAAGACTGAGTTTTCAGTGTCTGCATTATCTCAACTTTTTGGTTTTGTTCTTTATTTCTTTAAGATTATCCATCATAATTCATCCATTTATGTTTGTATTTGTTTAATTTATGACTTTTGTTTTTATGCCAAATTTATTTCCCCATGAAATAGCCTCTCACCTCCATTCTAATTAAACCCTTCCTTGTAACATAGAAAAATAATGTTGGCATAAGATCGAATACAGCACATTTTACACCCATAGTCTCCACCCCTCTATGGGAGGAAGGCAGGTGTATCTCCTTGTAAATCACCCTGACCAATAGTTCATCATACTTTATTACAGTATGCCAGCTTCTTGCTGTTTTTTTAAAAGATTATGTTACTGTTGCCATTTTTATGTTAGTTCTCCTGTTTCTTATCTCTCCTGTCTCATATCTGTCTGTACTACTTCATATAAATCTTTCTGTATTTCTCTGAATTCTTAATATTTGTCATCTCTTATATGATCTAAAAGTTTTGGGTCATTTTTGCCACATTAGTGCCCTTTCTATATGTATGAAGATATTTCTAATGAATAACCCACTACAAGTAAACAGAGAATCAATGGATTTCCTATGTAAAAGGGATCTGAGAGATGCTCTAGAATCCTCAGCCCTTCAGAATTCTGTGTCTTTCTAGGCTTGTCTCTTGGGTACTGCTTCCTATAAGATACCTGTCCTCATTCTCTAACTTCTTAATCTTCTTGTCTCTTTGAATGATATTGCATTTACTTATCTATTTAAATATATTTTAATAGAATGTAAGCTTGTTTGAGGACAGCATCAGCTCTCTCTCTCTCTCTCTCTCTCGGTATGTGTGTGTGTGTGTGTGTGTGTGTGTGTGTGTGTGTGTGTGTGTGTGTGCGTACAGTGTCTTGCATGTAGAACACTTCTAATAAGTGCTGGTTAAATCTACTCCAACCCTCTTATATTACAGATGGGGATACTAGTGTGGAGGGGTGTAATCAGCACTGTTTGGCATCAAGAACCTGGATTCAAATCCCATGTTGCACCTCATTCTCAGTCATCTGCATGAATCACTTCATAGCTTTAGGATCTAGTCTCCTCCTTTTTAAAATGAAGAAGTTGAAGAAGACTTCCGGATCTAAATCTGTGATCCTCTGCAGTCCAGGGAGGGTTACCCAAGGTCACCTGGTAGATTGGAACCTGGAAGTTCTCTTTCCTCTTGGCTCATTGATTTCTCTATCACATCCTGCTCACTCTTCTGAGCTGCTTTTCCTGTAATGTGATGGATTTGTGAGGATTTTTTGTCTCTCACCCAGTTCCCTGGAGACCAGGTGCTCACGTAAGGAGCCTGAACGGCCAGGATTGGTCTTTGGTTGCCATGGAGCATTTTCACCTCTCTGAGAAGCTACTTGGTCAGAAAGGAGATCAGATCCAGGATTCTGTGCTTAGGGACATGATACTCTGACAGGATGTTGGACCGGAAATTGTGGATGATCAGATTGGAATATTAATTAACATCGCCACCATGTGTTGGACAAGAAAGTGGAGATCTTAGAATCACATGTATATTAACTCAAAAGGACCTTGGAAACCATCTAGTCCATCCTCAAACCAAAGCACAGAAAGATGAAGGGGGTTTTCCAGGATCATGCAAATAGTGACATAGTCAGGATTGGAACCCAGTTCTCCTCATCCCCAATCCATCCAGTCTTCTTTCCCCTGTCTTCCCCTATCTTCTATCAGCTGGGATGCTTAAATTTTTTTTTATTAAAAACAGCATTGAGCATTGTTCCAGACTACTGAACCTGCTTAGCAACTTTTTGTGGGGGGCTTTACTTGAGATTTACAACAATATAGGAAGTTTCCCAGCAGTGACACTCTCTTTACCAGCACAGAGAAAACTCTACTCTGAAACTCACAGTCTTAGAGAATTGTGTGGTGGCACTTGGATGCCAAGGGATATGCCCAGGGCCACACAGGAAGCTTGAGTTAAAAGTGGGATTTGAATCTCTGTCCTCCTGATACACAGGCCAACTCTCTGTATAGGACATCAGTGGTGTCAAACTCATGAATTATGGACATCTCCAAAATCCAAAATATAACTGGGGAATGCTTAGCAAGAAATACAAATTACAAAAATGCTTAATGGGAAAAAAGTCTTTCCATTTGATTTCAATGAGGCTGATGACTTTGTGTAATTCTGTCCTATTTAAATCTAATTCACTTACAAGTCATCACTCTGTGACGTCATTGATCCTCTTTGAAAATGAAGGGTGAACAACAGCCAGCTACTGATAGTCCCATGGTTCACATTCTGAGTCATTCCATTGAGTGAAAAGCAGTTGAGGTAGTACATGGATGGAACAGATATGTAGGGCATTGTTTCCCCTATCCATGGAGAGAAAGATGCTTTTGTCAGATCCCACATTCTAAGCAGAGATTTAACTTGATTTATTCAATTCAACAAGTATTTTAAGGGGCCATTAAAATTTGTCCTCTCTGATATAATTTAATATCTTTGAGGGCAGTGATTGCCTTATTTTTATTTGGAGCCCCATTACCCATCACAATTTTTTATCACATCGTATCCGCACAATACATGCTTGTTGATTATGAACTTTTTTTTTTGACTTGATTTCTTCATCACACCCAGGCTGAAAGTGTGAAGGCTATTTGCTCCCACTACTGTTTGTCACAGAAACCTTGACCTGCTCTGTTTCTCACCTGAGCCAGTTCATGTCTCCTTAGGCAATCTGGTGGCCTCCTGCTCCTGGGGGCTCACCCTACTGGTTCCAAGCAATGCAGACCACCTGTAGCCTTATTCCAGCTCAGAACTTCTTGCCTCAAGTGCTCCACCAGTCTCAGCCTCCTAAGCCGTGGGGATTACAAGTGTATGCTTTTGTGTCCAGCAGATTGCCTACTATGTGCAAGATACGATGTCAAGCACTAGGAGGACAATAATGAAAACAAAATTAAACAAAAAAAACCACACCTCTGCCCTTCAGAATTTGTATTCTTTTTGGGGTTACAATGGTGGGAAAAGATAAGCAAAATGTTTTTGGAGAAAGGAGAGATACTACAGTATTATAAAGCAAAGCTTCCTTTGGAAGATGGCAGCCAAGCTGAGCCTTCGGAAGTTAGGAATTCTCAGAGACAGTGGTGAGGATGGAAGGCATTCCAAGTACAAAAACCTGAAGGTCAAATGTAGAATGCCAGGTCTGAGAAACTTTGCTGAATTCACCTGAAAAGGACAAATATAAAGGACAAGTAAAATGGGCAAAGGTCCTCAGAGCCTCTTCAAAGTAACAGACTTTACTCTGTACCCACCCTCCTGAAAGCAGATCCCTGGGCACCCATAGAATTTACCTGATGGGGATTTGATTGAAAGCTCATATGCTTTTTCCCCACCTGTGTAACCAAATGGTGAAAGACTCATACCATCATTTCCTCAAGTTTTTTTCCCCTTAAACCGGGAACTGGGACTAAAGAGAGTGCATGCAGTATACCCCAGAGATGCTTCTAGGGGTTTCTACTTGTTCTCCATTCAAAAGTGTGCCTATTTTCATATGTTATGAAGTCAGGGGAATGAGGAAAAAACAGGTGCAAAGAGGAGAAGTGTAGGCTGAGGAGGAAAAGCTAGAGAAGCAGAGGAGGAGAAAGCTTTTGTGTTGGTACTTGTCAGAGGATAGCTAATTTATATCATCAAAGATATAAATGGCTTTCAATTATGCACTGCGTGCATGTTGCAACTCTTAAATCAGCTTCTGTTTAATGAGAATGTTTGCCATGCAAACAGCATCATTTATATTAACACAGCACAGATAGATTGCACCTCCAATCCTAAGTATCTCAACCCTTTTCCTTTCTCCGAAGAATGGCTGCTCAGACAGTACTGGAAACAGGTTGTTTGGTCCACTAAAGGTAAAAAGAGTGACAAGCAGAAGCATGCTTGAACAATCAGTTGGCTCACCTTGAACCTATGCTGAATAAATAGAGACATCAACAGGTGGGCTGATAAGAACAGTGGCACCCCTGGCATCACAAACCATGCTCGCTGATGTGGAAACATGCTCCTCTTTGAGCTACCCTCAGCTTGTTTTGCCTTCTGAACCCAATTTGCCAATAGGGAAAAAAGAAACATTGAGATCAAGGAGCTCTTTTCAGGAGAGAAGTGACCCAGAAACATCTGAGAACTGCCCCCCGTGTGAGATAAAAGGGATGTTGAGTCACAGGGTTGTGCACCTGTCTTCTGTGACGGCTCTGTGAATAATGGATGTTGATGGGAATGATGTCCACACTGTGACACATGGCCTAAGCAGCTGACAGAGAAATATTGAGCTCTGCCAACTCCTCACAAAGGAAGGAATTGAAGTGAGTTGGAGGCCTGACGTTTTCTACTTTGGCATTGATTAAGAGCTAATAAAGGATTTCTTCAGAAACACGAGCAGTGCTTCAGTAATCTGCTAACCCACTGTTTGTCATGATGATGGCAGAAGCTGGCAATGTGAAGCTCCAAAGGTGGGAATGTGGACTCTGCTCATCCTTTTGGAGAGTCAGATGGACATTTCAAACCTTAAAGCCTTGGTATGGTAGTGTTCTGTCAACATGGGAAACCCCAAGGATGCACATACATGGTGAAACATGTTACTTTGTGGGCCTGATCTCTAACAAGAGAAATGAGTTTTCTGGCTGACAATCACTCTAGAGAAATATCATTGCTCTTTGATACAGAAAATTGGAATGTTATATTATTATACATATTATATATTATTATTATATGATCAGCAATACTTCAGTGAATTGAATAAACACCAAAATGATCATCCTAAAATAGATAACTAGCTCCCTATTACCTCCATGATCACATATACAATTTTCTGTCTAGCTTTTAAAGCCCTTCATAGACTGGACCTCTCCTACCTTTCTAGTTTTCTTATAGCTCCCTCCCTCTTATACGCTCCAGTACCTCTCTGGCTTCTTTATTGATTTTCCCTGAAAATGTTCTCCATCTCCCAAATTCTTGCATCTTCACTTGCCTTCTCTCTCTCTTCCTTTTAGCCTCTGGGCTGTCCTGGATTCCTTCTCAGTGAGATGCCAAAGATATTATCCTTTTTGCATAGCAGATAAAGAAGAAAAACATAGGACCTCATTACAGCTTGCTGACATACTTTTAAAAGTACATTTTTGTCATTGTTTGGTGGGTCTAGATGCTACTAAGAAGTAGCATTTATACAGTACTTTAAGATTTGTAAAGCACTTTACAAACATTAGCTCATTTTATCCTCACAACAACCAGGAGAGGTAAGTGCTATTATTATACCTGTTTTATAGCTTAGATTACTGAGGACAAAGAGGTTAAGTGAACCTCCTAGGCTCATACAACTAGTGGGTAGATGAGACAGGATTTGAATTCAGATCTTCATGATTTTGAGTCGTTCATTCTACCCACTGCACAACCTAGGTTCCTCAGAAATATATGACAATATACATGATAAATTGGACCTATCAGAAATGATGGTGCTCACCAGGGACATTAATATGACATGAAAAATGGGTCAAAGAGACAGACCAAGAAGTAATGAAGGGTGAGAATCTTTGGAAAGGGAAACAATCATACTCCAGAATCAAAGAATGTCTGATTTGGAAGAGACTTCAAGGGCCATGAAGTCTAACCTATACCTGGCCAAGAACTCCCTCTATGGCATCCTACTAAGGAGACACCCAGGTTTGTTTTAACATTTGTGATGAGAGAAAAGCCTCTCCCTGCTGATGCATCCCACAGACACGAGTAATTGTATGTCTTTTCATCCCTTTCAATTTCAAAGGCCAATTTCAATTTCACACTTTAATTGATTACTTAGTGAACCAAAAAATATGTATCCTGACTTTTTTCTTCTGTGTTCTTTCTTTTGTTTTTTCCTTTTTTTGGCAGTGATGAGACACTAATATGACCTGACTAACCTAAATTAATCATTTAATTTACACATTACATAGTATGTGATGAAGCTAGAATTCAAAGTCAACATCAATCTTCGCATTATCTCAACCATGGTTGAAATGTCAATTACTATCTTAATAATGCATATTTACATTGATTCTCTAAATATTTTTCAGAGAAGAGATGAAAAGGGTCCTCTCAATGCAAAACAACAAGCAATAAAAGAAGGCATAACAATGTTGAATGAATCGTGGTCTTTAAAGACAAGATATATCCTGATGTCACAAATAGAATAGGAGTTGGGGCTATCTCCAAATTTACCAAAAAAAATGAGAAGTCACCAGTTTGAGGCTTTGAGACCTACACTGGTACCTGATAAGAAGTAGCAGCTGGTTAGGTGGTAAAAAAAATAGGGAAGAATAATGGAAAGAACACTGAATATAGAGTCAAAAGTCCAGGAATCTGGTAGGACCTACTGCCCAGGACTGCCAGGAGGAAAGAGTCTTGTAAAAAATGCAATCTTAAGCTGATTTGCTTATTATCACTGTTATTATGGTACCCGTTACTGCCATGAATGCTGCATGACAAACTGAGAATACTGAACTTCCTTGAAATGGTAGCAACAACAACAAAAACAAATCTTTCTCTATAGTCCCAAAGCCAAAAATTTCAGATTTTCTATGCAAGTACTACAGACCATGGGACTCATCAGATGGTGGCCCGTGAAATCAAAGTGCAAGGTGTGAGCATGCATTGGGGCAGCATCTACTTAAAATTACTTCTTTTTAGGTCCTCTGAGTCCTCTTTTTACCAAACCAAACAGGATGATACATTAACTAAAAGCAATAAACAAAAGAATGGGGTAACTTTAAACCTTCCTGCCACCCTATACATCCTCTTTCATATATATATATGTATATATATGTATGTATGTATACACACACATGCGCATATACATGTATATACACATATATGTATGTATGTATGTATGTACATATGTATATATATGTGTGCCTTGTTTTTACATTACCTTTACAGATGACTCTTGATCCTTGAGGTCTCTTGGAAAAAGGTAAAGCATTTAAGAAAAACTAATGATGCAGTGATTTCATCTGAAAGTGCAAACAATATTTCAAATATGCAGCACTCCCTCTAACTTATCTATTTTGAAAAGTAGAAATTTCTTTTCTTTTCCTCTCAACCTCAACCTATTGATAAAGAACAAATTTATTATAACAAATATGCATAGTCTAGGGAAACAAATTCCCTCAGTGTGTGTATACAAAGTGTGTCTATATCTCATTTTATCTCATCATGTTTATAAAACTTTTGAGGTACTTTGATTTTTGTGTTATTGTTATTGGATAAATCATTCTGGTTCTGCTCATTTCATTACTCAACAATTTATAGAAGTCCTCAAATTGTTGATTTGTAAAATATTGATGGTATAGCATAAATTGTTCATCTGATTTTACTTATTTCACTCCTGATCATTTTATAGAAATCTTTCTTTGTCTTTTTTAATCACTTATTTCGTCCTGTTTTCTAACACAATAGCAGCCCATCTTTTTTATTTACCATAGCTTATTTAGCCATTCCTCAATTGATGGACATCTCCTTGGCTTCTAGGTATTTGCCACCACAAAAAGAGCTGTTACAAATATTTTTTGTACATTAAAAACAATTCATTTTTCTTTGATCTCTTTTGAGTATGGAGCTAGTTTAGTACAGCTGTGTCAAAGGACGTGATCTATTTATTTTGTTTTTTACATATAATACCAATTATTCTTTCCAGAATGATTGTGCCAATTCACAAGACAACTGGTAGTGTATTAATGTTTCTCTTTTCCCTTAGCTCCTCCAATAATTATAATTTTTTTGATTATTTTTTCCCACCTTGCTGTGAGGTGGAATCTTAAAATTGTTGCATTTTTATAATTAGTAGACTCTACAATGGACATCAACAGGTGATCAATATAATAATCAGATTGATTATATACTTTGAAGTCAATGGTGGAGAATCTCAATACAGTCAGTTAAAACAAGACCCAGAGCTCACCATCCTTTGAGAGTGAATTTCTTATTACAAAATTCAGACTTAAATTGAAGAAAGGTGGGAAGACCATCAGACCATATAGGTGTGACATAACTAACATCCCTTATGAATATGCATGCAAATGACAAATAGATTGAAAGGATTAGATCTGGTAGACAGAGTGCCTGAAGAACTATGGACAGGGGTTTGTGATATTGTACAGGAAGCAGCAGCAACAACAAAAAACTCAAAGAAAAATAAAGGCAAGAAAGCAAAATGACTGTCTGATGAGATTTTACAAATAGTTGAGGAAAGAAGGAAAGCAAAAGAGGTAAGGAGAAAGGGGAAAGCAAATTCATTTGAAGGTAGAATTCCATAGAATAGCAAGGAGAGAAAAGGTTTTCTTAAATAAGCAATGTAAAGAAATAGAAGAAAACAATAGAATGGGAAAAACAATAGATTTCTCCAAGAAAATTAGAGTTACCAAGGGAATTTTTCATGCAAAAATTGGCATGATAAGAGCTAAAAATTGCAGGGACTTAACAGACCTATGTCTCTTAAACTCTTAAAAGGTTAGGAACAGGTGGCAAGAATAACCAGAAGACCTATACAGCATATCACTGAAAATCATGATAGTATAGTTACTGATCTAGAGTCAGACATCTTAAAGAATGAAATCAAGTGGGCTTTAGGAAGTATTATTAACAATGAGGTTAGTGGAGGTGATGGAATTCCAACCGAGATATTTAAAGTCCTAGAAGATGATGCTTCTAAAGTGCTGTACTCAATATGGCAGCAAATTTGAAAAACTCAACAGTGGCCACTGGATTGGAAAAGATCAGTTTACATCCTCATCCTGAAGAAGAACAATGCCAAAGAATGTCCAAATTAATAAACAATCGCACTTATTTCACATGCTAGCAAGATTATCCTTAAGTTTAGCAAGCTAGACTTCAGCAATATGTGTACTGAGAACTACCAGAGAAGCAGGCTAGTTTTTGAAGAGGCAGAGGAACTAGGGACAAAACTGTCCGCATTTGCTGGATTATGGAGAAAGCAAGGGAGTTCCAGAAGAAAAAAAAATCTGCTTCTGCTGCATTGACTACACTAAAGCCTTTGATTGTATAGATCATAACAAAATGTGACAAGTCCTGAGAAGGGAGTATCAGATCATCTTACTTGTCTCCTAAAGAACCTATATGCTGGCCAAGAAACAATAGTTAGAACCACACATGCAACACATTATTGGTTTAAGATTGGAAAAGGGGTATGAGAGGGTTACACATTGTCACCTTATTTACTTAACTTATGCATGACTTAACATCATTCAAAATGCCAGGTTGGATGAATTGAAAACCAGAAATAAGGTAGTTCATTGAAATATTAACAATATCACGTATGTAGATGGCAGAAAGTAAAGAAGAATTAAGAAGCCTCTTGATGAGGCTGAAAGAGGAGCACCTAAAAGTTGGCTTAAAGTTAAGCATTAAAACACAAAGAACTAAGATCTTGGCAACTGGACTCCTCACTTCCTGGCAAATGGAGGGAGAAGAAATGGAGGCAGTATCGGATTTGATATTCTTGAACTCAAAGATCACTGCAGACAATAACTGCAACCATGAAGTTAAAAACTACACCTTAGAATAAAAACTGTGGCAACTCTGGACAGCATACTGAAAAACAGAGACATCATCTTGCCAGTAAAAGTCCATATAGTCAAAGCTATGGTTTTTCCAGTGGCAATATATGACAGTGAGAGTTGGACCATAAGGAAAGCTGAGCATCACAGCATCCAGTGCTTTTAGATTGTGGTATTGGAGAAGACTTTTGAGAGTCCCTTGGAGAGCAAGGAGATCAAATCAATCAATACTTAAAGAAATTAATTCAGGCTGCTCACTGAAAGGTCAAATATTTTAAGCTGAAGCTTAAATATTTTGACCACATAATGAGAATACAGAACTCACTGGAAAAGACCCTGATGCTGGGAAAGATTAAAGGCAAAGGAAAAGGGGATAAATAAGATAGATAATTTTATGGAAGCAATGAGCATGAATTTGGACAACATTTGGAAGATGGTGTAGGATAGGAGGGCCTGATATTCCATAGTCTATGGATCATGAGGAGTTGGACATGACTGGAAGACAACAACAGTAACAATTTCACATGGATATAGATAATGTGGATCTCTTCCCTTAATAATTACCTTTTCATATCCTTACAGTAATTATTAGTTGGGGAATGATTGGTCCTTTCTTTTATAAATCTCAAATAATTCCTTATGAACCTTGGAAATGAATCTTTAATCAAAGAAAATTGTTGAAGAGATATTCCTCACTTTTCCTCCATTAAATCATGGTTTCATTAGTTTTGTTCATATAAAACTTTTAAATTTTAAGTAATCAAAAGTATTCATTTTATATTTTATGATCTTCTTTGTTCTTTGTTTGGTAAAGAACTTTCCCCTAATTCATAAATTTGATAGCTACTTTTTCCATTTTTCTCTACATTTACTTATGGAATAGATTTTGATATCTAGGTCATGGATCTATTTGTAATTTAACATCAAAGAAAGTATGAGGTACTGGTCTAAATCTAATTCATTCCATAATGTTGTCCAATTTTCCCTGAAGTTTTGCCAAATAGTGAAGCTTTATCTCAGTAGCTGAAATATTTGGTATATTTGCTTCTGTCTAGGATTAACCAACTCTGTTCTACTAATCAATTTCTTTGTTTCTTTAAAATAGACCAAATTATTTTTAGTGATCACTGCTTTGTGATATAGATTGAAATCTGGCACTGCCAGACCCCTTCATGTCCACTTCTTTTCATTATTTCTCTTGAGATGAGTGTTCCTCTTTATGAAATTTGTAAATCCTGAATTCCTGGCAAAAGTCCAACTGTATCATAATATATATCTATGCAATATGTTGTTTTTAGTATCTTCTAATAACTCCATTTAGACTTTTAGTGTCTATGTTCATTAGAGGAATTGCTTTATAGTTTTCTTTTTCCGTTTTGATTCTACTTAGATTATATATCAAGGCCATATCTGTGTCATGGAAAAGATACTTTCTTTTGCCATTTTTGTAAATAACACATACAATTGTGAAATTAGTTGTTCTTTCAAAGTATAGAATCTGCTTGTGAATCCATGGGATCCTGTTTCTTTTTTGTTCTTTTTTACACCCTTTGGAAGTTCATTCTCCCATACTTAAATGAGCATACATAAATCCATGTGGTTCAATTTATGCTTCTAGGTTTGAATCTAACTAATATTTCCCTCTTCCCTCAAAGGTACCACTTGCTGCTTCCCTAAAGTGCTATCAATGTCAAATTCTGAGCTGATTTTAACTGCTGAAGTGTGAAATGTTGATGTCATCTATTGGGCTACTTTTTCTGCTATGTTACCACCTGCGGGCTCTCTATTGATCTACTTTGAACAGGAGCTGGTTCCCCGTGGAATTGAATTTATTAAGTAGACTTCTCATTACAGGGGAATGGTGATATCCCTTTGAAAAAATAGCCCATAGATTGGAGGATAATTCAGCTCAGCTATTTTGTGAGTCAGACCCACAGCCACACCCATTCAATGCAATGAATTTCTCTCAGATAAAATGTCATGTAAAAATCCCTTTGTTTTTCTCCTTCTCTCTCCAATATATCTACATGACAATTCCCTCATTTCATACTGGTATTTGGCCTATAGCAAATAAATTCTATTTGACTCAAATAGTACCCTTGATAGGTTCATGAAAATTACCCTAGAGGGGGCTTTCAGGAAGACTGGATGAGGCATGAGAGAGGGACAGTGTTTGCTCTGAATTTCTCTGAGTCTACATAGATCACTCCTCTCTCTACTCAGATGTCAATTTTAAGCAGAAATAAAGAGATGATCTTCTTCCCAGCAACATCTGCCATGTTTGGATAATTCTCTACTACTTAAACTATATACACTGAGGCTAAATGATGCCAAAACTGCAATAATACTAAAGAGAGATATTGTTCAACACTATGAAAATAGATTCCAGCAGGAACAATCAGATAGGTCAATGCCTTATTATAAAATAAGGAAAACAAAAAATAATGTGCTGTGAGGGAATTTATAAAAATAAATTATATGCAATAATTTTCGTGTACTATGACATAATACTGTGCTGAAATTAGAAATTACGCATGAACTCCTAGAAACTCATGAGGTATTTATTCCTAATGATTTGCATAACTTATCTTCACTAGAATAGTCAATGCAGAATTGCTAGATATTATTTTGAAACATGATTAATAATGATTCATTTTATACAATTACATTGTCCCCCCAAAATCCATCCAATGGTTTTGGGGCTAGGAAACCTGAGTTCAGGTACCACCTCAGCTACTCACTATCTAACCTCTTTACTTGCACTTCCTCTTGGACATTTCAAGCTACATCCCATAGACATCTTAAATTCAACATGCCCCAAACTTGTTATCTTTCTACCAAAAACTGGGAATTAAATGCACTTCCCTTAAGACTTCAAATTCATGGTTCTTGTGACAGCCTCATGCAGCTTCAGCTAACCACATTGGCCAATCTTTTATTTGTTTTGAAAATTTGCCTTGCTTACTGATTTCCCCACCAAATTGCTTTATTTACTCTCCCTTAGTTACTTTGACTTGCCAACAACTTCCTGCTCAAATTTTTATTCAAGACTGCTCTTCAATCACTTTTGATCCTCACTCCAAGCCTTTCTTCTGCATCTCAAGTTTCTTCATCTCACTTTCAGCTTGACTTCAGGTTCTCCTCAATATCTCCTCCACAAAATTGCATTTCTGACCTCTCTCATATTCCAAGATTATGAAAAATTTCTCCTTATCTAGGTAAAATTTTTATTTTCTTTCCAACTTATTTCCCTCTGGTCTTCTTTAAAGTAGCCAACACTACAATCTCAATCTGTGGGGTTTCCCCCTATATTCCCACTTGATTTCTCCAAAATTTTCCCTGGTAAAATTGAATTTCTGACTTTTCTCATGAGTCAAGATTTCTTCAAATAAGCTTCACAGTTTCCTTCTCCTTATTCTGCTCAAGACTTCTCTTGCTTCTTCTGTAGCCTTCTCCCATGAAAGTAGGAAGCAGAAAGATGAATGTACATGGATAATAAAATTATACCCCCCCACATAAATATATAAAATGCCACGTCAGGAGTAAGATGACATTAACTATGGGTGAGAGGAAGGGTAGGTGAGTCCTGAAAGGCCTCATCTAGGAAGTGGCACTTGAGCTGTGTCTTGAAGGAATTTGGAGGCGGGGGTGTCTAAGAAGCAGAGGTGATAATGAAATGAATTTTAAAGTGGAGAAATATCTATGCAAAGGCAGGGAGGTGGAAGATAATGTGTCAGCACACAGGGAACAGCTGACTATACAATCAGACTGGGAAAGAGATTCAATGACCAAATGCATAACACTACATACATTTTCATACATAACCAAAGAGGGGATTTGTTTTGCAGGACTGTGTATATTTGTTATGTTTTTTCTTTCTATTTTTGTTGTTTAATTTTGAGATAAGTGGGAGATAGAGATAATACATATGAGTAAAACAAAAATAAATGGACTCTTTTAAAGAAAATAATACAAATTAATAAGTTTACATTCTCTTGTAAATGTATTTATTTATTAATCTTTTACCATGTGAAACTCATAGAATTGCCATGTTTTTGTTTCCCAGTAACGTTTTTTTGGCTCTTTCTCTCTCTCTGTACACACACACACACACACACTCACACATACACATATATAAGTGATCTGATCTGAAATATTCCCAGTGAAACACTGTGGACTCAGATGCTGAAATGTCTTGTAAATCATTCTGTTCTAATACAATTAAGTCTTATTGGAATCTTTTAGTTTCCTTTTTGCTGAAGGATAGCTCAAGGTGATTAATAATAACACAACACTGGGAAAACATTGAGGTCTTTATGTATTCACAAAAGGCAAATCTCATTCAAAATTGTCTGTAAAAAAATAAAGAAGGATTGAAATACGAAAAACTTCAAAGTTGAATTAAAATATTCACACTTAAATTTTTTGAATGGGATATTCTCAAATAGTTTTAAAAACTTAAGATACCCTTATATTTTCCATGAGTGAAAGTTTTAGAGATAAAATATCTATTTCTATTTATTTATTTAGATCTTTAATTGATATATTTTGTATAACAGCCTCAAAGCTGCTGTCAGGTTCACTTCTCTGAGAAGTAGGTAGTACTATTACCAAAGTTTAGGGATAACCTGGAGAGTAACTATCTGAAATCCATGGAGGTTAAGTGACTTGTCCAAGGTCATAGAATTAGTAAGTTCCAGAATGGGGGACTTAAAAGGTGGTTGGTTATTGTCCTTTGTCTTTGAAGAGGACCTAAATGATATCATCATGATAAAGTGAAATTTCAGTGTGTCCGACTGTCGCTGATCAGACCATACAAACTCATAATGCTCTACAAGAGGTTGGGCACAAATAGTCCATGGGAACATTTGGGGTGAATATCCCAAATTTGCTCATCCTGCATTTACTTTATGCTGTCTCAATTCTGGTTTGCTCAAAGAGCACAGCACCCTTTCTATGTGGGCATGCCATGCTGAGCGGTCCTGTGCCAGTGTCTCCCATGTTGCACAGTCAAATCCAAAATTCTTAAGAGAGACCTTGAGAGTGTCCTTGTGTCATTTCTTCTGGCCACCATGTGATCACCTGCTCCATGTGAGTCCTTCATAAAATAGTCTTTCTGGCAAGCATACATTTTACATTTGAACAACGTGGCCAGCCCATTGGCATTGTGTTCTCTGAAGCATAGTTTGAATACTTGGCAGTTCAGCTTGAGCAAGGAATTCAGTGTCTGGTACCTTATCCTGCCAGGTGATCCTTAGAATCTTTCTAAGACAGTTCAAGTGGAAATGATTCAGTTTCCTGGCATGGTGCTGGTAGACTGTCCATGTTTCACAAGCATATAACAATCAGGTCAGCACAATGGCTCTGTAGACCTTCAGTTTAGTAGTCAGCATAATACCTCTTCTCTCCCAAACTTTTCTTTGGAGTCCCCCAAACACTGAGCTAGCTCTGGCAATGTGTGCATCAACCTCATTGTCAATGTGTATATCCTTGGAAAGTACACTACCAAGGTAAGTGAACTTATCCACAACATTCAAAACTTCCCCATTTGTTGTAATTGATGGTTTCACATATGGATGGTGTGGTGGTGGCTGATGGAGCACCTGTTCTTTCTTGGTGTTAATTATTAGACTAAAATTAGTAAGGCAGCAGAGAGTTGATCCATACTTTGTTGCATCTCAGCTTCATCTGCAAACAGAAAATCATGCACCAACACTCCCTCCACTTTGGTCTTGGCTTGTAGCCTTTTCAAATTGAGGAACTTGATATCAGTAGTTGACCCTGATGCTGTGTTCATCCTCATTGAAAACATTTGTCAACATGGCTCAAAACATCATACTAAAAAGCATGGGAGCAAGCACACAGCCCTGTTTCACTCAGTTGGTGACTGGGAAGGCGTAAGAGCTTTCTCCATCATCCAGAACCCAGGCAAACATGCCATCATGAAATTGACATAAAATATTGATGAACTTCTCTGGGCAACCAAATTTTGACATAATTTTCCATAAGCCCTCATGACAAAGGCCATAGTCAGATATACAAACATAGTGTATATACCTCTGTTCTGCTCCTGGCATTTCTGCTGGAGTTGTGGGGCAGCAAACACCATATCGACTGTTTCTCAGCCCTTTCTGAAGCCACATTGACTCTCAGGTATATGACCATCTTCCTGGTGAAGGATCAGCCTATTAAGGAGGACTCTAGCAAGAATTTTGCTAGCAATGACTAAGAGAGAGAGCCCCTGTTATTGCCACAGGACAATCTATTCCCTTTATCCTTACAGAAATGGACAATGGAGGCATCCTTGAACTCCTGAGGGATAACGTCCTCTTGCTATATAACCTGGAAAATTTCAGTCAGCTTTTGTATGAGCAATGGTCCCCTTACCTTGTAAATCTCAGCTGGAATAGAATCAGCATGAAGTGCTTTGCCACATGAAAGGAGCCTAATGGCCTTCAAAATCTCTTCTTCAGCTGGAAGTTTAGCTAAGGAGGGATTGATTTCAACCTGAGGTAAATGGTCGGTGGCCTCAGCATTGATTGATGATGATCTGTTGAGAACACTATGAAAGTATTCAGCCCATCTCTCTAGCATCATGTTGTTATCACTAATCTATGTGGCTCCATCATCACTGAGTAGTTTTTTGGTCCGTAAAGAGCTGTCAGGGAATCACAAAAGTGCTTTGGATTGTTACTATCAGCAAAAACTGAATTTCATCTGCCTTCTTACTGAGCCAGGAATCCTGCATCTCTCTGAGTTTTGCTTGTACTTTGCTTTTGATGTTATTAAATGCTGCCTTATTAGAGGTGGATGAACTATATTGCTGCTAAATCCTGTGGAGTTCTCATTTTTCATTTTGCAGCTTCTGAATTTCCCCATCATTTTCATCAAATCAGTATTGGTGTTTGTGAGTGTTCTGGTCCAGATGAGCAAACGCAGTGCTGTACACCAAATCTCTGAATGCTGCCCACTCTTTTTCTGCTCCACTGTTGCCAACTGTGTCTTGACAAGTCAACAATAAACCATTCTCTCAGAGAAGAGCTCTAATTTGTTGACATTAATTCTTCTGGTAGTCATTTTGCCTTGGGGGCAGTGCTTGTGATGAATGTGAATATTTAGCTTGGAAAGGATAAGTCTATGATCAGTTCAGCAGTCTACACCACACATTGCCTTTGTCACTCTCACATCTTGTCTGTCTCTTCTTACAATCACATAGTCTATTAGATGCCAGTGTTTGCTGTGAGGGTGCATTCATGAAGTTTTATTGCATTAAGGTAAACAGAAGACTGTTGGTGATGAGAAGATCGTGTGATTCACAAGTCTTCAGCAGTAAATGACCGCTGCTGTTACTGTTTCCAACTCCATTCCTCCCTAGTACTCCCTGCCAAGTCTGGTAGTCTGAACCTATTCTAGCACTAAAGTCACCCAGAATTATAAACTTGTCCTCTTTTGGCACATTGATGATAAGTGTCTCTAGGTCTTCACATTTTTCTTTGACTTCATCAGGGTTTGTCATGGAGGGAGCATAGGCACTGATGATGGTGGCATGGCGTTTTCCTGCAAGTGGCAATTGCATTGTCATGAACCTGTTATTCACTCCTTTTGGCAGGCATACCAGCTTACTGATTAGGTTAGTTTTGATTGCAAAACCCATTCCAACTTCACAGTGCTCACCTTCACTGCATCTGCTCCAGAAAAAGGTGTATCCATCTTCAACTTCAGTAAGCTGGCCTTCATTTGACAAACTTGTTTTATTCAGAGCTGCTATTTGGATACTTTAACTGTTGAGCTCTCTTGCAACAAGAACAGTTCTTCTTTCAGGTCTACTGAATTTTGTGTTGTCTATTAGTATGTACACATTACACATGCTGATGGTGAGTGGAATCATCTTTGCAGATGTTTTTGTACATTTTTTTTGTGTTTTGACCGCATAATGGGATTCCCCGCCTGTCATGGTAATCAGGCCAGGATTGGGTAAGCAGGCAATTTTTAGGGCACCTTTTCTAGTCCCCTTCCTCACACCAGGAGGTGAGCAGTGTGATCCTTAAAAGGTTGCTCAGATGCCCAGGGGACTGCCGAATCCCACTGCTATTCCGAGTGAGAAACAACCCTATGGCCTGGGCTGCCTGTGTGCAGGGTTTTGACTACAGCTCCCAGTGTATCCGCACCTCCTGCTTCATCACTTGCCTGTTACCATAGGACTTTGAGGCATAATAGTGAAATAGTATGGGTGATGTCTTTTGATTCCTATATAAGTTGTATTTAAGTGAGGTAGAGTTGCACAAAGTTGTCAACCTCACTCTCTCCTCTAGAGTCATCATAGTCCTGTGGCAGGACAGAGTCAAGATAGCTGGTGATGCCTCAGGATGCAGTGGATGACTTTGGTGTCTTCAGTGTTTAATCAAGCTCTAAGCACTCCACATTGCCTGCTTCATCTGCCTTCATGGCCATTGGAACAAATTGTTCTCATCCGCCCATTCCACCAGATGAAGTATTCACATGCTTGGGGTAGACACCCCCCTAACTGACCAATGGGTTTGAGAATGCTTGGTTAACCTCAACCTGATTTGGACCATCTATTGAGATGGTTTACTGGAGTGTGGCCATTGCTCATGCTTCTGCTTCTTGGAGCCACAGATTAGAGTTAGGTGGAACAGGTGGAAAGAACCCTGAAAAGGGGTCAGCAGCCATCATGCTAAAGGTAGCGGTCCTCCCTGAACCCACCCTACACACCTGATCCTCCCTGAACACACCCTATACCCTACCCTCTCTTACAATTGTTTTTATAAGACCAGAAATTCCATAATATCTCTTTTCTTCCTTCCCAGAGAATAAAAAAATGAGAGGAAAAAAAATTTTAATATTTAAATATGCATTTCCCCACATTTTCCATATTCACAATCCTGCAGTTGCAAAGAAGGAGAGATTTGTTTTCCTCTTTCTCCTATGGAGCCTGTTTATTACATGCAGCTACATTTCCATCTTTCTTTTCTTCTTTAAATTTGTGTTTCCCCAGTAATTGTGCGTATTCTTTTCTTGGATCTACTTATTTGACTTTGCATCAGTTAATGTAATTTTCTCATGTTTCTCTTTCTCATATTCTTGATTCTTATAGCAATATTCCATTACATTCATGTATTATAATTCCCTAATTGGTGAGCATCTATTTTGTTTCTAGTTCTTTGCTACAGCACAAATCTTGCTATAAATATTTGGAGTATATGCATATAGGCCATTCTTTTTATCATTCATCCTTTTGGGAGTATATCAAAACATTTTTAGCTCAGTCCCAATTAGAACAAATAATCAATCCACTGAATTGCTCAGATGTATTTGAATTCACACTATTTGAACTTATATAAAACATGATAGTTAGTTCCATCCCCATAGATGGAATGTGAATTTGAATAAAATACCTACCTTGAAGTATTCTTTATTCACAATAGTTAGGACCTAGCTCTACTATAGATTAAGGCACAATTGTTGTGGATTGTTCCAAGCAAACCATAGTCATATTCAACATTGCCAAGACAACTGCATGTAAAAGTTTATCCAGTGTAAGTCAATTGCCATCATGAAGAGAATAAAAGATTCTAAAAAATCTAGATAAGAGAACAATCAATTTCTTCATTAAGAAAAGAAATATAACAGTCCAGTTTAACACAAGTGTAGAATAGAAACTCATTTGTAGAATCTCATAGAGAAGGATTGTGGAAGATTATGAATAATTTCTTGTGTAACTATGATAAGCAATGAAAAGAAATACATGGAAAAAAAAGTCTGGTAAAAGATACAACTAAAGGAAGTCATTCTGGTGGCACTGGAGAATGAAACTGGAAGGAGGATAAGAAATAGATGAAAGATGGAAAGGATCTGTAAAGATTTTGTAACAAACACTTTTCACCAGAAAGAACTCTTTTCACCAAAGCAGAGCAGGAATATTAAAGTAATATTTCAAGAAGATTATTTTATCTACAATATGAAAGATAAATTGGAAGGAACCACTCAGAAGCCTCATACTAAAATGGGCATGAGATGATGAGGATTTGCAGTAAGGCTTCTGTGGTGGGAAGCAAATAGAAGGGGATGAGTGGATCCCACCTAAGACATGAAATCATATAATCCTGGAACCTGCAGGGACTTTTCTTTTTTTAATGTTTATTTATTTATTTTTAGTTTTTACCACAAAATTTTGAATTCCAAATTTTCTCCCCATCTCTCCCCTTCCCCCAACTCAAAATGCCTTGAATACTGATTACCCCTTTCCTCAATGTGCCCTCCCTTCTATCATACCCTTCCCTTTGCTTATCCCCATCTTCTCTCTTGTCTTGCAGGGCAAGATAAATTTCTATACCCCATTACATATATTTCTTATTTCTCAGTTGTATGCAAAAACAATTCTCAACATTCATTCCTAAAACTTTGAGTTGCAATTTCTCTCCCTTCCTTGCTTCCCACTCATCCCCACTGAGACAGCAAGCAATTCAATATAGGCTATATATGTGTAGTTTTGCAAACAACTTCCATAATAGTCATGTTGTGTAAGACTAACTATATTTCCCTCCATCCTATCCTGCCCCCCATTTCTTCTATTCTCTCTTTTGATCTTGTGTCTCCCCAAAAGGGCTTACTTCTAACTGTTCCCTCCTCCCATTTGCCCTCCTTTCTGTCCCCCCCCCACCCTACTTATCCCCTTCTCCCCTACTTTCCTATAGTGTAAGATAAATGTTCATACCAAATTGAGTGTGCATGTTATTCCCTCCTTAAGCCAAATGTGATGAGAGTATGCTTCACTTTTTCCCTCTCACTCCCCTTTTCCCCTCCATAGAAAAAGCTTTTTCTTGACTCTTTTATGAGAGATAATTTGCCCCATTCCATTTCTGCTTTTCTCCTCCCAATATATTCATCTCTCATCCCTTAATTTTATTTTTTAGATATCATCCCTTCTTATTCAACTCATAATGTATATGTGTGTGTGTGTCTGTGTAATCTCTCCAACTACCCAAATACTGAAAAAAGTTTCAAGAAGTACAAATATTATCTTTCCATGTAGGAATATAAACAGTTCAACTTAATAAGTCCCTTGTGATTTCTCTTTCCTGTTTACTTTTAAATGTTTCTCTTGATTCTTGTGTTTGAAAGCCAAATTTTCTATTCAGCTCTGGTCTTTTCATCAAAAATGCTTGGAAGTCCTCTATTTCATTGAATGATCATTTTTTCCCCTGAAGGATTATACTCAGTTTTGCTGGGTAGGTAATTCTTGGTTTTAAATCTAGTTCCTTTGACTTCTGAAATATCATATTCCAAGTCCTTCAATACCTTAATGAAGAAGCTGCTAGATCATATGTTATCCTGATTGTATTTCCATAATACTCAAATTGTTTCTTCTTGACCCTATCTACAATACTCCCAGGAGTTTCTCTTTTCAGATCTCTTTCAGGAGGTGATCCGTGGATTCTTTCAATATTTATTTTGCCCTCTGGTTCTAGAATATCAGGGCAATTTTCCTAGATAATTTCATGAAAGATGATGTCTAGTCTTTTTTTTTTATCATGACTTTCAGGTAGTCCCATAATTTTAAAATTGTCTCTTCTGGATCTATTTTCCAGGTCAGTTGTTTTTCCAATGAAATATTTCACATTATTTTCCATTTTTCATTCTTTTGGTTTTGTTTTGTAGGTTAATAGTTTTTCATAAAGTCATTAACTTCCATCTCCTCTATTCTCATATTTAAAGAACTATTTTCTTCAGTGAGCTTTTGAACTTCCTTTTCCATTTGGCTAATTCTGCTTTTTAAAGCATTCTTCTCTTCTTTGGCTTTTTGGACTTCTTTTGCCAATTGAGTTAGCCTATTTTCAAAGGTGTTATTTTCTTCAGAATTTTTTTTGGATCTTCTTTAGCAAGCTGCTGACTCACTTTTCATGATTTTGTTGCATTGCTCTCATTTTTCTTCCCAATTTTTCCTCCACCTCTCTTACTTGATTTTCAAAATCCTTTTTGAGCTCTTCCATGGTCTGAGACTATTGCATATTTATTTTGGAGGTTTTGAATGCAGAAGCCTTGACTTTTATGTCTTCCCCTGATATTAAACATTGTTATTCCTCATCTGAAAGGATGGAAGAAAATACCTGTTCACTAAATGTAGCCTTATACAGTGTTTTTTTTTTCCCTTTTGTGGGCATTTTTCCAGTCAGTTACTTGACTTTTGAGTCCTTTGTCAAGAGGAGGTATACTCTGGGGACCTATAAATTCTCAGTTCCTCCAAGGTGGCACAATCAAGGGACAGGAGTTTACTCCTCTCCTGGCCTCCGCTCTTGTCTGTGAGCAACCACAAGCACTCTGTTCTGCCCAGAATCTGCCAGTAGGATTTCCTCTCCAGAACCTCCACCGGCTCCTCCACCAGCACTTCTCCTCACCCTAGGGCCCCCACTCAGGGCTGAGATTAGATTAGTGGCTCAATTCCCCTAGGTACTTTAGGTGGAGGGTTCCCAAAATTGATACTGCTGCTGCAGTTGCTGCTGCCAGCAGGGCCAGACCACATTCCCTTCTCAACCAGGTGAAAGAGCTTTCTCATTGACCTTTAAAGCTGTCTTTCACGTTTGTGGGTTGAACAATCTGGGAACCGCAAACTGTTGCTGGGGATTCTGCCCTCTGAGGCTTGTTCCAGTTCTGTTTCTACTGGTGCTGCATGACCAAGGCTAAGCTGCACTCCGTGGGCTGTGCTTTGCCCCAAAGCCAGTGCAATAGACCTTTCCTGTTGGCTTTCCAGGCTGTCTTGGGCCAGAAATCTCTTTCAGTCTGTCATTTTGTGGCTTCTGCTGCTTTAGGATTTTTTTAGAGTCATTTTTACAGCTATTTTATGGGCTATTGGAGGGAGCTTCTTCAGGTCTGTCTTTCTACTCTGCCATCTTCACTCTGCCCCCAACTGCAGGTTCTTTTAAGGTCATCTAGGCTAACCTGCAACCAATGCAGAAACCCCTTTCACAACATCCTTCCCATACAGCCTCTAATTCATCAATTCCAGCAGCAGATCCTTTCATTTCAAATCCAAAGTTATTTTTAGTTTGCAAGACTTTCCATCCTTGATTGATATTCTTCTTTAGCCACTTCAAACTAGATAACCTTAGTTACTCCAAAATTCCAAAGAATCTGTGTTCTTATTGATATAACGGAGATTGAAACCCATCTGTTTGAATATGTTCTCTTATTAAAGGAGTGTTTCATTGGATAGAGAAAGGGTTGAAGTTATACTGTATAAAGTTTTTCTATGGACAAGTTTTTTCTTGTTTTTCATTTTATTTTATTTTTTTAATTTTTTGTCAGTATCCTGACCACAGTCACAAGGATTTTCAGTTTTGCAAATATATGGCCACTTCAATGCTGGCAGACTTGTCGTGGAATACCACCAGCGTAGTTTGATCGAATTTGATTTGATTTAATTCAATCCAATGTAATTCAATTCAATAAGCACCTCCTCTGTTCCAGACACTGATAATATAATGACAAAAAGTAAAGAATCTTTGTCCTTACAGATCTTACATTCTTTAGGGGAATATTGTGTATGACTCTTTATGACCCCATTTGGGATTTTTTTGGTAGAGATACTGGAGTGGGTTGCTGTTTCCTTCTCCAGCTCATTTTACAGATGAGAAAACTAAGGCAAACAGGATTAAGTGACTTGCCCAGGGTCACACAGTTTCCTAGTATCTGAGTCCAGAGTTGAACTCACGAAGATAAGTCTGTCTGATTCCCAGCCCAGTGCTCTATCCACTTAGTCACCTAGCTACCTCTTACAGGAAAAATACATTGGCTGAATATGTGATTAGATAAAAATAAGATACCAAGTAGCTAGGTGGCCATAGTTCTCTGTATCACCATCAGTGTTTGGGTTAGCATGATGCTTATGTTAGTATGTTTTGTACTTACTGGGATTCATTTTTGGGAAACTTTTCAGTTTCCTGTGAGCTGATTCTGAGCCAGGGTTAGACACCACCAGTGATCCCATCTTTGCATACAAATTACAGCAATGAATCCTTCTTTATAGTAAATGGCTCTCAAGACTGTTTTCATATGATAATGGTGAGTAGGAGTAAGGCAACCTGAGAGATTTTTTTCCCCTTGGTGATACAATTGAGAATTCAGGAGAATAAGGATGCATTTCTCATATAATGAAAAGTTGTCATGATTGCCTCTTCACATCACTTTCATTACCTTGGGTTTATCCCAGCAATAGGGGATGAGCAGTACAGCAGTACTGAGGTAGCCTGGAATCAGGAGGGTTTCTGTCTCAATTATGCCTTCAGTACTGACCGCATGGATGGATGGTAAGGGCTGGGCCCTGTAGAACAAGTCACAGCCTTGGTCTGCTTCACTTTCTTTATCTGTAAAAGGAGCTGAATGATGTCTGCCTCCCAGGCTTCTTGGGAGGATCAACTGAAATACCATTTGTATATAAATGGTTATTATTATTATTAGTCATCATTGCAGTATGTAAATTCTTTGCAAGTATTAAGCATTGTAGGAATGCTAGGTGCCTCTGCTTTTCAAAAATGTGTAAGAATCTTATATCCCCTCCTAAAGTCCTCGTAGAACCTCATCATGGCATGTCAGTGAACCTGAGTTTCTGAAGGCTTCTTCAGGGAAGCATAGACTCTGAGCTTTTCTAAAGACTTTGAGTATAAGTCCAATATCAGACCATCTTTCTGGTATTTGACATCTAGCCCAGCAAAATCCATGTCACTTATAGTCTTAACAATAGTCATGAGGCTTCAGAGAGAAAACTGATGATGAATTTAGGATATTTCATAAATTGCAGTAAAGTTTTCCATGCAACTATTTATAGTATAAAATATATAAAATTTACATATATAAAATTTTACAGTAAAATATGTATGAAGCTACTTGTTTAGTTATTAGAGTATGAATCCTAGAAAAAATAGCCCTAAGAAAACAAAGATGGCTGCACATAACTATGAATGATGGAATGAAAAAAATCATTGAGTGTTCATAGTAGTGACTTCACTAAACAATGGATATCAATGGAAAAGGAAAGCCGTCCCTGACCATAAGGTGCTTATATTTTAATAACTAGAGTTAACACATGGTGGGGAAGAGTATTTTGGGTTTGGGAACTTATGGGGATGGTATATAGTAAATTGACATAACCTTTTGGAAACAACGATTAATAGTGATCTACTCAGTTCCCAGAAAAAGAAGTGGAAAGGAATTTGGGGTGTGGATTACACTTATGTTTGCAAGTAATAAACTTGTTGGGGTGAAAAGCATGCTCAGATATGGAGTTGGCTAAATATAGTGACATCTCATTATATCTTCCATTTTTTATCCTCCATCAAGAGAGCCCCTAGAAACTACCAAAGATTCTCTAGAGAGCACCTAGACCTACCTACCCAGACTAAAAGAAACAACTTTATTTTTAATTAATGGAATAAAACAATCATTTCCATAATGTATTACAATAAAAAAAGATAATTGCACATTAAACTGAAATTCTACTATGTACAAATTTCTATTCCTTTCAGATATACCACAAAATTACCATGTATTTTTCTTTTTCTTCAACCTTCTCCCCACCCCATCCTAGAGAAGGCTATTATTTATTTGGGCATTTATAATAGTCAAAATAACTTATTCACTCAAAGCTGTTCTTAAAACAATATTGCTGTCACTGTATACAGTTTCCTCCTGATTCTGTTCATTTCATGCATGTCTTTCTGTGTTTTTCTAAAATCATTGAGCTCATCATTTCTCATATTGAAGTAATATTCCATTACAATTACAAACCATAAGTTGTTCAGCTATCACCGCAAAGGGAGATGTTATAAACATTTTAGAATATATATGTTCTTTTCCTTTTCCCTAATTATTTTTAGAAACAGACCAAGCAGTTGTATTGCTGGATCACAGGGTGTAATCTTAACTATAATGCTTTGCACTTGAACTTTGGAAAGTTCTTTCACATTCAACATTTCCTTTGATTTTCCCATACCACCAGAACTATCAACTGGATCTCAGAAACATTCCAGTGACTTATTTTGCAAATCTTTTTATTGAGAATGTGTTGTTGTCACTAGAAATAAGTTCTTCACTAATTTGGGGGACACAGTAATACTTGTATGGGGCAAAGATGTACCAAAACAATACAATTAATGTGGATTTCCAACATTTTTCACACAATTCTATTTGATTAACTACCATCCCTATTAAAGTATGGGTTAGTGAAGAAATCAAATCCTATTGCAGCATACTTTGGGAACACTCAGATTAATATCTTCAAATGAATGAAAATAAAACAAAGCCAAATTCACTGAAAAACCGATTTTAAAAACATTTTTAAAAAGTGAAAGTATTTTCTGACTTCCAAATAGAAACAATAAATAAGTGAACTCAAAGTATAAAACATCTCCACAGTTTTCTATTCTTCACGTACTGCTGTCTTTGTCTGCTACTGGTGTGCGTGCAATGTCAAAAGAATTAGAGAAATAATAATGTAAGAGGGGTGCTCCATTACCCTACCTCAATAATTACTAAGGGCCCAAACTTCTCAACTGAATGCAACCAATTAGAGATATAAACTAGCTGTCAACAAAGCCACTGACATCTCAAATAACTTAATCCAAAGCATTAAACTAATTTCCTCTCAGTCATATCTGTATTAAAAAAAATAGATGAGCTAGGTCAAAATCGTGCATTCTAGTGCCTAGCCAGGTGATAGGAGGGAGCATGTTTAGTCAAGCCCCCAAGGTTCATTGGTAATGAGAATGGGAAAGAGGAGCCTCTGTTTCCTCCTTGACCAGTAAAAGACCTTTGCAAGGTCTTTTCAAAAAGGCCAGTAGATTGGATTTCTTATCATCACCCTAGCGGTATTACCAGGACATTGGTGACTGGCAGCAGTGTCTCCTTTGAGAACTGAGAACAAATGATGAACACTTAAGAAAGGCATATTCAGGACTTTGCAAAGAGTTCAGAAGAATATTGCACTATGCCCATGGGGAATTTCATGAGGGGCTCCTGAAAGAAGAGAATGTTTCTATAAAAAGAACTTCCGGGGCCTTTGCCACATGTACTCTGTAAGCTTAAGACAACTTTCCATTGTACTCTGTAAATGCTTGTGGAATAGAGGGCCTCTGGATTTTTTGTATCAGTTGTACTTAGCACCATCTTAGTAAAATTTATTACTAAAAGATAATTAATTTTGATTGGTTAATTAATATCAATTGATAATTGTTGGGCAAACCATAGCAGTAGGGGCTTGTAAACCATAGTTCTCACAACAACCCTGTGAGTTAAGTGTCTCCTATTTTCTTTACAATTAAGGAAGTTAAGGCTAAGGAAAACTCAATGATTAGCCCAAGGTACCATGTCTAGTGGGTGTCTGATGAAGGATTCAAACTCAGGGCTTCCTTCAAGATACAGCTGAGGAAGAGTCTCATATAGTAAACTTTCCCTTATCTTCCCACTTTTTAATACTAAGAAATAGATGTAGAGCTGGAAGGACCCAAAAGATCTGCTTTCTGTTCCCACACATTATTATTATTACTACAGATGAGGAAACTGAGATCTAGGAAGTTTAAACAACTTGCCTGAACATACATAGGTACAAAACATCATAAGGGGAATTTGAACTAATAACCTATGACTTTAGAGCCATTTCTTATTCTACTGTACCAGACTGCCTATTATCACATATATACTTATCTATATAAATGCTGCCTCATTTCAGTAGAATATCTTGAGGGTATAGTCTGCACCCCTCCCCCATTTTATTTTTGGATCCTCAATGTTCAGCATAGAATCTTACATGTAACAGTTATTTAATAAATGCTTTTTTGGATTGGTTCGACTAATATTTATTCTAGCTACAATAATGTTCCCACATAGCAATATAATCACAGTACATAGTATTATAGCATTGTAGCCATAGATCAAATACTTAAGCATGGGTGGTTGTAGTCGTTGACCAAATGACGTTGAAAATTCTGTTGCTGATGAGAAGTCTATGACATTTAGTAGAGCCTAAAATATATTAGAAGAGGAACAATGTTCTTTAGAAAATATTTTAGGAAAGTAAGATGTATGAGGAACTTTTAATTGCAAAACTGCTGCTAAGAACATGTCAGCGCGGGAATCCTTCATCATCAGTCTGGTATATAATCACCCGAAATTGTTCCAAGCTCAATTCAGAGAACTCTTGCTTGAAGAGTGCTGCTTAAATTCCCATGATTATTATACTTGCAAATATCAATTTGATGCAATAGTCTATGAATCTCATGGTTGAGAAGTCATTATATGATGTCTCATTTAAGATTAACACTAAACTCTGGCACTTGCCACAGGAAAAGCAGATGAGCTTCTTAAATTTATTATTTTAGGCTATAATTTTAGTGTAATTTTATGATGGATAATCAAAGAAGTTATATGCCCCCAAATACAGATAAAACATACTAGAAACTATCCAAATATAGAAGAAATGATATATTTAGCTCTTTCCACTTTGTGAAAGGATAAGGTGTTAATATGTATTTCACTTTCCAAGCCAACCTTCTGGTTAAGAGTGTTATGATTAAAATCCATAGTAAATCAGACCACAGGGACATGTACAGGCTGCTTGTTTCAAGGTGATTTTATTCCAACAAACCATTACAGGAAATTCAAAATGGCCCTGGATGAACAAATGCTAACCTATATTTGAGAAATAGTAGTTTTATATTAAAGTGAGAAAAAGTAATAAAGAGCTGGTAAATAAGAGCAACAGTGAGAGAAAAACTGAACAATATGAGATTTAGAACAAGGAGTTCTCAATAAAGTTTTCTAATTATAAGGAAATATGCTTCAAACATGTCTGCAATTGTTGATCTTTAATAATATTGAGATATAAATAGAATCAAATAGAGTCACATTTTAAAGATGGATTTCAAGATTATATTTTTATGCAACTTTATATTACTTGTACTTTACTTGGAAAAAATGGAGGTGCTGAGTGTTGAGACCACAATGGTGAAATATATTAAAATTAGATCCCTCAAGATTATATTCTAAGTACTTAGGGGACATTGGGATATGAAGGGCTGATCATTTCACCTTAGATGACCTTGAGGAAGGTCATATAATCATGCATTTTTCTTTTTAAAATATATTTTTATTTATTTCATTAAATATTTCTAGATTATTTTAACTTTATTTTTTAAAAATTGAGCTCTAAATTCTCTCCCCTCCAACTCCCACCCTACCTCCTGAGAAGGTATGTAATATGATATCAAATATGCATGTAAAATCATGCAAAACATATTTTCATATTAGTCATCATGCGAAAGAAAACATACACTGAAACAAGAAAAATAAAGTTAAAAAAAAAGCATGCTTCAATCTGTTCTCAGAGTTCATCAGTTTTCTCTCTAGAGGTAGAATGTGATTTTTTTATCCTGAGTCCTTTAGAGATGTGTTGAATAATTGTCTTCATCAGAGTAGCTAAATCTTTCACAGTTCAACAATACGATCATATATTTAAAGGAGAAAGGGTATTTAGAGGACACCATTTCACAGATAAAGATTTCAGGGGGAAAAGAAAAGACTTCCAAGCATTGTGTTACCCTCTTTGCCATGGGTGCTTTATGAACTTGAGCCCACTTTCTCCCTGAAGTTAATATAAGTGAAATAATATGTCTAGTGTCATACAACTAGCAAGGACCTGAGTCATAATCTGAATACCATTCATCCTGATGTCAAAGCTTATGTGCTGTCCATGATCATACTTAGCTGATAAGCAGTCCTTTCAAGACAAGGGCAGTTCAACCATGCAGTGTAGGGGCAATTATTCCCAAGTCCAAGCATTAATTAAATCCCCAAAGTGCCCTGGATCTTCATACTGGAAGAAATTGCTCACCATGAAGAATTTTACGTCAGTTCCACAACAGCGCCACCCGCCTTATATTGTTGTTTGAACTGTACGCTGTAAAGAACTTTGGGAGCATCACTATTGGATTAGCCTGGATCTCTGATTTTATTGGTTAGAACAGGGATGGGGAACCTACAGCCTTTAGGTCACATGTGGTCGTCTAGGTCCTCAAGTGTGGTCCTTCGACTGAATCCAAACTTCACAGAACAAATCACCTTAATAAAAGGATTTGTTCTGTAAAACTTGGACTCAGTCAAAAGACCACATGAAAGGACCTAGAAGGTCACATGTGTCCTTGAGATTGCAGATTCCCCATAGGTTAGAAATTTCCTCTACTGAGGTCGTCTGATAACTCATCTGCAACTTACATTCTTAGAAATTTTCCAGGGATGCTAAATAGCTACATAATTTCTAAGGCAAAAACACAATTCCTGTCCACAAGGAATGTGTCCTTCTAATGGAGGACACAGTGTGTCAGAGGCTGGAACACGAGATGTTACACCATACAGCTTGTTGTCATCTCCCTGTTTTGGCTCTCTGATTTTTCAACTCACCATTTTTTCTGCTTGCTCCTTTGTGACATAACATTCTCTGTACTCTGACTTGGGCTGTCATTAAACAAGCCTACTTGGCTCTCTTGTATAATTGTTCTCCCTATATTCTGACTTAGTTTGTCTTGAATATGCCTATCACAGCATCCTTATTGCCTGGTTTCCTCCAAGCATTTCTGATTCAGCCTAGCTTTGGTTCTTACTTCTGGTTTCTAGAAAAGATAGGTGCTGTTTTTCTCTTGCCACCTCCATACCTACTCCCCTGCCTTGGAAGAGAAGTAGTGAGTCACATCTAAGGAATTCTTTTACCCTCCACTTTGTCCTCCTTTCCTCTATTTCATATGTTAGAATACTTGGGAGGCTGCATTGTATAGTGAACACAGCATTGGTCTCCTCTACCTACTTGAACGCTGGTCCTTTGACGTAACACAAATATGGTGGTCATGAGAAATAGGGGACTAGACCTGGTAGTAGGAAGACCTGAGTTCTAGTCAGCTGTCTCTTTGTACCAAGTACACTGGCTTCAGATTTGGAGGTTTAAATTTTCAGTTCTGCTATTTGTTAATTCAATGAGGTCCAGTGTCCTTTTTGTGCCTCTATTTCCTCAGGTACATGAGGGTGTTGAATTGGATGATCCTATGAAAAACTCTGCAGTGCTCTCCTTGACTTTGACTATTTCATTGTCTTGTTTTAGATTTGGGGATTATTTAGAAATTCAATTATTTCTATTTTCCTTCCTTCCTAATTTCTGTTATATCCTCCTCTGATATTTCTTTGTTGGTGGAAGTGATGCTAAGCTCTTGAAGGCTAGGCTAGTGAAATGTAAGCTGGGGAGTTGGGAAGGAGAGCATCATCAAAGCAGAAGAACTTTGAGTATGGACAGCTGGACCATGTGTCTGTAGACAGAGTTCATCATCCAAATAAAAGTTCATCATAAGGTTGGCTGCATGGTCCTGTCTTTATGCCTCAGCAACTGTTGAAAACTATCTACTAAGTTATTAAAGGAATGGGGCATGTAATCGAAGAAGGAGTACTCACTCTTACAAAATTCCAAATTCTGGAAGTCTTGAGAGGTTCTATTTTTAAACATCTTAAAAAGGACATTTTGTGAAATATCCATAGCTGGCATTAGGTATGCCCCAGAGTGACTATGTAATTTCTCCTTCTTCTTGTGTATTCTTGATAAACCATGAACTCTGAAATAAGTTTTAAAATCACATTATTCTTAGTCCTTTACAAGCTGCTAACTAGCCATTATAAAACACTTTAAAGTTTTCAAAAGCATAAATTTACATAAATTATCTTAGCACAGTACTTGGAGCATGATAGACACTTCATATACTTTTTGGCTTGACTTAGCTTGGTCTTCACAGCAATTCTATAAGGTAGGTGCTGTTTTCGTTCTCATTTGGAGCTGGGGAAACTGAGTCTGGGAGAGGTTGCTTTTGTTTAGTGTTACGCAGCTAGGGAGTGACTAAGGCAGGATTTGGCACAGGTCTCCCTTACTTCAAGGCCAGCAGTCTATCAATTACCCCTTTGTTCTGACCCTAATTCAGGCACTGAATTTGTTTCCACACCTGAGCTTTGTCTTTGAGCTTATCTCTTAAACACACACACACACACACACACACACACACACACACACACACGACAAGAAAATGGAGAGGACCTACACATGTATCCTTGAAATCCCTTATGGTTGCCTTAGGGAATCATGTGCATATGGAACCATAAGGAAACTCAACTGAGCTACAGATCTAGGAGGAAAATGAAGAGAGGTCTTCTTGAGTGAAAGGAACTTTGAGGTTCCAAGGAGATCCTTTTGAGGGAGAATAGAGAGAAAGAACAAACGCAGACAAGGTGAGAAACAAACTGTGAGGGAAGGACACAGAAATGCCAGGCTGCACTTGGACCTGGAGAGAGGCTTGCACATCCATTGACCTATAAAAAGAACCATGAACACCTAGAAGCCATCACCAGATGGAGATGTGGGAAGAAAGGCTGAAACATTGACAGATGGAACTGTGGAGGGGAAGAAGGATAGAGGTTTCTGATACTGTAAGCCATGTGAGCTGTATAGGTACCTAAGGGAAATGGGACCTACAAGAAAGGAAGGTTGCTTGTAGCCATAGAAGTACTGGATTTTGCCCCTTTCCTGGGAGACTCCACTCAGGTTCTGTGAAAGGTAGAGACCCATATGTGGGAATGGAATTGTCTGATTTTCCAGCAAATTAAGGCTCCTTACCCTTGTTCATGGAGTGTGGAAAACATATTTAGGGTAAGATTACAAGTCTGGAGAACTGTATAGAGGCACCAACTGAAATGGAAGGGCAATTATCTTGACATTCCCAGGCTTGAACATGAGTATTTTATATAATTTATAATAAGATCTGTCCTATTTTCTGTTTGTAAGCCTGAGTGTTTGCATGCGAGTTAAGGACACTTAGTGAGATGAGATAAATTCTAGTATTCAGATACAGGAGGAGAGGAGGATACCTAGAGCAATGCTCCTGATTTTCAATTTAATCCTTATAAGCACATAGGTTCAGTACTAAGGACATGGTTTTTTATTAAATGTGGAAAGAAAGAATGTTATCATTAGATGATTGTAAATAACTACCTATAATCTTTATTCTCTCCCTTCGTAATCAAAAGGTTGCTAGCCAAGGGATTTCTCACCCCAGGGGAAGACAGGGATATGTTTCATCCCCAGGCCTATACCTGAATGGAATAGTGATTAGATCAGCAACTGGAAATGCTTCCTCAGAAGTGCTCATATCCATTCTGCCAAGTGAGGTTTCTCAGCAATCTAACCTTTGGTTGTGTATGACTTTTCCCTGAGTGACCTCAGTTGTATCCTAGCTGTCACCTTCTTAATGAGTTATACTGGCTCAGATCAGATCACACACACACACACACACACAGAGACACTGCTCTGTTTTTTTTCTTTTGACTTTTTAAAATCATTAATAACTTACCATGGACAATTCCAGTGGGTGTTCGCAGTCAGACTAACCAGCACTGGAGGCCAAAGAGACCTTCTTAATGGATCACTGTGCAGAATGATCAATTATTTTCTATATTAAGTACTGGATCCTGCTGACTTTGGAAGAGCTGCAAGAGAGAAAGGTAAAATAGACCAGTTCTAGAAAACTGTATGGTTCCTATCATCTTGTCTAAAAAATTAATCCAGAAACAGTAAACCAAGAGAAATGTCTCAAATGCATAGTGCATCAGGCTGGTCCTGGCATACTCCTTTCCTCCAAGATAACTATTACTGTGCTTTCCTAGGACAAAGTACTTGAAATAATTATTGAATTAAATGAAGTTTTTATTAGCCCATGCTTTCTCCCAACTCTCCAAACTCAAAAAGTCATTTAGTTGTGATCCCAGAAATCAGTGATTTTAGCTCTTAATTTGACTTCTGGGTACTAGCTAAAAGGAGATTTCTATAACATAAGGGCTGACTTCGGTAACTTCATTATTTTTCTGTAAATAATATTTTATGTTGGAGGAGATGTGGGAGAGTTGAAACACTAATTCATTGTTGGTGGAGCTGTGAGCTAATTCAACCATTCTGGAGAGCAATTTGGAACTATGCCCAAAGGGCTACAAAAATGTGCATACCCTTTGACCCAGAAATACCTCTTCTAGGACTACATCTCAAAGAGATCATAAACATGGGAAAAGGTCCCATAAACATTCCCAAAGGATTCTTGAGGCAAAATACCATCCACATCCAGAGAAAGAACTATGGAATTGGAATGCAGAATGAAGCAGACTATTTTCTCTTGTGTTATGGTTTTTTTTTTCTCATGGTTTCTCCCTTTTGTTTTAATTTTTCTATGTAACATGACTAATGTGAAAATGTATTTAATAAGAATGTATATGTAGAGCCCATATAAGATTGCATGCCATCTTGGGGAGGAAGAAAATTTAAGAGTTATGGAAGTGATTGCTGAAAACTGAAAAAAAATTAATTTAATAAACGAACAAGTAAATAAATGTAAATAGTATTTTATTTTTTCCAATTACATGTAAAGAAAGTTCTCAATACTCTTTTTGATAAGATTTTGAGTTTTAGATTTTTCTTTTTCCTTCCCTCCCAACACTCCTCCCCAAGATGGTAAGCAATCCTATATAGGTTATACATGTGCAGTCATGTAAGCATATTTCCATATTAATCATGTTATGAAAGAAGAAACAAGACAAAAGGAAAAGCCACAAAAAATTGAAATAGTATACTTCCATTTGCATTCATACTTCATAGTTCTTTCTCTAGCTATGCATAGCATTTTCCATCATGAGTTTTTGAAATTGTCTTGGATCGTTATATTGCTGAGAAAAGCTAAGATAATCATAGATGATCATCACACAATGTTGCTGTTACTGTGCATAATGTTCTCTTGGTTCTGCTCACTTCACTCAGTATCAGTTCATATAAGTCTTTCCAGGTTTTTCTGAAATCTTCCTGCTCACCATTTCTTATGGCACAATAGTATTCTGTTGTATTCATATACCACATCTTTTTCAGTCATTTCCCAATTAATGGGCATTACTCAATTTCCAATTCTTCACCATCACAAAAAGAGCTGCTATAATTATGCTTGCATATGTTGGTCATTTTCCCCTTTCATATGATCTCTTTGGGATACAAACCTAGCAGTGATGTTGCCAGATCAAACTATATGCACAGTTTGATTGCCCTTTAGGCATAGTTCCAAATTGTTCTTCAGAAAGTTCATTACTCCGCCAACAATACATTACTGTTCCAATTTTCGTGCATCTTCTCCAACATTTATTATTTTCCTTTTATGTCATATTAGCCAATCTTATATGTGTGAGGTAGTACTTCAGAGCTGTTTTAATTTACATTTTTTCATATGACTATATATGGTTTTGATTTTTTCTTCCAAAAACTGCCTGTTAATACCTTAGACAATTTATTGGTTGGGGAATGACTTGTACTCTTATAAATTTGACTCAATTCTCTATACATTTGAGAAATGAAACCTTTGTCAAAATAATTGTTGTAAAAATTGTTTCCCACCTGTCTGCATTCCTTCTAAACTTGGTTGTGTTGGATTTGCTTGTGCAAAACCTTTTGAATTTAATGTAATCAAAATTATGTGTATAATCCCTCCAACCCCCCTAATACTGAGAAAAGTCTTAAGAGTTACAAATATTATCTTTGCATGTAGGATTATAAGCAGTTCAACTTTAGTAAGTCCCTTATGAGTTCTTTTTCCTGTTTACCTTTTCATGCTTCTCTTGATTCTTGTGTTTGAAAGTCAAATTTTCTATTCAGCTCTGGTCTTTTCATCAAGAATATTTGAAAGTCCTCTATTTCATTGAAAATCCATTTTTTCCCCTGAAGGATTATACTCAGTTTTGCTGGGTAGGTGATTTTTGGTTTAATCCTAGTTCTTCTGACCTCCCGAATATCATATTCCAAGTCCTTTGATCCCATAATGTAGAAGCTGCTAGATCTTCTGTTTTCCTGATTGTATTTCCACAATACTCAAATTGTTTCTTTCTGGCTTCCTCCCTCTCCAAGGAATACCCGTGAGTAGTCCTGTCATTAAGTTGCAATACTCTAATATCACATCAATATTGATATGATTCAGTCCCTCCAGGAGTATCTCTTAATGGTCATGAGAAATGACCTCTCTTATTAGAAATGTCCCTTTCTTGTAAAATGACTCTGTCCTGATTAATGCTTCTAATTGTTCTAAGAACATTGTGATTTTGAATGCTTGGTGTCTCATGCAATTGCTCAAGCTAATCTTTTCAGATGTATTTCCTATTATTTCCCATGGTGCATTCTACATTCCTGTCAAGCTGTTCTACTAGCTGTTGGCAGAATACCATATTCCATATCCTGCCTTCATGCCTTTGTGCTAATTATTATCCATACCTGGGATGATCTCCCTTCTCTCTTCTATTTCTTGCATTCTCTAGCTCCTTTCAAGGCTTAACTCAGGAACTACCTCTAACATTAAACTTTTTTCATTCCCCAACTGTTAGTGTTCCAGCCTCTCAAAAGTGCTTGCATTTATTTATTCCCATGTTGTAATATCTCCCCTTCAGTATTAAACCTGAAGTGTTTCATTTTAGTCAATAAATTTAGGGTCTATTAAGTGCCTTGCACGTAGTAAGTGCTTAATAAATGCTGGTTGAAATTACTGAAAATATTTCCAGCAAAAATAGTTGAAATCAAGTTTCACTACTCAGAGTCAAAACTTCAGGTATTCTCATTCTCTCTCTTATTCAGAGGACCACATCTCTTAACGATGTCAACTGACTGAGGCCATACTGTACTTTTATAATCATAGCAATTCTTCCTGTTACATTTTCAGTACAATGTTTCAAACAAATGCATATTTTCAAGTAAAAGCTTTTTTGTGGGAATTATCCAAAAACTGCAATTTGCGCTATGGTTAGAAATTTGAATATCACATTATAATCAAAGAGTAACTGGAGAAGCGAATAGTCATTCATGCTGAATCCTAACTGAAATTCTTGAGAATAGTTAATGATTGTGATGAATATGAAGTAAAGCAATAGAAGTCTCTTCCTCAAGTGGAGCCAATTAGAACCTCATTATTATGACATTCTCATTAGACATTTTTATTCCTTTGCTATATTTCCAGTGTTGATCCTTGTTCTAAGGTAGATTTAAAAATTTACATTTCAAAAATATAATTCAACCTTCTTAGATTTCCATGAAAAATGTTCCAGAGGTGGTAGTCCCATTGTACTCTACCTTGGTCAGGTCACATTGAGTTACCTCAGTCTACTTTGTATCTGTTGCTCTGTCTGGTTTCAGCTCCAAGGAACAAGATGACTCTCATAGGATAAACTAATCACTTCTAAAGTCACCATCATCCTGATTACACAAGCCCTGATTGATACCACTTTCTTCAGCCACCTCTACCCTCTGACTGGAAGGCTGGAGGAGAGAGGACCAAACTCCTCCTGAGACCTTCCTTTAAGGAGGGCAGAAGCCAGACTCTCTCAGTTCACTCCACTTTGCATCTACTGCTCTCCCTCTGTTTCAACTCCTTGGAGTTAGAATCCCCAGGACCTGTTGTCCTATTCCTCATTTCCCTTTCTACCTCAGGTTGTGTGTTGTCTCCCCCTTTAGACTGGAAACTCTTTGAGGGAAAGGACAGTCTTTCTCTTAATTAATTGCATCCCTAGTGCTGAACATAGTGCCTGGCACATAGACACTGAACAAATGCTTATTGAATTGGATTGGCATTGTATTGATGAGCTGGAGAACATCTAGAGTAGCTCACTCAAGATGCTGCCAAAGGACAGAATTAGGAAAAATAAGTGGAAGTTACAGGGGCAAAGGCAGGCTTGCTGTCAGGAAAACAAAATAAAACAATTTCCTTTAGAATTATGCTCTGCAGAACTTGAATGAACCTTGGGAAATTCTCCACAATTTGAAGGTTTTAAAAATCTTTTTAAAAAATTAATTTTTATTACATTTTAAGTTCCAAAGAGTCTCTCCCCTGTCTCTGCACCCAGCACTAGAGAAGGCCACCATTTTGCACAGCTATCTCTCCTCCCTCTTTCAGGTCATACTATGCATACTTTTATTTTTCAGTTTTTTTTCTTTCTCTAAAAGAGAATGGCATCTTCCATCATAGGTCCTTTGCACTTGATTTAAGTATTTATAATACTAAGAATGACTCAATTAGAGTCATTCATAGTTGTTCTTCAAACAATATTGTTGTTGCTGCATCCAACATTCACTTGGTTCTTCTAATTTTATTCTTCATTATTTAATGCAAGTCTTTCCGTGTTTTTTTTAAACCAACCAGCTCATCATTTCTTATATTCCATCATAATCATAGACCATAAGTTATTCAGCTGTTCCCCAAGTGAAGTCTTGAAGCAAAGGCCAAATGTTCACATTATTTTTCAAGTATGAATTTATTACATGGATGTAATGTTTCTCCCCATTCTAAAAGTTTGCGATTTTTAGTTTCAGAGCTAATATCATCCTCAATAGATCATCTGATCCAGTCCACCCGAACCACCATAACTCCCTTCAAGTTGAGTATGATTTTATCTCCCAAATTCATGGCTCTTGCCACACCATGATTGATCAGCTTAGTTTCCTACTACTACTTGTTTCATTGATTTGTTATATTTAACAATTTGCCAACTCATCTTCCTTAACAAGCTATTTTTTTTTTTTGGATTTTTATCTGTCTGCCTATACCTTTCTATATCATTTTTTATTATTATTTTTTAATGTTTAACAATCACTGCCATACAATTGAGATTTTATCCCCCCCCACACCTACCCCCCACTACCCCCCTCCCTCCCCACGACTGCATGCAATTCTGTATAGGTTCTACATATACTTTCCTATTGAGTATATTTTCACTATAGTCATGCTATGTAGTCAGACTAAAATAAATGAAAGAAATCATATAACAAATCAGAACATGATACACAAACACATACACATACACAAACATGATCTGCTACATTTTGCGAATGACTTCCATATTTCTTTCTCTGGTGTGGAAGGCATTTTGCCTTGAGAATCACCTTTGGGATTTTTTTTTGTATAAGAAGTTTTTGCGTTATTACAGACTTCCAAGTCTACCAGAAAAAACTCTCGCACACTGTGGTCGTTGCTGTGCACAAAGTTCTCCTGGTTCTGCTCCTTTCACTCAGCATCAGGTCATATAAGTCCTTCCAGGCCTCTCTGAAGTCTTCTTGTTCATCATTTCTTATGGCACAATAGTACTCCATTACATTCATATACCACAATTTATTCAGCCATTCCCCAATAGATGGACATCCCCTTGACTTCCAGTTTTTGTCAACTACATAGAGTGCTGCTATAAATATTTTTGTACATGTGGGACCCTTTCCCATTTTTATGATCTCTTGGGGATATAGTCCTAGTAGCGATATTGCTGGGTCAAAGGGTATGCACATTTTTGTAGCCCTTTGGGCATAGTTCCAAATTGCTCTCCAGAATGGTTGGATGCACTCGCAGCTCCACCAACAATGAATTAGTGTTCCAACTCTCCCACATCCTCTACAGCATTTATCATTTTCTTGTTCTGTCATGTTTGCCAGTCTTATAGGTGTGATGTGGTACCTCAGAGTTGTTTTGATTTGCATCTCTCTAATCAATAGTGATTTAGAGCATTTTTTCATATGATTATAGATATCTTTAATTTCTTCCTCTGAAAATTGCCTGTTCATATCCTTTGACCATTTATCAATTGGGGAATGACTTGTATGATAACAATCTATTTTCTTTACCTTTTTTAATTTCCTTTTGACTTGCCAACTACTTTCTCCTTGTGTTTTTTTCTTCAGGTCTTCACTCTTCAATCCATTTCTACCTTTACAATGAATCTTTCTTCTTCATCTCAAGTTGCTCATTTTCAATTGATCCTCAAATTCTCCCAAATATTTCCTTCTTCAAATTCTATTTCTGACCTTTGACAAAGTCCAAATCCTTCAAAATCAGCTTCAACATTTCTTCCTCCTTATTCATGTCTAGCCCTTGTTTCCTCTCTGGCCCCTTTTCTTGGAGTATTCTCTCACAAATGTCCAAAATACAAGTGGGCCTGAAGATTGTTTACTTTCAAATTTTCCTCAACTTCTCCCAAATTTCCCCTCCCCAAATATAATCTTGGGACTCTGTCAGATGTCCAAATTTCCCTTACAGCTTCCTTCTATTCTAGTCATCATCTCTCTTCTGTTCCTTCTTCCACAGTCTTATCCCAAGAAACTGAACATTTATGTTTTTGGATAAATACAAAGGTCAGTCACCTGGGTTCCCATGGCCTATTCCTTTCCAAAGCTCATAAAATAATGGCTACCAATGACACTTTTTCTGATTCACAGAGCTCACGCTCCTCCTCAGAACTGTCTTCTGCCTGGACTTCTCTCTAGATGTTGTTTCAGTCATTTTCAATTGTATTCAACTCTTTGTAATAGCTCTGGGAATGTGGCCCACTAATGGAAGTTGGAGTTCGAGAAATAGTCTCTGAGGGATGCTGAATGAATACCAGAATCTATTGTACTTTCTTGTAAACTCAAGGGTAATGACACCTTCATTTCTGTCTTTATGTGCCTAGAATCACCCCCAGCACAGAGCAGGTACATAATAAATGCTGATTGGTTGTTTGATTATCCCACTGATTCTAGGGTAATTGGACACTTGTTCGCTCATTTTTAGTTGTGTCTAACTCTGTGACTCCATTTGAGGTTTTCTTGTCAAAGATACTGAAGCAATTTGCCATTTCCTTCCCTAGTTCAATTTACAGATGAGGAAACTGAGGCAAATAGCTTTAAGTGACTTGTCCAGAGTCAAACAGCTAGTAAGCGTCTGAGGCCAGATTTGAACTCAGGAAGATGACTCTTCCTGACTCCAGGCCAATTCCATCTATTGCACCACCTAGATGCACCAAGAGTATGCCTTGGTTTCTAAAGGGTCACCAGGGTTTTGACAGGTCATTCAATCATTGTCTAATACCTTCTATTTCCATCTAATTTGCCTGAAGAACTCCATGGATTAGAAAGGGTAAAAAAAAGTGTAGATACTTCCTTCAACTTCACTTAACATTTTAACAGCTTCTTGTTTCCATTAATTTCCTCTTTTCTTCTCTACTTTCATCAAGTGGGCTTTTAGGAAATCAGCTGATCCCTGGTATCTTGCTCTCCCCTCCTCACCACACCAAATTTTTACATTGCTTGCTGATTTTTATTTAAAAATGGAATTCCCCACAAGACAGCTCAAATTATATTCCATACCTCAAAAGAGTCAAGTCCTCATCAGTGTGGGGACTTTGTGCAGTGCCATAAATCATGACCTCTCCCTGCCTTTGCAGACAGT
Organism: Notamacropus eugenii; assembly: GCF_028372415.1. Lineage (NCBI taxonomy): Eukaryota > Metazoa > Chordata > Mammalia > Diprotodontia > Macropodidae > Notamacropus > Notamacropus eugenii. The sequence goes on along the minus strand of NC_092877.1, from coordinate 370,745,139 downwards.
TAATTATCTTAGTTGAAACAAGTGAATCTCTTGTCTTTTCTGAAATAACATTTGACTGCCTTCAATCTTACTTAATGAGCAATAGAGAACAGAGATCCCAATTCTGCTCAATATGAACAATTTGAGCTAAAAGCATCTTGTCCACTAATATTCTTTGGAAATTGCATAATTTGAGTAAATGGAAAATAATAGCTCAGAAACTAATAAGCTTAAGTAAAAATAAGCATATTTTGTACCAGACTGATTTAGGTTCTGAATTATTCATCCCTACCTTCCACAGTAGTATGCTTTTGTTTCAAAACTATTTTTTTTTAAGTGGCAGAATATTTCCACTATTAGACTATCCAAACTCCCTTATCAGTGAATCAATCTATGAGCATTATTAATCCTTTATTTCAGAAAGCTATGTCCCTTTGTAATTGCCAATGGCACACTAAATTGCCTCGAGGTTAGACATACACAGCAGGTATAATTTACAACTCAAAGAATCACTCTCATGATCTTGGTAGCAATTCCCAGGCTCCAAGATTCAAGCAAACCCTCAGAGACAGACCATTGCATTTTCCTTGCAATTATGTCCTTTAAACGTCTCTTTAAATGTCTTTAAACCTCTCTCTCTTTTTAAATGTTCTCAGACATAAAAGGACATTAGGTACCAAGCAACAGCTTGGTTTTAATAAAATAAGGAATGATCTTTAGTGGAAAGTTATTGGTTCTAGTGAAATGAATAGATTAAAATAGAACAGTGCAGCATTATGGAAAGAATGCAGGATTCAGAGTCAGAAAATCTGAGTTCAAATCCTGCCCAGACATTTTCTAGCTTTGTGACCAAGGCTAAGTTAAATAGTCCCTGAACACTTCATTTTCTCCCATAGATCCTCAAAATTTCATTTTTTTTTAATCTGATAGATGGGCAGAGTAAGACCCTATGCAACTACCTTAGGCAGTTGGGTGGTAGAGTAGTTAGAGTGTTGGGCTGCAGTTAGAAGTGACTTGAATTCAAACTTATGCCCATTAGCTGAGTGTCCCTGGTCAAGTCACATAACCCCTGAAAATCTCAGTTTCCTCATCTATAAAATGGAAATAACAATATCTCCTATTTCTCAGCATTGATCAACTGAGATAACATATGTAAAGCACTTTTCAAAGCTTAAATTGCATGTAAATTCTACTTATTACAAACTTGTGTGAAAAGTCATTAGCAAACCATAAGACTATAAATATGAGTTATTGTTGCTATCAATATACAATTAAAATTGATATACAATTAAAATGTAGTACCCCTAATAGGAAGGTCTTCCTTATATCTACCTTGAGAGGCACTGTAGTAAAGTGGAAAGCACTGGTTTTGAAATACTAGGAGTTCTGGGTTCAAATCCTGACTTTTACTCACTACTTATGTGACCTTGGAGAGGTAATATAAATTCTATGGTCTCAGTTTTTTTAAGTGTAAAATGAAAGAGTTGAACAGGATAGAGTGTCTTCTAGCTCTAAACCCTTGATTTTGTGGCTTTCACAGTCCCTTTGCTGGGGGAGCTGAGGAGTTCTCTGCTGTAGAAATTTGCAGTTAATGAGAAGTAGGTGGCACTCAGTTTGAGGAGCAGACCAGTGATGAGACTCTCAGACTCATTTGGCTCTGAGAGGCAGAAAGAAACCAAAGTGAATTACTACAGGGATACAGAGGAGCATCATATCATTCCACTGAATTTACAGCAAGTGAATATATAGGAGATTAAAAATGATTTCCTCAACCCTCTTCTCAACCCACCCCATGACAGAGATAGATTGGTCAGGTCTTGATATTACCCCAACTGCCCACTTCTCTTAACAGTGCACTAGACCCCAGGGTTCTAGAATAATAAGCAAAAAGGAAGAACCAGTATATAGCCAAAGATTTTAGCAACATGCTGATAAAGGCTGAGGAGCAGCTACAGGGCATAGTAGAGAGAGCACTGGGCTTAGAACCAAAAATACTGTTTTCCTTGGGTTCAAATCTGGTCTCAGAAACTAGCTGTGTGACCTTGGGCAAGTCACTTAATTCTCTTTGTCTCAGTTTCCTCATCTGTAAAATGGGCTGGAAAAAGATGATGAACCACTCCAGCATCTTTGTCAAGAAAATGCCAAATGGAGTCATGGAGTCAGACATGAGTGAAAATGATGAAACAACAAGAGCCCAACAATCCTAGAATCAGTGGGAAAATCACACAACCAACCAGCATTTATTATGCACCTGCTGTGTGCTGGGGGTGGTGCTAGGGACATAGAGACAAAGGTGAAGACATCATTGACCTCAAGTTTACATTTTATAAACTCAGAATCCAGAGAGTTTCATAGTTTCTGGTATTTATTCAGCATCCTCTCAGAGACTATTTCTCTAACTCCAACTTCCATTAGTGGGCTGCATTCCCAGAGGTAAATTCTGGGCTAGTACAAATTGGACAAAGACCACGTGGTCCTTTGGGCTGGTGCCCTGAGATGACACAGTCTGGAGAAAGTGAAGAGGCACAGATATAGTTCATGAGGGGACTGTAGACAGGGAGTGCACATGAGGGAATAACTAAGGCCTGAAATGCTGCAGGACCTTTGATATCTTCTGCTGATGTTCCTAAGTCAGTGATGTCAAGTTCAAATGGAAACATACCCCCAATTAGCATCATTTGTTTTATTGAATTTTTATCTATTTTATTAAATATCTCCTTCATTAGAGTCTAATTTAGTTCTGGCCAGACTTGGGAGTTTGAGTGACTCCCCCTCCCTCTCTGCAGCCTGAGTTTGACATCTCTGTACTAAGCTATCTGTCACTGGGCAAGTCTAGTTTACTGAGCTCACTATACCTTCCTCTCAGGAGGTGCAGCATCTCTGCTGGACACTGTCAGGCTCTTATAGAAACAGTCTAAGAGAACTAGAAAAGTTCGTTGTCATTGTGACCTTAAAATATGCAAATGTTGTCACTCAATGACTGAAAAGGGCCCCTTTTTTCATCCTTTACCAGTGTAAACTCAGTCACTCAAAGTCTGAATGGGGGGGTGGTGGTGGTGGTCACTGTTGCATTTCATCATTGTTACCTAACCCTGACATCGTGCAAATGGGAACATTGAGTGCCACAGGCTCACCTTTAAACTAATTTCCACTGCTCAAAAGTACTCTGGGAAAATCTCTTCCTCTTTCCTGTGGATTGGTTTTCTATAAAAGTTAGTAAGGTTGTTTCATCAGGAGAGCTACATTTTAGACTACAGCCATGTTTTCTTCATTACCGACCATTGGCTGAATTTAAAATATATCAACTAATTAACCAATTCACCAATCAATCAGATTCTACAAATCAACAGACACGAATACTGGGGTTGATATTTAAGATGCAAAACTGAGGCCATCTCTATTAAAGTTGGTGCTGTTGATATCAATAATTCTGCCTTAAAAAAGCTAGATATGTGACTTCTTTGGTATAGAGAATTCCAGGTAAAGAATTTGTTTTATCCATGAAGACTGTCACTGACTCTCTTTTCTACTTTCTGAATTTCTTCCCTGTATTTCAGTGATCTTGTCACTAATCTTTAGTGTTTGAAAAATAAACAAAGCTAGAGTAAATTTCTTGACAAGAACATGGACTTTAAGTCATAAACTGATGTAGAATGGAGATGGTGGAAGGGACCTGCCTGAGCTGTCCCCTCAAACTCCTCAAAATACCTGTAAAAATTACCCTAAACAAATTCTAGAGAAGCAGAAGCCAAAAAATGACAGAGTGAAAAAGATTTCCAGCTCAAGACAATTTGGAACACTTTCAGGAAGGGTCTATTGTATTGGACTCAGAATGGGTTATGCCAGCACAGTCTGCACTGTAGCAGGTCTCAGGGTGCTGAATCACTGTAGTAGTTTCCAGATTTCTCAACATACAAATGCCAAAGACAGCTTCAAAGATCAATGGGAAAGCTCTCTTACCTGGGTGAGAGAGGAACATGGTCTGGCCCCAGCCTCAGTTCCAAGCACTAAGGTGATGGCAGTCACTGCTGCAGCAATGGCTTTTTCTGGATCTCTCAGCCTACAAACTGGGGGAATCAAGCAGCTGATCCGAATCACAGAGCTGAGTGGCAGTCCTGGGGTGAGAAGGAGTGCTGGTGTAGCAAAGCTGGTGGCAGTCATGGAGAGGAAATCCTACTCTCAGTTCCAGACCAGAAAAGAGTGTGTATAGTTGCTCACAGACTAAAGTGCAGAGCAAGGGAGGAATAAACATCTCTCCTATGATAATATCACTGGAGGAACTGAGAATTTACAGGTCCCTACAGATATTTCTGAAAACAGCTGCACAAACCCCCTGAAAGCTGGAGTAGTACATGCTCTACTTAACAAAGAACTCAAAATTCAAATAATTGGCTGGAAAAAATGACCAAAAAGGGGGGAAAAATAAGCCTATAGAAGGTTACTTTCTTGGTGAAAAAGTATTTTCTTATGATGAGGAAGATCAAAACTTACAACCAGAGGAAAAAAAACGTCAAGGCTTCTACATCCAAAACCTCCAAGAAAAATATGAAATGGTCTCAGGCCACGAAAGAACTCAAAAATGATTTTGAAAATCAAGTAAGAGAAGCAGAAGAAAAATTGGGAAGAGAAATAAGAATGATGCAAGAAAAATAATGAAAAATGGGTCAACAGTTTGCTAAAGGAGATACAAAATGCTGAAGAAAATAATCCCTCTAAAAATAGACTAACCCAAATGGCAAAAGAGGTCCAAAAAGCCAATGAGGAGAAGAATGCCTTCAAAAGCAGAATGTGCCAAATGGAAAAGGAGGCACAAATTTCACTGAAGAAAACAATTCCTTCAAAATTAGAATGGAGTAAATGGAAGCTATTGACCTCATGAGAAATCAAGAAATTATAAAAAATAAACCAAAATAACACAAAAAAGAAGACAATGTGAAATATCTCACTGGAAAACAATTGACCTGGAAAATAGATCTCGCCCTACAAGAAAATGGAGGGGACAGGAAGAGAAGAAGGAGAGGGAATAGAAGGGAAGGCAGATTGGGTTAGGGTGCATGCTCCTTGGGGTTAGGAGAGGGGAGATGTAGGGAGAAAATTTGAATTAAAAATCTTGTGGAAGTAAAAGTTTAAAACTGAAAAAAAAAATTATATCTTAAAAATATACTGATGGTACAACTGAAAAATATTTTAAAAGACATGCTAAACTTAGAAAGTTCATTTTTATAATAAAATATGAACAATCTTGTTCTCAAAGTCAAAACTATTTTTAAAAATAATATAGTAAGTTGGGATGAGTTGATAGATGGATGTATTAAAATGCTCATTAGCAACTCAAATCAGTAAGCACTTGATGAAACAAAGCCCAAACGTACTATTGCTTAGCAGCATGGAGTAATACTGTCAGAACTGGAGGGGACCTTGAAGATTATTGAAGGATAATAGTTACATTTCTTTAATGCCTTAAAAGTTCAGATGTGTTTTCCTCACAACAATTCTATTAAGTAGGAAGTTCAAGTATTATTATCTCCATTTTACAGAAAGGGAAACCAAGGCTCTGAGTGGATGTGAGTTGCCCAGGATCTACTTTTTCCACTTTCCCCATAGGAACAAATTACTAAGGAGTCACTGGAACTTCTAGGGCAAGTGAGTGACTTGGTCCATTCTTTGCTTAGGACTTTGAACTTGGCAGCTCTATGGAAGATAAATTGAGGAAGGAATAGCATAGAAATAGGAACACCAAACTAGATATTATTGCCATAGTTCATGTGAGAAATAATGAGGGTTTACACAAGAGTTTTTGTGGTATTATCAGAGAGAGGGACAGATGCTGGAGACGCTTCATAGGAAGAAGAAAATGATTCTGGCCATAGATTTTTACTCTCTCCATGTGATGAGCTGACTGATACTTTTTGAACGATCACACTTTTAAGATATATTTTAATATAACTTATCCCATGTAATTCCATGTTTATAGAATGTTGCAGCCACACAATCCCAAAACATTCCCATACAACTCTCCCTTGTCTTTTGGGTAAACCTGAGGATAAAATCTTTGCATTCTGTTGTGTTCCATATCTTATAAATAAACAACATTGACATAGTCACCCATCAATGAGCATTTATTAGACATCTATTATGTTCTAGTAAAGGCAGCCAGGTAGCTAGAGTGCTAGACCTGGAGTCATGAAGAAACATCTTCCTGAGTTCAAATCTGATCTCAGACACTTGCTAGCTGTGTGACCTTGGACAAGTTATTTAACTCTATTTGCTTCAGTTTCCTCATATGTAAAATTATCTGGAGAAGGAAATGGCAAATCACTCCAGTACCTCTGCCGGGAAAACCCCAAATAGCATCATGAAGAGTCAGACGCAATGGAAAAAAATGGCAACAAAAATTACGTCTAGGCACTGGGACCAAGTACTGGGAATACAGAGAAAAGTAGAAGTCAGTCTGCTTAAAGAGCTCACAGCAAACAACCAAGTAAAGCTGAACTATAAACAGAATAAAACACACATGATAACTGAGAGAAGGCATTAGAATTAAGCAGGATCAGAGTTAGGATTAGATACAGAATTAGGGTCAGAGAATTTGGGATAGCATCAGATAGAAATGGAATTAAGGAAATTAACGTTACAATGACAGGCTGTATTTCAGAGAGAAGGTCAAGGTCACAAGAAACCTCTAATGTCCCCAAACACTTCCTGCTCTCCTGTTAACTGCAGCTCTTACATTATCTAGGTAACTGTTTGGGGGGTGACTAGAAGAGAGACTTCATGTTAATGAGGTCATGTAAAATGATGATTTAGAGTGAAGAAGATTTGTGTTCAAATCCTGCCTCACACACTTACAAGCTGAATGACCTTAAGCAAGTCATTGTAGATCTTCAAATCTCAACTTTCCTTATCTGGGGGGGGAGGATAATAATAAATCCTATTCCAAAACGTCTTGAGAATCAAGTGAGATGATGTATATAAAGTGCTTGGAAAGCTTTAAAGGCCTTTATAAATGAGATATTGTCATTCAGGTTAAGCAAGATGGGCTCTGAGATTCCTACTAACCCTTCAGTTCTGTGATTTTATATTTACTTATATTCAATTTCACCTTATTAAATGCAAAGACGTGACGATTCCAGGCACATTCAAAGGATCCCTGCTAGGTAGTGACACATTCCATCTGCTACTGAGCCTTTGGAAGTCTTAACAAAACAGACTCAAGGTTATCTTTGTACCTACCTCCCCTGTGGTAGGCCTGAAGTAACACACATCTAGGTGCCCTGAAACTTCAGGGACAACCAATCAGACAAGTGATGACAAAGTGACTTGACCATAGTGACCTCATCTCTTTAATCTTGCCTCTTTGGGGAGTTGGAGGCCCTAAATAGTTGCTATACTGTCTGTTTAGAAGAATGCCTGTGGTCTTTGGTGTCTGCCTTCTGGAGAAAGCCTTTTGTACACCAGTTAATTTAATCTACACTGTCAGATCTGGAGGAAATGTTAGAATACTTGCACATTTATTTAAAAGTGGCAGAAAAAGAAAGCTGTTTCCTCATCTGCACAGCAGTTTTTCTATGTTTGTACTTTTCGTAGATCAACTATCTCCTAAATGTGGGTGTCCTTCTGGACTTTGTCCTGGGCTCTCTTTCTTTCTCTTTAGATCTCATTAGTTTTTCTGAGTTTAATTATAAATTCTATGAAGATTATTCCCAAAGTGTAGGGTAATACCTATGCCTTTGGATTTGAAGGACTTAGGTTTAAATTTTCCATCTCATGTTTACACCTGTGTGACACTGAGGGAATACTGTCATCTCCATGGACTTTACTTTCTTCATCTGTCCCATTGGTATCTCAGATTCCAACTTGTCTAAAATAAGACCCATGATCTTTCACTCAAAACCCAACTTACCAGTTTCCATGTATCAGGTGAGGATAACGCTGTACCTCCAGTCACCTGAGTTCTCTCTCTTCAAGATGATTGCCAAGTCTTGTCATTTATTTTCCATTGCATCTCTAACAACTATCTCCTTCTTTCCATTCTCCCCTGGACTAATGCAGTAGTATTCTACTTGTCCCTGTTATTGATTTCTTTCTTCCTCAATCCAGCTTCACGGCATGGTAGATAAAATGCTAGGTCTTGAGTCAGAAGGACTCATCTCTCTGAGTTCAAATCCGGCCTCAGACACTTACTAAATGTGTATCCCTGGGCAAGTCACTTAACCCTCTTTGTTTCAATTTCCTCCTGTATAAAATGACCTGGAGAAGAAAATGACAAATCATTCCAGTGTCTTTGCCGAGAAAACCCCAAACAGGAACACAGATAGTTGGACATGACTAAAGTGACTGAACAACAACTATCTATTCTCTACATAGCAGCTAAAATAGTTTTATTAGAACACATGGCATTCCATAGCCCTCTTCTACCTTTCCACAGACTGAGTCCCATACCTGGTACTCTCTTTCCCTGATGCAATAACATATCCCTCTCAGCTCCATCCTGATATCCCTAGATTCCTTCAAGGCTCACCTCAGGCATGACCACTTACATAAAAAGAGTTGTCTTCATCCCATTGGTTGTTAGTGCTCCCTTCTCCATCCCATTGTTATATATTAACTTGGTGAGTTAACTATCTGCATTTATTTGCCCACATATCATTTACCGCAAAGAGAATGTACACTTATTGAGGAAAGGAAATTTTTCATTTTTGTCTTTCTTTATCCCATTCAGTGCACTGTCTTGTCCCAGGTGGGTGCCTAACAGGTTCCTTTTTACTTGAATTTATTTCATCTGGGGTGTTATTTCTGTTGGTTAAAATCTAAGCCAACAATTTCCCTTTTCAGTACTCCATCCAGTGGTAGCATTTAAGCAAATATAAACTACTTTGAAAACTTGGAAGCACTTCATAAATGTGAGTTACTATCATTCAGGTTACATTAGATAACCCCTGAAATCCTTTCTCATGTTGAGATTGAGGGGTTTTTATACTTTTCCCATTCAATTCACCTTATTCATTGAAAAGACAGGATGGTTAGAGTCATCTTGTTTGTTTCTTTTTGGAATTAACAAACATCCACTAAAAATAAAGTATTTCCATATACAAAGAAGAACAGAATGACAGGATTATATGTGAAATCATGAATCTCTTTGCATCTTCAACTTGATTTTTAATTTATTTTTTAAATTATTAACATATATATATATATATATGTATATCTTCTTTCCCTCCCTTCTCCCTCCACTCCCATTGATGATGAGAGGAAAACAAAACCCTTGTAGCCCATGGGCACAGGCAACGTAACAAATTCCCTATTGGCCATGGCCACAAATGTTTTTATCTGGTCCCTGAGTCCATCATTCTCTGCCAGGAGGTGGAAAGTCTGTTTCATCTCTTGTTTTCTGAAACTGTGATTGCATTGCATTGCTCCAAGTTCTAAAGCCTTCCAAATACCACTTTTTTTGGAAGTATATAAAAAATTCAAGATATTACTTTCAACCTCTTCCACTTGATATTTCCCTCTGAATTTCTTTCTCTTCCTTTCAGAGAGTTTTAAAAGACGATCCACTGATTATCTTTTATTCCTTTTTTTTTTGTTTGGGCAACACTATTGTAAGTTAACTTTCCTTCTTCCTCAAATAAAAAAGGAAAAAACCCACAATCTTTGTAAAAAATAACCATATTTGAACTATTATAAATATCCAAATTAATTATAAAGGACATAAAAAGAAAGATGCTATCTATATCCAGAGAAAGAACTGATAAATGGAAGTATGTATGGAATAATTTATATATATAATATAAATATGTGTATATACACACATATGTAGTGTGTGTATATATGCATATACATATACACACATACACATACACCCACACATATATGTTTGTATCTAATGGTAGCCATCATCTCTAGGGTGAAGGTGAGGACAGGAAAAAGAAAAAAACAGTAATTTGCATGATAGCTTTATCATATATTTAAAATGAATATCAAGTTGTACATAATAGTTATATTTTTATATAATATTTGTGTATATTTTAACTATATAGATAGTTTCATGTGAAATCATCATTTTAAAAATTATACTGTCATGGAAATGCTTGTTTTATCCCATAAATAAAAAATAAAATAAAACTTAAACAAAATAAATGGACATATGTGTCATGTTCAAAAATATGTTTCTCTTTCTGCATCTTGGATCCATTATCCCTATGACCAGACATGACTAATGTGGTTCATCCTTAGTCTTCTGAGATCATAATTGTCACTGAACTAAGTCTTGAAGTGTTTTCAAGCCTTTTTTCTTTTCAGTATTTTTGTTGTATAAATTGTTTTTCTGCTTTTTCTCACTTCACTTTGTATTGGTTTATATGTTTTCTCAGGTTTCTCTGAAACTGTCTCTCACTGTTTCTCTCAGCACAAGAATAATTCATTAAATTTCTGTCCTAGAATTTGTTCAACCCAGAACAAAACCCTTTAGTTTTTCACTACAACAAAAACAAATACCTCCTATAAATATTTTTATTCGTATGTATTTTTCCTTCTTTCTGTGATCTTTTTGCTGTATAGATTTAGCATTTTATCTACAATGTTTGCATCAATATTCATTAGTGATATTACTCCATTGTTTGTTTTTCAGATTTGTCTCTTCATCATTTAGGTATCAAGATCACATTTGTGTCATACAAAAAATTGACATACTATCTTTTCTTATTTTTGCTAACAGTTTATGTAACAAGAATGGATTATTTTTTGAGTGATTGACAAAATTAACTTGCAAATCCATCTGGTTGTTTTTGAGTTCTTTTGATTTGTACATAAATTGGATTTAAGTGAGGCAGAATTGCACGAAGTCATCAGCTTCACTTTCTCCTCCAGAGTCATCATAGTCCAGTGGCAGGACAGAGTCAAGATGGCTAGTGATGCCTCAGGATGCAGTGGATGACCTTGGCATATTCTGTGTCTAACCAAGCTCTAAGCACTCCACATTGCCTGCTTCATCTGCCTTCATGGCCTTTGGAACAAATTGTTCTCATCTGCCCATTCCACCAGAAGAAGTCTTTACATGCTTGGGGTAGACACCCCCATAACTCACTTAATGGGTCTGAGAAGCCTTGGTTACACTCAATCTAGTCTGGCATGTCTGCCAAAACAGTTTACTTGGGTGTGGTCACTGCTCATGCTGCAGCTTCTTGAAGTCATAGGTGAGAATTAGGCTGAACAGGTGGACACCAAAGGTGGAAAGGGCCCTGAAAAGGGATTGGCAGCCCTCACACCAAAGGTACTGGTCCTCCCTGAACACACCCTACACTTCAGTTGGCTTTTTGAGTTCATATAAACAAGGATGTGAAGTCAGACAAGTGTAGTTGAGTGGGAAATGATGAAATGGATGCCCTAGGCTCCTCCTTAAATGGAGGATTTCCATAGTCCATCCTTTACCCTTTCCAAGCAGAGAGAGGGAGGAGGTAATAGTATAGTTTTACTGTCTCTTCCTATAAATCAATTAACTTTAAGTATTTATGATCTATACCACTAGGTTCATATAAATTAAATACTGCTATTGATTCATAACCCATGGCTCCCTTGAGAATAATATTAACTTTCCCTGTTTATATTTTGGATCAAGTTTAATTTTACTGTTACCTTGTGTGAGATCATGTTTACTACCTCTGAATTTTAGAGGCATTTCATAAGAAAATTTTCTCCAGCTTATTATTTTAATTTTTTTAATCTTTATGTTTCAAGAATGCTTAAAGCATATTCTTTGATTGTGATTTCTAAAACATTTGCTATACTTCTCTATTTTCTAGGTGAATTAACATCCTTCACAGTTATGACTGTAAATTGTCTATTTTCTTTCATCTTATACTTTTATACTTTTCCCACTTTTTATCTCCTGTCCCCTTCGCTATTATGAAGAAGGTCTTGAAAGAGATAGCAGGTACCCAACATTGGTAATCTATGTTTTATAAAATATATTTTCATTCCACCACCCATCTTTTCTCTTTCTCTCACCTAGTCTCCAGTCAGCAGTTCCCACTCATTCTTTCTTGGCTTTTATCCCTCTCCTTAGGATCCATTCTCTGAATATGGAATTTGTTTTGCTTTTGAAAAACCTCTCTCTGAATCCACCTTTCCTTTTTATCCCCCTTTCTCTTGCCTATTTGATTTCCTGTTGAGTTTAATGTATTTTTACAGTAATATGTCTCTCAATCTCCTTCTTGCTCCCTATTTCTCTCTCTCTTTCTCCCCCCCCCCCCTTCCTTCTCGTCTTGCTCTTTCTCCTGCCTCCAATTATTCTTTGTCTGGTTCAGATGAGAATGAGGTTCCCATTTGTATAGTCTTTTTTTTTTTATCATACCCTGATTATATGAGATAACTTCCAATCCCTCTATCCCCTCTCCCCCTTAATGTTTTCATTTTTTCATTTTATTTTTTCTCTTAAATTTATGAATATGTAACAAAACTGTTCTTGGTGTTCTACTTTATTTGTTATCTATGAACCTGGAGACATTAGGGTTCTAAGGAGGCAATTGTTTCCTTTCTGTGATTTAGCAAATAAACACTTCATCATTCCTTTCACTTGCTCAAATGTCTTTACCTTCCTATGTTTTCTTTACCTTGGTATTTGCTTTTTTCAAGTATCTAGCCAGCTGTAGTATTTTCACCAGGAATACCTGGAAGCCTTTCTTCATCATAACACACAATCCTCATGTCATTTCCCCAAAATGCTGACCCCTTGAGGATAATCACAGGACCCAGAAACTGCTACCTCTCTAGCCAGTTATGGACTTAGGGTTTTCCTGCCCCCTTCTAACCCTGGAATTAATTTCCTATACATTCTAAGTGGAATTGGCTCTAAAAATATGTTCTTGGATGCCCATCTTTCCTTACACTCTGAATATGAAACTACAGTTGGATACATTTTCTTCTTTACATTTATATTCCAGTATCAAACACCTGTTCCACATGGACTCACTAACTATTCTTTTCTGTTTACTCTTTATGTCTAAAGTCTTATTCTATCTCCCTCATCAAAATTAACTCTTCATGTCATCGCTCATTCTTATGCCTTCTGTTTCACTCATTCAATCATCTATCACTAGTATCCTAAAAGGAATTATTGCTTCACCATGCCAAGTTATGACTAATGAATGGTATCAATAAAGTCTTCTGACACTCTTTTATAACCCAGATGAATAATTAGTGACTCCAGCAATTGTGCATACAACCCTTCTTCTGTGAACAGTTATCTACTTTCCCCTGGGATTTCCAAAGATAACATATCTTACCACATAATATAGCACATAACAAAGCAAATACACTTAACATAATGGAATTGTGAAGAGTGGTTGAACCTGAACATGAAGAAAAAATAGAAGAGATGACCAAATTCCAATGGTAGTTGGGGTTTGGTTGTCAAAATATCATAAAGAAATAAAGATTCCAAATAAAAGAAAATGCATATGGTATTATTACCAAAAACAAAATAAATAAAAGCTATGACCAAGAAGATATCAGAAAATCCCAATCCACATGCCTTCTTTTTCATCTTTATGAGACTGGTCTGTACTTCCACCAAGGGCAACTTTGTTGACAGCATGAAAAACGAACTGTCAGACTCTGGCAGATTTTTTAACAGCTGATCACATCTTCTTAGTAATGAAACTGAAAACTATAGAAAATATGCGATCCTACTGTATCTATCTGCTGATAAAAAAATTGGCAGTGGAACAAAATGCTGTCTTAAAGGGTCTCTTCAGTCAAGTTATCTCCCATACATATATTAAAGGAATGAGATTATATGAAAGATGTAGCCTCAGCAGTTATCTCATTCAACATCTACAGATTAATATCAAGCTCAGAATAAAACAGGAATATATTGGTGTTGTGAAAGATGCCTCATTTTATTAATCCAAGTAAATGCAGGATCTTGTAAAATTTGTTTTCTGTTCATAGTCATCATGTGACAACATTTGCCAAGTCCTTAACATGTTCTCTGACATGTACCAGATTGTGTGTGTGGGTAGAAGAAACAATACATAGCACATCATTCCTGCCTCCAGGAATCTTACTATCCCACAGTAAAGAAAAGAAGCTCATTTCTAGCATACAAAATAGTACTTAAGTGCACAAGAAAGATACACAAGGAGGAAGTCAATTCTCAAACATTTATTACAAGTCTCTTCTATGTCAGCTGCTTTCCTAGGTGCTAGGAGGGGAGAGCATATGGTTTTTGAGAACATCGTAGGGACCTGCCACTAAATGGAACACACATAGAGGCTTGAAAAATACTTAGCTGCAAATATGATTGTCAAGTCCATGGCCTGCTGGAGATATGGACTTGCAAAGGACAATTTTGCCGTTCTTTGAATTTGTGAATGGTAATTCACACTGCCGATGTCTTAGAGAAATAGTGTTGCAAGTGGCAAATGACCATCGGTTTTGGACACATGATCCAGGTCCAACTAGGACACAGGATAAAAATGACTTCGAGCCTCCAGGAAAAAGCAATTACCTTTTAGATCCTTTGGCTATTTTAGAGTTTCTCAGCCTAAAACAAAGTAATGATTTTGGACAGTGAATGCAATAGCCCAAAATAGCCTTTCTCTCCTTTTGTTAATGATCTTTCTTTGTATCATGGGTACATGTGGGAAGGGGAGGTGAATTTTAAGCCTTTTAAAAGGAACCAGAGCTGGGGTGGGGGTGGGGTGGAGAGAAGTGAAAGGACTCTGCAAAGTATGGATTGGTGAATCATCCATGAAAAGGCAAGGAAGAGGCAGCTCAGGTCACGCTGAGTAAAAAATGGAGATAGCCCACAATGAGTTTCAGATTTTCCTGGCTAGCTAATAGCCAGAAGGATATAATGGTTTGCTTGAAAGCTGGTTCTTAGTCTTCTGATAAAACCCTTGCCTCAATTAATACACCATATGTTTTAGAACTTAAGAGAAGAGCAATTTATGTAAGACATCAGACAGGAAGATGGAAACCACTAGATTAGCCATGCCATATTGTCAATTCAATTCTCATTTGGTTTAGTCACCAATTTCTTCATTCCTTTCCAGACTGCATTCCTGAATTCCCTGGACTTTGTCTACAATGCCTCAGAAACCACTTCACCCTGGAAACTTATTCCACCCATCCACTTCATACAGCAGAAATTACCCTCCATCCCTCCCCATCTCCCTCTGATCAGCTGGTTCTTCATAGAACCTCCATTTTAAGGAGGAGGCCCAGTCCAGCTATGACCATTCCTCTCCAGGTTCCTGACTTTCCATGACTCCTTCCCACCCCCAGTCCCCTTTCAGCTTTTATGCATTATCTTCTCCCATTGAAATATAAACTCCTTGTGAACAGGGAGTCTCTGCTTGTATTTGTCTCAATAAGCTTTTAATAAATGCTTGTTAACTTGACTTGGCCAATGCCACATGTCTTAGTGAGAATCCTTTTTAAAGAATGAGGCCCACCAACCAATTCGATTTTACTAAGAAAGATTTATTGAGTGCCCACTGTGTGTAAGAAACTATATTAGACATTAAGAATACAAATTAGCTTCTATTTAATAGGTGCCTGGCTCTGTTCTGGGGTTACAAAGACAGGAATTCTTTGTTCTCAAGAAATGTATGTATTACTGCGAAGGGAGGTCACACTATGTGTAGACAAATAAGCTTGTTTCCTGGAATGAACTTGTTTAGATTTATTGGGGAACTTTTTTTTCATTGAAAACTTAATTGCAGGCAATTCTAGATGGCTATTAAAGTCATTTAAATCTCTGAAATCCTACAATTTTGTGAATTATACTGTTCTCATTGGAAGAATATTGAACTTGGCTGCAGAAGACCTGTATTTGAGTCCCATTTTGAATACACACTAGCAAATCTCTTCATTTGGGTTGTCTCATTTGAACCCACTGTTTGTGGCTGTTCTCCAAGACTTCATTCTCTTCTCTCTCTAAACTATCTAGTATTCTAATAACCTCCCATATGTTCAGTTACCAACTCTATGCTGATGATTCTTACAAATATTTATCCAGCCCAATCTTCTTGAGTGCCAGTCTTAAATCACCTACTATCTTTTAGATATCTCGAAATGGATCTCCCGTAGACACTCACACTCAACATGCTCCAAATACCAGTCATTGTCTTTCTCCTTAAACTTTTTCCTCTTCTGAATTTCCCTGTTCCAGCCAAGGGTACCATTATCCTCCCAAGTGTCTTAGACTCACAGCCTCAGTATTGTGATTGACTCCACATATTTACTTTCCCTACATATCCAATTTGTTGCCAAATCTTATCATTTCTACTTTCACATATCTCCTATACATTCCCTCCTTTCTACTTACATAGCTTTTTTCATTTCACATCTTGAACATTGTAATAGCCTTCTGATTGGTCTGCATACCTCAATTCTTTCACCACTCTAGTTTAATAGAGACTACAGTCTCTATATAGCTGCCAAAATGACTTTCCTAAAGCACAATTATGATCCTGCCATTCCCATACTCACTAAACTCCATGTGTTTAGTTTAGTTTAGTTTCCCATACTCCACTGAACTACATATTAACTCTAATCAAATGTAAAATCTTTTCTCTAACTTTTAAAGTTCTTGGGGGGTGGGAGCAGAGAGCCAAGATGACTGACTAAAAGCAGGGACCTACTTGAGTTCTTCTCCCAAACCCATTCAAATACCTGTAAAAAAAATAACTCTAAACAAATTCTAGAGATGCAGAACCCAGAAAGTGATGGAGTGAAGCAAATTTTCATCCCAGGACAGCCTGGAAGGCTGACAGGAAGCATTTGCCCCCTGGTCCAGGAGTGGAATAGAGCACAGTCTGAAGTGGGTCATGTCAGCCCAGCACAGATGGAGCTAGAGAACACCTCAGGGGACTGAATCACTGACAGCTCTGGAAGTTTCCAGACTTCTCAACCCACAAATGCTAAAGACAGGATAGAAGGTCAGTGGAAAAACTCAGTCTGACTTGAATAGAGGGGCGTGATCCTGCTGAGGTGTGACCCCAGCCCTGGGGAAGAGGAGGCAGCACACGCAGTGGTGGAAGCAGCAGCAGCAGCTTCCAGAGTTCTGAACCCATAGACAGTGGGCGATTGAACAGCTGATATAAAACACTTGAAACCTATGGCAGGATACCCATTCCCTCCCCAACCCCATCCACCACTGGAAGCAAAGTTCTACCTTGACAAAGAGTTAGAAAGTCAAATATTTGGCTGGGAAGATGAGTATAAACAGAGGAAAAAATGCCAAACTATAGAATCTTACTTTGGTGACAAAGAAGATCAAAACATACAATCAGAAGAAAACAGAGTCAAAGCTCCTATATCCAAAACCTCCAAGAACAGCATCCAGTGGTCTCAGGCCATGGAAGAAATCAACAAGGATTTCAAAAATCAAGTAAGAGAAGTAGAAGAAAAATTAGGAAGAGAAAAGAGAGTGATGCAAGAAAATCATGAAAAATGAATCAACATCTTGCTAAAGGAGATCCCAAAATACTGAAGAAAATAACACTTTAAAAACAGACTAATAAATAGATTAATCCAAATGGCAAAAGAGATCCAAAAAGTTAATGAAGAGAAGGAAGTCTTTAAAAGTAGAATGAGCCAAGTGGAAAAGGAAGTTCACTGAAGAAATAAATCCTTCAAAATTGGAACAAATGGAAGCTAATGATTTTATAAGAAATTAAGAAATTACAAAACAACCAAAAGAAGGAAAAATTAGAAGACAAAGTGAAATATTTCACTGGAAAAGCCACTGACCTGGAAAATAGGTCTAGGGGACATAATTTAAGAATTATTGGACTATCTGAAAGTCATAATCAAAATAAAAAGAGCCTGGACATCATCTTTCAAGAAATTATCAAGAAAAACTGCCCAGATATTCTTAAACCAGAGTGTAAAATAAATATTGAAAGAATCCCCCAATCACCTCCTAAAAGAGATGCCAAAATGAAAACTCTTAGGAATATTGCAGCCAAATTGCAAAGTTCCCAGGTCAAGGAGAAAATATTGCAGTCAGCCAGAAAATAACAATTCAAGTACTGTGGAAATACAATCAGCATAGAACAATATCTAGCAATTTCTACTTAAAAGGACTGAAGGGCTTGGGACATGATATTCTGCAGGTCAGAGGAGCTAGGATCAAAACCAAGAATCACCTACCCAGCAAAACTTAGCATCCTACTCCAGGGGAAAAATGGAATTTCAACGAAATAGAGGACTTTCAAGCATTCTTGATGAAAAGAGTATAACTTAATAGAAAATTTGACTTTCAGTTACAAGAATCAAGATAAGTATGAAAAGGTAAACTGGAAAGAGAAATCACAAAGGACTAACTAAGTTGAACTGTTTACATTCCTTCATGGAAAGATGATATTTGTAACTCATGAGACTTTGATCAGTATTAGGGTAATTGGAGGAAACAGAGAGGGAGAGAGATAAAATTAAGGGGTGAAGGAGGTATATATTTGGAGGAGAAAGGAAGAGATAGAATGGGGTAAATTATTTCACATAAAAGAGGCAAGAAAAAGGCTTCACAGTGGAGGGGAAGATGGGGGAAGTGAGAGGAAATCAATGAACCTTACTTTCACTGGATTTGGCTTAAGGAGGGAATAACATGAACACTCAATTGGGTATCTTACCATACAGGAAAATAAGAGGAAAGGTAATGGGGAGGGATGATGGAAGGGAGGGCAGATTGAGGATGCAGTTAGTCAGAAGCACAAACTTTTTGAAAAGAGACAGAGTCAAAATTGAAAGAATTAGTGGAGAGCAGGAGAGGATGAAAGGAGGTATAGTTAGTCTTTCACAACATGGCTATTATGGAAGTGTTTTGCATAACCATGTAAGTGTAACATACATTGAATTGCTTGCCTTCTCAGTGAGGCTGGATGGGGAGGAAAGAAGGAAGAAAATTTGCAAATCAAAGTTTTAAAAATGAATGTTAAAAATTGTTTTTACATGTAATTGGAAAATAAGGTATGTAGGCAGTGGGGTACAGAAATCTTTCTTGCCCTACGAGAAAGTAAGGTGGAAGGGGATAAGGGGTGGGGAAGACAAAAGGGAGGGCAGACTGGGGAAAGGGTAATCAGAATGCATGCCATATTAGGGTGGGGGTGAGGGGAGAGATGGGGAGAAAATTTGGAACTCAAAATCTTGTGTAAATGAATGTTTAAAACAAAAAATTAATTAAAAATAAGTTTAAAAATATTTAAAGCTCTTTATAACCTGACCCTTACTGTCATTCCAGTCTTCTTATATTTTATTCCACTCCACATAGCCTGTGATCCAGAGATTCTGGCCTCTGCTATTTCTTACATTCCTAACAACATGCCTTTTCATTAGCTGTCTCCCATACTTGCCAAGCTCACCTCTGCCTCTTTGACTCCTTGACTTCATTCAAGACTCAGATCAAATTCTACCTTCTGTAATAGACTTTTCCCATTGTGTCTTTCCCTCCTTTCCCCTACCACTCCACTAGGGCCTCCAAAGATTGCCTACCATTTTTCCTATACATATCTTGTATGTACATAGTTGTTCATAGGGCATTTCCTCCACTAGAATGTGAATTCCTTGAGGGCAGGAACTGGAAGTTTTGCTTCTTTTTGTTTCTCCAAAACTTTTTTTAAAGTCCTTGGAGCACAGTAAGTATTTAATAACGACTTGTTGACTCATTTATTCTCTGAATCTTTTATCTGTAAAAATGGGTATAATAAAACTTCTATTATCTAGCTCAGTGAAATATTATGAGTGAAAACTTTATAGTGTTGTAAAAATATTAATTGTTAACGTTATTCTGACCAATTAAATCTCCATAAGAACCCGTGACAGATTGTTATTCTATAACATGGCAGATTAAAGAGTGAGTTCCATACTGTACAAATCTTTAGAAGTTCTTTCAGGACACTCAGGTCCTGGCCATTTAGGAAATCACTACATCATTGCATTAAAATGTTATCATTATGTCCTTTGAGAGTTAGTGCGACTCTTAAAAGGATCCAATTTCCTTCTAGAGAATAGCAGACACACTGGGCAATGTGACTCATGATACTCCCTCAGGAGAACTAACACTCCATAAGGTTCCTCCTCACTGCTATATTGCCTGCCTCAGGGGCCATTCTTATACTGGAAATCTGTCTAATTGGCCACCATGGCCCAAATCATAACACCACAGGAAAAAGAGCTAGAAACAAACCTAGGGGCCACCTAGTCAACCCCTCTTCATTTTACAGATGATAAAATCAAGGCTCAAAGAGCCCCAGGTACTCATCTACAACTAGCAACTTTAATGCATGAACTTTAAAAAAAGAAAAAAAATCATACCTAAGACAAGCAACATGGAACGTAACCTCAAATAAACTGTTTTTAAAAGTTATTTTACATTTTTCAGTTGACAAACTCTCTTCTTTCTCTCTCTTAACTGGCAAGGGAAAAAAAACTTTTGTGCAAATCAGTATGGTCAAACAAAGCAAACTTTTGCATTGCCTATGTACCAAAAATATGCCCAATCTGTATCCTGAATCTATAACCTCTCCCAGGAAGTGGGTGGCATGTTTTATCATCAGCCCTCTGGAATTGTGATGGGTCACTATGCTGATCAGAGTTCCTAAGTCTTTCAAAGTTATTTGTCTTTGCCATAAAATTGTGAGTGTATAACTTGTTATCAAGGTTCTGCTCACTCCACTTTGCCTCAGTTCATACCACTCTTCCTAGGTTTCTCTGAAACCATTCCCTTCTTCATTTCTGATAGAACAATAGTATTCCATTCTCTTCATATGCAGTTACTTGTTCAGCCTTTCCTTAAGTAATGAGCATCTATTTAAATTGAACCCCAAAAGATCTATCTTACATATTTTTTGCACATTTGAGTTCTTTTTTCTTTCTTTTATTTCTTTGTATGACAGGTTTTTAACTTAAGAAAACTCACTAAGGGTCTTTTAGTTGTGTATATTTTGTGGCCAGGGACGTAGAGATTATCTAGGCATAGCCACCCATTGGAGAAAGGAAACTGGGCATTTGAAAGCTTCCTATTTTAACTAATTATTCTTGTTCATAAGACTCAAAATTCAGTTATTTCCATATCATTGTAGTATAAATGCTTTCAGTGTCTACCAAATCTCATTGTGCTAAGACAGTGCTGGCAATACAGCTTCGTTCAAGACCTATAATTCAATTCCATGCCATTCAATTTCACAAACATGTCTTAAACAACCATTATATACCAAATAATGTGCCTAGAGATTCAAAGGCAAAAAAAAAACAAAAACAAAAACAAAAGCTTGTTCCTGTGCTCAAAGTGCTGACAATATACTAGTGGGAAATGACCTAGACAAGGTCACACAACTAGTAAATATCAAGTCCAGTTTCCTTTGTCCCAAATTCGCTTACCTTTTCACCACATTGCATTGCTTCTCATGAAAATTCTCCATAGTACTT
This sequence comes from Notamacropus eugenii, assembly GCF_028372415.1. NCBI lineage: Eukaryota > Metazoa > Chordata > Mammalia > Diprotodontia > Macropodidae > Notamacropus > Notamacropus eugenii. Next base: position 370,723,725 of record NC_092877.1, on the reverse strand, counting down.
TGCCTTGTTAAAGTGTAAAGTATGCACAAGAGATTGTTGCCCTCTGAACTGCAGGCTTTTGACTATTTTTTCTTTAACAAATTGGGGATGAAATTTGCCATCTCAGAAGCATGTTATGATGATTGTTATAAAGCTCACCATGTTTCTCCTTCTATATTACCTAGAGCATAACACACTGGAACTTTCTTCATGTTTTCTAACTTTCTGTTGTCTGTTGTCTAGCTCTTTCAGAAGTACAGTGCTGAAAGCACTTGAAAATATATCCCCAAGAATGAATCAACCTCTTAGAGACTGATTGACAAAGTCCCTGCCAATCAATCATCACCGAACGTGAAGTCAGCTGCTCTAGGTGGGATATGAAACAGAAGTGTCATTTCTACAGACAGGGAACTAATGAGAGCCATTGACACCTGGAGGAAAAGAAAAACAGACAAATAAAACTTAAATGGAAAAAAAATCAATGTGTTATGTTTTATTGAACCTCTCCCTCTTTAAAAACAGATCACTGAAGAGCCACAATGCCAGAACTACTCCTACTGGCCTTATTAAATTTTTTTCCCCATAATTTACTGGATTGAACTCATAAGACCTCAGTATCAATCCTGGATCTGCCACTTATTACCTTAGTGAGCTTGGCCAGCAAACTTACTCTTTTTGAGTTTCATTTTCCTCATCTATAATATGAGGGTTTGGGCTAGATGAGCCCTAAAATCTCTTCCTACCCTAATGTTCTTCAATCCCGACTGTTTTGGCAATGTGATGGTGGACTCTATGGACCCTCCAGCTTGTGGAATAGAGTCATGCCTGAGATAAAATTGATAGACTTTTTCCCGTATCCCAAATTATCTGATTGGAAGGGAACACTATAGCAACTGATATAGTCAAAGCTTCTGGATTGAAATGCTTCTTAGTACTGAGGGATCTTAAGCAACTTAGTCACAGTTTTGCCCTCAATTTCTCCATCTGTAAAATGAAGGAATTGGACTATTGGATGGGATGACTCATAAGGTCATTCCCAGCTTGAAATATATGGTTCTATAAAAGGAACCTTTGCTTCTTCTGTAGGACTTCCAGGAAAATCAGAGGAACAATTCTCTATGTCTTCTATCTCCTGTAGAGAATGACAGGAGCATGGTGAAGAGAAGGCCATTGCCATCTCCAAATAGCCTCCAGGGAGCTCCTTAGCTAGCCACTTCTTTACGTGACTGCTATTGCCCACCTCATGACTCAAGGGGCCTCTAATGTATTTTTTTCTCTGCGATTGGCTCTATTAATTGCTTATTATGCATTCAAACTGTTAGTACATGACCCATGTTGGGAATCTCCCCAGTGAAAGGAATGTTTATATTAAGTGAATTATATCATAATCTCTTTAACTGCTGGTTAAAGGTTAATTGTTTTTGTTGTGTGTTATGATCTCTTGTAACATCCCTGTTCGTTAAAAATTTCAGCATTTTTTTCTTCAAATTTTCTTCCATCTGTGCCTTTTCTCAGTTCTCTAGGAAGTTTTTTTGTAGAAGAATCCCACTTGGAGATAATGCCCTCTTCAAGGCCAACCTTAGACAATGAGGAGACACACTGGCCAGGCTACCCAGCTTGTGATAACAGCCACCAACCCAGCAAGGTCCAAAGGGATGCATAATGCAGCATGGGAAGCCCCCAAAGTGTGAAACCTGCCCATCTGCATTCTTGCCTGTTGCTGACCTCCACGTTCTGACAGAAGCATAGATAAAAATGGCGACTTTGCTGATTATGCCTCTGGAGTGCTTTTTAAAGACAAATAGTAGAGGAGACAAGTCCAAGGTTAGCACTGCCTGCCATTCTCTGATGCAGGGGTATAATTTTGGTCTGCATTTCCTAATCATTGCCACAGGCCAGGGCAGAATGTACATAGTGGTCTCATTTCAGGACATCTTCCATACCCCTATGAAAACATAGCATAAAAATATTGGTTGTACTAACTATTATATCAACAATATTCAGATTATTCATATTGTTCTATCAAGCTCATTTGCATATGAGAATAATGATTTTGCTTGGGGTGTCTTGGTGATCACCTCTAACCTATATCAAACATACACAGGACCTAAGAGACTGATGACCTCTCTAGTTTTTGGGTATTTGATCCCCACCTATAACCCATGAGTTGTTGTCTACAGACCGAAATCCTCCCTGACTGGCTGGCATATAGTACTCTAAGGCAACAGCTAAAGTCATTCCATGCTACATGGAATACATCACTTGGGAAGCCACAGAACTTCTGCTAGAAGACCATGGATGATGGTTAACTTTGCTAGACCACTGGATCTAGGCAGCTGCCCTCTCTTTATCAATGTGGCTATCTAATTGTTTTGCTTCTCTTTCGGCTCTCTCCCCTCCCACCCATTTTCCAGACAGCTACCATATGTTTAAAGCACAGGTATGACCATGTGACTACTCTGCTCAGTAAGCCCCCATGGCTCTCTATTGCCCGTAGGATAAAAGATCAACTTACTGCTTTATATTTAAATCCCTTTACAACCTGACTCCAGACCCCCATTCTAGCCTTATTACTTGTTACTCCCCTTCTTACACTCTGTGGTTCAGCCATACTGACCTCACATGTGTCATTCCTTGCACAGAAAGTTCCTCCATGCCTACAGTACTCTCCTTGGTTTATTTGATGTTAGAATTCTCAGCAGCCTTCAATGCTCAGCTCATGTGATAACCAATATGTGAATGAAGTCATTCTGGATTACCTCCTCCCCTCACACACCCTCCCCAGGGTTTCTCTTATCTTTATTTCATATTCATTTCAATATACTTTTAAATATACATGTAATTTCCCTATATAAAATATAAGCTCTTTGAGGATGTGGATTGTTTCCTTTTCTTCTTTTATATTGTCAGTGCCTGACAATACTTCGTACAGAGAAGGTTTTTAACAAATCCTTTTTGCTTGATTGAGTGAAAAACAAAGATTCAGACAGTGATCAATTACTTACAAGTTCTCCTAGTTTTCAGAGTTTTTGCCATAAACCTGATCTTCATATCATAAGTGTCTACTAATTCTAACTGGTGACTGAGCTCTATTCTATACTTGTATTGGTTTATCTTCTGAGTATTCACCTTAACATGTCAACTCTGGTCCACTTGGGGATTGAGAAAGTATCTGCCAAGTTTTCCTAGAGAAACATCATTGAGATGACATGAGTACAGGCCATTACTTACCTTGGTATAAGTCTATAACTTCCCATGGTGGTAAACCTGGACTGGACTCAATCCCTCAAGCAAGGGCTGACCCCTGGACCTACTGAAGGGCATTAGTCATTAAAGATATCTGTGTCCCTTACTAGTATAACTCCTACTCCAGTGATCATTGAGTCTTTGAGGAGTAAATGATGCTAATAATCATCTTACAGAGGTTACAGGAAATTCCTGCTGAAGAAAGAACTAAAGATTGAGCAGCAAGAAGAGTAGCCTCTAATTTGAATACTACCACTAATTAATTACATGGTGTAAAGTCAGCTATTTTCTTACTCCATGCCTGACATCTATAACATGGAGATAATAATACCCAGCCAAAGAGAGAGATCACTGGTACTGAAGTCACAGATTCTAGGTTCAAATCCTGCCTCTGAAGATGACTTCCTGAGTAACCTTTGACAAATAACATCCATGGGTCTCAATTTCCTTATCTGTTTAATGAGGGGGCTGGACTAGCTGTCTCAGAGGTCTCTTGAAGTTCTAAATCTATGAGCCTATAAAAGTGAAGAGGAAATGAGAAAGCAGATGTGAAATTTTTCTGAAATTTAAAAGAGCTTTATGAATATAAAGCATTATCTAATCATAAGACTTGCATCTGAGAAGATCTCTAGAGGTCATCTAATGGACTGAGGCACAAGTTTTCCTCAATTTGACCATCTTATTATAGTTATAACCAAGAGGCACAATAGATTCCAACTGGTCTGCTGGGAGAAGTCACCCTTTCTTTGTCCCGAGGGAATCCAGGTTGCAGTTCTCCTCTAAATTTGGAGAATTTATAGTTTTCTCCAGACTGTACCTTAATTATGTTTTTTAATGACTATGTCAAGAATGGGAACAATAGGTGACAGTTGTGAATAATTTAAAAGCTTATACACTGAAATAATCATAGTGATAGCTTAGTTCTCAAGCTAATCCTGGGAGAACAATCCTAGTTCTTCTTCATGGCTCAAAAGGTTTAAAGGACAGGCCTGGTGGTCAATAATGCTTCTCTTGTCTGAGGGTCAAGTTAACTAAGTTTAGAGTATTAGTCAGTCAACAAGCATTTTTTAGGGTCTGATTATGTTCCATATATTGTGTTAAGCCTTGAGGATACAAAAAAAGACAAAAGACAACCTTTGCTCTCATAGAACTCACATTCTAAAGGGGATGAAAACATGCAAGTATATATGTTTTTATATATATGCATATATACATATATATATGTATATATATCTTGTTTATATGTATAAACAAGATAAAGAGAGCAAATGGGGGGCAGGTTAGGGAGAGTGGGAAAGGTCTGTGGCAGGTGATGAGACCTGAGCTGAGCCTCGGAAGGCAAGAGGTGGAAGCGAGGTAGGGAGAGCATTCCAGGCATAGTGGACAGTCAATGAAAAGGCAAAGCAAGAGGGGGAGTGTCCTGTAGGGGGAATGATAAAAAGGCCATTGTGACTCAATCATAAAACACATGGAGGAGAGGAAGGTGTCAGAAGGCTGGAAAAATAGGAAGGGGTCAGGCTCTGAAGCACATTAAAAACCAAACAGATGATTCTCTATTTTTTTCTGAAGCTGAAGCTTGTTGAATTGGGAAACGACATGGCCTGACATGTACTTTAGGAAGATCATGGATGGTACAATGGAGAATGGGTGAGTGTGGGGAGAGAGACTTGAGGGAGACAACCCACTCAGCAGGCTACTGTAGTAGTCCATTCTTGAAGTGATGAGGATGGTGACTGAACAGAATGAGATGTATGCTAGTTGTGAAGATGGAAATGACAAAACTTGGGAAATGGATTGGGGCCTGAGTGACTGGGAGGATGGTGGTAACCTGGAGAGTAATAGGGAAGTTGGGAAGAGGGCAGAATTGGAGGAGAGGAATATGTTACTTTTTGTATATATTGAGATTGATATGTTTAGAGTATATCCAGTTTAAGATACACACTAGGCTCTTGGGGATTCAAGAGTAAATGTCAGGAGAAAAGTTAGGGTTGGATCTTTAGATCTGGGAATGATTTATGTATGAATTGAGGGCTTACTCAATAAGAGCATTAATAGAGAATGGGCAGACTTTTACAAATAATGCTCAATAATGGACCACTTCCTTATCACCTCATGATTGATTGGAAGATGTAGATCATATAAAATCTTATTGAATTTATTTTTTCTTTCAAAAAGCACTTAGCGGGGCGGAGCCAAGATGGTGGAGTAGAAACACACAAATATGCTAGCTCCGAACCCACAGCCCATAAAATATCTGTAAAAAAGAACTGCCAATAAATTCTGGAGCAGCAGAAGCCACAGAACAGTGGAGTGGACGAGATTTCTGTTTCAGAGAGCCTGAAAACCTCTCACAAAAGGTTCTTCGCACTGCGGACGTGGAGCAGAGCCCAGCCCTGCGTTGGCTGCCCAGCACTGAGAGGAGCAGATCCGAGCAGGCTTCAGGGACAGAATCTCCAGCAGCTGCGTGGGTCCCTCCACCCACAGGTGACAAGGGTTGGTGAGAGGGTCTCTTTGGCAGGTCGAGAGTGGAGTGGGGTGCTCCCATAACTCAGGCCCCCTTGGGAGGCAGCAGTGGAGGTGGGAGCAGACCGGAGCTCCCCAAGCAGGCAAGAGCCCAGATCCATTGTTGAAGGTCTCCACATAAACCCCCTGAGGGAACTGAGCCCCGGAAGCGGCCCTGCCCCCACCTGAGCACCTGAACTTGATCTCACACTGAATAGAAGCCCTGGCCCCACCCAAAGCCCTGAGGCTAGGAACAGCATTTGAATCTCAGACCCCAAGCACTGGCTGGGCAAATCTGGAGGCGAAGTGGGTGTGAAGAGGATATTCAGAAGTCAAGTCACTGGCTTGGAAAATGCCCAGAAAAGGGAAAAAAACCAAGACTATAGAAGGTCACTTTCTTGGTGAACAGGTTTCTCCTCCCTTCCTTTCTGATGAGGAAGAACAATGCTCACCATCAGGGAAAGACACAGAAGTCAAGGCTTCTGTATCCCAGCCCACTCAATGGACTCAGACCATGGTAGAGCTCAAAAAGAGCTCAAAAAATTTTGAAAATCATGTTAGAGAGGTGGAGGAAAAACTGGGAAGAGCAATGAAAGACATGCAAGCAAAGTATGAACAGCAGGTCAGCACCCTGCTAAAGGAGACCCAAAAAAATGCTGAAGAAAATAACACCTTGAAAAACAGGCTAACTCAATTGGCAAAAGAGGTTCAAAAAGCCAATGAGGAGAAGAATGCTTTCAAAAGCAGAATTAGCCAAATGGAAAAGGAGATTCAAAAGCTCACTGAAGAAAATAGTTCTTTCAAAACTAGAATGGAACAGATGGAGGCTAATGACTTTATGAGAAACCAAGAAATCATAAAACAAAACCAAAAGAATGAAAAAATAGAAGATAATGTGAAATATCTCATTGGAAAAACAACTGACCTGGAAAATAGATCCAGGAGAAACAATTTAAAAATTATGGGCCTACCTGAAAGCCATGATCAAAAAAAGAGCCTAGACATCATCTTTCATGAAATTATCAAGGAAAACTGCCCTAATATTCTAGAACCAGAGGGCAAAATAAATATTGAAAGAATTTACCTGTCACCACCTGAAAAAGATGCAAAAAGAGAAACTCCTAGGAACATTGTGGCCAAACTCCAGAGTTCCCTGGTCAAGGAGAAAATATTTCAAGCAGCTAGAAAGAAACAATTGAAGTACTGTGGAAATACAATCAGGATAACACAAGATCTAGCAGCTTCTACATTAAGGGACTGAAGGGCATAGAATAGGATATTCCAGAAGTCAAAGGAAGTAGGACTAAAACCAAGAATCACCTACCCAGCAAAACTGAGTATAATACTTCAGGGGAAAAATTGGTCTTTCAATGAAATAGAGGACTTTCAAGCATTCTTGATGAAAAGACCCGAGCTGAAAAGAAAATTTGACTTTCAAACACAAGAATGAAGAGAAGCATGAAAAGGTAAACAGCAAAGAGAAGTCATAAGGTACTTTACTAAAGTTGAACTGTTTACATTCCTACATGGAAAGACAATATTTGAAACTCTTGAAACTAGTCAGTATCTGGGTACTGGGTGGGATTACACACACACACATGCACACGCACACACACATAGAGACAGAGTGCACAGAGTGAATTGAAGAGGATGGGATCATATCTTAAAAAAAATGAAATCAAGCAGTGAGAGAGAAATACATGAGAGGAGAAAGGGAGAAATGGAATGGGGCAAATTACCTCTCATAAAAGAGGCAAGCAAAAGACTTTTTTAGTTTAGGGAAAAAGAGGGGAGGTGAGAGAAAAACACGAAGTTTACTCTCATCACATTCCACTAAAGGAAGGAATAAAATGCACACTCATTTTGGTATGAAAACCTATCTTACAATACAGGAAAGTGGGGGATAAGGGGATAAACAGGGTGGGGGGGACAATGGAAGGGAGGGCATGGGGAGGAGGGTGCAATTTGAGGTCAACACTCATGGGGAGGGACAGGATCAAAAGAGAGAATAGAAGTAATTGGGGGCAGGATAGGATGGAGGGAAATATAGTTAATCTTATACAACACGACTATTATGGAAGTCATTTGCAAAACTACACAGATTTGGCCTATATTGAATTGCTTGCCTTCCAAAGGGAGGGGGTGGGGAGGGAGGGAGGAAAAGAAGTTGGAACTCAAAGTTTTAAGAACAACTGTCTAGTACTGTTCTTGCCACTAGGAAATAAGAAATACAGATAAAGGGGTATAGAATGTTATTTGGCCCTACAGGACAGAGGAGAGGATGGAGACAAGGGCAGAGAGGAATGATAGAGGAGAGAGCAGATTGGTGATGGGGGCAACTGGAATGCTTGGTGTTTTGGGGTGGGGGGAGGGGACAGGGGGGAGAAAATTTGGAACCCAAAATTCTGTGAAAATGAATGTTAAAAGTTAAATAAATAAGTAAATTAAAAAAAGAAAAAAACAGAAAAACAAAAAGCACTTAGCTTTGTTACACAAAATTAAAAAATGGGCTTTTTTACAAGATTTTTAGCATTTATACACACAATATACCTATACCTATATGTCTATGTATATATGTATATATGCATGTACATGTGTATATATGTGTATATGCACATCTATGTATATACACATATGTACAAATATATGTATATATGCATGCATATGTGTGTGTATACACACACATATGCACACACATACATACATATATACACATGCACCTGCATATATATACATATATACATACATGTTATAATATATACATATAGGTGTGTGCATGTGTATGTGTGTATGTACATGATGTGTATGTATATTGCCAGAGTAATTGCTGAATGAAAGAATAAGGATAGCTGTGTTCAAAGACTCATTATCAAAATCAAACAAGCCCCCAAACAGGGACAAAGATAGTCAACAAATATATTTGCCCCAGTCATGAAGGAACTTCAGGGGAGAACTTAAATGGAATGATGTTTTCTTATAGTTCCTCTAGGTGATCCTACTTGTAAATTATATTTTGAAGATTATATCAAGCTCCAGAATATTAAAATATTAAAAATATACAATTACTCAGAAGTTTGGATCAACTATCCACAAAGGAAAAACTAAGTGGATGAATAGTTTAAAAAAATTCAAAACCAAATATTTATACACACACATACACACATATATATGTATATACATACGTGTGTGTGTGTGTGTGTGTGTGTGTGTGTGTGTAGTTAGACAAACAGACTATGGAGCTTGTTCATTAATTTTTTATTTTGGGCTGGTCCTTCAACTAAACATCATGAGAAGACTGATTTGTATGTGGCAAATTGTGTAATTTTTCATTAACCCCAACTGTCTCCCTGAAACCGATGTCAATTGTTTTAAAAACATTATTCTTCCAGGGATCCTACATATCATGGGATATTGAAATCCCCAAGTAATTGAAATTTTAAGTCATCCAAAAAGATGAAGAGATGAATGATGGGCATGAATATGCCACAGCAGATTACCAATTATGAGTGTACAAGTAATGGCATAAAAATATCACGCAAGAGATGTTGGAACAAGATGAGAGATGGACCAGTTATAGACCAAGAGAAAGAGATACAGTAATAGATGGACAACCCACATGTTACATAGATACTCTCAAACTGTCAGGAGACTTGTTTTGTTTTGCTTGTCCCTGAAATGATTTTATAATTGGTACTTGAACTACCTTGGGTTGCTTCCTCAGACTTCAGTCACATATTGTTCTTTTCACTCTAAAGTAAGGATCTTCTACACTGTTATATTTATAGGAGACCTCAAATCCTTTCATTTTCAGCTTTGGTAGTAATACTTTCAGAAACAGCCCTCAGATTCAGATCCAAATATATACTTCCTGTGGCTGAGTTCCAATTCACCATCATCAAGTCATTGGAACTAGACCCATGGCAAATTTCCCAGCTGTGAAGTGGGGCCACATCCCTTACCCATTTCAGGAACATGATCACTAAACAGATCAACAACATACATATTTCGGTCTAATGAACACAGAATTAAGAGTTGATTATACTTTATTAAGCCAATTTAACAGAAACCAATTATGCACTACTATGGGGAGAGTACTATATTAGGCACTTGAGAGAGAAAGATGAATTTCAGGAAAGGATGATATCTAAAAAAAATAAAATTCAGGGGTGAAAGAGGAATATATTGGGAGGAAAAAGGGAAAAATATAATGGGGTAAACTATGCCTCACATAAAAGAGGCAAGAAAAAGCTTTTCCAATAGAAGAAAAAAGAGGGAAAGTGAGAGGGAAAAAGTGAAGCTTATTCTCATCACATTTGGCTTAAGGAGGGAATAACATGCACACTCAATTTGCTATGAAAATCTATCTTGCATTACAGGAAAGTACAGGAGAAGGGGATAAGTGGGGGGGGGTGAGGGCATGATAAAAGGGATGGTAAATGGGAGGAGGATGTAATTAGAAGTAAACACTTTGGAGGAGGGATAGGGTTAAGAGAGAGAATAGAATAAATGGGGGGCACGACAGGATGGAGGGAAATATAATTAGTTTTTCACAGTTGACTTTTTTGGAAGTCTTTTGCATAATTACACATGTATAACATATATTGAATTGCTAGCCTTCTCAGTGGGGATGGGTGGGGAGGGAGGAAGGGAGAGCAATTGGAACTCAAAGTTTTAAAAACAAATGTTAATAATTGTTTTTACATGCAACTGGGAAATAAGATATACAGGCAATGGGATATAGCAATTTATCTTACCCTCCAAGAAAATAGAAGGGATGGGAATAAGAGAAGGGAGGGGTGTGATAGAAGGGAGAGCAGATTGGGGGGAAAGGGTAATGCTGTGTTGGAATGGGGGGAGGAGAGAGATAGGAAGAAAATTTGGAACTCAGAATCTTGTGGAAATGAATGTTGAAAACTAAAAATAAATAAATAAATTAGAAAGGAAAAAGGAAATAAGTCCTGATCCCATTCAGAAAAAGAAAGCTTTTTTTTCCCCCATGGGACAAAAATGTTTAACATATATGCTCTTTTTTTGTTGCGTTTCATAATGTATTTTATATTCTTATATAACAATCATTTCTCCAGTAACTATCATGGTGACTTCTCTTATGAAACTTTTAAAAATAAAGAAAGTGAAACAATGATTATTCCAACACTTCTCAACACAGAGGAAAGGATAATAACATAAGGCATCCATTCTTTCAACTGAGCTTCATTTCTGGTTAGCAAAAGTAAGCAGTTAAAATAAGAAGCTACCAGATAGCCCATGACTGATAAACCTCTTCTATAATATAATATAATAACTATTTCCCTCTCATATTATACTTAATTTTTAAAAAGTGAACTTCATATTTTTCTCATTCAATAGTATTTTATTTTTTTAATTACATGTAAAGATAGTTTTCAACATTCATTTTTAAAAGATTTTCAGTTCCAAATTTTTTCTCCCTTCTTTACTCCCTTCCTCACACTCCAAGACAGCAAGCAATCTGGTATGAGCTATACATCAAAATTATGTTAAACATATTCCCACATTGGTTGGTTGTTGTCCTTCATTCTCAAAGAGGACCAAAATACCATCACCATGATAAAGTGAAATTTCAGTGTGTCCAACTGTGGCCAATCACACCAATATAAGCTCAGAATACTCTACCACAGGTTGGACACAGATAGTCTGTGTGAATATTTGGGGTGGTTACTTCAAATCTGCACATTCTACATTTCCTTTGTGCTATTTCAATTCTGCTTTACTCATAGAGAACAGCACCTTTTTCTGATGTGAGCATGCCATGCTGAGCAGTCCTATGCCAGCATCTCCCATGTTGCACAGTCAAATCCAAAGTTCTTGAGAGAGACATTGAGAGTGTCCTTGTATCACTTCTGACCACCATGTGAATTCTTCATAGAATTGTTTTTTTGGCAAGGGTACATTATGCATTCAAACAGCATGACCAGACCTTTGGAGTTGTGCTCTCTGAAGCATAGTTTGAATGCTTGGCCATTCAGTCTGAGCAAGGACTTCAATGTCTGGTACCTTATTCTATCTTATCCTCAGAATCTTCCTAAGACAGTTCAAATGGAAGCAATTCAGTTTCCTGGTGTGGTGCTGGTAGATTGTCCATGTTTCACAGTCATACAACAATGAGGTCAGCACAACAGCTCTGTAGACCTTCAGATTGGTAGTCAATCTAATACCTCTTCTCTCCCAAACTTTTCTTCGGAGCCTCCCAAACACTGAGCTAGTTCTGGCAATGCATGCATCAACTTGATTGCCAATGTGTACATCCATGGAAAGTACACTACCAAGGTAAGTGAGTGAACTTATCCACAGCATTCAGAACTTCTCCTTTTGTTGTAACTGATTGTTCCACATATGGATGGTGGGATGGTGGCTGATAGAGTGCCTGTGTTTTCTTGGTGTTAATTATTAGGTCAAAATTAGCACAGGGAGCAGAGAATTGATCCATACTTTGTTGCATCTCAACTTCAGAAGCTGCACTGAGTGCACAATCATCTGCAAACAGAAAATCATGCACCAATACTCCCTCCACTTTGGTCTTGGCTTGTAGCCTTTTCAAATTGAAGAACTTACTATCAGTACGGTAGTTGACCTTGATGCCTTCTGTGTTCATCCTCATTGAAACATTTGACAACATGGCTGAAAACATCATGCTAAAAAGCATGGGATCAAGCACACAGCCCTGCTTCACTCCATTGGTGACTGGGATGACACAAGAGTATTGTCCACTATTCAGAACCCAGGCAAACATGAAATCATGAAATTGATGTACAATACTGACAAAACTTCTCTGGGCAACCAAATTTTGACATGATTTTCCATAAGCCTTCATGACTAACAATGTCAAAGGCCATGGTCAGATCTACAAACATTGTGTACAGACCTCTGTTCTGCTCCTGGCATTTCTCCTGGAGTTGTGGGGCAGCAAATACCATATCAACTGTTCCTCAGCCTTTTCTGAAGCCTAGCTCTCAGGTACATGCCCATCTTCCAGGTGAAGGATTAGCCTATAAAAGAGGACTGTAGCAAGAATTTTGCCAGCAATGACTAAGAGAAAAAAACCTCCATGATTGTCACAGGAAAATCTATTCCCTTTACCTTTACAGAGATGGACAATGGAGGCATCCTTGAACTCCTGGGGGATAACCTCCTCTTACCATATAACCTGGAAAATTTCAATCAACTTTTGTATGAGTAATGATCACCCTACCTTTTAAATCTCAGCTGGAATAGAATCAGCTCCAGGTGCTTTGCTATATGAAAGGAGCCTAATGGCCCTGAAAACCTCTTCTTCACTTGGAAGTTCAGCTAAGGAGGGACTGACTTCAACCTGAGGTAATGGTCAATGGCCTTACCATTGATTTATGATGGTCTGTTGAGAACACTATGGAAGTGTTTAGCCCATCTCTCTAGCATCATGTCCTTATCACTAATCAATGTGGCTCCATCAGCACTGAGCAGTTGTGATGCACTGTAAGATTTCGGTCCATAAATAACTTTCAAGGAATCACAAAAGAGCTTTGGATTGTTACTATCAGTATAAAACTGAATTCCATATGCCTTCCTACTGAGCTAGGAATCCTACATCTGTGTAAGCTTTGCTTGTACTTTCCTTTTGATGGAGTTAAAAGTTGCCTTCTAAGAGATGGTAAATCCTGTGGAGTTCTCATTTTTCATTTAGCAGCTTCTCAATTTTCCCATCATTTTCATCAAACCAGTCTTGGTGTATGTGAGTGTTCTGATCCAGATGAGCAAATACAGTGCTGTACACCAAATCTCTGAAAGCTACCCACTCCTTTTTAGCTTCACTGTCGTCAACTGTGTGCTGGCTTAACTTTCCCTCCAAGTTAGCAACAAACCAATCATGCTCAGAGAAGAGCTCTAATTTGTTGACATTAATTATTCTGGTAGTCATTTTGCCTTGGGGGCAGTGCTTTTGATGAATGTGAATATTTAGCTTGGAAAGGATAAGTCTATGATCAGTCCAGCACTCTGCACCACACATTGCCTTTGTCACCCTCACATCTTGTCTGTCTCTTCTCCTTAAAATTACATAGTCTTAGATGCCAATGCTTGCTGCAAGGGTACATCCATGCAGTTTTATTGCATTTAGGTAAATAGAAGACGGTGTTGGTGATGAGGTCATGTGATACACAAGTATTCAGCAATAAATGACCATTGCTGTTGCTGTTTCCAACTCCATTCCTCCCTAGGACTCCCTGTCAAGCCTGGTAGTCTGAGCCTACTCTAGCATTAAAGTTACCCAGTATTATAAGCTTGTCCTCTTTTGGTACATTGATGATAAGGGTCTCTAGGTCTTCAAAAAATTTTTCTTTGACCTCATTAGGGTTCATCATGGTGGGAGCATAGGCACTGATGATGGTGACATGTTTCCCGCAAGTAGCAATCACATTGTCATAGGCCTGTTGTTCACTCCTGTTGGCAGGCATACCATTTTGCTGACTAGATTAGTTTTGATTGTAAAACCTATACCACCTTCACAGCACTCCCAACTACTATGTGTATTCAGTTACTCCTTCAGTAAGCTGGCCTTCATTTGTCAGCCTTGTTTCACTTAGAGCTGCTATTTGGATGTGATACCTTTTAAGTTCTCTTGCCACAAGAGCAGTTCTTCTTTCATGTTTCCTGGATTTTGTGTTGTCTATAAGTGTGTGAAAGTTATATGTGCTGATAGTGAGTGAAATCATCTTTGCAGATGTTTTTATTCATTTTTGTGTGTGTGTGTTTTGACCACATAGTGGGATTTCCTGCTTGCTGCAGTAATCAGGCCAGGTTGGGTAAGCAGACAATTTTAGCGCACCTTTTCTAGCCCCCTTCCTCACACCAGGAAGTGAGCAGTATGATCCTTAAAAGGCTGCTCAGACAGCCAGGGGGCTGCCTAGACCCACTGCTGCTTCCAGTGAGAAATGACTCTATGGTCTAGGCCACCTGTGTGCAGATTTGTGACTATTGCTCCCAGTGTATCCGCACATGCTGCTTTATCACTTGCCAGTCACCACAGTACTTTGAGGTATAATAGTAAAATGGTAGGGGTGGTATTTTTTGATTTGTGCATAAATTAGATTTAAGTGAGGCAGAGTTACATGAAGTCATCAAGCCTCATTGTTTTCTAGAGTCATCATAGTCCTGTGCCAGGACAGAGTCAAGATGGCTGGCAATGGCTCAGGATGCAGTGGATGACCTTTGTATCTTCTGTGTCTAACCAAGCTCTCAGCACTCCACATTGCCTGCTTCAGCTGCCTTCATGGTGGTTGGAACAAATTGTTCTCATTCCACCAGGGGTTATCTTCACATGCTTGGGGTAGACACTCCCCTAACTCACCAATGGGTTTGAGACCCTTTGGTTACCTTCAACCTGGTTTGGTCCATCTGGTGAAATGGTTAACCACTGTGCACACTACAGTTCCTTGGAGTCACAGGTTGGGTGGAACAGGTGGACACCAAAGGTGGAAAGAACCCTGAAAAGAGCTTGGCACCCATCACTCCAAAGGTTCCTGAACACACCCTACACCCCATATTTCCACATTAAGTCATGTTATGAAAGGAGAATCAGAACAAAGTGGTAAATTCATGAGGATAAAAAGAAAATAGTATGCTTCGATCTACATTCAGATTCCATACTTCTTTCTCTGGATGTGAATAACATTTTCCATCATGAGCCTTTTGGAGTTGCCTTAGATCATTGCATTGCTGAGAAGAGTTAAGGTCATCAAAGTGATCATTGCATAGTGTTGCTGTTACTATGTACAGTGTTCTCCTGGTTCTGCTCACTTCATTCAGCTTCAGTTCATGTAAGTCCAGTTCCTTTCTGAAATTCACCTGCTTATCTTTTCTTATAGCACAATAGTATTCCATTACATCCATACACCACACCTTGTTCAGTCATTCCCCAATTGATGGGCATTTCTTCAGTTTCCAATTCTTTGTCAGAATAAAAAAAGCTTCTATGAATATTTTTGTACATGTGAGTCCTTTTCCATTTTTTTAATGATCTCTTTGGGATACAGACCTAGTAGTGATACTGCTGGATCAAAGTGAGTGTGCAGTTTATGTATGGCCCTTTGGTCACATGAAGTTTATATTTTTAAGGGGTATAAACTTTCTTTACAGTTTTCCATGAATGAAAACTGTAACAAAAATTTTAGGATTTCCTCCAATACATTTAAGAAATTAAATGGCATGAAGTACAGGAAGGGATGTGAAACATAAGGAAAAAATTTAAAAATGCAAACAATATTAACAGTTGGCAAATCTTGGGCAAACACATTGCCTCATAAACAAATCACTTCAAAAGCTTTTCATCAAAAGATGAAAACTGAAACTAACCAAGTTTTGATGAATCCAATGTCACTGCTGAGTCTGAATGACTGAATTCAACTTTTAATACTATCTTGAATGACTCATCAATGCTGCCAGAGACTGTCAAAGTGTTCCAAGGAAAGGCTCTTGTATGAACATAATCTGATCCTACTATATGTGCAGATTTTCAAAGTAATAGAATTAAATTCAAAGATTATGTATTAGATTAAGGAACAATAAGTAACTTGGCTCTTCTTATTATGTATTATGATCTTTCCTGCTGGTCTGAAATGAGAGACAGGAAAGAACTTGTTTTGTTCACTCATGGATTCTACCCCAGACATGAATCCAATTTTAGAGTATCTGCCTCATAAAGTGAGAAAATGCATTTTCTATTTCCTGACTTTGAAGAAACTAACAGTGAAATTGTTGGTGGTAAATGATTCATCTATTCTTAGAAATTCAGGTCAGTGTACAGCTTTCCTTTTTTCAGAAAATTATTTGATGCCATGTCGAAACTTAAATAACAGATTAAAAAGTTTTGATGACTCAAAACATCTGCATTGTCTAGTTGACTCTAAATATTTGCATATAGATGTGGCAAGGGTGAGGAATTATAAGCACAAACCCAGAATGGTCTACTTGTTCTCTTATAAATAAAGGAGAATTGAAGGAGACCTCAGGAACTTTGGGTATGCTCCCAGTGCTGAAATTTTGAGACAACGTGTGCAAGAGTTGCACAGGACAGACTGGCATGGATAGTTTAGAAGCTGCATTCTTGGAGAGAAATTCCAAATCAATGAGATCAACTTTCCATCTGAGTATTCCTCAGTTGTACTTGATATTCCATGCCAAGAGTAAATGAGTCAAATTATTAGACATAGACTTATTAATGCTTGAATAGTTTGGAGGACAAATTAATTGACTTAATTGAATTAAAAGAAATAACCCTCTTGTTGGTGTGTCTCCTTCTCTCCTCCAGTCCTTCCTTCATTTGGTTGCCAAAGTTACTTTCCTAAAGAACAGAAACTCCCCAACTCCCCTTCAATTTTGTACTCATCCTTCGTTTTCAAAGAGGACCATGACATCAGAGAAATGATGACATGACTTGCACTTGACTTTGTTTTGAGTGAGAGAGGGGCATAGAAGTTGTTACCTCTAGTATCATACATAAAATCCATGGTATGGGTTTTAAAGCCCTTCATAAATTGGTCCTTTCTTACCTTCCTGGTCTTTTTATACTCATCTTTCCTTTACATTCTCTATGATGCAGTGACATTGGTCTCCTAGTTGTTTTTGACAAATGGCACTGAATTTCTCTAATTTGGGTGCTTTCGCTAGTTTTTCTCCATTCCTGGTACTCTCACTTCCTCATCTCTATTTTCTAGTTTCTCTGGTTTCTTATAGGTTTCAGCTAAAATCCCACTTTCTGCCTGAAGCCTTTCCCGTTGTCTCTTACTCTTCATGTCTTCTCTCTGAGATGGTCTCCACCTTATTCTATTCAATCACACATCTTGTTTTTACATAGGTGTTCACACATAGCCTCTCCCCACCATCACATTGTGAGATTCCTGAGAGCAGAGAACATGTTTATTTGGTAACGCCAGCATTTAGCATGGTGTTTGGCACATAATAGCAACTTCATGAATGATTATTGATTTGACAGATACAGTTATGATAAATGAAATTATGATCGAATAAAACTTTTAATGATGGAAAAAAATTCCTCATGTGTGGGCTACCTACGATGAGCATAAAACATTATGTCCGGCATTTATAATTGGATTCTGGTAGTCTCTTAAAAATCAAATTAGTCAAATTGGTTCCCAATTCTATATAATGAATGAATTTAGTGCATAATCATTTGACTTCTGTAAATCCATCTATCATATTCCTTTTGGGTTTAGTTACAATGTATCTACATGTAACATTGGAGCCCTCTTTAGTAAGTATATCATATTAAAGCTTGTCTTAAAAACAAGGTTTAAAAGGCACAGTGATACATGTTGAACTTGATGAGCTACTTTTAATTATTATCTATTATTTTAATACTTTTATTAAATAAAATTCTAGCAATTTGTATATTGACTTGAGATTTTCAAAGTACTTTACATACGTTATCTCATTTGATCTACACAAAGACTCTGTAAGGTAGTTGTATTATTACCCTCATTTTACAGATAAAGAAACTGAGGACAAGAGAAACAAAGTGACTTGCCCAGGTTCACAGAGCTAGCAGGTGTATGAAGCAATGATTGAATTACTTTAAGTAGGTGAATTAAAGGTCACGTAGTGCTGCATGGCCTAATGTAAAATGCTCTGATGTAGAACCAAGAAGATATTGCTACTGTTACCAATTACATTGTGCAAATCAAGAATAATATTTTATGACCATTATAGTTAGCATGTTAAGAACTGATTGGAATTCTGGGATTTGGAGGTCAGAGTGACAAGCATTCTCACTTAGCCTTGAGAGTGATTTGAGACTCATGCTGTCTTTGAACCAGAAAGGAAATATGTTATACTCAAAAATTTTTAAAGGCATAGATAGCCTTTTGAGAAACAGATTAAGAGGAGCAGGCATTGTGGGAGCTAGCAGTAACAACATCAAAAAGGTGCTGAGGAGACAGTCCTGTCCTGGGACTTGACAAGCTGAGCAAGAAAGAACTTGTAGTACAGGTGTAAAACATGAAAGAAAAAGCTTAACAGGAAAGAGAGGAAAGAAAAGAATATAAAAAACAGTATGACAAAGCTAGAGCAGAGAATGGAGTTTAGGTGGGAGATGAAATCCTGCACGTAATCTTAGAAAAGAAGTCTTTGACTGAAGTTCAGAATTGTATTGACTTCTTCAAGAACTGAAGTTCCCTAAAAGGTCTACTTTTGCTCCAACTTTCTTTCCCTATGAATATTCAGTAGGACATTGTAACATATTTTACTTGCCTGCTTTACTGAATGACTTCCTGTATTATTTTTGTTTCTTTTTGCTTCAAGTATAAAGAGGAGAAGGATTAGCTAGATCAGGAGTGGGGAATCATGACCCTGAGTCCATGTGTGGCTCTCTAGGTCCTCAAGTGCAGCCCTCTGACTGAAAGAGCTACACTTGAGGAACCAGAGTGCCACATGTGACCTTGAGAACATAGTTTCCCCACTCTTGTGCCAGATATACATAAACCCTTAAATTGGAATAGAGATCTAAGTTTGACTTAATCTAGAAGAAATCTAACTAAGGGCTCTGAGCTATTGTGCTGATGCTAACTTTCTTTTCCTTGATATAACCTCCATAAAATAACAAAGCAAGGGGCCATGTAGACCTGAAGGTCATTATATTGCTCCCAATGCATGAGCTGTATGTCAGTAATTAAATCTCCAGTTTTCTGTGTGGAAAAAAGAAAGGGGACAGAGTGAAAGCAGGCAAGGTCTAGATGAGATAGTCCAGGGCTTGGTGAAATTCCAGTCTACTCCTTCTCCAAGGGAAAGAAGGGGCAGAAAGAATGGAATAACTTCTGCAGCTCCATCCACTGATACCTATGTGGAATAATATCCTTAGCCATATCAACAAAATAATTGAAACCTTATAATTTAAAAATATATCAACAAGGAATTAGAATAATTCATGGACTAAAATCTGCTTTAAATATATGATAAAATGAAATAGAATCACACTTCAAAAATGCTAAGAAAATAACTGAAAGTATATTATATGTTAAAAATTCTATGAATTATATTTAGATAATCAAACAACTACATTTCTATGTGCTCCAAGAGGAAGGATCCAGTCTACTTGCTACAGTTGTACAAGGCTGAAATTAAAAAAATAACTGGATATAATTTTGTTCTAACTTAAGTGAAATATTTCCTAGTCTTTACAGAAGCAATGTTTTCCCCAGTAAATGAAACATTTACTGGCTAGAATAATACAACTGACCCAAAAAAGTGGAAAATTCTGAAAAAATTTGACTAGAAATAGAAAGCTTTAAACATCAAGCACTATCAGCCCTCTTAGTTTTAGAGTTAGAAACAACAGATAAACTAAAAATAATATGGCAATATGGATTCATTGAATCCCAAATCAAGGAAATGGATACATACATACATATATGTGTATACACATACACATAATATATATATTTAGTGTGTATGTATATACATATATTTTTTCTAATTTTTACAGAAATCTTTTATTTTACAAGAATTTCACTTACAAATACATCTATCCAGTTAGCCATCTTTTATAATAAAGGCCTTAAAATAAACATGATCAATTCAGGAAAACCAATGAAAATATCATTTGTGGCTGATAGTATATACAGTATTTATCTTCCCCATCTCTTCAAAGAAGAAAAGGAGGTATATTTTCTTAGATCTTTCCTGGAACAAAATTCATTTTCAACCTTACCTTTAATGTAGCATCATATGAGAGATCTTTAAGTAAACTAAAATGAATAAAAATATCAACATCATCGTTTGCTCAAGAAAATTTATCTATTGTGGCCATCCTGTCAACAGAAAGCTAAATTAAAAAAAGTAATTTGTAATCAGGTCATAGACAGTTTTATTACAAGGAAAGCTTGAAGAGTTAATTTGTAGAAAGAGAATTATAGCTTTGATTTTTCTCCATTTTCATAATGTTGAATGTTATAATGTGACACACAAATATGTAATATGCAAATAAAGAATATCGATGATATATGAGGAACAGAGGCATTTTGTTTGAACATAATTCAGTGATATGGCAGTGGGGAAAATGATTGAACTTCTTTTATTATTTTTGAGTTAGGGTATATTTCTGTTCCTACATAAAGGTACCAAAATTGTAATTTGATAGGTGCTTCTACTTATGATTAGTTTGTTCTGTACAAATTGTCATTTTGTTCATTTTTCACATTATATTTGATTTCATGAGTATATAAGAAATATGTGTCATATGGCACAGATTAGTTCATAGGTACATTGAGAAAATGAGAGAGATGGTTATATGATAGATAGATCAATAGATTAGATAGAAAACATAATTTATTCAGCACTTATTATGATTTAAGCACTAGGGCTTAAGTATAAACAGATAAAACAGTCCCTATGTATTAGGAATTTACATTCTAATTGGAGAAGATTTTATATGTGTATAATTTTATACTATATATTATTACAACCACACATATTTATACATATATATGTATCTATAGATATATGTATATACTTGTGTATATGCACATATGTATGTATATATATTGAAAATGCAGATGGTAGGGGAAAATAAGTAGCGGAAGGTATCCACAAGAGAGCTTGCTAAGGAAAAAGATGGGGAAATATGATGAAAGTCTAGGACCTGGCAAGATAAGACAAGAGTTCACCTATCATAACTGTATGATCCAGTGTTAGAGTCAATTTCCAATGGTAGAATAAAAGTTATTCTGAGATTATAGTGTTACATGAATGAATAAATGAAAGAATATTTTAAGTACTTACCATGTGGCTGCTCTAATGACTTTATGTTTTAAAGGGAGTAGTAGCACACAAGGGGACAATAATGGCAAGAGGAACATATACTCCTCCAGAAAGTTACAGGGATGGTAAGTAGGGTCAATGGGAGGAGACAGACACACCCTGCTCCAACAGAGTCGAATCATGCTTCATGATTGTATAGCTGGATGTGGCATAGAAGCATAAACACAAGTAGCTGGCAAAGAAATTGTGGATTAGCTCGTTGGAGAAAAAGAATGAGATCACAATTAGAATATCTATCTATCTCTCTATCTATCTATCTATCATCAATCTATCTGTCAACTATCTATCTATAAGCTATCTATCCATCTTTCTTTCGTTCTGCCATTTGATGAACTTCCTAGTTCAGTGTTTAGAGACTCATTGCCAGAAGGCTAGTCGATGGATAAAATCACAACATAATCCAATTTCTGCGTAGTTCTCATTTGTAGTCAGGTTGACAGAGTAGTGGAAGGGGAAACAGAGGATGGTAAGAACCAGAATTTTGTTACAGCATCTGCAAACGTTCCTAGTGTTACTCTTACTCTATGATCTTTGTTAAATGGCCAATTGATTGACACACTCATGGGGAAACTGAACTCTGTTCATGTGTGCAATCTTGCCAGAAATAAAACCAGAAGATATAAAGGAGTCATTATTAAATGTAAATACTTCAGGCAACTCGGACTTAGAGTCAGGGAAATTTGGAATGAAATTGTGAGTTAGTTACTTTACCAGCAGGAGGCCACTGGATTTGTCCCTTAATTTCTTTTTGTCTCTGTTTCCTGAACTGTCAAGTAAGAGAATTGGGGGGCGGAGCCAAGATGGCAGAGCAGAAAGATGCACATACACATAGCTCCGAACCCACAACCCACACAATGGCTAGAGGGGACCAACTCATGGTGAATTCTGCACCCAGAGGCCACGGAATATTGGAGCGAGGGAGATTTCTGTTCCGAAGGGACCTGCAAACCTCTCACGGGGGGTCCTTCGCCCTGCGGACTGGGCGCCGGGACTGGGAGCAGAGGGCGGCCCTGCAGCGGCCGTGACACCGTGAGGAAAAGATCTGAGCGGGCTTCAGGGATGGGATCTCCAGAGGCCACGCGGGTCCCTCCACCCACAGGTGACGGGGGTTGGTGAGAGAGTCTCTTTGGCGGGTCGAGAGGGGAGTGGGGTGCCCCCATGATTTGGGCCGCCCCCTGGAGGTAGAAGCTGAGAGGCGGCTGCAGACAGGGGCTCCCCAAGGGGGCAGGAGCCTGGATCCATTGTGGAAGGTCTGTGCATAAACCCCCTGAGGGAACTGAGCCTGAGAGGCGGCCCTGCCCCGACCTGACCACCTGAACTTAATCTCACACTGAATAGCAGCCCTGCCCCTGCCAAAAGCCCTAAGGCTGGAAGCAGCATTTGAATCTCAGACCCCAAACGCTGGCTGGGAGGATCAGGAGGCGAGGTGGGTGTGAGGAGAATATTCAGAGGTCAAGTCACTGGCTGGGAAAATGCCCAGAAAAGGGAAAAGAAATAAGACTATTGAAGGCTACTTTCTTGGAGAACAGGCATTTCCTCCCTTCCTTTCTGATGAGGAAGAACAATGCTTACCATCAGGCAAAGACGCAGAAATCAAGGCTTCTGTGTCCCAGCCCACCCAATGGGCTCAGGCCATGGAAGAGCTCAAAAAGAATTTTGAAAATCAAGTTAGAGAGGTGGAGGAAAAACTGGGAAGAGAAATGAGAGAGATGAAAGAAAAGCATGAAAAGCAGATCAGCTCCCTGCTAAAGGAGACCCAAAAAAATGTTGAAGAAACTAACACCTTGAAAACTAGCCTAACTCAATTGGCAAAAGAGGCTCAAAAAGCCAATGAGGAGAAGAATGCTTTCAAAAGCAGAATTAGCCAAATGGAAAAGGAGATTCAAAAGCTCACTGAAGAAAATAGTTCTTTCAAAACTAGAATGGCACAGATAGAGGCTAAGGACTTTGCGAGAAAGCATGATATCACAGAACAAAGAGAGAAGAATGGAAAAATGGAAGATAATGTGAAATATCTCATTGGAAAAACAACTGACCTGGAAAATAGATTCAGGAGAGACAATTTAAAAATTTTGGGACTACCTGAAAGCCATGATCAAAAGAAAAGCCTAGACATCATCTTCCATGAAATTATCAAGGAAAACTGCCCTGAGCTTCTAGAACCAGAGGGCAAAAATAAATATTCAAGGAATCCACAGAACACTGCCTGAAAGAGATCCAAAAAGAGAAACTCCGAGGAACATTGTGGCCAAATTCCAGAGTTCCCAGGTCAAGGAGAAAATATTGCAAGCAGCTAGAAAGAAACAATTCAAGTATTGTGGAAATACAATCAGGATAACACAAGATCTAGCAGCCTCTACATTAAGGGACTGAAGGGCATAGAATAGGATATTCCAGAAGTCAAAGGAACTAGGACTAAAACCAAGAATCACCTACCCAGCAAAATTGAGTATAATACTTCAGGGGAAAAATTGGTCTTTCAATGAAATAGAGGATTTTCAAGCATTCTTGATGAAAAGACCAGAGCTGAAAAGAAAATTTGACTTTCAAACACAAGAATGAAGAGAAGCATGAAAAGGTGAACAGCAAAGAGAAGTCATAAGGGACTTACTAAAGTTGAACTGTTTACATTCCTACATGGAAAGACAATATTTGTAACTCTTGAAACATTTCAGTATCTGGGTACTGGGTGGGAGTACACACACACACATGCACACACGCACACATACATAGAGGCAGAGTGCACAGAGTGAATTGAAGAGGACGGGATCATATCTTAAGAAAAATGAAATCAAGCAGTGAGAGAGAAATATATTGGGAGGAGAAAGGGAGAAATTGAATGGGGCAAATTATCTCTCATAAAAGAGGCAAGCAAAAGACTCATTAGTGGAGGGATAAAGAGGGGAGGTGAGAGAAAAACATGAAGTCTACTCTCATCACATTCCACTAAAGGAAAGAATAAAATGCACACTCATTTTGTTAGGAAAACCTACCTCACAATACAGGAAAGTGGGGGACAAGGGGACAAGCAGGGTGGGGGGGATGACAGAAGGGAGGGCATGAGGAGGAGAATGCAATTCGAGGTCAACACTCATGGGGAGGGATAGGATCAAAAGAGAATAGAAGTAGTGGGGGACAGGATAGGATGGAGGGAAATATAGTTAGCCCTATACAACACAACTATTATGGAAGTCATTTGCTAAACTACACAGATTTGGCCTATATTGAATTGCTTGCCTTCCAAAGCGAAGGGGTGGAGAGGGAGGGAGGTAAAGAAGTTGGAACTCAAAGTGTTAGGATCAACTGTAATGTTCTTACCACTAGGAAATAAGAAATACAAGTAAAGGGGTATAGAAAGCTATCTGGCCCTACAGGACAAAAGAGAAGACGGAGACAAGGGCAGAGAGGGATGATAGAAGAGAGAGTAGATTGGTCACAGGGGCAATTAGAATGCTTGGTGTTTGGGGGGGGGAAGGGATAAAAGGGGAGAAAATTTGTAACCCAAAATTTTGTGAAAATGAATGTTAAAAGTTCAATACAAAAAAAAGAGAGAATTGGATTCAATCACACTACAGTATCTTCCTTCTCTAAACCCATGTAACTTATTCTTCTCTGAGAATGTGTTAAAAGACTTTCTGTAGATTTTTTTTTCATGCAACACAGGCAAAACACATATTTCATGGGCTGCTTGGCTATCTTACTTTGGAATATTCACGAATGCAAACCAAGAAGTCACCCTAAAGACAAAGGCAACTTTTGCACCAATAACTTTACTACAGGATAAAGTAGAAAAATGAAATGAAGAAGTTCACAACATCCTCCCTCCTAAATCAACTTGTGTTTTCAAAGTCAGTGTCTTTAAAGCTCATTTGTGCACAGGGAACCCAAAAACAATAGTGAAAAATGTGTTTGATGCTTAAAATTGAAAATAACCAAAACTTTTGGACTCTTCAGGCCCCTATAAATAGTGAATATTTCTTGAAGCAGAATGTTTCAAGGTTTTACAAGTGACAAGCAACAAAATGACATCATTTAAATACAAATTTGATGAAATTGATCAATGTAGCAATTATTTGAGATTTAATTTTTGAGTGTTGTCAGATCATTCCCTGGTTGAGTTTAAAGTTAAAGCAAACATCAACTGCAAAGATAGAATTAAGATAAAAAGAAGGAATTGACTCTGATCACATTAAATCCAACCCAACCTGTTTAAATAAGTCATCAATTCTAAAGAACAGCAGTTGTACAAAAAAATAAGGATGTTGATCACATTATAATTTTTTAGGAAAGTTGAATTGCTGTAAAATAGCACTATTTTGATGGCCCAAATTGCTGAGAAACCATCCTAGTTGAGACATCATTTCATTAGGTTTGGTATTTTAATACTGTTAGCCATGAGGGCTCATGGAAAATTATGTCAAAATTTGTTTGCTCAGAAAAATTCATCAATATTGAGCATCAATTTCATGAAAACAAACTTCTGCAAGTTCTGGATAATGAACGACGGTCTTTTACTTTCCCGGTCAACAGTGAACTGAAACAAGGCTGTGTGCTTGCCCCCATGCTTTTTAGCATGATGCTTTCTATCATGTTGTCAAACTCCTTCAATGAGGATATACATGGCATCAAAGTCAGCTACTACGCTGATGGTAAATTCTTCAATGTGAAAAGGCCCAGACAAAAGTGGAAGGAGTGCTGGTTCATGATTTCACGTTCACAGGTGATCTGCGCATTGCCAGAGCTGGCTCAGTGCTTGGGAGGCTCCAAAGAAAGTGTGGCAGAGGAGAGGTATCAGACTTCCGACCAAATTGAAGGTGTCCAAAGCTGTTGTGATGACCCCATTGTTGTATGCCTATAAAACTTAGATAGTGTACAAAAGCCAAGCCAGGAAACTGAATTTCTTCCATTTGAATAGTTTTAGGAAGATTCTGAAGATCACCTAGAAGGATAAGATACCAGAAATGGAGGTCTTTTCTCCAACCAAACTGTCAAGCATTCAAATTCTGCTACAGAGAGCAATACTCCAATGGACTGGCCATGTTGTTCAAATGCCAAATAAATGCTTGAGAAAAGACTACTTTATGGAGAAGTCACACAGGGAAAGCACCAACACGGTTGTCAGAAGAAGGAATAAAAGGACAATCTCAAGGTCTCTATGAAGGATGTTGGAAATGATTGTGTGACATGGGAGACACTGGCACAGGACCAGCCAGAATGGTATGCTCTCATTAGAGAAAGTGTTGTGCTCTATGAGCAAAGCAGAATTAAAGTTATCTCCAAATAAATGTGAAACACACAAATTAAGAAAATCTACCCCAAATGTTCATATGGGTTATTTGTGCCTGACCTGTGGTAGAGCATTCCAGGCTCTTATTGGTCTGATCAGTCATAGTTGGATGCATTATAACTTGACTCTAACACAGTGATGTCATTTTTTCCTCTTCAAGAATGAAGGCCAACTACCAACTAACCAGATTTGGTAGCAAATGCAATGCTGTTATAGGATACATATTCTTTTTTTTTTTTTCAGAGCTCCACAGTGCAGGGTTTGGTGGGAGATAGTGAATAAAAGGGGATAAGCTTTTATATACCCCTACTATGTGCCAAGCAGTGAGCTAAGTTCTTTACAATTATTATCTCATTAGAGCCTCACAAGAACCCTGTGAGGTAGGGGCTATTGTCATCCCCATTTTCCAATTGAGGAAACAGGAAAACAGAGGAAAAATGACTTGCCTAGGGTCACACAACTAGCAAAATCTAAAGCTGGGTTTGAGTTTAGGTCTTTTTGACACCAGACCCTGCGCTCTAATCCACCTTATTGTTTTGCTTCATGATGCAGGAAACAGCAGCTCAGGAGAAAATTCACTTGAAGAGATACTGGTATAAAATACAGGTAAACCAGGTGTTGTAACAATTACAGGCACATGTGATGATTATTTTATTATTATTAATAAGGGTGTGAAAATAGCTTTTAGAAACAGCTACTGATAACTTTAACAGTGTTGGTCTTTTGGAAAACTTCTTGCTCATATCTTTTGAATACTTATCTATTGAGAAGTGAAATTGAGTCTTTCATTTATGTTGGAGAAATAGGGAAGTGATAATAGTGACTACCTTCACATTTGTGGAATGTTATTATGAAGAGGAGGTCAATTTCCATTTGAACTGTGGAAAGATCCAAAAAAGGTGAATATGAGATGTTGAAAGAGATATTTGGGTTAGGAATGAGTGAGAATATGATAGTCATTGATGATGGAGTATGAAAATCCATCAACCAATTAGTTTATCAGTCACCACTTTTGCACCAGATACTGTTGAGGTACCTAGATTCAAACAGAAAAATTAAACAGTCATTAGACTCCAGACCCTTCCAGTCTGAATGGGGAGAGAACATGCACAAAATAGCTATGGACAGAGGATATACAAAGTGTGTCCTCCTTGTGAGGAAGGAATGGACTGGTAGTAGGAAATACCAGGACACATTTCATATAGAAGATAGCAAATTCTAAAAATAACCCTAGGGATTCCCAGAAGTGCACCCTGAGGACTAAGGGTACCCCAGACATGCAGGTGGCCAGGACAGAAGGGAGATAGACTGTCACATGTGGGAACAGCATGAAATTTCTGCCTATAAGTTTAGGAAGCTTCACATTTCATTATTCCAGGCTTGTTAATACAAAAAAGCAGTCCAATGCTTGGTTATTTAAAACAACCATTTCTTTTACATTTGTATGCACAGGCAGCTGTCTGTGCATATCTCTACTGGCTTTCCTGTCAGAAAACACCTTTTGAATGTAAAAGGCAAACAAACAACAAATTCATGTTTTATTTAAAAAAAAACCAGAGTTTTCCCCTTCCAGCTGTTTTGTGATAGTGTTGGCCACCATAAATAATGCAAGATGGGATAGTTGTAACATTAACTTGTCAGACTATGAGTTCTTGAAAATGCTCCTTCTCTCTGAGATATTGAAATACTGAGCACACCCCACAAGCGGCAATGATGGATCATGTCCCCTGAATCCTTCCAGCAAGTGAGACCTTTTATATACTATGGTGCTGATTAATGGTACCATCTACCTCTGTTTTCCTGGTATGCTTTATACTTTATTACTCCTGGCCTTTTCAGTATTGGATATATTAAATCAACTCTCACAGTTCTTAAAATAATATGAAATTAGACACTTGCGGAAACTGCCTTAACTCCTTCAGGCCTCAGTGTTCTATGTTCCTCTAATCATCACTCTTCCTATGCCAACAGTTTTCTTGAACATGCCAGTCAAGGTAGACATTTGAATGGAGATGCTAGTCAGACCAGGCATACAGGAAAAAAGGTCAATAATTTCTAGGGAAAAGGAAAGGAGGAGGGAATTTGGGAATGAAAGAGAGGGAAAGATTAGAAGTAAAGGAGAGAAGGTGGTACTTTTCCAACTCATTCCTTTATACAGCTCCAGTCATTTAATTCCACAAGTATTTAATTAAAATTTCGGTAGTAAATGGTGTAGCAGTGATGGAAGAGACAGAGAAAAATGATAAAAACAACCCCTGCCCTAAAGAAGGATATATTTCACTGCAGGGAAACATTATGTATACAAGCAAAACCTTGAGAAGCTTAGAGCTTGTCAACAGTCACAAGGTAAAGTCATCATCTGTTTACAGAAGCAAGTTTATAAAGGCCATCTATCCCTAGCTCCCATCCCATTTTACAACTAAAGAAATCAAGGCCCAGTGAAATATTTTTTTTCCAAGTTCATACATACAATAAGTAGATAAACTGAGATTTGAACACAGGTCCTAAGGTTCTAAAATTAATCTTCCCTTCACTGCCTCTAGTGAGAAAATATACATTTAGACCCTTAAAAAATACTAAATTAGGTCAATCCAACATGGTAAAATAGAGAAAGCACTTAACAGCTCTCCAAGCATCCCACTCACCCCAATACAACTTTAATGTAATGCCACATATTCAATTCTTGGGTGGCAGAGCCAACAAAAGTTCAGAATGAAATATTCTTCCAGGCCAAGACAATTTAGGAGGACAGAAAGAGAGAGCTGTGAAGCAGAAATGGAGGGTAGTCTAGAGTTCATGTAGATGAACTAGTGATACTTCTACTAGGAGGAGGTGGAGGTGACAGAAGCAGCAACAGCTTCAGGAACTCTCAAACCAAACGTGGTAAGAAGACTTAGCAAGTGATCAAAAAAAAAAAAAAAAGACTAAGACCTCTGTGCTAGTACTAGACACAAGATCAGATTTTTTCTTTTGTAAATCTGTTGCTTATCCCACTCTTGGGTCATAGTTCAAGGGCAGAGAAGAGTCATTTTGGTCAAGAGGTCAAGGGGTCCTGAGGAGTAACACACATTTGGTCATAAGAGACCTTAAAGAAAATCACTTCTGGTCCAATGGAAACAGAAATCCTGAGAAAAATGTAAACTGCAATCCTAAGGAATTAGGAGCCCTTCTTGAGTAAAGACCAAAATACAGGCCAAGAGAGCATCGATTCCACCTCTCCCCAGATCACACCACTTTAGAAGCACCAAAAGTTTCCAAAGCCCTAGAACTGTCTCTGAAAACAGTAGTGCAGAAACAGCCTGAAGCTTGAAACAGTGCTCTTCTAGCACCTCCCCCCTCCTTCTAGGAACAGGGATCAACTTGAACATAATCATAAAAATCAGGAAATAGTATGGGAAAATACGTAAAGAACAAAAATGTACCTAACAAAAAAAATTACAATAGTGACAGGAAAGAAAAAGGCACAAACTCAGAAGACAATGAATTCAAAACACAAGCAAAGCTTCAAAGAAAAGAAAAAGTGAAATGTACAGGAGCCCAAAAAGAATCCTGAAACAGTTAAAAGAAGATTTTTCAAAATCAGAGTAGTAGAGGAAAAAATAAATAAAGAAATGAGAGTAGAAGAATAAAATTATGGAAAGATAAATAACAGTTTAGCAAAGAGGCACAAACAATACTGAAGAAAATAAATACTTTAAAATCAGAATTGGCTAAATGGAAAAAGAGGTACAAATATTTACTGATGGAAGTAACTCCTTAAAAAGTATAACTGACCAAATGGGAAAAGAGGCACAAAACCTTACCAAAGAAAATAACTCCTTAAAATTTAGAGTTGGGAATGTGGAAGCTTTTGATTGCGTGAGTCATCAAGAAACAATAAAGCAAAGTCAAAAAGAGTGGAAAATGTAACAAAATGTGAAATACCTCATCAGAAAAATAACTGACCTGGAAAATAGGTTGAATAGAGATAATATAAGAATTATTGGACAATCTGAAAACCATCAACAACAAGAAGTCTAGACATCATATTTTAAGACATTATCAATGAAACTGCCCCACAATATTAGAACCAGATGGTAAAGTAGAAATTGAAAATTTCCACTGATCCACTGGTTCTTCAAAGAGATACCAGAATATAAACTCCCAGGAATATTATAACCAAATCTAAGACCTTCCAGGTCAAAGAAAAAAAAATACTTCAATCAGCCCAAAATAAATCATTAAAATATCATGGAGCTATAGTCAGGATCACATAAGTTTTTTTTTTTTTTACCACATTAAAACAGCAGAAATCTTGGAATATAATATTCTACAAGACAAAATACCCGGGATTACAAGCAAGAGTAACCTACTCAGTAAAGCAGTATAATCTTTCAAGGGAAAAAAAGATATGTAATGATACAGAGGATTTTCAAGAAATCCCAGTGAAAACACCAGACATGAACAGAAAATTTGATGTTCAAAGATGACTCAGGAAAAGCATAAAAATGGTAAACATGAATGAAAAGTAAGGGTCACACTTTGGTTAAACTGTTTGCCTTTCTACATGGATAGATAATAAATGTAAATTCTAAGTATTTTATCATTATTAGGAAAGTTAGAAAGATTCAACATTGAAAAAAGGTTCAGGAGTGAGTCAATTATGATGGAATGATGTAAAAAAAAGAATAGTTAAGAAAGAGAGATGCCTGAAGATGGTGCACCAGAAGGACAGAACTACTGTAGCTCTCCCCATAGCCTATAAAATACCTGTAAAAAATAACTCTAAACAAATTCTAGAGGAGCAGAAGCCACAAAGTGACAGAGTTAAAGAGATTTCCAGCCCAAGACAGCCTGGAAAACCAACAGGAAAGGTCTATTGCACTGGGCTCAGAGCAGAGTGCAGCTCAGCCTTGGACTGGAGCAGGCTTCAGGGCATGGAATCACAGGCAGCAGCTGTGGTTCCAAGATTTCTCAACCCACAAACACCAAAGACATCTCCAAAGGTCAGAGAGAAAATTCTTTCACGTGGGTGAGAAGGGAGCAGGATCTGACTCAGGCTGAGGGCAAAAGCGGCCACTGTGGAAGCAGAGCCCTGGCCTAAAGACCCTGGGGAAATCCCACAGCTGATCTGGATCTCAGCCCTGAGTGGCAGCCCCGGGGTGAGGAAGAACACTGATGTGGTGGAGGTGATGGAGGCTCTGGAGAAGGAATTCTACTCACAAATCCTGGGCAGAAAAGCTTGTGGTTGCTTTCAGACCAGAGTACAGGCCATGAGAAGAGTAAACTCCTCTCCCTTGATTGTGCTACCTTGGAGGAAAGGAGAACTTACAGTTCCCTAGAGTATACCTTCCATTTGACAAAAGACTCAAAAGTCAAGTAACAGGATGGGAAAATGCCCCCCAAAAGGGGAAAAGAATAAGACTATAGAAGATTACTTACTTGGTGAACAGGTATTTTTATCCATCCTTTTGGAACAAGGCATATAATCAGAGGAAGACATCAAAGTAAAGGCTTCTACATCCAAAACCTCCAAAAAACATATGTAATGGTCTCAGGCCATGGAAGAGCTCAAAAAGGATTTTGAAAATCAAGTACGAGAAGTGAAGGAAAAATTGGGAAGAGAAATGAGAGCAAAGTAAGAAAATCATGAAAAGCGAGTCAACAGCTTGCTAAAGGAGACCCCCAAAAAATGTTGAAGAAAGTAACATCTTTAAAAATAGACTAACACAAATGGCCAAAAAGCCAATAAGGAGAAGAATGCTTTAAAAAACAGAATTAGTCAAATGGAAAAGGAGGTTCAAAAACTCTCTGAAGAAAATAGTTCTTTAAAAATTAGAATGGAGCATATGGAAGCTAATGACTTTATGAGAAACCAAGAAAATTACAAAACAAAACCAAAAGAATGAAAAAATAGAAGATAATTTGACATATCTCATTGGAAAAACAACTGATTTGGAAAATAGACCCAGGAGAGACAATTTAAAAATCATGAGTCTCCCTGAAAGCCATGATCAAAAAAAGAGCCTTATCAAGGAAAACTTCCATGATATTCTAGAATCAGAGGGTAAAATAAATATTGATAGAATCCACCAATCACTTCCTGAAAGAGATCCAAAAAGAAAAAGCCCTAGGAATATTGTAGCCAAATTCCAGAATTCCCAGGTCAAGGAGAAAAATTTTCAAGCAGATAGAAAGAAACAATTTGAGCATTGTGAAAATAAAATCAGGATAACACAGGATCTGGCCACCTCTACATGAAGCATCTACATCACAGGGCTTAGAATATGATATTCCAAAAGTCAAAGGAACTAGGATTAAAACCAAGGATCACCTACCCAGCAAAACTGAGTATAATACTTCAAGGGAAAAAATGGTTATTCAATGAAAAAAAGGAATTTCAAGCATTCTTGATGGAAACAGCAGAAATGAATAGAAAATTTGACTTTCAAACACAAGAATCAAGAGAAGCATGAAAAGGTTAACAGGAAAAAGAAATCACAAGGGATTTACTAAAGTCTCAAGAGTTACAAATATCATCTTTCCATGTAGGAATGTAAACAGTCCAACTTTTAGAAAGTCCTTTAGGATTTCTCTTTCCTTTCAAATTTTCTATTCAATTCTGATCTTCTCATCAAGAATGATTGAAAGTTCTCTATTTTATTGAATGACCATTTTTTCCTGTGAATTATTATGCTCAGTTTTTCTGGGTAAGTGATTCTTGGTTTTAATCCCAGTTCCTTTGACTTCTGGCATATCACATTCCAAGCCCTTTGATCCTTTAATGTAGAAGCTGCCAGACCCTGTGTTATCCTGATTGTATTTTCACAATACTTGAATTGGCTCTTTATGTCTGCCTGCAATATTTTCTCCTTGACCTTGGAACTCTGAAATTTGGCTACAACATTCCTAGGAGTTTCTCTTTTTAGTTCTCTTTTAGGAGGTGAATTCTTTAAATATTTATTTTTCCCTCTGGTTCTAGAATGTTAGGGCAGTTTTCCTTGATAATTCCATGAAAGATGATGTCTAGACTCTTTTTTGATCATGACTTTCAGGTAGTCCCATAATTTAAAAATTGTCTCTCCTGGATCTATTTTCCAGATCATTTGTTTTTCCAATGAGATATTTCACATTATCTTCCATTTTTTTCATTCTTTTGGGCTTTTTTGGTAATTTACTGGCTTCTCATAAAGTCATTAGCTTCCATCTGTTCCATTCTCATTTTTAAAGAGCTACTTTCTTCAGTGAGCTTTTGAACCTTCTTTTGCATTTGACTAATTTTTGTTTTTAAAGCATTCTTCTCCTCATTGGCTTTTTGGACCTCTTTTGCTAGTTGAGTTAGCTTATTTTTAAAGGTGTTATTTTCTTCAGCATTTTTTGGGGTCTCCTTAGCTAGCTGTTGACTTGCTCTTCATGATTTTCTTACTGTGCTCTCATTTCTCTTCCCAATTTTTCCTTCACCTTCCTTATTTGATTTTCAAAATCCTTTTTGATCTCTTCCATGACCTGAGACCATTATATATTTATTTTGGAGGCCTCTGATGGTAAGCATGGTAAGAAAGGATGGAAGAAAATACCTGTTCACTAAGAAAGTAACCTTCTATAGTCCTATTTTTTTCCCTTTTTTGGGCATTTTCCCAGCAAGTTATTTGACTTTTGAGTCCTTTGTCAACAGGTGGGTATACTCTGGGGACCTGTAAGCTCCCAGTTTCTCCAAGGGGGCACAATCAAGGGAGAGGAGTTTACTCCTCTCCTGGTGAGCACACTTGTCTGGGAGCAAACAAAAAGTTTTCTGCCCAGAATCTGGGAGTAGTAGACTTTTCTCTCCATTACTGCCTCCACCTCTGCCATGTCCCAGGACAGTGCTCATGACTGAGATTCAGATCAGCTGCTCAATTCCCCCAGGTACCTTAAGCTGAGGTCTCCAACAGTGGACACAGGCTGCTACCTGCCACAGCCACTGCAGCTGCTGCCTGCTGCTGCTGCTACCTTGCCATTGCCACCTGGGGCCAGGGGTAGGGTAGGACCCTGCTCCCTTCTCTGCCATTTGATAAAGTCCTCTCACTGACCTTTGGGTTGTCTTTGGGGCCTGTGCATTGAGAGATCTGCAAAACCAACACTGCTGCTGGGGATTCTGCCCCTGAGGCCTGCTCCAGTCACACTCCTCCCAGTGCCACGAGGCCAAGACTGGGCTGTGCTGTGCTCCATGCTTCATGTGACAGACTTTCCCATTGACCTTCCAGGTCAACTGGGACTGGAAATCTCCTTCACTCCATCATTCTGTGACTTCTGTTGCTCTAGAATTTGTTGAGAGTCATTCTTTACAGGTATTTTATGGACTGTGGGGGAAGAGCTAGGCTATATGTGTCTTTCTACTGTGTCATCTTGGCTCCACCCCCTCAATAAAAATATTTTCAATGAAGGGACATGCAAGAAAAGATTAAAAATTAGTTGAAAATTAAATAATCTTAAAGAATGGGTGTGTCAAAGAACAAATATTAGAAACAATTAAAGGGAATGAAAACATTCAAACAATATACAATACTCAAATTTGTGGGATGTAGTCAAAGCAATACTTAAGGGGAAATTTATGTCTATAAATGCATACATCAGTAAAAGAAAGAAAGACCAAATCTATGAATTAGGCATGCAACTAAAAACATCTAGAGAAAGAAAAGTATAAAAATCCCCAATTAAGCACTCAACTTGTGCTGTGTGTGTGTGTGTGTGTGTGTGTGTGTGTGTGTACTACCCAAATACTGAGAAAAGTCTCAAGAGTTACAAATATTCTTTTCACATAGGAATAAAAACAGTTCAACTTTAGAAAGTCCTTTATGATTTCTCTTTTCTCTTTACCTTTTCATGCTTCTCTTGATTCTTGTGTTTGAGAGTCAAATTTTCTATTTAGTTCTGGTCTTTTCATCAAGAATGCTTGAAAGTCCTCTATATCATTGAATGATTCTTGGTTTTAATCCCAGTTCCTTTGACTTCTGGAGTATCATATTCCAAGCCCTTCAATCCCTTAGTGTAGAAGCTGCTAGATCTTGTGTTATCCTGATTATATTTCCACAGTACTCAAATTGTTTCTTTCTAATTGCTTACAGTATTTTCTCCTTGATCTGGGAACTCTGAAATTTGGCTGCAATATTCCTAGAAGTTTCTCTTTTTAGGTCTCTTTCAGGAGGGGATACGTGGATTCTTTCAATATTTATTTTTCCCTCTGATTCTAGAATACCAGGGCAGTTTTCCTTGATAATTTCGTGACAGATGATGTCTAGACTCTTTTATGATCATGACTTTCAGGTAGTCCCATAATTTAAAAATTGTCTCTCCTGGATCTATTTTCCAGAGCAGGTGCTTTTCCAATGAGATATTTCACATTATCTTCTATTTTTTCATTCTTTTGGTTTTGTTTTGTAATTTACTGGCTTCTCATAAAGTCATTAGCTGCCATCAGCTCCATTCTCATTTTTAAAGAACTATTTTCTTCACTTAACTTTTGAACCTCCTTTTCCATTTGATTAATTCTGCTTTTTAAAGCATTCTTCTCCTCATTGGCTTTTTGGACCTCTTTTGCCAGTTAAGTTAGCCTATTTTTAAAGGTGTTATTTTCTTCAGCATTTTTGGGGTCTCCTTTAGCTAGCTGTTGACTTGCTTTTCATGATTGTCTTACTTCACTCTCATGTCTCTTCCCAATTTTTTCTCCACCTCTCTTACTTGATTTTCAAGATCCTTTTTGAGCTCTTACATGGCCTGAGACCACTGAATATTTATTTGGAGGCCTCTGATGGTACCTAAGATGGTAATGTCCCTCCTTATCAGAAAGGCTGGAAGAAAATACCTGTTCACCAAGAATGTAACCTTCTATAATCTTATTTTTTTCCACTTTTTTGTGCATTTTCCCAGCCAATTATTTGACTTTTGAGGCGTTCGTCAAGAGGAGCGTATACTCTTGGAACCTGTAAGTTCTCAGTTCCTCCAAGGTGGCACAATCAAAGGAGAGGAGTTTACTCTTCTCCTGGTGTGCACACTTGTCTGGGAGCAACCAAAAACTTTTCTGCCCAGAATCTGCAAGTAGTAGAATTCCCACTTCACAACTGCCTTCAGCTTCACCATGCCCCAGGACCCTGCTCAGGCCTGATATTCAGATCAGCTACCCTACTGCCCCAGGGACCTTAGGCAGAGGGCAGGGCTGCCACTCAGAGCTGAGACCCAGATCAACAGTTCAGTTCCCCCATGGGTCTTAGACTGAGTCCTCCACAAATGGAAGCTGCCACTGGTGAGTCTGCTGCCACCATCTGGGGCCAGAGCAAAGGGAGGACCCTGTTCCCTTCTCAGCCAGTTGAAATAGCCCTCTCACTGCCTTTTGAAGTTATCTTTGACATTTGTGGGTTGAGGGATCCGAGAACTGCCACTACTGCTGTGGATTCCACCCTCAAGGTCTGTTCTGGTCTTGTTCCTCCTGGTGCCACATGGCCATGGCTGTGCTGTGCTCCACTCCACCGTCCATGTGATAGACCTTTCCTGTAGTCCTTCCAGTTTACCTCGTGCTGGAAATCTCTTTCACTCTGTCATTCTATGGCTTCGGCTGCTCTAGAACTTGTTACAGGTATTTTATGGGCTGTGGTGGAAGAGTTAGTGTATGTGCATCTTTCTATAACACCATCTATGACAGACTTAACAAAATATAGTAAGAAGGACCCCAGGCTGGGACTAGAAGTTGATTATACTAAAAGCTGCCAAATATACAGTAAAACAAAATAAACAAAGGAGAAAGAACTCAACCAGAGATAGCTACTAATGGAGATAGAAAAGACCTGGGTTCATATTCAGAGGAAGGTAATGGAGGTAAAAAAAAAAGTCTTTCCTTTTCCCATTAGAAACAGCAAATAGTCTCATGCACAAAAAAGAGATTTTGCAAGAACTTAAAAAAGAATTTCAAAAATCAAATAAGGGAGATTGAGGAAAAATTAGGAAAAATAAGAGAAATCCAAGAAAATAGAGAGAACCATGAAAATAAAGTGAACTAAACTTGAAATAGATAATCAAAAACTTCAGGAGGAAAACAATTTCTTGAAAACTGGAATCTGGCAAAGAGAATCTGTAATGGTAATTTAAATGGGAAGATCATCCCCATTCATTAATATGCTCATGTGACCTGGTTAAATCACCTGGAAGAGTAAGTCACATGTGGTGGGAAGAGCTCATTCAACGGGGTGGAACAGGAAGGGTGGAGCAGAACTGGGAGAAAGTGAGAGAAGTTGGGATGGAGGAGGGTGGATGAGGACCAGGAGGCACAGCAAGGCTCATGGACATTTGTTTGTGTGAAAACCCCCCTAGGGGAGAGGAGACTTGGGAATTCCTTTGTCTCCAGCAGTGCTAATGTGTATTAACTTCTTGGCTACTATGATGAATTTGGCTTTATAGTGTTTGAAGTTTGGCTTTCTGGTGTCTGAACAGATGCTTTTTTTTTCTGCCCTCTATATAGAGAGTCTTTCATAATTTGAGATTCAGAACTATGCCAGCATATTCATAGCCACCCTCCAGTGATGTGAATATTACTTGGGTAATACAGAAGCCAATGATGTTCTAAGATACTAAGAAATAACAAAACAAAATAAAAAGAATGAAAAAGATAATATGCAACATCTTATCAGAAAAAAACCACATTTGATCTGAAGGAGAGATTGAAGGCAATGATATAAGGATAGTTGGACTACCTGAAAATTACAATAAAAAAGAATCTTGATACAATGTTAAAAGAAATTATCAAGAAAAATTTCCTTGACATTCTAGAACCAGAAGGCAGAAATGGAAAAAAAAATGCAGGAATATCATAGCTAACTTTCAAAGTTCCGAGATTAAGAACAAAATATTACAAGCAACAAGAAAAACATAAATATCACAGAACTACAGTAAGGATTACACAAGACCTACAGCTATTCAACATAGCTACAATGTTGAATGACCACAGGTCTTAAAATACTACATTTCATACAGCAAAAGAGCTGGGGTTACAACCAAGATTCAGAAAAGTCAACTATAATTTTGAATGAAAACAAAACAAAAATAAACAAAACAAAATAAAAAACATGGGCATTTAATGAACTGAAGGACTTTCAGGCATTTGTGGCAAAAAAGAAGCAGAATTTAGGGGAAAATTGCACATATAATATCCAGGAGAAATACAAGGTAAATATTAAGGACCATTTATAAGGGACTCAATAAAGTAAAATTGCTTACTTGTTATATGTGAAAATATTAGTAGAATTTCAATTACTGTCATTATTTGGCTATTTTGAGTGAAAGGCTTGGCCTAAGCTGAGTATGATGGGATGATTCTAAAAAAAATGGGGCATAAAAAGAAAAATTGATAGAGAAGGGAGTTAATAGAGAGGAGGGCTGGTAGTGCTGCATCTTTATTGTCATCAAAATGAGTTAAAGAGGGAACAACACACACATATATTGTGCTTATATATGTATGTATAAAATGCATGTATAAAAGTCTTCTAAATTCAGAAAGAAATAGGGAGGGAAGGGGGAAAATGTGTGAGAGGATAAGGGAGGGACTCTTAGAAGGCAGGGTAAGTTAAGGAATAGGAGGGCAAGGTAGTGGGAAGAAGCAAAGCAGAGGAGTCAAGAAGGATGGGGTAACTAGGGTGAGAAGGATGAGGAAAAATAGGAAAGAGAAAAATCCAGAACAATTAATTATAGCTTAGATTGTGAATGGGATGAATTTACCTGCAAAACAGAAATGAATAGTAGATTAAAAATTTGAATTCAACAATATGTTGCTTTCAGAAAACACAATGGAATCGAGAGATTTACACAAAGATAAAATAAAGGGCAAGAGTAGGATTTATTATGTAAAAAATAAGCAAGGGTAGTAATCATAATCTCAGACAAATTTAAAGCTACAATAGATTTAATCAAAAGAGAAACCACACTATATCTCAATGATATCATTTAATATTGTTTTAAACCATTTAAATTATTAGACAGTATAAACACCTGAAAGCATACCTACCAAGACAGACACAGAAACTGTATGAGTATAAACATAAAACACTTTTTCTACAAATAAGGTCAGATCTAGATAAGTGGAGTAATATTTATTGTTCATGGATAGGTAAAGTCAATATAATTTTAAAAATAACAATTTTATCTATGTATTCAATATCTTCCAAATTGAATTACTAAAAAAATCACCTTACTGAGTTAGAAAAAATTAATAAAGGTGATCTGGAAAGACAGAAGTTCAGGAATTTCAAGGAAACCAGAGAAGAAAGATTTAAAGGAAGCACATTCAGCAATATCTGATCTCAGACTATATTATAAGTTGAGAGCATTGTTGAAGTATAAAATGAATAATTTCATTTATTTTAAATTAAGACTTTCTAGTGTAAATAAAATGAATGTAGCCAGGACTAGAGAAAGTGCAGAAAACTGAGAGAGAAAAATAACTTCCATAGACAATTTCTTAGGATGTGATTTTATTGGAATATAGCTATGGTGCAAGAAAGTATGAAGTGTCAGAATTAGAAAAAACATGGAAAGACTTAGACTTAGGAAAGAAGATGCTATCCACCTTCAGAGAACCAGATGACAAGTGGAAATAAGAATATTATGGATATATATATATATATATGTGTGTGTTTCAGTGTATATATGTGTGTTTATAGATATCTATGTAAATGAATATATATGTACACACATGTATATCTATATCTATCTATCCATGCTTAACTGTAACCTTTTTTAGGGATAGAAGTGGGGAAGGAAGGGAGATATACAGAAAAAATACACAGCAGAGAATAAAATAAAACCTGCAAAGAAACAAAGAAAAACAGGGTACCTTTCAAAATAATGAGTAGTACTTACATAGGTTTTCCTGAAATAGAAATTTATTGCTTTATTTTGAATCCTCTCATGTTCTGCTGTATACATTTTCTTTTCTCATTTTGTATTTAAGTTCAAAATGAGAAAAAGTATTACAAATTAAATAGACTTACTTGAACTTATACTAAGTGGAGTCCCACCAGGAGGGCATTTTACACAGTGATAGCAACATTGTATGATGAAGAATTGTAAATGACTTAGCTATTCTCAGTAATATTATGATCCAAGATAATCCCAAAGGACTCATGATGAATGATGCTACCTACCTCCAGAGAAAGAACTGATGTCATCTTAATACAGAAGAAAACATGCTATTTTTCATTTTTTTCTTCCTTTTTCCTTTCTTTCTTTTGCTCTCTCTTTTGTCTTTTACAAAATGACTAATATAGAAATATTTTACATGATTGTACATATATAACATATCATTTAGCCTATCATCTTAAAGAGGGGAGAAAAGAGTGAGGGAGG
This sequence comes from Notamacropus eugenii, assembly GCF_028372415.1. NCBI lineage: Eukaryota > Metazoa > Chordata > Mammalia > Diprotodontia > Macropodidae > Notamacropus > Notamacropus eugenii. Next base: position 370,682,522 of record NC_092877.1, on the reverse strand, counting down.
AATAGAATCTGGAACTTTACAATTAATATTAAAAGTTAATTTTACATATAATTGGGTAAAAATAAAATATAATTTAACAATGCCAGTTATTATTATTAAAATGGATAAATGATTTAGACATAAAGAGTGATAATGTAAGTATATTAGGGGAACATGGAAATATGTATCTGTCAGATCTGTGGCTAAGGTAACAATTTATGACCAGAGGATCACAGGAAGTAAAATATATATTTTTATTACATGAAATCAAAAGCTTTTGCACAAACAAAACTAATGGTCCCTACCCCCAAATTAGAAAGAAAACAGGAACTGAGGAAATTCTTTTTCAAGTTTCTCAGATAAAGGCCTCATTTCTCAAATATATAGGGAACTGATTGAAATTTATACAAATAAGAGTCATTCCCCAGTTGACAAAAGGTCCAATGATATGAGCAGTCAATTTTCAGAAGCAGAAATCAAAACAATTAATAATCACATGAAAACAAGAAATTTCTCTAAATCATTACTAATGAGAGAAATACCCTAAAATACTCTTAAAAACAACACTAAAATACAACCTCATATGTGAGATTAGCTAACATAAAAGAAAAAGAAAATGACAAATGTTGGAAGAGATGTGGAAAAATTGGGACAGTAATACACTGTTGGTAGGCTTGTGAAGTAGTTCAACCATTCTGGAGAACAATTTGGAACAATGCCCTCAAAACTCCAAATATTAAATTTTATTTAATATTATTACTACTAGGTTTGTATCTCAAGAAGATCAAAGAGAAGGAAAAAGGATTTATTTGTATGAAAAAACATATTTATACCAGTTCCTTTTTTGTTGATAATGATTTGGAAATCAATGGAATGCCCATCAATTGGGGAATAGATGAACAAGTTGTGGTATATGGTTATGATGGAATACTATCATGCTATAAAAAATGACAAGCATCATGATATCACAAAAATCTGGGAAGACATAAAACAATGCAAAGTGAAGTGAGCAGAACTAGGGGAACATTGTACATGATAGCAACAACATTGTAATGATGATCAATTGAGAATGACTTGGCTACTCTGATTGCTATAATGTTGTAAGACAATTTCGAAGGACTCATGCTGGAAAAAGCTATTCACCATCAGAAAGAGAACTGATTTACTGTAAATGCTAAATAAATGCAAAATGACCTCTAGAATCATATTTTTAGCTCTTTATTTTTCTCTTCTTTGGTCTGTTTTCTCTTGCAGTGTGGCTAATATGAAGACACGTTTTGCATGACTTCACATGTGAGTTCAATATCAAATTGCTTGGCTTCTCAAGAGGAGGGGACTGGCAAGGAGAGAGAGAATATGGAACTTCTTTTAATGAACATTGATTTTTTAATAAATAACCAAAATACTAAGTCCTTTATTTTTCCCTATTTCAAAACACTTTGTAGATGTTATGTAGATGCAACTTTCCCCAAATATTAGAACATGGCCTACTCCCTCAATACTCTACATAAGATTATAGAGTGTCATACTTTTCTTTAAGAAAATCTAATAGAGAGCCAAGATGGCAGAGTAGAAAGATACACATATGCTAGCTCCGAATCCACAGGCCATAAAATACCTGTAAAGAAGAACTCCCAACAAATTTTGGAGCAGCAGAAGCCACAGAACAACAGAGCAGAGGGGATTTCTGTTCCAGAGAGACCTGAAAAATTGACACCAAAGGTCTTTCGTGCACCAGACCTGGAGCAGAGCCCAGCCCTGCCTTGGCCTCGCAGCACTGAGAGGAGCAGATCCGAGCAGGCTCCAGGGACAAAATCTCCAGAGGCAGCGCAGATCCCTCCACCCACAGGCGCCAAAGGTCAGTGAGAGAGTCTTTTTGGCTCTACAAGAGGGTAGCGGGGTGTCTCCATAACTCAGGCCCCCTCAGGAGGCATCAGGGGAGGCAGCAGCAGACAAGGGCTCCCAAAGCGGGCAGGAGCCTGGATCCATTGTTGAAGGTCTCTGCATAAACTCCCTGAGGGAACCTAGCCTGTGAGGTGGCCCTGCCCCAACCTGAGCACCTGAACTTAATCTCACACTGAACAGCAGCCATGCCCCCACCCAAAGCCCTGAGGCTGGGAAGCAGTATCTGAATCTCAGACCCCAAGCACTGGCTGGGAGGATCTGGAGGCCAGGTGGGTGTGGAGAGGACACTCAGAAGTAAAGTAACTGGCTGGAAAAATGCCCAGGAAAGGGAAAAAAAATAAGACCATAGAAGATTACTTTCTTGGTGAACAGATATCTCCTCCCATCTTTTCTGATGAGGAAGAACAATGTTTACCATCAGGGAAAGACATAGAATTCAAGGCTTCTGAATCCCAAACATCCAAAATTAATATTCAATGGGCTCAGGCCATGGAAGAGCTCAAAAAGGATTTTGAAAATCAAGTTAGAGAGGTGGAGGAAAAACTGGGAAGAGAAATGAGAGAGATGCAAGAAAAGTATGAAAAGTAGGTCAACACCTTGCTAAAGGAGACCCAAAAAAATGCTGAAGAAAATAACACCTTGAAAAATAGGCTAACTCAATTGGCAAAAAAGGTTCAAAAAGCCAAGAATAGAAGAATGCTTTCAAAAGCAGAATTAGCCAAATGGAAAAGGAGGCTCAAAAGCTCACTGAAGAAAATAGTTCTTTCAAAATCAGAATGGAACAGATGGAGGCCAATGACTTTACGAGAAACCAAGAAATCACAAAACAAAACCAAAAGAATGAAAAAATAGAAGATAATGTGAAATATCTCATTGGAAAAACAACTGACCTGGAAAATAGATCCCAGACAGACAATTTAAAAATTACGGGACTACTGAAAGCCATGATCAAAAGAAGAGTCTAGATATCATCTTTCATGAAATTATCAAGGAAAACTGCCCTGAGATTCTAGAACCAGAGGGCAAAATAAGTATTCAAGGAGTCCACTGGTCACCACCTGAAAGAGATCCAAAAAGAGAAACTCCTAGGAACATTGTGGCCAAAGTCCAGAGTTCCCTGGTCAAGGAGAAAATATTGCAAGCAGCTAGAAAGAAACAATTCAAGTATTATGGAAATACAATCAGGATAACACAAGATCTAGCAGCTTCTACATTAAGGGATAGAAGGGTGTGGAATATGATATTCTAGAAGTCAAAGGAACTAGGACTAAAACCAAGAATCACCTACCCAGCAAAACTGAGTATAATACTTCAGAGGGAAAAATGGTCTTTCAATGAAATCGAGGACTTTCAAGCATTCTTGATGAAAAGACCAGAGCTGAAAAGAAAATTTGACTTTCAAACACAAGAATGAAGAGAAGTGTGAAAAGGTAAACAGCAAAGAGAAGTCATAAGGGACTTTACTAAAGTTGAACTGTTTACATTCCTACATGGAAAGACAATATTTGTAACTCTTGAAACTTTTCAGTATGTGGGTAGCTGGTGGGGTTACACACACACACACACACACACACACACACACAGAGAGCACAGAGTGAATGGAATAGGATGGGATCATATCTTAAAACAATGAAATTAAGCAGTGAGAGAGAAATATATTGGGAGGAGAAAGGGAGAAATGGAATGGGGCAAATTATCTCTCATAAAAGAGGCAAGCAAAAGACTCATTAGTGGAGGGAAAAAGAGGTGACGTGAGAGAAAAACATGAAGTTTACTTTCATCACATTTGACTAAAGGAAGGGATAAAATGCACACTTATTTTGGTATGAAAACCTATCTTACAATACAGGAAAGTGGGGGAGAAGGGGATAGCAGGATGGAGGGGATGATGGAAGAGAGGGCAATGGGAGGAGGGAGCAATTTGAAGTTAACACTCCTGGGGAGGGACAGGATCAAAAGAGAGAATAGAAGCAATGGGGGGCAGGATAGGAAGGAGGGAAATGTAGTTAGTCTTACACAACATGACTATCATGGAAGTCATTTGCAAAATTACACAGATATGGCCTATATTGAATTGCTTGCCTTCCCAAAGGGAATGGGTGGGGAGGGAGGGATGAAGAGAAGTTGGAACTCAAAGTTTTAGGAACACCTGTTGAGTACTGTTCTTGCTACTAGGAAATAAGAAATACAGGTAATGGGGTATAGAAAGTTATCTTGCCCTACAGGACACAAGAGAAGATGGGGATAAGGGAAGGGAGGGATGTTAGAAGAGAGGGCTGATTGGTGATAGTGGCATTTAGAATGCTCAGCGTTTTGGGGTGGGGGGAGGGGAGAAATGAGGAGGAAATTTGGAACCCAAAATTTTGTGGAAATGAATGTTAAAAGTTAAATAAATAAATTTAAAAAAAAGAAAATCTAATATTCAAAAATACAGCTTTAAAAATAAAAAAAAAATTGGGAGAGTGACTTTTTAACTAAAAGGAAAGCATTTTTTATCTGAATGAAAAGATTTCATGAAATATTTGGGATCTCTAATTTATTTACATGTTTTTAATTATTTGAAAACAAAGGAGAATATTGAAATGTCAAATTGTGCTAGAACTGTCTATGACTGAAAATCAATGAAAGGTTTATTCATTTATACATTCAATGACCATTTTCTAAATGTGTCCTATGTGTGAAGTAGAGACTGGGGAAGATAGAAAAATGATTCATTGCGGTACTTGCCTTCATGAAACTCATGAATCTAGTGATGAAGAATGATGGAAGTTATAACACACATCCAAATATGTAAAAGAACATAATAGGCTGTACTGTGGTTTTTGGAAGAAGGGACTCCTAGGAGAGGAAATTACCATTATAGAGGTCATCTTCTTCTCTGCAATTTATAGTCTTAAAGAGTTTCCTTCAAGCATTGAGAGATTAAATGACCTTGTCCAAGGTCACACAGTCAGGATGTATCAGAAGTGGGATTTAAATTCAGGTCCTTCTGTCTTTGGGACAAAATACTGATGGATGGAATCAAGGTCCCTAGAGTTTTGCCAAGGCCAAAGAAACAAAGGCATTTTTCCCACTAGAGAGTTGAGGGAGAGCTACCTACAGGAGATGATATCTCAATTGGGGCTGATGTGATTTCAAAAGATGAAAGTGGATGCCAAATGGGGTGGACTGGGGAGCTATTTATAGAAAATGACAAGGGGAAAGAAGCAATTGGAAAGTGGAAGAAATTGAATACTGGACTTCTTTAAATGTTAATACGCATGAATAATTTAGTGGTAAAATAGGATTCAATCTTTACACCAATACTACCATTGAGATTTTTAAGGCACATCTGAATTGTATTGAAGTATATACTAGCATATTTGAACATCTTAACTAGATGTATTCTTCAACTGGTGTTTTCTGTTTGATAGATATCTATGATCCTTCAAATTATCCCCTAATCCCCCAAATTGATATTGACTGTACTGCCTTGAGGTTCCACTTAACCCCCACCAATTAACAGTTATTACCATTGTTTATCTTTTATTCTTGAAGAGGACCAATGACATCAGGAGGGAGATGTCTTGACTTGCAAATGATTTGTATTTAAATGAGGCAGGGCTGTGCAAAGTCATCAACCTCACTTTCTCCTCCAGGGTCATCATAGTCCAGTGGCAAAACATAGGTCAGGACAACTGGTGATCACCCAAGATATAGTAGGAGACCCTGGCCCTTTTAAACTGAGGCCTTTTCCCAGGTCTCAGTATTTCTAAGCAACACTCATTTACTTATTAAAGCCTAGTTAAGAATTGATAGAAAAGATGGCTTAGTATGACTCCACAAAAGAATCAATCTGGGAGGGAAGATTCTCAGAGTTTCTGACCAGAATAGAAAAAAATGCTATTTTCACTCATTCTGAGCCATGGAAACCCAAACAATGAGCAAATTAGGCTGGGGCTATACCTCTTATTGGCCAGTCAGTGAGAGCCAGAGTGATTGGAGTATAAAGGCATAGTCAAGTGGCTCCATCTGAATCCCAATGGGTTTTGTCAAGCCTGGTGTACCAGAGTTATATTTCAAGAAATCATAAGTGAAAATGATATGAGACAAAAGAGTTAATTGTCCCAATTTTTTAAAACAATGATAAAATAAATAAATATGAAAGAAAAACAAATGTAGCCCCCAAACTCCAAGCTATCTTGTAAAGTACGTCACAAAAATTTATATTCCTTTGGGCAGAATGCACACATGTAAGGGTTTGATTCCCCACATTGACAAAGGGAGAGTAAAAGGAGGGGAGGTAAGAAGAAGAAGACAGAAGCATGGATGGAGGGAGGAAATAGTCACATTGACCAACTGGAACTGGCCATTTGGGCCCCCAAGAGGGCAGGTGCTACTACTCAGAGAGTGCTGTCCTTCCTCTACTCTTGAAGAAGATCAATGGCAACAGGCAGGAGATGTCTTGAGTTGCAATTTGGATTGATTGAGGCAGAGCTGTGCAAAGTCATCAGCCTCACTCTCTGCTTCAGGATCATCAGAATCCAGTGGCAAGATATCTAATTAACAATAAAAAATTTGCCAAAATACGCAGTCCCAGAAAAAAATATTCAGGATCCCGTATCCTTGCAGAATTTAGCATTATATTCCCCTTAAGTTTCAAAGTCAAATTCTCATATACTGCATTTCCAAGTGATTATTGAGCTAAGCAACTGGATTTTAAATATTTTCCCTGGCTCATATAATTTAACAGTTATTTTTCTGGGAAAATCAATTGCTGCATTTTTCATTTATATTCAAATATATTGGGAGTTATGTTTGGATTTAGAATATATTACTTTATAGGCTCAGAAAATGGTTTCACAGTCTCTTTGCCCTTCAGTTAAGGAATATTCATCTAAGTCAGACTTGGGAATATTTTCCCCAAGTCAGGAAGTTCACCAAACAATATTACTGGGTAGGAAGGCTGCTCCTTGTCCTTGTCTCTGTGGCACTTAGCATGGGCCATAGCAGGCACTAAGTAAAAGCTTGTGATTGACTGATTTTTTTCTCACACATATTTTCAAAAGCCAGCTATCGTTCCACATAATCTGTTCTTTTATATGTAACTTTAATCACATCCTTACCTTATTCTGTTATGTTTTTGTCTTATTAGGGAGAGAAAATATAAGCGTCTTTTGCACTGTGTAAGTAAACAAGCAGCAATGGACTCCTTATTTTTCTCACCTTTTAATTGAAAGTTCTGTGCGGATGTCTCAGTTTACCACATGAGAATCTCAAAGATCCCCTCCCACTAAAGTGCAAGACAAATTCAAGTGGAAGCAAAAGAAATAAAAGGCTCACTATATTTCTTCCCTTCATTCAAGACTTGGGACTAGCATTTATTTTCCTGATTAAACATTTTTGTTGATTGACTTTTGGCACACACGTTGTTTCATAAAATATCCTTGATGAACTTGCTAGAGAGCTGTTAGTTACCAAAGAACTTACTGCCTTTCCTAACCACCGAAGCACTAGAGAAAATGAATAAGCATCAGAGTACTGGCCTTTGAAGTATCAGTGTAATTGGACGGGCAAAGCCTAGCAAGTGATACATCAAGGAATCCAAAATGAGAGCACACGTTGGCTATGTAAGAATGAAGATGAATAGGAGAGTGATCTGGATGAAGTGGAGCCAATCAAAGAAGGCTCTCAGGTGAGATTTGAGTGAGAGCTTGGCAGAGGTGATGGATGAATATTGGCTAAGAGGAGGGATGAGGGCATTCTAGGGAGAAGCAATAAGAACGGCACAAGAACACAGGAGATATTTATTTTGTGATAGAGAGCAAGCAGACTGGCCTCCTTGGAGCAAAGAGACTGAGTTAGGGGATGATGAGACTTGAGTTTACAGAAGCACTAATTAAATTCCACATTAATTAAGTACCAGATAAACACAAGGCATTCTGCTAGTCACTGGGGATAGAACATAAGTTTGACATCACTCCGCTTTTTATGAATTTGAAATCCAATCGGAAGGGAGAGAACAGATATGTGTGCAAATAACTATAAGACAAAGGAGAATGTCATAAACATAAGGGAGAGATCAAGGCAAAGGGGGAGGAGAAATTTAAATTTAGAAGAAATTAAGGAGATATTAGTGTCCTACGTAAGGAAAAATGTTGTTCTTGTTTTGAAGCGAAAAAGAGGAAGCTGGTAAGCTTGACTTTGAGTCCTGTCAAAATTCTAGAATGTATTAATAAAGAGGTTTTGGACATTTAGAAATGGAACGACACTGTCAAGAACAGCTTGTGCCAAAGGAAATCCATTTCATTTTTTTTTCTTCTGGCAGGACTAGACTGATAGATCAGGGGAATCTTACAATAACAATAAATTTGTTTGTTTTTTCCAGATTTATAAAGCATTTTTTTAATTAAAACAACCTTGTGTGGCAGGTAGTTTAAATATTATTATGGCTTTTTTATAGAAGAAACGGTCTCTGAAAGATTAAGTTCCTTGTGTAGGATGAAGAAATCTTTATGGATATGACTGAGAGCCTAGGCAATAGGAAGGTTAAATGTATTTTTAGTATTCAAGAGATGCTGCCAACTTAAAGATCACCTATTGGAGGACTCAAGGGATTTTTTCCTAATGCTATTCTAGTCAATATTTTTACCAGTGACAATGCTCTCGGCAGACAAAATGCTTATCAAAATTTCAGATCATACTAAAATGTAAGAATAATCCTAAAGATCTTTACAGTTTAGTCTATGGGCTAACAATAGGATTCTAGATTTAGAGCTCAAAGGGACCTCAGAAGCTCTATGTTTCAATTGTCTCATTTTACAGAGGAGGAAACTGAGTCCCAGTGAGATAGAATAAGTTATGAAGTCACATAGGAGTAAACATCACAAGTGGGGTATGAATCTAGTTCCTCAAACCCTGTAGCCTATATTCTTTCATGAAATTCAGTGGACATAAACATAAAATTCTATACTTAAGTTAAAAAAGAAACTTCAGAAATACCAAGTAAAGGAATTATGGTTAAATAATAGTTCATCTGCAGAAATCTAGTGGCTCTGGTATTCTGGAAGTGTATCAGTAGTGAAATATAGAAGGCAAATTAGCTAGTGGGATCCCAGGTAACTGTAGCATTTTGTACAGAATATGGGAGATGATCATGTACTATATCTTCAGCCCTGTTCAGGGATATTTGGATTGTTATATTCAATTCTACTACTTGGTGCTGTTTGCAAACTGGAAAACATCCAGAGGATAACAACTAGGATGGTAAAAGATTTTGAGATCCTGACATAAGATCATTTGAGGGAACTGGGAATGTTTAACCTAGAGAAGAGAAATCATATGAAGAACATGACAGCTGTCTTCATAAATTTCAATTTGTTCTTTCGGGTATTATAGAGTCCAACTAGAAACAACAGTAGCTATGTCAGAAAGGCAGATTTTGGCTCAAACAAAAAAAGAATCTTAGCAATGAAAGCTGCCTCAATGACTAATAAGTGCCCTCCCTAGAAGTCTGTGAGAGCCAGGATGTGGTTCAGATAGGCCATCTATTGTCCATCCAAGCTTCTTGACTTGCCCAGTGTCAGCTCATGTGATAAATACCCTACAGTGAATCTGTCATCCCTGACCTTCAGTGGAGATCTTTATCAGTTGTGTGGTCACTTAAGTATTTTGACCACTGTTCTTCCTTTTGCACCTACATGACTACCCATGCCATTCTTTCTCCTTCGCAGAACCATTCTGTTGTTCAACAGTTCAACAAGTCATTGTTGACAGCAGCTTTGAGACCTGGACCATGTCTACCTTTACTTTAAGGACACCTCATCATCAAAGAGCATCAGGTGCTTATGACTGAAATTAAGGCAGGTCACCAATATTTCAAATACTGAAGAATTTATTTTATTTTACCTTCAATTAACTGTAATTTATTATCTCTCACTTTCACCAGTATCCACCCTAAAAGAAAAACAATTCTTTTCTCTCTTTTTTTTTTGAGACTAGGTCTACCTATCTCATCCGGGCTGGAAGTGTTGTGTCTACCCATTTTGTTGTTGTTGCTCAGTCATTTCACTCAAGCCTGACTCTCAGTGACATTATTTGGGGTTTTCTTGGCAAAGGTATTGGAGTGGTTCACCATTTTCTTCTCCAGCTTATTTTACAAAAGAGGAACTGAGGCAAACAGGGTTAAGTGACTTGCCCAGGGTCATACATCTAGTAAGTACCTCAGGCCAGATTTGAACATGCTACTTATAGGCCAAATTTACTACTGATTACACAGAATCTTTAACTTGCTGTGTTTTTTCAAATCAAAGCTGATTCATCCCTCCTTAGGTAGTTTGATTGCTCTCTGCTCTGATGATCTCATCATATTGCTGCCAGACTTAGCTTAGAAACTCAATTAGCATTAGTCGCGTAGTGCCTCAGAACTCCCAAGCTCAAGAAGTGCACCAGTTTCAGGCTCCCAGGTAGCAAGGACTACCTTAACTGCTTAAGAATGCATCTATCATGTTCTGATACAGAACCTTTTATTTTCCCCCCAAATTTATTAATTCATTTGTTTTCAGTTTTCAACTTTCACTTCCTTAAGTTTTAAATTTCCTCCCCCTTCCTTTCCAAGTTTGCATGCAATCTTATATGGGTTTACACATACATTCCCATTAAACACATCTTCACATCAGTCATGTTGCATAGAAGAAGTATAGTGAATGGGAGAAACCATGAGAAAAGCAAAACAAAACGTAACAAAAGAGAAAATAGTCTGCTTCATTCTGCATTCCCACTCCACAGCTCTTTCTCTGGATGTGGATGGCATTTTGCATCATGAGTCCTTTAGAAATGAAGGGCTACGTCCATCAAAAATCAGTCCTCTCACACTGTGGCTGTTACTGTGTATAGTGTTCTCCTGGTCTGCTCATTTCATGCAGCATTAGTTCATATAGGTCTTTCCAGGTTTTTCTGAAGTCTGCCTATTTATCACTTCTTATAGCACAATAGTATTCCATTGCATTCATACACCACAATTGTATAGCCATACTCAAATTGATGGGCATCCCTTCAATTGCCAATTCTAGGACAATACAAAAAGAACTACCATAAATATTTTTGTACATGTGGGTCCTTTTCCCATTTTTATGATCTCTTTGGGATACAGCTCTAGAATCTGTATTGCTGGGCCAAAAGACACGCACATTTTTATAGGCCTTTGAGTATAGTTTCAAATTGCTTTCCAGAATGGTTGGATCAGCTCACAGATCCACCAATAAAGAATTAGTGTTACAACTCTCCCACATCTTCTCCAACATTTACCATTTTCCTGTTTTGTCATGTGAGCCAAACTGATAGGTGTGATGTGGTGCCTCAGAGTTGTTTTGATTTGCATCTCTCAAATCAATAGTAATTTAAAGCATTTTTTTGCATGACTATGGATATCTTTAATTTCTTCCTCTGAAAACTGCCCGTTCATATCCTAGAAGTATTTAAAAAAACACACACACACAGTCAAACAAAATAAATTCCAAGTCCATGTCCATAAGTGTAAGTCTTAATTTGAAAATTGAGTCTATCACCTCTATCAAGAGATGGATCATATACTTCATCATTCCTCTAAAATTATGACCTGGGACAGCTAGGTGGTACAGTGGGTAGAGCATCAGTGTTGGAGTCAGGAGGACCTGAGTTCAAATCTCACCTGAGACACTTGACATTCACTAGCTGTATGACCTTGGGCAAGTCACTTAACCCCAATCGCCTCATCCTGGGTCATCTCCAGTCATCCTGATGAATATTTGGTCACTGGATTCAGATGGCTCTGGAGGAGAAGTGAGGCTGGTGACCTGAACAGCCCTCCCTCACTCAAAAACAAAGTCAAGTGCAAGTCATGTCATTATTTCTCTGATGGCATGGTCTTCTTTGGCAGTGAATGATGAATGCACACATAAAATCATGGCCTATCTTTGCCTTGATCAGAATTCTTAAGTCTTTTAAAGCTGTCTTTACAAGGTTATTTTATTTGTATATTTCAAATGAACTATAAATTTAAGTAAACCGTTTCTTAGGTAGAGAAAGTCCATACATTTTATCCTTATGGCAACATGAGGTTTTGGAAATTTTAGTATTAATTCAAGCATTGTGTAAATCTTGAGTAATTAGAAAATTCTTATTGTCTATTTTTGAGTACAGGAAATTCAGAGCAAAAAAAATTATGATACATAGGATAACGTTAAAAAATTATGACCAAATTTAGCCAAATTTGATTTGCTAAAATGTGACATTGTAATGATCACCTGTAATTCCAGAGGGCCAATGATGAAACATACTCATCTCCTGTCAAGGAAGTAATGGATTCAATATGCAGAAAGAAGCATTTTTTTTTTAAATGGCTAAAGGGAGAATCTTTTTTTTTTTTTGCTTGACTGCATATGTGTTATAAAAAGTTTTCTTTTTCTTTCTTTCTTCACAGGAGTGTGAAATGAGGGGAGAGAAGATAGTTCTTATTCAGCTGAAAAAAATGAAGCTACATTTTTAAAAAAGAAGTGGTATTTTATGAGCTTTCTTAGCTATCCCTAGCAATATTGTAATTTTTGACTGACTTCTTGTTAATATAAGCACATCTCTCCCTTCAAACTGCACACTGGACTTCAATGACTCTGGAAGGTTGAGGCCAACAACTTGGTGCAAATTAGCCTCACTTAAATCCAAATCATGAAGAAGTCAGGATATCATCCAATCCTGATGTCATTGGTCTTTTTTGGAAATAATGAATCATAATTATAAATATGTTCAACAACAACAATAACTCCAAGATTAAGACTCGGACAAAGAATCAAGGATGGGTCATGTGATTGGAATGAGGTGGGTAGCAACTTTGTGTTGTGAACTAGTCTGGAATTTCATTCAAAACTGTCAGATATAACAGGGCTCAGAATGCACAAAATATTGGTGAAGGATGAATGCAAATGATCTAAGAAGAATTGACACAGGAGGGAGGACATAAGGTTGGATATGGCTTTTGCTGTCTCTTTAGTTCTTTCTTCCTTGGTGTTCCCTAGTGGTATGTAAGCTCCATTAGGGTAGGGATATCTCATTTTCTGTTTGTTTCTCTAGCATGTAGCACACTGTCGGGCATATGGTGGGCACTTAAATTCTTGCTGATGGCTGCCTTTGAAAAAGGCAGCATCTCTGTCCCTCTCCTCTGGTTAGCAGAGGAGAGCAAGAACTTCCCTTCTTTCTTTTTGGTTGATTGGGTAGCCTTGCATCAAGTTATATGCAGTGGGAACAGATTCATCATCTAATTCAATTCTCTTTAGAAAATGCTTCCTCTCACCCTGAAACCTCAGAATTTTTTCATCAGTAGAAAATAGAACACTTAGCAGACTGAGTAGCACTGAATAAACACATAATTTACATGAGAGGAGAGAAAATTAGTAAGTATTAACAAGCATGTGGAGATTTCTAACCCAGTAACAAAAGTGCAAATTCATCAAAAATCATGACTCTTAACTTAGCACTAAAGACCCAAGACAGATAAACCTTCCTGAATCAAAGCAAAAATGAACTACCAAGGGACCCATGAAGCCACCAGAAAAGAGTGACTTAGTGATGTCTGCTATTTTGTCTGATGGAGGCAGAGTGACTTCCACTATGGCATTAATTCCAGCCTGCTCCTGGTTTAGCCAGGCTATGTCAGATTCTCAGTTAACCTCCTTCTTGGAATTATTGATACTTGCTTCTTATATTTCCTTGAAGAGAGATCTACAAACCAAGACAGATCTAAGAGCCACTGAAAATGTTCCTGCTTTTCAGGTAACGTCAATTTTGTATCAAGGAATAGTAAATTTGAGAAGGAAGGAATATTAGAAACCACTGAATCCAACATTCTGACAGGAGAATGGAGCACATTCTTACACAGGAGTGACTTTACAGATAAGCAAACTGAGGCAGAGAGGTTAGGTTGCTTTCCCAAAGTTACACTAATAGGAGGTGACAAAGTTTGAGATTTGAATTCAAGTCCTCTAATCCAAAATCCAGCAGGCTTTCCATTAAAGGATACATCCTCAAACTATGGAGGACCTACCCTATTAACAAATAAGAGAAAATCATCTGCTCCATCTCACATGACTCAGTGAGGCCAGTATTTAGCACAGTATTACAAATGATGTATTAAGTATTTTAGAAAATCTTTTTTTTATTCTTTCTTAAGTTAAGACCTTAATGAATGTATATTTTTCCTGTAGAGAAATCTTGGGAAAACTCTGATTGTCCCACTTTCATATTTCTAAGGATACTTCAAGACATTTCAAAACAGAAAATTTCAAGATTTCACATGCATTTTTATATCCAAGAAATTGAGAATTAGTTGAAATTGATTCGGAAAGAAGTCTGATGTAGAGAAGTAAGTGAAAATTTGAAGTACACATACTTGTCTTCAAGTATGATCTGCAGGGAATGAGTGTCTCATTATCATACTCTGGGAAATGGTTGGTTAATTTATTATAGAGAACTTAGGGAATTTTAGCTGTAGAAAATTTATATCATAAGGACTTAGGCCATACTTTTAATAGAATATGAAATATTCATACCATAAAGTTTTGTTAGGATGCATTTTTATTGGATGAGCCGCGTTGATTTTGCTTATAAGATTTTACTTGCTTTAAGTGACACTATGATCTCAGTGATATGAGAATTTCTTCCAGCAGAGTAGATTGCAAACCACTCATCTTCCCATCAATATTCTACAGAGGTTTGGGGGTCTACTCAATATTCTGAAGGTCTTTTTTTTTTTAGGTTTCTTAACATTACATGTTAAGTGATCATTATTGCCTATGGAGCATGATAGGTGTCCATTAGTTATAGGGTGATATTGATACTTTTTAAGAAATAATCCTCTTATTTCACTTGGAGACTGAAAACATTTATTCAAAAATTAAAAATGCTGATGTTTTAACATTGAACTTTGGAATTAGTGAATCTAGTCCCAAGTGCACTCTCTTAGAGACAAGGAAATTGCTGACAATTGTGTCCCAAATTAAAATACCTGGGTCAGTCATCTAGTGGGGATGAGACCTAATTAAATGAAACTCTAACACCTTAAATATTATAAGAAGAAAAACCTCCAGCTTGTTAGATGTTTTCTCTAGGAAATGTTGAGTCATTACAGTGTAGGGAAAAGAACACTGACTTTGGAACCAAAAGACCTAGGTTTAAGTAGTCCCTTTTAGATGTTGTTGGGCAAGACCCTCTGGGTCTCAGTTTTCTCCTTTATAAAATTTAACGTTTGGATTATATGATCTCCTAGATCCCCTCCATGTATGTCAAAAAATTATGATTTTAGTTCTTGTGATTTACAGAAAGACATGGATGAGATTTGTACTAAATGCTATTATATAAGAATGGTCCAGTGAATCACTGAGATTTAGAGAACAGAAGCATTATAAGATGATAAGTGTAGTAGACTTGAGTCCCGCGTTGCTGGTTAAAGGATATGGGCATTTTAGTCACTTTCTTGGCATAGTTCCAAATTATTTCTGAAAGTGGTTGAACCAATTTGACAGCTCCAATAACAGTACATTAGTGCATCTATCTACAATCAACTCTTTCATTTTATTGATGCAGTAGCTACAACCCATAGTGGCTATGCTGTATTTCCAAGGTCATATAACTAATAAAAGGGCCATGATTACCTCAGTTCTGTTGACTCTGAAATGAGTGCCCTTTTTACTAAATAATGTCATAAGTCCAAAGGTTGGCTACTAAACTTGGAATTTGGGGGCCATGAATTATTTACTAGAATTGAATCTGTGCTATAGTAACATAATGAAATGTCCTGAACTTGTACAGGGCAGGACTATTTTTCATTCTCCATTTGAGAAGGAAATAATCATAAGTACATATAGCTAGGGGGCTCTCATCATAGGGAACTGTTTTTCCTTAGCAGGTAGGTATTTTATTTTGCTTCTCCATTGATACCTTTTCTTGTATCACTAAGGCAGTCATCCTCAGACATTTCAAAAAAACATGTAGCCTTTAAACTGGACTTCTGTCTTCATTCCATGTTTCAATGAGGATGCTTTCTAAATATTTAATTCTTCTGCTTATTTATTAGCAAACAGCCATGAAAATTTCCCTTCACAGGGGTTTTTTGCATGACTTTTTATTATGGAAGCTTATTTGTTCTTGCCTTAGGTCTATAGGAAATGTAGCTGTATATTTATGCTTGAATAGAAGCCTATGGGAACCCATCACATTTCCTCTCTACGTCAAATATCAGTGATTCATCAGTAACTGTTTCTGGCTGTCAATATTCCTAGTGGAATTTGCACATTGTAGACAAGTTTCTAGTTTCCTATCAGTGTGATGGAACAATTTACTCAAAGCCAGTCAGTGTTGCCATGCTGGCTGACTATGCACCTAATGAAATTTCTTGGTGTTAGTCTTTAATGTGAAACAGAATAGCATTCGCAGGATGGTCCATTTCTTCTCTGAGGCAAGAAACACAAAGAGTTCAGCATCCACTGGCCCAGTGAAGCCTAACCTGATATGCTTGTGTCATACATCCTAAATCATGCCAGACATTTTAAGTATTTTTCCCTGTCCAAATGGAATTTGCAAGATTAAATATTGATATGCTAGAACATTAGTGCATGTGTTAGGCATTTAAATGTCTTTTTTAAACCAAAAATAATGACGTGAATTTAGGAAGATGATACCAGGGGATGCATCTCCCCTTTGAAGAATATCTGCATAAGATCTTTCTGTCTTTCTTGCTTCAAAAAGAAAACGAAAGGGAAAGGAAATAAGATGAGTGTATTCTTCTTAGGATCATAGAACTGGAGGGGTCTTAGAAGCAATCCCATTTAATATATTCATTTAATAGCTAAGGGAACTGGGAACAAGGAAGGTTGTGACTTGCTCAAGGTCACATATACTGTAAGCATTGGAAGCAGAATTTGAATCCAAAACTCTAACTAGAGTGACAATACTTATTTCCCTGTCATATTGTTCTCCCCTAAAATAGCATCAACACTTTCCAATATGATCCAATAAGGTCCAATATTCCACAGTAGAATGGGAAAGAATGTTGAAGTAAGAGACAGGAGACCCAGGTCAACTTCTTGTTCTCCTTCCAAAAGACTGTTGGTTCATCATGATCACTACCGCACCTACCCTGCTTGTATTCTTTGCTCAGTAATACTGAACACTTATATAACATTTTATCTAGCATTTGAACAGCACTTTTGTCATTCAGTGGTTTTTCAGTCATGTCCAATTTTTTTGACTTCACTGGAGGCTTTCTTGGTAAAGATACAGGAGTGGTCTTCCATTTCCTTCTCTAACTCACTCTATAGATGAGGAAATTTATGGGGTTAAGTGACTTATCCAGGGTCACATAGCTAGTAAGTACCTGAGACCAGATTTGAGCTCAAGAAAGTGAGACTTCCTGACCCAGCACTTCATCCACTTTGCTACCTTGCTGCATCCTTGAAGGTATATAAAATCCTTTATATGTTATTACATGTGATATTCATCACAGCCCTGTGAGGGAAGTGGTATTGTTATCCACATTTCACAGATAAGGAAACTGAGGCTGAGAGATATTCAGTAGCTTACTACTTGTGTATTGCTGTGTTTGTCCCTTGTTCTTGAAGAGGACCATGACATCAAGATGATGACATGACTTGCAGTTGACTTTGATTTGAGTGAGGGAGGGCTGTGCAGGGTCACCAACCTCACCTTCTTCTCCTGAGTCATATGGGTCCAGTGGCCTGATATTCATCAGGATGGCTGGAGACGGCCCAGGATGCACTGGGAGACCCTGGCCCTTTCAGGCTACGTAAGGTCTTATCACATTCTCACTTTGAGTGAGCTTGCCTACTAGCAATAATTACAAAAGTTAACAGTCTATACAGTGCTTTAAGGTTTCTAAAGTCATTTGGCTCTTTGAGTGTGACCTTGGGTAAGTTATTTTACTCCTTTGGACTTCAGATGACTCACTTATGCATGACAGGTATTTTTCCTTTGTATCCAGATTTCCAGTGGTTTCCACTAGCTTTATCCTTTTCCCTCTGGAGTTTTTAATGCTTCCTGGAGGTCTCTCAGGCCATCTCTAGGAATCCTGTGAGATCTTGTCCAACTCACTGGAGCAATTGGAAGCTGGCTGGCAAGAGAGGATTACACAGGTAGTGCTTCCGCAGCAGGCAGCACTGCCTGAGAAAGAATGTTCACAACCACCTAAAGGACCTCTGTATGTACCCCAGGGTACAACCATGGGTCATGATTTTAACTACAGCTGGAATGTGTGCATTCCAGCACTTGAGAGGCATGTTGTCCGTAATGTTGTCTATAAGAGAGCTATGATCCTTCCCAGAGGAAGGGAGAAGCAACAAAGCTAGAGGTTAGAACCCTGAACTGAAGATCAGAAAGACCTGGATTCAAATCTTACAGACACTGTCTAGCTATGTGACCCTGGACAAGTCATTTAGTTTATATCTATCTCACTTTCTTTATCTGTAAAATGGGAAACATACTAACATACACTTGACAGGGCTGTTGTGAGGATTGAATAAGATAATGTATTTAGAGGAAAAGCACTTTGAAATACATAAAGTGCTACATCATCATCATCATAGCAGCTACCATTTATACAGCATTTACTGTGTGTCAAGTAGTGTGCTAAAAGCTTTAAAAATATCATATTTGATCCGCACAATGACCTGTGAGGTAAATACCATAATTATTACCATTTTATGGTTGAAAAAACTGAGGCAAACCAAAGTTAAATGACTCATTCAGAGTTACATAGCTAGTTAGTGACTGAGGTCAGATTTGAACTCAGATCTTCCTGATTCCAGAGTTAATACTGTATCCAGTGTGCAAGCTAGCTAGTGGTATTGTCTTCCTTGCCGTTCCATAAACAAAATCTTCCATCTCTTGACTCTGGGCATTTTCTCTAGCTATTGCCCATGCCGAGAATGCTTTCCCGTCTCGTCTCTGCTTACTATCTTCCGTCTTTCTTCAAGTCCCAGCTAAAATCTCATCTTCTACAAGAAGTCTTCCCCAATCCCTCTTAATTTTAGCTTCTTCCCACTATTAATCATTTTTTACTTATTCTGTATGTGGTTTGTTTGTACATATTTGTTTGTATAGTCTCCCTCATTAGATTGTGAGCTTCCTGAGAACAGGACTGTCTTTTGCCTCTTTTTTTATTCCGGACCAGTCTAAGGAGATATGTCTATAAAATAAAATCTTAAAGAGTTGATTTGAGTACTGGGAGGTCAAGCGATGTGCCTAGACTAACATAACCAGAATGTGCTAGATTCAAAGTCATATCTTTCTGCCTTTAAGATAGGCTCACTATGCATTGAGAACACTGAACAGTAGAAGAAATGGATGGTAAATGTAACAACTGTATGTGAGGAATAGCAGGAAGGCTATATGGTTTGCTTGGACCAAGGAGTATGGGGAAGGCAGTAATGAAAAATAAGCTTGTGAAGATGGGTGGAAGCCAGGTTATCAAGATTTTTAAATGCCAGCCAAGTATGTGTTTTATCCTAGAAGGTAAGGAGAGCCACAGGAGTTTGCAGAGGTAAGGATGATCATAGACAACTCTGTGCTTTAGGACCTTCACTTCAGTTGCTGTCTGCAGGATGGATTAGGGGAGGGAGAGGACAATCAATAGGATATTATAATTGTGCAGGCAAGAGTTGATTACTTGGGATGTGGCCATGTGAGTGGAGGAGAGCAATATGCAAGAAGTCATGAAGGCACAATTGAGAAGATAATTGAGTCACTCTATGGGGTGAGAGAGTCTGGAGTCAAGGCTAATACCAAGGATGTGAAAGTGAGTGTCTCCAGGGATGGTAGTGACCCTGACAGAAATCAGGCAGTTTGGAAGAAGAGTAGGTTGTGAATAAAAGAAAACAAAATCCATTTTGGAAATATTGTGTTGTAGATGCCTCCAGTTAAAAATGCCCAGTAGGCAGTTGCTTATGTGGGACAGTTGGTCACAAGAGAGAATGGGCTAGATATATCACCTTCTGATCATGGCTGATGTCAAGGCCTGGTTCTTAGGTGATACAGAAAATAAGGAAGTTGAACCCATCCATCTCAAGGCCTGTTTTTATGTCTTCATTGTACTTAGAAATGCTCTTTCAGCAAAAAAAATTCCTTCACAGATGTTAGCTCTAGCTATAAATGTGTTGGATTGAATTGAATTTAAAGCTAGAGACTTTGACTTGGTTCAGCAAAACCAAAGTGTAACTTTTACTAATCTAACATTTTAAACTCTTCTCTCCAATAAGGAATACTAAAAAGCAGAGAAACTAGAGAGTGGATTCATCAGATAGCTTAGAAAAGATCTTTACCAAGGTTTTGTATGCTTGAAAATAATCCATAATTAGTAATCCATTCATTTTAAATATACATATATATACACATATAAATTTCACAAAGAGTAGCTTTCATGATTTGTATTCTTGAATTTTAACTTAGTTCCTCCCTTTATATAACGGGAGATATCTTTTTATTTACCCTTTTTTATCCCTATTAAAGCTACTGAATTTGCAAAAGGCAAATTACCTGAATCAAGATGCCCCCCCTAGGAGTCACAGACAGCCATATCTGTGGATACTTTTTCAATATCAGTGGGCTCCTCTGTGGAAACAATAGGCAGGAATCATGAATTGGCAGGAACCTTGAAGATCATTTAGTCCAACCCCTTCATTTGATAGATATTGGAACGGAGACAGTGAGAAGTTAAGTGATCTACCTCAGGTCAAAGAAATCTTACATGTCACAGCCGGGATTTGAGCCCTGGTTTCTGACTACAGACCCTACTCTTTCCATGACATCATGCTATATTTGGAGTCCTTATGCTGACTCCTCAGGGCTCCAGGGACATATAAGTAGTGGAAATTCTAGATGCTGTTCTTCCAAAGAGAACACAGCCTCCTTACCAAGATGGCACAAAGAACAGAACACTTCCACAGTAAGGAAACCCAGGCACCATTGCTACTTGACATCATTCACTACTTTCTCCTCCTTTCTTCTGAGCCAGAGGTTCTTAACTTGGAGACTTTGAACCTGCTTTTGAAAAATAATTTGATAAATATTTCAATATAATTTATTTTATTTTTTAATCCTATATATTTTATTCCATGCATTTAAAAACATTATTATGTAGAGGAATCTGTAGGCTTCTCCAGTTTGCATTCAAATTTATCTGATGAGGAGGGATTTTTTCTCTTTTCTAGGACCAGCCTCTCCCCATCTTGGTCCAATCTCTTCCAGTCTTCTTCGGCATTCTGAGCCCTCAATCACTCACTCTCACTTATCTTCAATCTCACCCCATCTCTAATTTCTTCCTTTGTTTCCTTTTATTTATTCACTTGTTCTTTCCTTCTCTTCTTCCTTCCTTCCTCTGTTCCCTCTCTCCTTCCTTCCTTTCAACTTGCCCAGGTCTCTGCATCTTTAAGAAAATCCTTTCCAAAACCATGCCATCCATTATAAACTTGTAGTTAGCTTTGGCAAAAGTGTGGTCTGCTATTGGTGAGTCAGTTCTTGGTGCTCTTTTTCCATGTTCTTATAAATGTGTTTGGTGTATCATCTTAGTAACTATACAAATGCACTATGTTGTGCTGCGTGCGATAAATTGAGAAATGTGTGTAGTACAAGGGAGAATTAAGTATAAAATGAAAACTGGAAAAAATTCTGAATATTAATGATATTCAGTCACCATCACTCCTTGCCAAGGCAGAAGTGTAGTAATTGGTCCTATTGTGGTTAGGACTCCCACCAGAATTCACAGATGTGCTCAGACTGCTATTTTATATTTATTTTGCTAGATGTGTGGCAGAATTCCAAGGCCAAATTTTTCATTCTCTATTTAAATGGCTAATAGGTTTTTTTAATAGAATATACCTTTCAATGTGCCAATTTCTATATGATGTTGGTAAAAAATGCATTTTGGCAGCATGCAAAATTCCTTTTTGTTTTGTGATCTTCCCTCCTAAATAATTATATTATGTTCCAAAAGCTGTTTCCAAAAGCATTTTTATGAGTCACAATTTAAAATGTATTGTATTGTAATTTCACAACCACTTTAACAACCAGAAGATAGCATGACATAGTGTCTAGAGGACTGGCCTCATATTGGGAAGTTCAGGTTTTGTCACTGACACATAATGGCTATGTGACCACTGACATAATATCTCTTGAATTTCTCCTCTTTTCACTACTGACACAGCTACAACACTAGTCCAGGTTCTTGTCACCATTTGCTAGGGTTCTTACAGTAGCGTCTTTCTTTGTTTTCTCACCTCAATGCCTCCCCTCATAAATCTACCCTCCACAAAACTGCCAAATTCATTTTCTTAATGTTCAGTCCTGACCATGGCACACTTCAACTTAATATGCCTCGCTGGTTGTCCTTGTTCATCTTTCATACTCAAGAAGACCAATGGCATCATGATGTTGTGTGTTCAACTGTGGTTAGTCCAATATGAGCTTGGGAGGCTGTACCACATTTCAGGCACAAATAGTCCATTTGAACATTTGGTGATGTCTTTGGGTTTGCACATTGCGTATTTCCTTTTTTCTACTGCAACTCTGCTTTGCTCATAGAGCACTGCATCTTCTTTAACAAGGGCATACCAAGGTGAGTGGTCCTGTGTCAGCATCTCTCATGTCCTATTGCCTCTACGACAATATATAACCTGCTCTGTTTAGCTTTTAAAACCCTTCACCATCTGGTCTCAATCTTTCTTTGCAGCTTTGTTATATATTACTCCCCTTCCTACACTCAACTAACCAAAATGGCCTTTTGACTGTTCCTCGCATATAACACTCCATGTCCTTTCTCCACATCTTTGCCTTGGTCATCCTTTATGTAAAGAATTCACTCCCTCTTCAATGATCTCTCTCAGAAAGTCTTCCTTCCTTTAGGACCCAGTGCCAACAACTCAGGAAGCCTTTCCTCATCCCCCAACCACTACTACCTCCCCATACTAGGCTAGCTTATATTTACTTTATGCCCTTTTATGTAACCTGTCAACAGTCATCATTAAGAACCAACTTCATGACAGGGAGGCCTTAAACTAAGCAGTGGGGATACAAAAAAGAGGTAAAAACAGTTCCTGCTATCAATAAACATAGATTAATTTATCTTGTATCCTCAAGGAGTGCAAGCTCTTTGAGACTTTTTTTATTATTTCATTTACTGTGTTATCACATAGCAGACACTTAATAAATGCTTGTTGATTGATTAATGGATGTGATAGTAATTAAACCTCTCAGTACCCTAAGCAACTTTCTACAATTATGCAATTATGTGACAGTCAAGTTTCTAGTTTACATCACTCAAGGGTCTTCATCCACACACAGAGGAAATCAGACATCTGGGTCCCTATTCTATCACTCCCAGAATAATAAAGCAATCAGTGCAGATATTCCATTTCCCAAAGTCACACAATAGTCTCCCTTACACTCAAATTCAGAAAATTTTAAAACAGATATGTCCAATTGATGGAAAACTCATCTTTGTAAAAATAACTTTTCCTCATCCATCTTTGTAAATGGCAAATGATAGAGCTTCAAGCTTGCTTACAACCATTACTCACTCAGTTGCTTCTCACTCCAAATCCAGCATTGTGTCCACTATGCCATCTAGTTCTACTTAATCTCAGATTTGTTCAGTTTGACCTTCCTCTGGTTCCTGTAATTTTTGTGGGGGAGTAAGATAAGGGATACCAGGAGAACACACAGTCTGCTCATCTCTTAGAGTTCACTGTTGTTCTACCATCTTCCCACTTCCTCTTGTAGTAAGACATGTCCTGAACACTGAGTCCTAAACTACTTTTCTAGTCATCATATTGGTATAGATTCTAAACTACTAACACATTATATATCTTTTCACTACCCATTTACATTTATAATTACTTTTAAATCTTTTTATCATAAATTTGTCACCCTCAAACAATAACATTTTGCTATATTAAATGTATAAAAAAGAAAGGTTTACATGATATATTAGCCTGAGTTATCTGTAGTTTAGTAACCCTGGGTTTCTTCTATTCATCCTCCCAAATTTTATGTTGTGGTAGGGAGGGTTCTGCCTCTAATTTATAGAGAATATTTGATACTGGGCAACATATTTAACCTCAGCATACTTTAGGCAATTTTTCAGCACTATACATTTCAGAAAAGGTGCTGATAAGAATTGGATCAGGGAGTTTTCTCACTAGAAAGTTCCTGATTCCAATTAAATTAGAGGTTCAATAGTTACCTATGCTTGTATATATGTATTTTTATAGTCCCAAAAGTTTTAGTGCAGTGCTAAACATTAATAAAGCTATATAGAAGCTTTAATAGCTTAAAGCTGCACTAAGACTTTTGGGGTACCATGGATATGTGTCTGCTTATCTGTCTGTCTGTCTGTCTATCTATCTATCTATCTATCTATCTATCTATCTATCTATCTATCTATCTATCTATCTTTCTATCATCTGTCTTCTATACCTGCCTGTCTATATCTATCTATGTAAATATCTGCATAACTAATCATCATTAAAAAATATTACAATAGGTTTAGAGATGAAAGGGACTTCAAAGACCATCAAGTGCAATCTCCATTTTGCTCCTGAAGAAAATGAGACCTACAGAATTAAGTGACTTACCCAAGGTTGCACAGGTAAATAGTGGCAGAGTTGGGATTGGAACCCAGTTCTGAATCCATACCCATGTTATTTACCCCAATACCTTCTAGCCTCCCTTTCCTTTGGGGTAGATTCACCATGTATAAAAATTTATGTTGATTTTATTTGGAAGAGCTTGTCAAGTTCTTTACAGAATATCTCATTCTCTTCTTTTTCTCTTCTCCCCTTTCTGTTTCTCTCTCTCCTCATCTTTTGCAACAGGTGCTCATATACGAGGTGCAATTATTTTCAAGGCAGGATTTTCTGCAGTTTCTTATCATGAATCCTGTAAAAAGAGATGACCAAATGTCCCATCAAATGATATGTCTTATTGCCTTTGGAGACATTATAAACCCAACTCACTCAACTCTGTTTCTCCAAGGAGACTCAGTGAGTCATCCTTCCATTAGTTGTGACTTCTTTCTGCTTTCATTTATATTCCAAAAGTCACTAAGGAGGTGGCTCAGTTGCTTAAGAGTCTATTAAGTTTTTGGATGAAGCTGATGTACAGTTAAATTAGGATTTGTGGTAGAACTTTGTGATACTTTTCTACCCTTTACCTACCCCCACACTTTCTGCTATGTGACCACTTTAAATTCAAAAGAAGATAGCTTCGCAATACCAGGAGCCACATTTTAATTGGTTTTATGGGTTTCTAAGGCTAATAAAGTCATTATTTTGTGAGTTGTTTCTCTGTACTTGCCTTGGTCAGTCCTTAGTAGGGGCAGACTATTGCTGAGGCTCTACCAAAAATCATTTTAACTGGCTGGAATATGCCAGAGCCTTGTGCAATTTACTCCTGTCATAGCCTTCAAGATCTTCCACATGACAATGAAACGTGGGAACAGGACTTCTATGGAGGTATTCATGTAATGGAAAAGAAAATGAACTTATAAATTAAAAGCTAACATATGGAGTTCTTGCAAAATATATACAGTAAAAGGCTACAGGAAATCTCTAATTTTATCAGTGAAAGAATGAAAAACCAGGGAAATGTCACCATCATAATATAGAGTGCTGAGGAGAATGCAGGAAAAGAAAACAGATAGCTGGGAAAAGGCAGATGGTTCAAAAACTATTTTTAAAATAGTATTTTATGACAAATTTGGATTGTAAACAAATAACCAGAGTAAATGTCACCTCTGATAGAAGGGTGAAAAATCAAATTAAAAGAAAGAAAATGTAGAATATTGCTGTCCTTCTCTTCCCCAATGACAAAATGACTCTCCAGAGTACAGTAGATTTTGATGATCTGAATACCACCATAAATGCTGCTGTTCAGTCATATCAGTCATATCTGACTCTTCATGACCTCATATGAGGTTTCCTTTAGAAAGATACTGGAGTATTTTGCCATTTCCTTCTCCATCTCATTTTACAGATGAAGAAAACAGAGGCAAACAGGGTTAAGTGGCTTGCCCAGGGTCACACAGCCTGATGCTCACTGTGTGACCAGCCATACATAAGGAACAGGCAAATATTTTTAGCTAAATTTTCTTGCAAATTCATGGGATCTAACATACGAAAGCTTAGAAATGAACAAATACAGGTCAGGGGAAAACACTCGCAGGGTCAATACTTATTTTTAGGGTGTCAAAGGAGTGGGATACTGCTAGGGTAAGAGTCAAAGAGTGGGGTCCCAGATGTGAAGAATTCACTTCTTTGAGCTCTTCACTATGGGATTATTTGAGTTAGGGGCATTTGACTGAGGAAGTATTTTTACTTTTTCATTTAATGGTGTCTTATGAGAGGAAGAATATTGAAATAGAAGTAGTTTAGTAGATGCAGAGCTGGCCATTCGTTGGTGGTATAAGAGGGAACACTTCACTTTCTTCTTATCTTCCCCTCATGTTACCATTTTGGTGTGTCACAAGGTGTAAATTTTCCTAGTTTTTCATTCTTTCATTGATAAAATTAGAGATTACCTATAGCCTCTTACTGTATATATTTTGCAAATAGTAGGCAATTAAAAAAACGTTTTTTATTGTTGTGTGGGAAGGTGACTGTCATCACATATCTGTTTCATTGACAAGGATCAGGAGTTCTGCTGGAAGTTATTGAGTCATGAGTTTAGGAAGAGCTACTCACTCCCTCTGATTTAATCCAATTCATGTTCACTGGCCAAGGATACAACAAAAAGACTCATAAAATTGAAATAAGAAGACTTGAGCTTCTAGTATGGTATTCTGTTCAACTCATCAAATGATGAAAGACAGGCTACAAAATTGCAGCAAATCAGGGGAAAACTCAGTCTAATGGCCTTGTCTTGAATAGCGTCCTTTCAGCTGGGATGCTGTTGGTTAGAAAGCTGACACCTACACTCAGGATTCTCAGGGAAGGGACCATTTTGAGTCTATTGATAAAACTGCCCTCCCAACCACTCATTTACTGAAACTGATCTGATCAAGAGCTGCCTTGTAGGAGGTGCAAAACCCAAGCAATTAATTTCCTCTGGAATCTATGAATCATTTGCATTTTGTGGTTTCATCCCAAGACTCCCCCACTGGTTAATCTAGTCAATAGGTTTTCTAATGGTAGTATATTGACTGAGAAGCAGTGTCATGGAACAGAATGCTGGACTTTAGTCTATAACACTGTTCCTGGTAACTGACAAGTACTTAATAAATGCTTGCTGATTGACAGATTGAATTTCAAGTCGAAACAATCTTATTTGGAATGCTCTCTCAGATACTACTGATTGTGTGATCCTGAGCAAGTCATTCAACCTCCATGAGCCTCAGTCTACTCATCTGTAAAATGGAGATTATGCTATCTGTAGTATGTACCTTAGAGAGACATTGTCCACATTCAGTGAGATAATGTTTGTAAGGTGCTTTGCAAATATTTGAATGCTACACATGATTATTATTTACCAAATCAACCAGTTATTACTCTTTTATTATTGCATCATAATTTTTATTGTTTTTCTATATGCCAAGCACACTGCTAGTCACTGTGGATCTGAAATAGTTCAAATAAAAATAATAAAAAACCTTTCTAGAAACAAGAAGTTCTATTAGGGGAGACAATATATACATATACAAGCAGAGACAATATATAACATAGGGACAGATAGGAACTGTGGTTTCATTAGTATAAGGAATAACAGGGGAAGAAAACTTTCTTCACTAGTATAGGTTAGCACCTTTTCTGAAACTTGAAGTCCTAGAAAATTGCCTAGAATATAATTTCTGAAACTCTAGGGGGCTCAGGATCCCTTTTTGCTCAGAAAAATAATAGAGGACCCCCAGAGATTTTGCTTATGTAGGTTATTTCTATCTATGTTTGCCTTGTCAGAAAAGCACATTTTAAAACCTTTTAAATTAAATCATTAAAAATAACAATAATAAACTGATTACATGTTAATATAAATAACATAATTTTGTGAAAAATTACTATCAAAGGGAAAAATAATGAAAATTGGCACTATTTGACACACTTTTGCAAATCTCTTTAAAGTTTGACTTTAAAGGAGACAGCTGGATTCTCATAATCTGCTTCTGCATTGAATCTGTTGCAGTCTATTGTGTTGGTTGAAGTATATCAAGAAAGTCTGGCCTCACACAGATATGTGGTTGGAGAAAGGAAGAGTATCTTAAAAGGCAAATAGCATTGTAGGATTATGATGAAATATAGCTTCAATCTTATGGACTCATTGAAAAGGTATCAGGGACCCCAGGGATATACAGGCTCCACTTGAAAACCACCAGCCTAGAGCACTGATGGGTTAAGATCACACAGCTGGTATCTATCAGGCAGCACTTAAAGCCAAGCTGTCCTGACTTTGAGGCAACTTTGGGAGAATACCATGCAGACTCTATGAAATTCAGTATTTTTACTAAAATTTTGACTTGCATTTACTAAATACAAGTATTAGTTTATATTTTCAGGGTAATTTTAATGAAAAAGCCACTAGAAGATGGAGGTAAAGTGGATCAAGAAACACTTCATGAAGAAATGGTGCTTAACAGAGTTCCGAGAGAAACAGGAATTCAAAGCAGTGAAGGTGAGGAGTGAGTGAATTCTAGGCCTGGGGAATAGTCAATGCAAAACTCAGTAATGGAAGATTGAGTGTTTGTGAGAAATAGAGAGGAGTCCAATTTGACTAGACTGTAGAATACAAAATGGAGAGTAAAAATGATAAGATCAGATGTGAAGGATTTTAAAAATCAAACAGAATCCCTTATTTATTAAAATTTATTTATGTTGTTTTCAACATTGATTTTCACAAAATTTTGAGTTCCAAATTTTCTGCCCATCTCTCCCCTCCTTCCCCCAAATACCATTCATTCTGATTGCCCCTTCCACCAAAGTGCCCTCCCTCCTAATACCCCTCCCTCACCTTATCCCCATTTTCTCTCTTGCCCTGTATGGCCAGATAAATTTCTATAACCCATTGCCTGTATTTCTTATTTCCCAGTTGTGCACTAAAAACAATTCTCAACATTTGTTCCTACAACTTTGAGTTGCAACTTCTCTTCCTTCTTCCCTCCCCACCCATCCCCACTGAGAAGGCAAGCAATTCAATATAGGCTATATATGTGGTTTTACAAATGACTTCCAAAATAGTCATGTTGTGTAAGACTAATTATATTTCCCTCCATCCTATCCTGCCTCCCATTTCTTCTATTCCCTTTTTTGACCTTGTCCCTCCCCAAGAGTGTTTACTTCTAATTACTCCCTCCTCTCATTTGCCCTCCTTTCCATCATCTCCCCCCCACCCTATTTATCCCCTTCTCCCCTACTTTCCTGTAATGTAAGAGAGATTTTCTTACCAAATTGAGTGTGCACATTATTCCTTCCCTGAGTCAAATGTGATGAGAGTAAGCTTCACTTTTTTCCTCTCACATCCTCCCTTTGCCCCTTCATTGGAAAAGCTTTTTCTTGCTTCTTCTATGAGAGATAATTTGCCCCATCCCATTTCTTTCTCCTCCCATTATATTCCTCTCTCATACCTTAATTTTATTTTTTTAGATATGATCCCTTCCTATTCAACTTACCCTGTGCTCTCTGTCTGTCTGTCTCTCTCCCTCTCTGTGTATGTGTATAATCCCTACAACTACCCAGATACTGAGAAAAGTTTCATGAGTTACAAATATTATCTTACCATGTAGGAATATAAACAGTTCAACTTTAGTAAGTCCCTTGTGGCTATTTTTTTCCTGTTTACCTTTTCATGCTTCTCTTAGTTCTTGTGTTTGATATTCAAATTTTCTTTTCAACTCTGGTCTTTTCATCAAGAATGCTTGAAAGTCCTCTATTTCATTGAATGACCATTTTCCCCCCTGCAGTATTGTGTTCAGTTTTGCTGCGTAGATGATTCTTGGTTTTCATCCTAGTGCCTTTGACTACTGGAATATCATATTCCAAGCCCTTTGATCTCTTAATGTTGGAGCTGCTAGATCCTTTGTTATCCTGATTGTATTTTCACAATACTTGAGTTGTTTCTTTCTAGCTGCTTGCAATATTTTGTCTTTCACCTGTGAATTCTGGAATTTGGCTACAATAGTCCTAGGAGTTTCTTTTTTTGAATCTATTTCCGGAGGTAGTTGGTGGATTCTTTCAATATTTATTTTGTCCTCTGCTTCTAGAATATCAGGGCAGTTTTCCTTGATAATTTCATGAAAGATGATGTCTAGGTTCTTTTTCTGATCATGGTTTTCAGGTAGTGCCATAATTTTTAAATTTTCTCTCCTGGATCTATTTTCCAGGTCAGTTGTTTTTCCAATGAGATATTTCCCATTGTCAGCTATTTTTTCATTCTTTTGGTTTTGTTTTGTAATTTATTGGTTTCTCATAAAGTCATTAGCTTTCATCTGCTCCATTCTAATTTTTAAAGAACGATTTTCTTCAGTGAGCTTTTGAACCTCCTTTTCCATCTGGCTAATTCTGCTTTCTAAAGCATTCTTCTCCTCACTGGCTTTTTGGACCTCCTTTGCTAATTGAGTTAGCCTATTTTTCAAGGTGTTATTTTCTTCAGCATTTTTTTGGATCTCCTTTAGCAGACTCGCTTTTTATGATTTTCTTGCATTGCTCTCATTTTTCTTCCCAATTTTTCCTCCACCTCTCTTACTTGATTTTCAAAATCCTTTTTGGGCTCTTCCATGACCTGACACCATTGGATATTTATTTTGGAGGTTTTGGATGCAGAAGCCTTGACTTTTATGTCTTCCCCTGATGTTAAACATTGTTCTTCCTCATCCAAAAGGATGGGAGAGAATACTTGTTCACGAAGAAAGTAACCTTGTATGGTCTTATTTTTTTCCCTTTTTTGGCCATTTTTCTAACCAGTCACTTGACTTTTGGGTTCTTTGTCTGGGGACCTGTAAGATCCCAGTTCCTCCAAGGTGGCACAATCAAAGGAAAGGAGTTCACTCCCTGGCCAGGTTCCTGGTTGAGATTCAGATCAAGTGCTCAATTCCTCCAGGGGCTTTAAGCTGAAGGCTTCAACAATGGAAGCGGTCTGCTGCCTTCTGGGGCCACCTTCACTGCCTGGGGCTGGGGATAGGGGAGGACCTCGCTCCCTTTTCACAGAGGTGAAAAAGCTCTCTCACTGACCTTTGAAGTATCTTTGTCCCCTGTGGGTGGAAGGATCTGTGAACCTCTGCTGCTGCTGGAGATTCTGCCCCTGAGGCCTGATCTGATCCTGCTCTTCCCAGCACCCTCTGGCCAAGGTTGCGCTGCACTCTGCTCTGTGTCCAGTGTGACAGACCTTTCCCATTGGCCTTCCAGGTCACCCTGGGCTGGAAATCTCCTCCATTCTGCCGTTCTATGGCTTCTGCTGCTCTAGAATTTGTTGAGTCTTTCTTTCCAGGTATTTTATGGGCTGTGGTGGAAGAGCTAGAGTATGTGTATCTTTTTACTCTGCCATCTTGACTCTACCCCCAGAATCCCTTATTTTTTCTAGTAGTAACAGAGCAACACCCTACACAGAGATGAAAAGTTCATGGGGCTAAAATAATCATTTAGCACAAAAATATAGAGACAGAGAGGAGGGCCCAGGACAGAATTTAAGGGTACAGTTAAAGGGTATGACTTGGGTCTGTCAACGTTATTGGTAATAATAGAATCATTTTTATTCATTATGCCAACCTGATATTCCCTCTTACTCTGAGGTCACATGTTACATTTTTTTTAGTTACTGATGAAAACAAATACATGAAGATAAATGTGAACTTTTTCTTTTCCAATTGAAAAAGATTAATGAAATCTTTTTCTTGACTTTGTTCATTATTTTTTAAAAATCACTTATATCCTCCATTTACTATGAGTGGATATGACAAGCAAGGTCATTAAGCCAACATTAGCCAAGATGACATTTAATTAAAAAAAAACCTTTATACTAAATTTAATTGATTATTTCAATTTAAACTGTGAAACTATATCATGGTATCTGGATATATTTTTACAGAATAGGAAATGTTGTTAGTGGTCTACAAATGTCTTTGAAGAGTTCAACTGAGGTTAAGAATAAACATAAAGGTGAGACAAATCTCCTTAAACTCTCTGAGGCTTAGTATCCTCATTTGCAAAATGGGAATATTCTAAGACTTTTCCCCTTAAAATTCTATGGTTCTATGACCAGATTATCTTTAAGGTTCATTAGAAATTGTCTTAGAAATTTTAGAAGTCTACATAAGAGGCAATATAATGTGGAGATAGAAAAAAAAGAATTGGTTTTCTTTTCATTGATGTTAGAATTAATATTTTTCTTTCCAATTCACCTCTTTCAGTCTTGCATTCCATTTTTTTTAAGAAAAGGAGTTCAGATCATATGATTTCTAAGGTTTCGTTTACCTCTAGGTATGTAGGAAACTTACAGTGCCATGATCTGTTTAAAAGTGTCCCAGTAGAAACATGTCCAAACTTTAATTCAGGACACTCAAGTTCAAGGCTGGGTTCTAACAATTACTAGCTCATTGACCATAAGCAACTCAAGTAGTTCCTTTGAGAGTCAGTTTCTTTCTATGAAATGTTAAGCTCTGTAGACTCTGCTTCACAGAGTGGTTGTGAGGATTAAATGAGATAATGGAAATAAAGTGTTTTGAAAACTTCAAAGTGCTATGGAAATGTCAGCTACTAAAACGATGGTGACTAGTCAGCCACTTGAGATTCTCATGAGATCAAATGACATTAAATAAAAGGAACCTATAAAACATTGTTGAGGATAATAAAGTTAGGGCTGAATTGCAACCTAGGACAATGTGTAAAAAATGAGATCTGGATTTGGAGGCTATGGTTTAAAGGTAAGGAATTTTACACCACTTGTCTAAAGATGGAGCATTACTTACAAAGGCCAACAAAACAAAATAAGCCATCAAGATGACTTGGTTGTTGTTGTTGTTGTTTTTAAATAAGCATTCTAATATAATCAAATGCACTTTTAAATAAAACTGGAGGGGGAGGGAGATATTCTATCTGGTATCATAGAGAGTAGCATACATGACAGATGTTGAATAATAAAATATAGAACAAAGAATCCATGGAAGCCACTGTCTGAGATAAAGCCATCAATAAAGTTTATGGCCTCAGATGTTTACCTATAAATGTACAAGGTATAGCTAAACATTGTGTAAATTAGATTCTTCTGTAATCAAGTAAATTTATTTTTGAGGCTTGATGAAACATGACATAACTGGAATAAAGATTTAGAGTATATAACTGAATCAAAAGGTGTACAATTGTATAAAAAAACCCATAAGATATCTATATCTATGACTCTCTCCCTCTCTCTTTCCTTTTCCTCCTCCTCCTCCTTTCTCTCCTCTTTCTCTCTTCTCTGTCTTTGATCTTTGTATCTCTTCTCTATCTCTTTCCTCTATTTCTCTCTTCTCTGTGTCTCTCCTATCTCTGTCTTTTCTCCCTGTCTTTCTCCCTTCTGCCTCTCTGTCTCTTTCTCTTCTCTCTGTCTCTCTCTGTACGTCCATTTCTCTATCTCTATCTCACCAGTAGAGTAATTGGATAGTCTGTGACTTAGATAGATAATTTGACAATTTCATCCTTCAAAAGATGGAGAAAGTGACAAAAGGTATTACCATTCTATATCTGATTCTGATTGAGAAGCAGAAATTAACTGTAGAAGTAGAAACAATAAGAATCTTAGAGGTAACTATTCAGTCATAGATTTTGTGACAGAAAAGAAGAAAAAATAATATGGTGTTCAGCCTGGATGTGTTAGAGTGCACTTCAAAGGTTTTAGAGAAAAAAGAGCTAGGATTCACAGGCTTAGTATTCTACAAAGTAAGTAGATTCAAGTGGAATTAGAAACTCAGAGAATGAAATAATGGATAAATTATTATGATGAATAAGAACAAATGAGACTCGTGATTATAATGGGATCTCATTAGCACATTTAGGCTTTGTAAACACATGTATGGGATGGAAACCAGTAACAGTGATTGAGCATGAATACAAAAGAGTATTAAGGTCCTGTTAAAAAAGAATCGTAGATGCTAAGCTTCATAAAGAGATAAGATTACAAGTGCTAAGGCAACAAAATAAAAGGTAAATCTTAAGGCTATATGGAGGGCAAGAAGAGGACTGGACCACTAGTCAGGAATCCACATAATAATGGCATCAGAACTTCAAGTCTGCCCATGTTTGGGCACCTCTTTTAACCTCTCAATGTCCCAGGTAATTTGAAGACTGTAAGGTTCAAATGAGTTACTGATCTACGGTGGTAAAGATGAGAAGAGAGGAAAGGTACTAAGGATTTCTAGAATACCTACTATGTGCTAGGCATTGTGCTAAAGACTTTACAAGTATTATCTCACTAAATCCTCACAACAACCTTATGGGGTAGGTGATAGTCTTACACCCATTTTTCAGTTGAGGAAGTTGAGGCAGATGAAAGTTAAATAAGTTGCCCAGAGTCACATAGTTAGTAAGTATCTGGAGTAATATTAATACAAAAAACTTCTTGATTTCGAGTACAGTCCTAAATGATCCTCTTTTTGAATCTCAACCAGGACAACAAGTATTAATTAAGTGCTTACTGTGGTCAAGACTCAGTGTTAAGCTCTAGGGATACAAAGAAAGGCAAAAAACAAAACAAAACCCAGTCACCATTCTCAAGGAACTCACAGTCTAATGAGGTAGACTGAATGCAAACAACTAAGTAGAAACACACACATGTATACAAACACATGTGTATGCATGCACATGTGTATATCCATATATGTATATGTATGTGTGTACACATAAACATGTGTATGTGTACATGTACATCGTGTATATATAAATGTTTGTGTGTATACATGCATGCATATATGCAAACATATCTGTGTGTGCATATGTGTATATATGTATATGCATACATACATGTATGTATATGTATACACACATTCTGTGTAAATGGGAAATAATCAACAAAGGGAAGGTGAGGTTGGGATAGATCATCCGTGGAAGGTAGGTTGTTAATTGGGACTTGAAGGGAGGCCAGGAGACAGAGATGAGGAGGAAGGGAGGCATAGGGGAAAGTCACTGAAAATTCCTGTAGTCTGTAGTTGGAGCATCTTGTGTGAGGAACCACAGGGAGGCCAGTGTCACTGGGTGAGGGCACATGGAGGCAAGTAAAGTATGAGAAGACTTGAAAAATAAGACAAGACCAGGTTAGGAAGGGTTTTGAACACCAAACAGAATTGTCCAGCAGGTGACAGAAAGGAGTTTATTAAATTAGGGTGTGACATGGTCAGACTTGCATTTTAGGATTCATTCATTTGGGCTATGGGTCCCAAGTGGACCAATGAGGAAAGCAGTGGAGAAGTGGATTGTTGTTTGATATTACGAAGAGCTCCTCAAAATTAGAATTATCCCAAAGTGAAAGGGGCTAGGTCAGGGGGTGGTCTGTTCCATGTCTCTGATGGAATCAAGATGACCTCTTACTGATGATATGCAGAGAGAAATATTTCCCAAGAAAGCTTTGGAATAGACAGTCCCATGCAGCCCTGGAACTCTGTGCTTCTGGGCCTGAATGACTTGGAAACATGCTTTCTTGGATTCCACCATCAGTTATTTCACTGCCTGTTAAGCCACAAGAGTGAAAACTCACTGTGCTTCTACAACAACTGACCAGGGTTTCTTCTTCTTTTCATCCAGGAGACAGGAGGGAGAGAAACTTAATGCTTTTGAATTGAAAAATGAAATGAAAAAAAGCCTGACAGCTTTCTGAATAATCAGGCATGTCACATCCTCTTCAGCTTGTCATTATCTAATGTATCTCCGTAGAAAAAAAGACCTCCAGCCACTTGAGGGGTCACCTTCAGGTAGAAGTACCTTGATATACATTGTTTAGTACACTGTCGGGATGCACAATGGTCCTACAGTCATGGATGCTTTTTGCCACCTAGCACACAGACAACAAAACAACCACCTAGGAATTAAAACTGCCCTATTTTTTCCAGTAAAAAGTTTCTTAGTCATCGTGGGCATTTAACAAGTGTTTGTGTGTGCGGCTTCACAAATCCCCTCTCTGTTGGGGAATCTGCAAGCCTTCTCACTATGCAGACTTTGCTGCAGTCCCAGGGCTGAGCCCCATCAGCTGATGGATATTGCAGCCAGCAGGATTCCTGCAAAGTCACCAAGCCAGGAAGGTCATCTTTGAATTGATTTACAGAAGCCTATCTGTAACGATCAAATAATGAATATTCATATACAGAAGTCACTGAAATTTTAGAAGGAATCAACTCATGCTGCAGAAATGAGACTGTTCCTTGGTTGACTTTACAGTGCTTTCCCTACCCCGCCCCCATCCTTGTGAATCCAGTCAATTCGTAAGTCTTGCCATAGACAACAAAAGTCTTGATTATTTCATTCATTCATTCATTCATTCAACTTCATTTATTAAACATTCTTAGAGGCTATTGTGTGGCAGACGCTGCAGTAGACAGCAGGGGTTATGGGCTAGCGTTCAGGGTAAGAACAACAAAAACAACACTTTCTTTCAACGAATTGACTATTGAGGAAAACAACATGAGTACAGAGGTCAATAACACACATACACAGATACACTGATACATACATATAAATAATTAAATAATAAACACAAGCATTTACTATGTACCATGCATTGTACTTAATGCTAGAGGTAAATATGTGTGTATGTGTGTGTATATAGAACATATATGCATATGGGCATGTGTATACAAACATAAATATGTGTATGTTCATACACAAAAATGAAATACCTACACATACGTATGTACATACAAGGAGAGAAAGAGAAACTGAATTGGAACTGCAATTTCATTGATACAAGAAAACCCTAGGTGAGGAAATTCCTTCAACCAAGACAAGTTGGCATCTTTTCGACAACTATATTCTTCAAGAATTGCCTAAAGCCCTGAGATATTAAGGGCCTTGTCCATGTTAGTGTGCCAGAGGCAGGATTTAGAACCCAGGTCATCAAGACTGACTGACTCCTAATCAAGTATACTGAACTAATATAATATAAAGTGTATATTATAATAATATTAACAATGATATATATTAAAAATGTATGATATAATGTGCATATTATATGACATATATCTATGTACACATATACATACACACAAAGCAGTTTGAGAGGAGGAAGTCACTAGCAATGTTGGGGGGAAGGCTTTTAGTATTCATTACACCAGTTTGACAATGACCTAAAAACCAAAGGGCAAAGGAAAGGAGATCATCTCTGTAATCCTAGTATGGTCCATGTAGCAAAACTTTTTTTAAAATTTGATCATTATTTCTCTTCTTTGATATCAGTTTACAGAATCCACTGGGTCAGTGTTTCTCCCACTATATTTCATGGAACGCTAGCACTTGATACCAACATAGGAGGGATTCTGGGGGGGAATTTCAGTGTCACTTTATTTCCCCTCTAAAATGTTAACTATAAAAATATCAAAATATTCATTATTTAAATTATATATAGTATTAATATAGGTTTCATTTCTCCAATTTGCTTCACAATTTCCCTTGCCTTCATTTATTCCAATCATATTTCATACTCTCAGGTCCCCCATACTTTTAGACACTACATAGAATTAATGCAATTCATCAATACATTTCAAATCCAAAAGTATGGAAAGAAAGGCTATGCACAAAAATGAAGCATGAAAGCAAATTTAAAAAGTGACTCATGTTTCCTCTCTAAGACTCTGTTCAATATTTAAGCTTTGTGCAACTTGGCTCCTTCCTAATTTTCCAGTCTTTACTCCCTTCTATGTGACCTTATATATAATTCAGCTGTTTTGGCCAACTAGCTGTTTCTTTAACACAGTATTCCGTCTCCTGAATCCAAGACTTTTCTCTTAATACATACACAGTTATTCATTTACTTATTCATTCATTCATTCATTTGTTTGTTTATTTATTTTTCCTCCTAACTAGCATTTATTTTCTCTCTCCACCACTAATAATTTGTAAAGCTAGTCATGGCAGCACACCTGAGGACTGCTGCTGTGAATGATTTTAAGGGTCTAATAGCTTACTATAATGACCTCTATGTTCAGCAACAAACGTTGTCCAATAAAGTAAAGCATAACATTCATAGCAAAATCGTTAAGTAAAACATCTATATCTATCTATCTATCTATCTACCTATCTATCTATCTATCTATCTATCTATCTATCTATCTATCTATCTATCTATCTGTCTGTCTGTCTGTCTGTCTGCCTGTCTATCTATCTATCTATCTATCTATCTATCTATCTATCTATCTATCTATCTATCTATCTATCTCTCTATCTATCTATCTATCTATCTATCTACCTATCTATATCAATATCATAATAATAGCAATATCCTTGATCAATACCAGGTATCCAAGTAAGGTCCTTTTTTCAAAATACCACACCATTCACCTCTAGGTCACAGGAAGAACAATCTTCTTAATCATTGCACAGTGTCCAAGTAAAGTCTTCTGTCATGGTGACTTGAGGCTGACTTCCAAACCCCATGGCTCCTCCTCTGTGGGCTGACCACTCCTACCTCTCATCTGGGTTCACATGCAGGCAGCTCACTGCTCCTTATCTTAACTCATGGGGACTGTTCTACTCCAAACTTCTGTGTTTCTAGGAAAATAAAGCTTCACAGGGCTATAACAATATTTATACACATTATACACATTTATACAGCACTATCATCTCAATCCGCTCATAAAGACCAACAGACAGAACTTCCGTCTGAGAAAACAGCACAGAACAACAGGCAAGGCTTCTGTTTGAGAAATTACCACAGATCAACATACAGGGCTGCAAAATCACAAACATTCTTTATGTTAGGCCTCCCCTCAAACAAGTTCCCTTAGCACACTCATGTTTGCTTCTCTCTCAGCTCCACTTCTCACTGCTACCTCTAATATGTGTGTGTGTATATACTGTTTCTTATCAAAGACCCTTGATTGATTCAATCAAAGGCAGGACTTAATCAAAGTCACTTGATTGGATAAAACTCAAATAACAAAAGATCCTGCTTTGCTTGCTGTTATACAATTAAATAATCTTAATAATTTAATAATAATTATTAAATTTAATAATTTATTGATTAAAATACTTTTAAAATTCTACCTTACACCCATCAGATTGGCAAAGTGGATAAAAATGGGAAACGACTGATGTTGGAGTGTCTGCAGGAAAACAAGTACATTAATGTTCTGTTGATGGAAGTGGGCATTGTTTCAGCCATTCTGGAATTTGGAACTATGACAATGGCAAACTGTCCACACGCTGTAAACCAGCTGGTGATCAAAGAAGAAGGAAAAGGACTCACTTGTACAAAAATACTCATAGGGGTCCTTTTGGTGGTGATGTTGTACCTTTTCACTGGCTATCCCCTTCACCTCAGCCTCCAGTCTTCCTTGACTTCTTTTGAGACTCAGCTTAAACCCCACCCTCTCAGGAGCCCTTTCCTAATCTTCCCATCTGCTACTGCCTTCCCTGTGATTATCTCCAGTTTATTCTGTATATATCTTGTACGCATATAGTTATTTCAGTGCCTTCTAACCCATTAGACTGTGAACTGCTTAGTGGCAGAGACTATCTTCCACCTTTCTTTGTAGCCTCAATGCTTAGCACAGTGCCTGGACCCTAGTAAGTATTTTTAAATGTTTGCCAACTGATTAATTGTTTGGAATACTGGTGTGTGTAGCTGAATTAAGAAATATGCATTTTCTGAGACTCAGAATCAGCTACAGAGTTGCCATTCAACAAAGGGGTATTTTCAAAATTGGTCTTATTTTGTTGCCCAGAGATATAACACCCTGTCTATCCTCATTAAATCACCGATGATGCTCTTGCCATTCCCACCCCCATGCCAATTTTGATTTCTCTTAATAGGGATCATGATGGCAATCAAATATTAAATAAAAATGCTATAACCACATGGCCATAATGACCAACAGATTGCTTTATTTTTGCTTATTTTATAGAGCCTGGTTTTGCAGACTCTCCTAACCAGTGATTCCAGGGATAGACGCCAGCTGCTCACAGAACCAGTCTGGCAGTAGCTTGAATAGTGATGACTGAAATTCACTTTTGGAATAACCCCTTAAGTGCCCTCTCCTCATACCAATTCATCCATCACATCAATGTCTGAGTAATCTTCCTCTGTCAGGGACTGTCTACAACTTTTCTCTAACTCCTCAATAACTCCTGAAAAATATGAACTTCTGATTCTTATATGAAAGATTTCTAATTTACTTTCCCAGAAGCTCACACTTCTCCTTTTTATACACTCTTCATTCCTGTCAAACTAAATGGATTTCTGTCCTAATTCTGTCCTCCACCACCTCCATGACCTTGCTGATAATGTCCTCGGTTTTTGAGATGGGTTTCCTTTCATACTTGCTTTGAAAGTGAAATTCAAGACCCTTTTTGGTTTTTCCTTTTTTCCTCAAGCTTTTTCTCCTGATCTTCAAGACTGTGTCCTCATCTACTGAAAACTGTTGTCTCTTTCTTCAATTTTAGTAATGTATTCTGTCTATCTCCTTTGCACTTATCAAAATATCCTTTGTTTCATAACTGTAGTCAGTCAATAAAAAAGTACTTACAATGAATCAGGCACTATGCTAAGCCCTGGCTATATAAAAAAATATCAAAATAACAAGGTCCCTAGGGAGCTTACTTTCTAATGAAGGTAATAACATACAAAAAATGTACACACAAAATATACACCGTGCAAATAGATGACAGTCTCATAAGGCAGGCATTGACAGTGGAGTTGAAGGGGGGAAGGGTAACTAGAAAAGATGGGTGGGATTACAACTGAGTCTTTAAAAAAACCGAAAAAATTAGGAAGTAGAGATAAGGAAGGAGATCATTCCAGGCATAAAGGACAGTGAAAAGTCATTGAGTCAAAAAAATGAATATGAATAAATTCTATGTTGCTGAATCATAGAATAGGTGGAGAAGAATAAAATATAAGAAGCCTAAAAAGGTAGGGAAAAGGATCCTTAAGTATTTAGCACAATGCCTAGCACAGAGTAGATATTCTATGAATGTTTAGTCCTTTTCCTCTCTTTTCAACTCTACCATTGTAGATCAGCAGCTCATAGTCTTTGAAGTACCTGGGACATTGAGCAGTTAAAATATTTGCCCAAACATGGGCAGACTTGAAGCTCAGATGTCACTATTATGTGAATCCCTGACTAGTCGTCCTGTCCTCTGCTTAAACTTCTTCTTACCCTCCATATAGCCTTAAGAGGGAGCCAATGCAGATCAATGAGTAGGGAATGTGATAGGTGCTTTAGGAGGCTGAGTGGAGACTGGAATGGGAAGACCTGAGGCAGGGCAACCAAGGCTATTGTAACAATACAGGTGCAGGGTGATGAGACGAACATGGTGTCTGTGTCAGAGGTCCAAAAAGGATCTCTACAAGAGATGTTGCAAAGTCAGAAATGAGAAGGCTTGTCAACAGATCGGCTAAGTTGAAGTTGGTATTGTCCCATTCTTTGTATGCCCAACACCTACCACAATACTTGGTACATAGTAGGCACTATTGAAATGTTTGTTGAGTAGTTGATAATGCACTTGATTCTAGGACTTTATGTCCTATAATTAGATTTCGATCTCCTTGTCTTACTCCTTCATTTTATAGATGTGAAGAAACTGAGATTCAGATAATAAGATCATAAATGAAGTGACTTGTCCCAAATCCCACAGCCAGTATATGATTGAATGAACATGGAAAACTTGATCTTAAGAATCCAAAATCTATTTTGGATCCATAATCCATAATCCAGTTTTCCCAGCAGTTTTTGTCAAACAATGAGTTCTTATCCCAGAAGCTGGGGTCCTTGGGTTTATCAAACAGTAGACTGCTATATTCATTGACTACTGTGTCTTGAGGACCTAACCTATTCCACTGATTCTATCTCTCTACTTCTTAGCCAGTAACAAATGGTTTTGACGACTGCTGCTCTATAATACAATTTGAGATCTGGTGGGGCTAGACCACCTTCCCTACCATTTCTTTTCTTTAATTACCTTGGTATTCTGCACCTTTTGTTCTTCCAAATGAATTTTGATATTTTTTCTAACTCTAGAAAATAATTATCTGGTAGTTTGATTGGTATGGCACAGAATAAGTAAATTAATTTAGGTAGAACTCTCATTTTCTATTATATTAGCTCAGCCTACCCACAAACAACTGATGTTTTTCCACTTATTTAGATCTGACATTATTTGTGTGAAGTCTTTTTTACTTTTCATGATTTTTCCCATTCATTTTAATTCTTCTATGCAACATGACTAAGATGAAAATGTATTTAATAAGAATGTATATGTAGAACCCATATTAGATTGCACACCATCTCTGGGAGAGAGGAGGGAGAGAGGGGGAGAAAAATCTAAGATTTATGGAAGTGATTGTAGAAAACTGAAAACAAATACATTAATTTGAAAAAAAAAAAGAATCCAAAATCTAGTGATGATTGTCTCATCAATGTTTCTCAGGAACATGTAGAATCTCAGACTCCAATGTAAACTTGATCATGAATCCTTCTTAGAACTCTGAGTCTATGGCAAGGGAGCATTCAGCTTCCTTCCCAAAACCTCAGTGATGGGGAAATGGGTGAACTGGGTGCCTTCCAAGGTAGCTGTTCCACTTTGGAAAAAATGGAATCATTAGAAAGTTTGGGGCTTTTTAATCTCCTTATATGAAGCTATATTTTTTTCTCTCTGAAACTCCTATCCATTGCTCTATTTTCTGTTCTCTAGTACCAAGTGAAACAAGTTTAATTTGTCTTCTGTCTGATAGCCCTTCAGATAAAAGCCATTATGTTTTTCACTCTTGTGACTCCAAAGAGGAGCACAATATTGACAGTCAAATTTTCCTAATGGTTCAAGCTTAGGGAGTATCTGAAATTAAGATTTCCAATAGCTTTGACAAGATAATAAGAATCCAGACACCATAGTTTATCCCTCTCTTTCTTTTTCTCCCTTTGCTTGCCAACACTCCCATTGTATCACCCAAAATTTGAACCCTCAAAACCAAACTTTGATAACAGAACACCAACCCCAAAAGCTTCCTTACACATGCTTTGGAGAACCATGGCCCTACCAAATCTATCTGTCTGTATCTATTTCTCAAGTACTAAATCTAATTTTTAGAGCTCCAAATGAAAATTCTCTATTTCTAGCACTAGCTGAGAAAGTCTCTAATAAAGCTTATTCTACAGAGTACATTATATTGAATGCCGGATAACAAGGCTTTTTATTAGATAACCCTATTTTCCCAATCCATTCAGGCATAGTTTCTTTAAAAAAACAAACCAATTTTGGTTTCCTAGGCCACAGAAAGGAAGCAGACAAAACATGAGACATTTTGTGGATGATTTGGACAGTGCCATTTAAGGAGAGCTTTGAAGAAAAAAGAACATGGGGTAAAGAAAAGAAATCAATATATATACACACACACATAAATGTCTGTCTCTGTGTGTATGAGTATATATAAATGCACACATATATGTGCGTATATATGTATGTATACATATGTGTATATTTATATGTATATATACATGTGCACATTCACACAAAAACACAGGCAGCTCTGGGTGATATTGACTTTTCCCTACATGGAGCCATTGAATATCATTTGTCTCTGTGGTTCAGATCCATCAGGATAAGTCACATCATATGAATAGATCTTGACTTTATTAACCTGGTGGACAAAGTGATGTAGTGTTTTTTGTTTGTTTTTCTGTTGTTTAGCAAACCCTTGGAATGAACTTCACTGATCTGTGGTAAGGATAAAAATAAAATGCAGAGAAACAGTGATCTTCTACACCCTTTCTAGGATGAAAAAGAGATTGTACAGGATTCCCCGTTACTCCTAATGATCTCAGCGTATAGGCACTCATGGTGAAGATTTCTCATTTGAATGACATTTCCTACTCCAAATTTCACAAAAGATACTCATGTCTCTCTTTTATTATTCTAACAACTAGGAAGGAAAAAAAAAACACAACCTACTTCCCCAAACAATTTCATGGCTGACTTCATTGACTAGAAATGTAGAGTTTAAATTACTCTGGGAGAATTCCCTAGAAACTTACATTAGATTTGTATTGCCTTAATATGTTTTTAATATGCTGCTATCCCACACCCCTAAGGAGGGCAATACCCAGTCATTGGGAAACAAGCATTTGACATGGTATATTTATGCAAGTGGTAGATGGAGGTATTGTTTTATCAATTCAATATCTTGAAATAGACACATTT
Source organism: Notamacropus eugenii (assembly GCF_028372415.1). Classification (NCBI taxonomy): domain Eukaryota; kingdom Metazoa; phylum Chordata; class Mammalia; order Diprotodontia; family Macropodidae; genus Notamacropus; species Notamacropus eugenii. The sequence goes on along the minus strand of NC_092877.1, from coordinate 370,638,276 downwards.
GGCAAAAATATACAAATGAATGTTGCAACTGAATTATTCTTTTTTTATTTTTTTTAACTAGACCTGCAATTTCTTTGGTCTAGGTCAGGGCTTCTTAACTTTTTCTTTGTCTTGAACAACGGGATCCTTCTCATAATTATGTTTTTAAATGCATAAAATAAAATGCATAGGGAAACTAATTATATTGAAATACAGTGATCCAAATTAAAAACAAAAATCAGGGGCCCAAGGTTAAGAACTCCACCCTCAGTAACTCCTGGAAAAGACTTCTTCAACCAAAGCAAGTCATAACAGGTTGTGCAAGTGATAGTCTTGGGGAGTTTCTCTGGGAACTGAGAAGATATATGACTTGGCTGGGATCACATAAGAGATATCAGGGGAAAAAACTTGAACCCATGTCTTTCAGACTCTGTGGCTCACTCTGTTAATTGGGTCAAGGACCTTCCCAGGATCTGAGATGTTTTACCTAACAGCACTTAACTATTTGTGAAGTTCTGTATGCTAGTGATGAGATGAAGACAATCTGAATGTAACAACTAACATTTCTAGAGTACTTTAGTGCTTACACCCCTGGGAAGTAGATAGTATAGCTAGAGCCTGTGTAATATGCATTATGACTCTTCTAAGGTGGTCAAACATATTTGAATTTAAAGTTATATTGATATAAATTATGGATATTTGTTTCATCCCAATGGAAATATGCTCTGCGCATTAGAATTGTGAGTATTTCTAGGGATTCATTTTTCATACTGAGACGACATTATAATTTGCCACTTAAAATACAAGGACATGGAAATGACTTATGCAGTCAGCATGGAGAGGAAGTAGCATAAATGAAATTTGAACATTGGTTTCTGGACTCCCAATTTGTATTCTTTCCTCTCTGAAACATTGTCCTAAAAAAGGACTTGTGAGTCTTTATGAGGAAGTTGGGAATATAAGATACTGAGGTCTGTCAACTGAACTGGAAGCCAGATCTAGCCTCACCTTTCTTTGCAGAAGTTGAAGTGTTTGTAGGAGAGTCAGTGAGCACCTATCCATATTAAGTGAGGTTAGAAGAATTGTATTTTAGGATGCTGAAGGAAGTCACTATTACAGTCAGCTTTACTCATCTTTGGGAATTTACTGAGAAGAGGAGAGGTTCCAGATAACTGGATACGGGCAACTATTCCAATTTTTTTAAAGGGAAAAAGGTCAGATTCTGGAAACAAGATCAGAAAGCTTGGCACCCATAATGGGCAGAACTGTGAGCTAGATGGTGGTATGTTTGGCTCACGAGCTTATGGAACAGAATTTGTTTGTTGGAGCCAAAAGGGACCTTAAAGGTCATTTAGTCTAACTTCATAGCTTTACAGATGAGGGAACCAAGGTCTAGATGTGAAATGTCTTCCCCAAGGTCAAAGAATGTCAGAGACAGAATTCCAACCCCAGTTCTCAAACTCCACATCTAGGATTTCTATTATATCAGGATCCCTCTCTTCTTTTACTCCTTCCTCTCTCATATCTGCCATATTTAATTGGTCCTCCACTTTGCCTCTCTTCTCTCCTCTCTATTCACAAGGCTAATTCTCTATATGTGTCCCTCCATCAACTTTTACCTGTTCTGTTGTAAGAACCTCTTTATTCATCTGCTTGCTACCCCTCTCTCCTATCTTTAATTCACCCTTCACATGACTGCTAATAGTCTTTCTCAAGCAAATCTTTGATAATATCAGTCTCCTGGGATTACATCTTTAGGGACTCCCTATTACCCCATGTATAAAATAACATTTCATTGACTTAACTTTTAAAGAACTCCACAATCAAGTTGAAGCTTATTCGGCCAACCTTATTTCACATTATTCTTCTTTGTGCAGTTTGCATTTGAGATCAATTGCATTCCTCGCTATTTCCTGAACTAAACACATGATCTCCCAAATCTGTGGATTCACACAGGTCACCCCCATGCCTGGAATGCTCTTCCTCCTCATCTTGATGCTTCAGAATCCTTACCTTTCTTCAAGGTCCAGCTTCAGAGACGTTTGTTCAATGGGGCCTTTCCTGATCCCCCATCTATTTGTGTGCTCTCCCTCTTATAATATTCCAGACACTTTTGTCCAATCTATTACTTGCTTATCTCATTACCTATGAGGAAGATACAACTATGCTATCAGAGAACATATGTCCTTTTCACCTCTCCCTTTTCTAATTTCTGGCCTACTTCAAAGCCCAGTTCCAGTCTCACCTCTGTGGGAGCATTCTTGATGTCTTCAGCAGGTGGGATCTGGCTCTAAATTACTTTATGCAGAGTTATAGATATTTTGTTTGTGCAAATATTCACACATATATGTATACTATACATATATAGTATACATATATGTGTGATTCTTTAGTGAACTTTTGGATCTCCTTTTCCATATGACCAATTCTGGCATTCTTCTCCTCATTGACTTTTTGGATTTCTTTTGCCATTTGGGTTAGTCTGTTTTTAAGGTATTGTTTTCTTGCATTTTTGAATCCCCATTAGCAAGCAGTTGACTCATTTTTCATGATTTTTCTGAATCACTCTCATTTCTCTTCCCAATTTTTGCTGCAATTCTCTTACTTGACTTTCAAAATCCATTTTGAGTTTTTCCATGGCCTGAAACCAATTCATATTTTTCTTGTAGGCTTTGGATATAGGAGTTTTGACTTTATCATTTTCTGTTTGCCTATTTTGATCTTCCTTGTCACCAAAGAAAGATTCAACAGTCTGATTCTTTTTCCAGTTTTTGCTCATTTCCCCAGCCATTTACTTGACTTTTGAGGTCTTTGTCAAAGTAGTCTGTTTCCAGTGAGGGTGGGGGTGTACTGTTAGCTGCTTGGTTCCCCCCACAATCTGTGGGCCTAGAGCTCCAGAAACAGCCACTGCCTCTGCCCCCACTGTGGCTGCTGTGGGCTCCTCCACCCCCTCCACTACCCTGGTTCTGGGACCAGACCTCTCTACTCTCTCACAGATCTAACCATTGACCTTCCAATATGTCACTAGCATTTTGGAGTTGTGAAGTCTGAAAACCACCACAGGTGACAGAGATTCAGTCCCCATGAGGCCTTCTCAGGTCCCATCTGTACCAGAACGGCCCACACTGGACTGTTCTCAGCTCCCAGCATGGTGCGATACATACTTCTTGTTGACCTTCCAGGCTGTCGGGTTGGAGATTTGTTTCATTCTATCATTCTGTGTATTCTGCAGATCCAGAATTTATTTGGTGTTATTTTTACAGGTATTTGGCTGGGCTTGGGGGGACAGCTCTAGCAACTCTCTGCTTTAACTCCCAAAGAAGATTGATTTTTGAAACTATAGCTCTCTATGTGCCTCAGATTTTCAAATGGAATAAAGAATATCATGTATGATGGATGACAATGGAAATCCAAAATGATCTGCATAGGTTAGAACACTGGACTGAAACCAAAAGAAAATGAAATTTAATAAGAGTGAATGAAAAGTCCCCTGTTTAGGAAGAAAAAATATATAGGGATAAGGTCTAAAATAAGGAAAATCATCCACACAAATAAAGGCTGGAAAGGCCTGTAGTTCATTAGAGGACAATCTAAGAATTGAATTGAATTGACCTTGACATTAACCAGTCATGTGATATAACCTCCAAAAAAAATGAATGAACTCAATCTTAGGCTGCAATAGCTGTGGAAAGGTTAGAAGGGGCTTCCCTATCTATTCTTTAAAAAGGACATGAACAACTTTTCACATCTGTTCTGTGTCTATACCTTTATCTACACTTATAGCTATAGTTATATCTAGACCTATACTATACCTATATCTATACCTATATATACACTTAATATCTAAACCTGTACCTCTTCCTCTATCCCCAACCCTATACACATGCCTATTACCTTAGTACAGGCCCTGACATACATTGAGTGCTTAATAAATTAATAATCTAATCTATGTATACCTGTATGCATCTATGTATGTTTAACTCTATATATGTCTACCTATATTTATATTTACAACTATCCCTGTCTATCTCTATTATCTCTGTCTCTATCTCTGTCATCTATTTATGGCCAAACTGGGACCAACGGGTGAAAATCACCAAGCAGTAGATTTTGAGTGGACATAAGGATAAATCTGCCAATTAAAACTTTCCCCAAATGGACTAAGCTGCTTCTTGAGGCAGTGAGCTCTCTGTCCCTGGAAATAGTCAAGCACAGTCTGTATGACCATCCATGAGGAGGCTAGTAGAGATGGGAGGTTGTACTGGATGAACTTGAAGTCTCTTCTAAGTGGAAAGTTCTATTAATATATGAATTAAAATAGACTCTGTCTACATTTTTAAAGTTTATTTTCCCTTTTTTTTGGCCCTTGCCCCTCTCCTGTTTTCTACCTTATTTCAAATGGCAAGGTGAGTAATCACTTCTCTTAGGACCTCTCCATTGCTCATTCTATTTTAATATTACATGTTTCTTTACCAGGTGGTTTAGGTCCCCTCTCTGTCTCCTTCCCCCAACACACATACACACACACACACACACACACACACACACACACACACACACACACACACACAAAATGTCTAGTCTAAATGTCAATTTGAGCTTGGAAACTCCCTTCTTTCTACTCATTTTGCTTACTTTACTTAACACAGTCTTCCTAAAATATATTTTCTTTAATTCTATGCTTTTTGTGACACCTGAATGAGTTTTTTAGAGGGGTGTTGATTTTGAGTTGCCTGATTCCTTGCCTAGTGAATCTGCACTCTTCATTCTGGAGCATGATCAGACACCTCAAGGGGCTTCACTCATTTCTTAAACTTTCCATTACACATTTACAGGTCTATGATTCTACCACAACAATTACTTAGTACATCCTCAATTTCCTCTAACATATTAAAGAAATTTAATAAGTTGTTTCCCAATTTATTAATCTGCAGAGGCCAATCTCATTTAAGAATTTTAACAATTTAGCCATTACTTTTAATAAGGAAGAAATAGAGAATTTCCTCTCTGGTATTTAGCAGCCTCTTCCTCTGTGGAAATCACTTGGGGCAATATTGTACACCCAAGCATTCACGCTAGTGCCTGTAATTTATTCCCAAAGAATATTAGTGAGTAATGTCTGCATCTGCTTTGCTTACTGGGACCCCATCTGAAGCCACATGGCAACAAAGTCAGCATGTGATATGTTCAAATACTTAGTTCCCCTATTAATCAAATGTAAACCTGCTTCCCCTATGCCATTGCCCCAAAATGAAAGAATCTTACTATCACAGACACAGCCTAAATTCCGCTTGTCACACTAGCTACAAAATTATCCTATTGTTTTATATTCACTTGGGAGTGACCTAAGATGTAGGCCCCAATAGCTGATTTGCTGGTGGTGCTATGGGGTAAGCAAGGCAGATCATTTCCTATTGGATATTCTGTGCAACCAACTCTCTCTCATTTTAAAAAATGATTTATTATATATTCATCTTTAAACGTTATTTAAAACAATTATACGAACTTGAAACTATTTACATTTGAATGAATACAGATAAATATAGATATGAAATACATAAATACAGATAAAATATTCATAACAATTTATCTTTGACATTAAGAGTCTCAGAGATGGAAGAGGTCTTAGAAGCCAGTTAGTCTAACTATCACATGTATAAGAATTCCCTATATAACATGTGGAATAGTCATTCAGATTTTGCTTGAGAATCTCTGGGATTTGGTGGAATCTATCATCTGCTAACCCTAACTCTATCAGTGGTTCAGTCATGCCTGATTCTGTACATGTTATCTCATGTTATATTTACAACAACTCTGTGAAGTAGGTGTCAATATTAATCTCTTTACAGATGAGGAAACAGGCATCACAATGCTTTAAATGCCTTGTCCAGAGTCATACAGCTAGTAAAGTGTCTGAGACAGGATTTGAACTTAAGTCCTCTTGATTCCAAACCCTACACTCTATCTACTGTGCCATCTAGACATCTGTACACATAACTACTAAGAAAAAGGTTTCCAAAACATGAGTAGAAATAGGATTGGGAGGGGTGCTAAAGTAGGATGCAAGCTCCTTGAGAAAAGGAATCATTCTGGTTCTGTCCTTGCATCATCAGCACATCTGGTACAGTGTCTTGCCCCTATGAAGAAGTATTCAGTAAATGCTTTTGGATGGAATTGAATTGCAGCTCTTATTTGGGAGACTTAAATATTATGAGATTTGATGCCATCAACACAATGTCCTTCACAAACCAGAGTATATGGAGGACATCACTGCCCACTGGGACTCCCTCTTCTAGCTGGACTCTGTCCTGGACTTCTTCCTTGACAGTGGCAAACACCTTATTCAAGGTGCCAGCTCTTCTTTTTATTTTCTTACATTTATATTCAGGGGGTCATTGATCAACAGTATATCTGTTCATACATTTCATTTACTCTTGCATAATTTTTGAGAGAGAGAGAGAGAGAGAGAGAGAGAGAGAGGGAGGGAAGGAGAGAGAGAATATGAATGAATGCGTTGGGGCAGATCTTGTGTTAGTAGTATTCTGCTCTACTGAATCAAATTCTTTTTATATTTAATGAACCACAAACACAGTGGGATCTTTTATTCTTTGCACCTTTCAGTGACTGGTGTGCCTATAATGACATATAGGAGCATATTGTTTGAGTTCTTTCTTATTTCATTCTCATACTTTCATCAAAGAAACTCTAGATACATGAAAACTGTATAGCCATGATAAATATGACATATTGGTTGGTAGTTACTGATGATTTTCTTGATTGGCTTTTTGAGTAATAATAAGATATATATTTCCCCAAAAATGACATCATTCACTCATTTAAATAGAATGAGGATAAATACCTCAATATTTTCCAAATTGTGTTGTTTCCATTAAAAACCTTCTCTATGAATCCTTTGTCTTCTGTAGTTTCCTTCCCCCTCTTTGCCTTTTAGAGCTATTTCTACTTCTTCCTGGAGCGCATGAAAGATTATACTTTCTGATGCCAAATATGTTACCTCTACTGTCAATGATAGAGGGAATCATTTATGATCAACAAATTTTAACCTGTTTTCTGTTTGTTGTCTTTCTTTGAACTTTAATACCCTTGAGATAACCTGGTTTCTTTGATCCTCTGTATTTTTTCTTCTCAACTTTCTGTAAACTTGTTTTATGAAATGATACTGTTGATTATCTTCCACCACTTTTCTATATAAGATATCACAAATGAATTTATATTCTTATCTGATTTTGCCTCAATCTCTCATATCTATCTAATGGGTAAGGAAGTCAAGTATTTGTGGGATGTCAGTGTATAGGTTCTTTTTTTTCATCATTGCAATTGTTTGTTTACATTGTTTTGACTTCCTTAGACAGTGGTCACTGTCTGGATGCCTAACCTTTTCTAAATCTGGTAATCAGTCAATTCTTTATAACTGCTGTTGACTTGACTTAACTTTTTCAGGTTTTGGAGGTGCCAAGATAAAAATGACATAGCCCTGGCTTTTAAGAAGCTTATAGTTTGCTAGATACACATTCACAAGTAGCTATTTCAGAATGAACAAGGAGAGGGGTTTTAGAGGCTGGAGATAGAGGGATAACCTCTTCATGATTTCATCAAGAAGAATACCATTGAACCTGTGATAACTGAACTAGGCCTTAGAAGAAGAGTAGATTTCTGTAGCCTTAGATGTGGAAGACAAGGCAGTAAGCATTTATTAAGTGTTTACTGTATTCTTGGCACTGTGATAAGCACCAGGCAAAAAATACAAGATCAAGTCAGATAGTTCCTGTCCCGAGGACCTTAAATTGTAATGGGGGAAGACAATACATAAAATGCAACTGACAAGGGGTGGTACTGAAGAAGAAGACACTCAATGGGTGCTTGTTGAAAAATTCAAGGGAGTCAGAAGCATAGCCAGGATAATGACGAATGACCAACCTGAGCCCCAGCCTGCCCCCAAATGGAGGTCCCAGCAGGATCTCACTAATAGAAGACAACAGACAGCATTGTGGAGGGACATTCAACAGTGATGACAACCAAGTCTCCAAGGGAAGTTCCAAGGTAAGAAGCCAACTGAGTTCTGGTGGCAAAGTTTTGAGAAGCAGAAGCCTATAGAGAGGAATGAAGGGTGGCTGACCTGGGATCTTCTCTAAAATCAACATCCTAGGAAGAAGGAGAAGGACACTGGGGTAAAGGGAAGATTTTATGAGGATGAGAAGGCTCCAGGTGGTAAAGGAAGTTCCAGGGCAGAAAAATCTACTACTTCTAGGAGTGGAGGATGTATCAGAGTGAATAATCCCTAGGAAAGATTCCATCTTAGGGATGAGGAATGATGCATTCAAGTACCCCAAAGCAGGAAAAGATAGTTTAAGAAGATAGGAGTGATAATAGCAGAGTTTGGCTGTAATGGAGGGAAGTAAGAAAAAATAAAGCTGGGAAGGGAGGTCAGAGTCAGACCACAGAAGGCCTTGAATGCCATGGTAAGGAATTTATATTTTATCTTATGGTCAAGGGTTGGCAGACTATGGCCCATAGGCTGTAGGTGAGGAGCAGCCATTGAAAGATTTTGAACAGGGCCCTGTTGAATGATGCTATTAGGCAATTAACTTAGAAAGTTCACTTTGGCAGACATAGGAAGGATGGATTAGGGAGCAGAGACCGAGAGAGAGGGAGATTAGTTGATGGGATTGTGAAGTAACTGTTGGTAGCAAAACATTCCTACTCAAGAAGAGCATGAAATCAAAATGGAAGTTATTATAAAGTAAACAAATAATCAAAATTCAAGAATCATTCCTTCAAAGCTGATGATGATCAATTGGTTATATGCAGTTTTTTGTTATTCCTAGATGACCATGAGAAAACATTTCCTTTGTGTCAAGGAATCAAAGATATTGGTCAATATAAAAGATCCAGGATGTGTTTGTCAAAGGATTAAAGAGGGTGCTTCTTTGCCTTGTTCTTTCGTCTTTATCTGGAAAACTGGAATCTCTCCTGAGCAACGGGGGTTTTCAATATCCTTGTTAAGCTAGAAGCCCAAACATAAATGTCAAGGCAGGCATGTCAAATGTGGACAGCATGCATAATAAGGTGTAAACATCTTTGAATGAGATCACTCTGGGGCTGAGGACTAGACCCAGAAGCCAAAGAACTCTCAGCCTTGGAAAAGATTGGCATTTCGGCCTGAAAATAAATCTGACATGATATACGTAGATAACCAAGCAATGGCTTCGGATGGGTGGAAAGGGGAGAAGGGGATGAGTAACTCTTAAGGAGCCAAGGGAGTTGCGAGCAAACAGTCAGCAGGTAGATTAGATAAATAGGCATTTCAATGAGGCCCCATTTGTACCACAGAAACATCTCTCTGTTACACGTAAGCTAGAGCTGGCTCAACACTCTTAGCACTGAGGGCCTATCTTCCTTATCTTCTTCTCTGTAATATCCTTTCAGAATGGAAAAAAAAGTATAATAATCTACTTCTTGGCCAAATTCTATTCAACGGGCTTCTCTGTGGCTTATTAAGAAGTTTCAGGGTGTGAAACAAGCAGGCATTTATCTTTTTTAAAGAATAAGGATTGGTGACAGAACCTAGCAGAGAATTAATACAGGAAATGGTGGTGAGGGGTGAGATTCATTAAAATGACAGCAACAAATATACTATTATTTATCCTTGATTATTGTAGTTGAGGATAAGGACTGTAATGTGCTTTTTTTGTTTGTGTCACTGTGGTACATATTTGGCACTTAATAAATGTTTGATGATTGGTTTAATTTTAACTCTTTCTTGTAGAGCAGCATTATGACAAAGAGTTTCTATTATGCTAGATAAAGTAAGTCTTAGTCATTTGCAGTGGAAGGAATCTTAGATATTTTAGCCAAGCACTGTCTGTGTTCCTCTCTGCCCAAGTCATATAACTTCCCTGGCACACAGTAAGCTGTTAATGAGTGCATATTACTTGACTTGCTGTCCTAAGTTATGTTGCCCTTTGGACCTAGCCTTTAGTTCTGGACAGGGCTGGTTTTCTTGGGACTTTTGCCCATGCTGCTTTGACTTTTAGAGACCATTCAGAAATTGAGGGGTTACCTGATCTAATTATCCTTGCACCCTTTCTCTCTGGATGTACAGCAATGATTTTTCTATGTTCTATAGATCCCATGGACTATGAATATGTGTTTCTATTTCTTGTAATGTAGAGCTAGACTCGGTTCTCAATGTTTGTACTGTTTGTTGTTTAGAAAATGGCACTAAGAATTTATCTGGGACATAGATCGGGGTAAATTGACTAGTGGCCACTAGGAGGCAACAGAGAGCCATAGATGGAACTAGAGGGTTGTAATGGAGACCAGGAGAACTGGAACTTTTTCTGTCCTGGATCCTTCTGCCAGTGTGGTGAAGCCTATAGACCCTCCCCTTGCTCAAAAAATAATGTTTTTAAATGAATACAATTAAACAAATAAGTTTACAAAGGAAACCAAAGGATAGTGGAGGGGAAAAAAATGTATTTTTTTTTCCTGTTCAAGTTCATGGAAATCTACAGTCTATGAATAAGAACCTCTACCATAGACCCATGCTGGTTGTCTGTAGGGGAAAGATGCCAGGCTGTGGAATTCCTAAGCCCAGGACAGAAATTCAGGTTGTAGTCAATTGGGGGAAGCCAAAGGGTAACATTGGCCTGTAGTTAGAAGCCTGGCAAAGTCACCTTTGGAAATGGCGAGGGAGTCCATTTATAACTACCAGTTCAGGAATCCAAAGCCAATGTCAGGTGAATAGAAGGCAAGAGAACAATTGCACCATCCTAGGGTTTGGGAAGAATAAGATTTTGGGTAGATTTGGTGATTTCCTGAGATGAGGTCTACATCTATCATAACCCACACCACCATTTTAAATCTGTATCCTTCTCCAGTGCCATAAAGGATTAGCCAACTTCTCTCATGTACCAGATAGCTGTACTAAGCCATATTAGCTGTATCTGGGCCACAGCTGGTGCAAGAGACAAACAATGCAGGAAATCACTTGGTGAAGATCATAGGGAGGAAATGTAATGAAGGACACACTCTAATATTATTTTTTTTAAAAAACTAAGTGCGCATGACATTAATGCCATAAAAATCTACCCTCTGTGGTTCACAGATGTCTATAGGGTTGAAAATCACATATTTTACCGAGAGGGCTGAAAGAGTCCAGCAGACAGTAACCCTCAGGGGGCACAATTTGCAGATACCACAGAGGCATAACTTTCTAGCCTACCCCAGCATGTACAAATACCTTATGTCCGCTCTGGGATAGAGAAAGCTCAGGGGCGCCAGTCCATTTCAGGCCTAAAGTAGCCTTTGGTCAAACAAATGTTCCAAATTGCTAGAAAATCATGACTGGATTATAGCTCTATGTGTCAAGTGGTAATGATTCATCCCAAGAGAAATAGCCACAGATAATTCCATGTCTTATCCTTGCCAGGGTACGGTTTTATTGTGCTAATTAATATGGGCCTAAAAGGGAAGTAAAGTTGTCAGCTTTGGGAGTTAGCTCTACAGAATGCAAATAGAAGGTCCAAAATGATGATTTTTCCGGGGTGTATTTGTTTTTGTATGGGAAAGAATACAGAATATTGCAGGCATTTTAAAGTAAACCTGCTTCATCTTCCCGACTGGAAATAATATTTGCCATATGGGAACCTTGTGAAAAAGGAGTTTTTCGCCTTAGTATAAAGAAAAGTCAGATGAAATGTGTTCAAGGGAATAGGGTTTACGCCATTCCACCTAATAAGCCACGACCCCAGACTGGACATCTTGGCAGGAGTGCATCTGAGGACACCAGGCTCCCAGTCTAATTAGCTCTGCGAAATTCCAAGGCTGCTCTCTGTGGACTATGTGTCTACCATAGTTACATAGCCTGAATATTAGTTCCCTTGAGTAAATGATTCATTTTGCTCACCTCACTGCCCAAGAATTCTTATTTCTTTTGCCCTTAAAACAACTCTGTTTTGTCATCTTGAAGTGTGTAAATGAGTATATAAGGGAATATATCTCACAGTTTTCCAAGGTTGGCATTTTTTCTTATTTTTAATGGGGGATAAGTTGCAGATTTGTGATTTCTTTGGCTCAAGAACTGCTGGCTAAGGAAACTCTCGACGCAAGTCAGAGCCTTGTCTATGTTTTACAGTCTTAGAGTCTCCCCTTGGGTGCTGGGAGCTTTGGTCACTTAGGCAGGGCCACCCAGACAGCTCATGGCAGAAGCACAAGTAGAACTCAGGTTCACCTGGATCCCAGTTGAGATCCTTCCCTGCTGTGCTCCAGGTCCTCTATTTGATTTTTATATGCAGACTTGTTTATTTTTTTTTAAATGACCTGAGCAATTAGAGGCAGCTAGATGAACAGTGAATTGAGTGCTGGGTCTGTAGTCAGGAAGACCTGAGTTCAAATCCTGCCTCAGAAACTTAATAGTTGTGTGACCCTGAGCAAATTATTTAAAGTCTGTTGGTCTCAGTTTCCTCATTTGTAAAATAATCATAGAGCATACTTTCAAGGGTTGGTGTGAGGATAATAAGAGTTAATATCTGTATAGTGTTTTGCAAAATGTAAAGACCTATACAAATGCTAGTTATGATTTTATTATTAGCCATTGTCAATAAATACCCACCACACATTTCAATAAAGAACAAAAAGAGGATTGTATTCTAAATCTTGGACAACTGTTACAGATTTTTTAAATATGTATTACACTTAACAAAGTACAAACAAAATTGTTCCACTTGCTTATGTCTACTTCAGATTTTTTTCTTTCCTTCTATGTACTGAAAAAATGTTTTAAATGCTTTTTTTTTACAACTCTGACAGTACCTGCTAGCTCATACCATTCCTTACCACCATGAAAATAGAAGCTCTGTCTTATTAAAAATGTCTTGATTTTGAAGGGTTTTGTTGTGAGTAAATACCCACAGTCCAGTTTCTCATGGGTACTGATGTCTGACACATAGACATTAAATGTTTTTATGCCTCAGTTTAGAATTCTTAATTAATATAGCCCTCCACCGTCCACAGAGCACTGAATTTGGAATAAGGAAGATCTGTGTCAGATACTATTTGTCCCTGGACAAATCACTTAATATCTTGAAACCTCAATGTCTTCATCTGTCAAATGGGGATAATTATAGCACCCATCACACAGGGTTGTTGTAAGGATCAAATGAGATAATATATAAAATGTTTTAAATTATTGAAATAATGTTTCTACAGTATTTTAGGGTTCAAAAAGTGCTTATCACAGCTGAAGGCAGTTCTTTTGCCTGTGGATCAAGGGCAAATATTCCCAACCCCTTGGTCACTTGGAAAGAATCCTTTTAATTTATTTTATCAGGTTAGTGTTGGAGTGACTTCTCCTTTCTTGTCATCCAGCTTCTTTTATTCACTTGCCATCATGAATTTTTAATGCTTTTTGATCTTTGGAGGGCCGCCCACTTTCCTCTTTAGCTTCAACTTCTTTCATATCTCCCTTTGTCAGTGTTGATCTTTGGGGTCTAGTTTCCAAATGACTCCTTGTACCATCTAGATGCTAAGGGTCTCATTTCAATAACTTGCCAACTAGATGAAAACTGTGATCATAGGACACATAAATACACACTCAATACCCATTTACTCCCAAAACACAATTTCTTCCAACAATCCTCATCCATAATTTCAAATTTTCTCACTATCATGATCGACCTCCTCTGGATACGTTCTGCCTTATCTGTGCCCCTTCTCCCAAGTGTTTCTCTTCAGCAAACACATGATTCTTGATATGGTCTGGTAGGTAGCAGATGGAGAAACTGAGACAAAGGTAAAGGGAATTTAACCAAGGTTATATAACTAGTAAGTACCAGGCCTGAATTTGAACCCAGGACTTCTGACTCCAGATATAGTCCTCTATAACCTACTGTTATCCCTTAGAACAGTTCACAGTAAATATAATTATGAATAATGGTATCCAAGCATATATTTGAAAATAATCCATTTTCCCCTATGCAAACTCTAATATTAAGAATCATGTAAATAAGTTTCAAAAACATGATTTAAATATGGATAAAACTGTTGGATGATAGATTTAGAATTGGAAGAACTTCTGCTAAGTTCAACTTTCTTGTTTCATATGTAGGTGAGGTAATGGATCCTTCACAGTCTAAGCAACTTGCCCAAGGTCACATAGACAGTAAGTATCAAAGGTTGGATTTGAAACCAGGTCCTCAAACTGAAATTATATTTTTAAAGTAATTCTTAGGCAGAAAAAATACATATTCCCTTCAACCTCTAACAATTTAGAATCTATAATATATCTGAAAAGATATATGTGTATATATAGCATATATTATAGAGTATATATACATACACATTTGTGTATGTATGAGTCTATATGTATATATACATACACGTATAGAATCAATCTATATGAACTTTAGAACTCTTTTAGTTAACTTCCTCTTTATAGAGAAGAGAAAATTGAAACTGAGAAATGTTAAGTAACACAAGTAGTAGCTACCTGGGTCTGGATTTGAACTCATCCTGTGATTCAAATTCAACAACTTTTCCACTTCATCCTGAGACCATCTGAAAAGATATTCAAAATGGTAATTTCCTCCACTAAAAAAAATTATTTTAATCTTGAAGAACTCCTAAGGTGAAGCTTATGAAATAAAGTATAAATGAGAAGTCAATAAGACAGGGAAGTGGGTTAGGAAATCATAATGGAAACCATTATTTTGATTTTGGACTTATTAATTCACTACAAGATGGACAATAGGTGATTTCTACAATGTATATTTGTCAGCTGCTAAGGTGTACAGTAACAGCATTGTTGTTGAATCATTTCAGTCATGTCCAACTCTTTGTGACCCCATTTTGGGGATTTCTTGGCAAAGATACTGGAATGATTTGCCATTTCCTTCTCAAGCTCATTTTATAAACAGATGAGGAAACTTATGGGGTTAAGTGACTTGTCTAGGGTCACACAGTTAGTAAGTATGTAAGGCTGGATTTGAACTCATGAAGATAAATCTTCCTGATTCCAAGCCCAGTGCTTTATCCACGTTGCCATTTCACAGTTCTAGTAACAATAGCAATCACTACAAACACCTCCTTAGAGCTCCTATTTTCAAATATCTTGACGAATTTCCAGCTTAACATATGAAGAAGAATTCTTAAGAGGTAAGCAGGAGGTGAGAATTCTTAAGTAAGTAATTAATAGTAAGTAATAGTACATAAGTAGCAGTAAAGTAAGTAAGTAGGATATGACTATTTCCAAATTTGTGATAGAAATGCTGAGAGATTAAGGGATATACCAGAAATTACAGTGTAATGTAGCAGCAATGTCAGTCCTAGTCTTCTGATTTTTCTTAAATGGATAAGGGGAAAAACAACACTCCTGAGGCACCAGGACTGCATTGAGCCTAATTCATTCATGGGCCTGAGCTTTCTTTTCTCCTGGTGAAGCCTGCCAGATAAATATCATATGTGTTTCAGGGATTCTCAGGGACCCAGAAAATTCGTGTAGGTTTTGTCTAGACATACATTAGAATCCTCATTCCTAAAAGAAGCGAGTCTGTAAGGGTAAAAGATCCTTTGGATTGTGTAGGGACAATCCTGATCTCAAAGTCAGGGCCTCCTTTAGGGATATTGCAACCACCATGCAGGAGATACTGGATTTGCCTTGTTCCTGTTCACATTTTTATAGATTTAGAGCTATAGATTAGTCACTCAGACAAGATCAATCATCTTATTTGATACATCATGTCCAGAACCCTTTAGCACATTGAAAGATGCCACCTTGTCCCCAGTCTTACCCTTTCCAATCACCTTATTTTTAACAGTATTTTATTTTTCCCAATTACATGTCAAGCTAATTTTTAGCATTCATATTTACAAAATTTTGAATTCCAAATTTCCTCCCTTCCCCCCTCTCCTCTTCCAAAAATGGTAGGCAATTTGATATAGTTATGCAGGTGCTATTGCATAAAATGTATTTCCATATTGGTTACAGTTGTGAAAGAAGAAACAGATCAAAAGGAAAAATACAACAAAAATGAATAAATTAAGTGAAAAAATATGGTTTAATCTGCATTCCAAATCCTTTAGCTCTATCAGAACATGGATGAGCATTTTCCTTCATGAATGCTTTGTACTTGTCTTGGATCATTGTGTTTCTGAGAAGAGCTGAGTCATTCATAGTTGGTCATCACAAAATGTTGCTGCTTCTGTGTGCAATGTTTTCCTGTTTCTGCTCTTTTCACTTTGCATCAAGGTGTAAAAGTCTTACCAGGTTTTAATGAAATCTGACTGTTCATCCTTTCTTATTGTATAAGAATGTTCCATTACATTCATATACCACACCTTGTTCAGTCATTCCCCAATTATTTGGCATCCCCTCAGTTTCCAATGTTTTGCCACCACAAGAAAGGCACTTGTATTTTTGCACGTGTAGGTCCTTTTCTCCTTTTTTAATCTCTTTAGGATACAGACTTAGTAGTGGTATTGCTGAATCAAATGATATGCAAAGTTTGATTGCCCTTGGGTATATTTCCAAATTGGTCTCCAGAAGGACTGGATCAATACACAACTCTACCAACAAAGCATCAGTGTTCCAATTTTCCCACATCCTCAGCCAACATTTATCATTTTCCTTTTTTTTTTTTGTTATATTAACCAATATGTTAGGGGTGACATAAGATATCAGAGTTGCTTTAATTTGCATTTCTCTAATCAAAAGTGATTTAAGCACTTCATATGCCTATAGATAGCTTTGATTTATCTGAAAACTGTCTGGTCATTCCCTTTGGGCATTTATCAGTTGGGAAATGATTTGTATTTGCATAAATTTGATTCACTTCTCTCTATATTTTAGAAATGAGCCTTTATCAGAGACACTTTTTTATATATTAATCATTTTGTAAAGGCATACAAAGACCCAAATGAAAACAAAGTGGAAAATAGTACGCTTCAATCTGCATTCCGACTCCATAGTTCTTTCTCTGCATTGGTTAGCATTTTCCATCATGGGTCTTTTGGAAATGTCTTTGATCTTTGTATTGCTTTTTTTAAAAGAAATTATTTTATTTGTTTTCAGTGTTCTACCATCATTTCCATATATCTTGGACTTTTTTTCCCTCCCTCCTCCTCATTTCCACATCCCTCCCCACTCTGTCCCTGAGACAGCGTTCAATTTTATATGGGTTCTACAGTACATTCCTATTAAATATATGTTGCATAGAAGAATTAAAACGAATAGGAGAAACCATAAAACAAAAGAAAATATAACAAAAAGAAAATGGTCTCCTTCTGTCTGCAATCCAATTCCATAGTTCTTTCTCTGGGTGTGGAAGGCATTTTGCCTCAAGAGTTGACTGGAAATTTTTTAAGCCCTTGCATTGCAATGAAGTACTAAGTCTACCAGAAAAATTCCTCTTACACTGTGGTTGTTGCTGTGTGCAAAGTTCTCCTGGTTCTGCTACTTTCACTCAGCATCAGTTCATATAAGTCTTTTCAAGCCTCTCAGAAGTCTTCCTATTTATCATTTCTCATAGCACAATAGTATTCCATTACATTCATATACCACAACTTGTTGAGCCATTCCCCAATTGATGAGCATCCCCTTGACTTCCAGTTTTTGGCCACCACAATGAGAGCTGCTATCAATATTTTTGTGACATTTTTATGATCTCTTTGGGATACAGTCCTAGAAGTGATATTGCTGGGTCAAAAGGTAAGCACATTTTTGTAGCCCTTTGGGAATAGTTCCAAATTGCTCTCCAGAATGGCTTGATCAACTCACAGCTCCATCTACAATGAATTAATATTCCAACTCTCAACATCTCCAATATTTATTCTCTTTCTGTTTTGTCATATTAGCCAATCTGTGATGTGGTACCTCAGAGTTGTTTTGATCTGTATCTCTCTAATCAATAGTGATTTAGAGCATTTTTTTTGTATGATTATAGATAGTTTTAATTTCTTCCTCTGAAAACTCCCTGTTCATATCCTTAGATCACTTTTCAACTGGGGAATGACTTGTATTCTTGTACATTTGATTCAGTTCTCTATATATTTTAGAAATGAGGACTTCATCACAGACACTAGTTGCAAAAATTCTTTTCCAGTTATCTACTTTCTTCCTAATCTTGGTTGCATTGAGTTTGTTGGAGCAAAACCTTCTCGATTTAATGTAATCAAAATTATCCATTTTGCACTTCATAGTCTTCTCTATCTCCATTCTCCATAAATCTGACAAATACACTATTCCTTATTTCACTAATTTGTTTATGGTATCAATCTTTATACCTAGGTCATGTACCCATTTGGACTTTATTCTTGTGTACAGTGTCAGGCATTGGTCTATGCCCAGTTTCTGCCACACTGTTATCCACTTTTCCCAGACAATTTTGTCAAACAATGAGTTGTTATCCCAGAAACTGGGGTCCTTGGGTTTATCAAACAATAGATTGCTATATTCATTGACTACTGTGATTTGAGTACTTAACCTATTCCACTGGTGTACCTTTCTGTTTCTTAGTTAGTAACAAGTGGTTTTGATAATTGCAATTCTATAATATAATTTGAGATCTGGTAGGTCTAAGCCACCTTCCCTAGCATTTCTTTTCATTAGTTTCCTTGGTGTTCTGGACGTTTTGTTCTTCCAGATGAATTTGGATAATATTTTTTCTAGTTCTAGAAAATAATTATCTGGTGGTTTGATTGGTATGTCACTGAATAAGTAAATAAATTTAGGTAAAATTATCATTTTTATTATATTAGCTCGGTTTACCCACAAGCAACTGATGTTTTTCCACTTACTGAGAACTGACTAAATTTGTGTGAAAAGTGTTTTGTAATTGTGTTCATATATTCCCTGGGTTTGTTTTGGCAGGTAGACTCCCATATATTTAAAGTGTCTCCTGCAGCTTTAAATGGGATTTCTCTTTCTATCTCTTCCTGTTGGGCTTTCTTAGTAATATATAGAAATGTAGATGATTTATCTAGGTTTATTTTGTAACCTGCAACTTTGCCAAAGTTGATTATTATATCAAGTTGCTTTTTACTTGATTCTCTGGGATTCTCTAAGTGTATCATCATATCATCTGCAAAGAGTGATAACTTAGTTACTTCTTTGCCTATTCTAATTCCTCCAATTTTTTTCTTCATGTGTTGCTACAACTAGCATTTCTAATAACATATTGAATAACAGTGGTGATAATGGACATCCTTGTTTCACCTCTGATCTTATTGCAAATGCATCTAGCTTATCCCCATTGCATATAATGCTTTCTGATGGTTTTAGGTAGATACTACTTATTATTTTATGAAAAGTTCCATTTCTCCCTATGCTTTCCAGTGTTTTCAATAGGAATGGGAATTGTAGTTTGTCAAAAGCTTTTTTCTGCTTCTACTGAGATAATCATGTGATTTCTATTAGTTGTGTTGTTGATATAATCAATAATGCTAATAGTTTTTCTAATATTGAACCACCCTGCATTCCTTGTATAAATCCTACCTGATAATAATATATTATTCTCGTGATAAGTTGCTGTATTCTTTTTGCTAATATCTTATTTAAAAAGTTTGTATTTATATTCATTAGAGAAATTGGTCTATAATTTTCTTTCTCTGTTTTGGCTCTTCCTGGTTTAGGTATCAGAACCATATTTGTATCATAAAAAGAATTTGGTAGAACTCCTTCTTTCGCAATTTCCCCAAATAGTCTATATAGTATTGAAATTAACTATTCTTTCAATGTTTGACAGAATTCACTTGTAAATCCACCTGGCCCTGGAAATTTTTTCCTAGGGAGTTCATTGATGGCTTATTCAATTTCTTTTTCTAAGATGGGGTTATTTAATGGGCAATTTATATATTTTTTAAATAATTATCCATCTCATTTATATTGTCAAATTGTTGGGCATAAGCATGTATACAGTTGGGCAAAGTAATTTCTAATTATTGTTTTAATTTCCTCCCCATTAGAGGTTAGTTCACCCTTTCATTTTTGATATTGGTAATTTGGTTTTCTTCTTTTTTATCAAATTGACCAAAATTGATCAATTTTATTGGTTTTTTTTTTTCATAAAAACTAACTCAGTCCCCCTGGGACTCAGCATCTTCTCCCAGTTTGCTGAGGTGGGGCTGTCTGGGACAGCTCTGGTCCTGCACTGGTCCTGTTCAGCCACAACAAAAGGGAATCTCCTTAGCATTTTCCTAGCCTCATGGGCTAAGAGACTGTCTACCCTTTCTGCTAGCTCCCACTGTTCTAGGATTTTCCTGGGGAGATATTCTCTGGGCTTGTCAAGATCAACAAAGGAGGGAGATAACAATTACTGATCACTCTACCATCTTTGCTCCTGCCAGAGACACTTTCTATAAAGATTATTTCCCAGATTTCTGTCTGTGCATGTGTGTGTAGGTATATGGAAATTTATCACTGTATATTTTGAATCCTCTTTTCCATCCTGTTGTGTGCATGGCATACATTCATATGCATCTACGTAAGACTGTAGTATGCTTATTTGTCCTGTTTCTCTCAGGGTAGATAACCTCTTCCTTCATAAATCCAAGCCTTTCCGTATTTTTCTAAGCTGTCCTCCTACCCTGGCTTGCCATTTCTGTCACTACAGCATTAAGCATTGTTTTATCTTCATACTGTCTAGTTATTTTAAATAGTCTAAAACAATATTGATTAACGACTGGCATATAGTGTAGTTTCCCTATTTTTCTCATGATTAAATCTATTTTAGTCTTAATTTTGTCTGAGATCATGATTACTATACCTGCTTTTTTTCTGATAAATTCTACTCCTAATCTTTATTTGATGTATGTATCTCTTATTTCCTATGCCCCCTGACTCCTCTACTTTATTTCTATCCACTACCTTGCCCTCTTATTACTTAACCTACACCCCCTTAAGGATCCCTCCCTTGTCCTCCCATTCTTGTTGATCTAAGCACCCTTTTATTGTCCCCATCCTATTCCCTCACTCTCCCATCTAAAAATCTCTCCCTTATCCTCCCCTTATCTCCTTAATGTTTTATTTATTTCTGAGTTTACAATTCTTTCTGAATTTATACTCTTCTAGATATATATGTATTTTTCCTTCTTTAACCCTTTATCAATGAAAGTAGGGTTCCAGAACTACTAGCCCTCTCCCCCCATCTAATTCCTCTGTGTAAGTTTTCCTCTCATACCTCATTTATATAAAACAATATCTCTTTTTACCTGTTCCAAAATAGCTTTATTTTGTTAAATCATCATACAATCTTTCTGAACTGATTGTCTTCTAGATGTTTGTGTTCATCCTTCATAGCTGAAGAAGACCAGGCCATCAGAGAAATGATGATATGACTTGCCCTTGACTTTGTTTTGAGTGAAGGAGGACTGTGCAGGTCACCCACCTCACTTCTCCTCCAGAGTCATCTGAATCCAGTGACCAGATATTCATCAGGATAACTGGAGATGACCCAGGAGGAGGCAGTTGGGGTTAAATGACTTGCCCAAGGTCACACAGCTAGTGAGTGTCAAGAGTCTGAGGTGAGATTTGAACCCAGGTCCTCCTGACTCCTACACTGGTGCTCTAACCACTGCACCACCTAGCTGCCTGGTTTAGATGTTTATGTATGTCAAAAGCTTTTTCAGAATCTATTGAGATAAAGAAAACTACATTGATATTCATTATGGAAATTGGTCTATAATTTTCTTTCTCTGTTTTAGCTCTTCCTGGTTTAGGTATCAGCACTAGATTTGTGTCATAAAAAAGGAATTTGGTATGACTACTTCTTTGCCTATTTGATTTCCTAAATAATTTATATAGTATTAGAATTAATTGTTCTTTAATTATTTAGTAGTATTCATTTGTGAATCCATCTAGTCCTTGGAATTTTTTCTTAGGGAGTTCATTAATGTTTTCTTCAGTTTCTTTTTCTAAGATGGAATTATTTAAGCATTCTGTTTCTTGAGGATTTGAGTAATTTAGATTTTCATAAATATTCATCAATTTCACTTAGATTGTCAGAATTATTAGCATATAATTGGGAAAAATATTTCTTAATGATTAATTTCTTCTTCCTTTGTGGTGACTTCATTCTTTTCATTTTTCATACCGAATATTTGGTTTTTTCTTTTTTCTTTTTTTTTTTACATCAAACTAACCAATGGCTTATCTAATTGTTTTTTTTTTCATAAAACCAGATAAATAAAACCAGATCCTAGATGTCTCATTGACATTACACTCCACTGTCTATTTTTTCCTGTAACTCACTTAACTTCTCCTTTAAGAATATGGATGCTATGCCGCTTGGTGCATATATGTTTAGTGTTGATATTATTTTATTGTCTTTGGTATCTTTTAGCAGCATGTAGTTTCCTTCCTTATCTCTTTTAATTAGATCTTTTTTTTTTTGCTTTTACTTTGTCTGAGATCAGGGTTGCTACACCTCTTTTTTTTTTTTTTTTTTTTTTACTTCAGCTGAAGCATAATAGATTCTGTTCAAGTCCTTTATTCTGTGTGTGGCTCTCTGCTTGAAGTGTTTTTGTAAACAACATATTGTGGGATTCTTATTTTTAATCCACTCTGCTATCCTCTTCTGTTTTATGGGAGGATTCATCCTATTCAGATTCACATTTATAACCACTAACTGTATTCCCCTCCATCCTATTTTTCCTCCTATTTGCACTCTTCTGTCCTTTCACCCTTTTCCTCTTTATCACTGTTTTGCTTCTGTTTACCTTCTCCCCCTATTTGTCCTGCCTTCTGTCAATCCCCCCCCACACACACCTTTACTGAATTTCTGACCTTCCTCCTTCCCTGTTGAGTAAGATAGAGTTCTATATTCAACTTACTGTGTATATCACTCCTCTTTGAGGAATGATCATCAATACTGATGAGAGTAAGGTTTAAGTGATGCCTATCAATCACCCAGTCTCCCATCTTCCCCTCCACTGTAAGAAGTCTTCCTTACCTCTTCATGTGAAATAATTTACACCATTGTGCCTCTCTCTTCCTTTTGCACCCATTGCACTCATCTTTCTCTTGCCTTAATATTTTTGTCATTCCCTCAAATTCACCTTACACCTTATCCCCATACATTCTATGTATATTCCTTCTAACTCTACTATTAGTGATACAATTTTTAAGAATCACAAGTATCATCTTCCCATGTAGAGATGTAAACAGTTTAGCTTTGTTGAATCCTTTCTGCTTTCTTTTCCCTCTTCGTCTGTTTATGCTTCTCTTGGGTCTTGATGTTGGATCAAATTTTTGGTTCAAATCTGGTCTTCTCATTACAAAAGCTTGAAATCCTTCTATTTCAGTGAGTTTATTTTTTCCCCTTAATGTATTATTCTCAGCTTTGCCAGGTAAGTGATTCTTGGTTGTAGTCCTAACTCCTTTGCCTTCCAGAACACCATGTTCCATGTCCTGTAATCTTTTACTGTTGTAGCTGCAAGTCCTCTGTAATCCTGATTGTGACTCCCTAATATCTGAATTGTTTCTTTCTGGCCACTTGCAGTATTTTTTTCCTTGATCTGATGGTTCTGAAATTGGGTTGTAATTTCCCTTGGAGTTTTTATTTGGAGAACTCTTTCCTGATAAAATTGGTGGATTCATTCAATACCTATTTTACCCTTTGATTCCAGGATGTCAGGGCATTTTTTCTTGATAATTTCTTGAAAAATGCTATCCAAGCCCTCCTTTTAATTATGGTTTTCAGGTAGTCCAGTAATTCTGATATTGTCTTTCCTGGATCCCACGTTATTATTTCCCATGAGGTATCTTACATTTTCTTCCATTTTTTTCATTCTTGTCAATTTTCTTGATTGACTCTTGATATCTCATAGAGTCATGTGCCCAGTCTTACCTTTTACAGTGTTGTTTTCCTCAATTAGCTTTTGTACTTTCTTTTCTATTTGGCCAATTGCACTTTTTGAGGAGTTATTCTCTTCAGTGGATTTTTGAATTTCCTTTTCCATTTAGCTAATTCTACTTTTTAAGCAATTCTTTTCCAAGTTGTTGACTTGTTTTCATAATTCTCTCACACCACTCTCATTTCTTTTCCACTTTTTTCTACCTTTCTTATATGATTTTTACATTCCTTTTCTAGCTCTTCCATGAATTCTTTCTGGGCTTGAGGCCACTTTGCATTTTGGCATTTTTGTTCTCTTCTGAGTTTGTGTCTTGATCTTTCCTGTCCCCACAATAACTTTCTATGATCAGATTTTTTTTGGTCATCCTTTTTTTTTGTCTTTCTCCCCCACCCACCCCCCCTTTTTTTTTTTTCAAATTTGAACTCTGCTTCCAGGGTGGAAGGGGTACTGTCTCAGGCTTCTTGTGCCAGGGGCCATTGACCCTGGTTATTTACCTGGTACTGCACTGAAGTTGTTTGAGGCCCACAGGGAAATTTTGTATCTGCTGCCCTTTTGAGGGGCTGAGGTGGGGGGAGGGGTGTGACTGTTACTGCTGGAGGCCATAGGGGTCTGGCAGCTTACTTGATGCTGAGCTGGGGCTTAGAGTGGTGGTGTCTGATATTCATTGAGGCCGATGCAGTGTTTCTGTGTTTCCCCAGGATACACTGAAGCACATGGTGGTCTAGCCAGTGTCTGCTACCTGTTTGAATGGGGTTATGCTGAAGCACATGGAAGTTCTTGGAGCTGGAGTCTGCCCATTTCTCTGGCAATGCTGAAGCATATGAGGGTTCCTGGTATTAGCATTTGCCTTTTCCCCTGAATTGAGACTCAGGATCTTTCATTGGTTTGCTGAAGCAGGACTTGCTGCTGGTTTTCTGGAATACTTCCTGTCCTGGCCTGTGCTCCCCTTTACCTGAGTGAGACTGAACTTTCTTGTTGATTTTCCAAGCTTCTTGAGCTCAATGATAGTATCACCTTGTCTTTTTGATGGTTCTGTTGTTATAGGATTTCTTTTGGGTTGCTATTTTATAGTTGTTTGGAAGTGAACATAGGAGAGTTACAGCAATTTACTGCTTACTCTATCATCTTAGCTCCCAGAAGTAATAATCTTACTTATTTAAAAAGCATTTATAACATTCTTTTTTTTTTCATTTTGAATTCCAAGTTCTTTTCCTCCCTCCATCCTATCTCCTACTCACTGGGAAGGCAAGTAATATGATGCTACTTATATATGTGAAATCATGTAAAATATATTTCCATATTCACCATGTTTCAAAAAATAGCAAAAATAAAGAAAGTGAAAAAATTGTACTTCATTTTGCACTTAGAATTCATCTGTTCTCTTTCTGGAGTTGGATAATGTTTTTCATAATGAATTCTTTAAATTTTTTTTGGATTAATGTCTTGTTCACAGTAGCTAAGTCTTCCACAATTCATCATCATTACAATATTGATATTACTGTTTACAATGATCTCCTGGTTCAACTCACTTAACTTTGCCTCTGTTCATATCGGTCTTTCCAGGTTCTTCTGAAGCCATCCCTCTCGTCGTTGCTTCTAATACAATAATATTCCATCACAATCACA
The DNA here is from genome assembly GCF_028372415.1 of Notamacropus eugenii. NCBI lineage: Eukaryota > Metazoa > Chordata > Mammalia > Diprotodontia > Macropodidae > Notamacropus > Notamacropus eugenii. The sequence goes on along the minus strand of NC_092877.1, from coordinate 370,612,803 downwards.
TACCACAGCTTGCTCAGCCATTCCCCAATTGATGGATATCCCCCAAATATCCACTTCTTTGCTTCCTGCTATAAATATTTCTGTACATTTGGTCCTTTTCCTTTGTCTTTGATCTCTTTGAGATACAGACCTAGTAACTGTATTGTTGGGTTCAGTTAAATTATATTCCACCAAAAGATATTAAAGAACCACTCTTATGGTTCCCTGAGGCTTCCCCAGTAGTAAGAGAATTAGGTATATTATGAAAAGTATAACAGAGGGAGAAAAATCGAACACAGACCAATATACCCCTGAATATTAGCATACCCCAAAGGAAAATAAAATAATGTAAGCTATCTTGAAGTCTGTATCCTATCACACTAGTAGAATAATGACAATTTTGAGGGACCTGTTATTTAGGGGGTTGTAACTTCCATTACTGCATAAAAATTTCAAGAGTCAAATATTTATTTTCCAATTTTGCTATTATGTCTTTCCCCCACTGTGGTAAAATTAGATTTTTTTCCCCTGGAATTTCCACCTGGTAACATTTCCCCTGCTCTACATATAATGAAACTTCTCTAGGCCTGGGTAAGCTAAATTATATAGCTCAATAAAAGTAACAAGCCGGTGACTGGTTCCCCACTTCTGATCTCCAAGACTACAGGTTCTTCCATTGTTTTGTGTGTCCTGAACCCCTTTGGTAGCCTGGGGAGACCGCAGAATAATGGTGTTAAGTGTATATCATAAAATACAGCGATTGTGACATCTATTGCCCCACTAGACTCTGAGCTCTATGAGGGCAGGAACTCTTATTGAACTTTCTTTGTATCCCAGTGACTAGAATATAATAGGTGCTTAATAAATGTATGATGAGTTAACTACTGTGGAAATTAATTATTCTGAAATGTACTTAACACTTTTTCTAATGTTGCCAAACACCAGGTTTAGAACCCCTGTTTTTCAGACAACTTCTTACTTAAAGATTGGTATACTATGGTTTTGAAAGTGCCACTTCAAAGAGAATGTAGCTTCCATTTTGATACTGAATTTTAAAATCACATGTTGTTTTTCCTTTCTAGCTTCCTTGACTTCTTTCTGGTTCCAACTAAAATCTCACCTCCTACTAGAAGCCTTCCTTGGTTCCTCTTAATTCCAGTGCCTTCCCTCTGTTGATCATTTACAATTTATCTTCTTTATTTATATCTTGTTATTGCATAGCTGTTCATGTTATCTCCTCCATTAATCTGCAAGCTTTTTGAAGGTAGGGACTTTTTACCTTTGTATTCTCAACTTTTGGCATAGGGCCTGGCAAACAGTAAGCATGAATTAGGTGATCATTGACTGACTGGTGAAATTGTACACTCATTTTGTATCCAGGACTTCTACATGATCATCTATTCAGTTGTAACAATACTAGTAGTCACAAAGCTTCTGAAATGAAGATTAAGGTTTCCTTCCTCCAATCCCCAAAGCTTTCTTAGGTTTGTTCTAATATGATAGGAAGATAATTAAAATACTGACTTAGAGGGCTCAGACCTAACTGCTTGATTTGGTACATCTCCTACACAGAGCTCTTATTTCAAGGGATATATGTTCACAATCAGTGCTTCTGCAAATTTTAAATATCAATAAAATGGGGGAAAATCCATATCACCCACATAGACTATCTGCTTTAATTTATGATGTTAATGTTTCATTACTCTATTTGTTTTGACTGACACTACAATGAATATTCACAGATCTTCTATGTGAAGATAAAGTCAATTCAATGAAGGCAGGAGTCCTTAACCTGGGGTCCGTAGGTACCTCTCCCTAGAATGAGACCATGAAGAGATTTTAGGATCCAATGTGTCACTGAGAGAATAATAGTACCACTGATGGGAGTAATAGTTGTAATGATGATTAATATTTATGTATTAAGATTTACAAAATTCTTTATACACATAACATAGATTAATTTCATCTAATGTCTCATTTTGCCATATATTAAATAGCTAAGGAAGTCAATACTGTTGAAAAATGATGTTTAGCTTTAGACAGGATGTGTTTGAAACAACAATGGAATATATAAGTGGAAATGTTCTATAAGCAACTGCAGACAGGGGATTGGACTTGGAAGAAAAATTAGGGCTGAATCTAGAAATGTGGGGGTTGTATTCATACAGGTGGTTGCTAGAGATGTGAAAGTTGATATAATCTCTGAGGGAGGAGTAGATAAAAGAGTAGAATTTTGCCACAAGAGGAATTTGGGATGTGGGCAGGGGAAGATGAGGGCTAGCTTCTCAGATGACAAAGGATTAGTCACAATCCTAGTGTCTAAATATGAGAGCACAGTCAGGGTTCTGTTGTTTTAAGTACATAAGAACATGATTCCAGAATGTAGAAAAAGTGACTTAGAAATCAGTCCAAGGAGCAACCTGGCAAGACTTGAATGAACTCATTTTTAGTGAAGTGAGAAGAACCAGGAGAATAATTTACACAAAGACAAAAAAACCAAGTTTGAAGGTTTTATGAACTCTGAATAACATAATGCCAGTCAGGATTTCAGAGGATTGATGATGAGGAATGCTGCCCACCATGGAAAAGAAACAGTAGCCTTAATTGTGGAATTTTTGGACATAGTTAATGTAGGATTTTCTTTTTGAACTTCTTTGTTACAAGCATTTTGTTTTTTCTTTATTTGTTTTCTTCTCATGGGTGTTGAGGGGAAAGATAAGAAGAACAGAAAATCAATGTTTATCAACTGAAATGAAAGAATTCAGTCCAAGGTGGGAAGGGCAAAAAAAACTTGCAAGTCTGTTAGATGAATCTGTTAGATGAGCTTTAAAGAATGTCCTAACATCAGGGTGCCCGATCTAAACAGTAGTGTAACTGGTATTAGGTGGAAGTCTTAGTTGACAAGTAGCAAGTCCTGGCAATGTTAGGATCTCGGTGTCACTGAGGGGACTTACATACCAGAAAGAAAATCCATCCTCTTGGAAATTAGGAAGCAAAAAATCTAGCTACTTTTAGGAGTACAGTAATTGTGGCATTGTGGTTCCAAAGTCACAATGAAACCCACTCAGTTATGAGCTGTGAGGTGACTGAGGTAGGACTCTATTTCCCCTCCTTGCTCCCTGTCATGGGTGAAGTTGAGATATAATAATCTTGGCTGGTGGAGGTGTAGGATGTATGGACAGATAGCTGGGCAGATTATAAGCAAAAGGCTAAACTTTGGGGAACATCTATATGGAAGATGAAGTAGAGAGCATGGAGGGGTCCAGAGAAGGAAGACCCAGGATCAAACTGCCTCAAGTACACTCCAGAACAGGAAAGTAGAACAAGAGAAACCAAGTGTTCAAAAGATATTTGTTAAGCTCTTGCTATATGCCAGGCATTATGCCAGCTGCGGGGGATACAAAGAAAGAGCACAAACTCTCCCTGCCATCAGGAGCTTATAGTCTAAAGAGGGTAACTTGAGAAGGGACATCAGCTATCAGGGGGAGGAGATACAAATAACCTCCTGGAGGAAATGGGGCTTAAACTGAGTCTTAAAGACAGTGAAGAAAGTGTGCTGTACTGGAAGTTAGAGAATCTAAGTTCAAATCTTGTCCCTTTCACTTGCTACCTGGGTGACCTTGGCAAGTCACTTAACAGTTCTGTCTCAGTTTCCTCATCTCTAAAATGAAAGGATTGGGTTAGATGACCAGCGAGATCCCTTACTTCTCTAAATCTATGATCTGAAGCACTGGTGGAAGGAATTAAATGATATTTATCTAGCACAATGTGACATTAGATTTCCTTAAGTATTACAAAGGCTGTCACTTGCAAAAGGGAATAAAGGAATGGAAGTTCCAAAGTGCTAGGTTAAATTTAATATAAGAAATGACTTAGGAACAATTACTTGTTTCAGGGACTCCATTTTTCACTCTTTTAGTTTGTCCTGGAATTGTAGATCTGAGGAAACCTTTGGTAGTCATATAGTTCAACCCCTTATTCATCAGCAGAGGAAGCTAGGTCCAGGTTATCCAAGTAGTAAGCATCTGAACTTGGAGCTTCTGAATTCAGATCCTGTGGTCTTTCCACAATAGCAAGATGCTTCTTGCTTGTTGCATCTGAGCCTCCTGTTGCCAATACAATCATTTCCTCTCTGGTTTCTAGCTATAATTCTTTTTCATGCTCACTGCCACCCCTCAGAAAGAGTCATGTGGTCCTTCCACATTCCACATGCAGTCTTATTTCTCCTTATACTGATGACCAACATAGATGGATTCCTCTAACCATGACGTACTTGATCTTTTCCTGCTATAAAAGATATTAACCAAACCCTACGGCTTTCATTGATGTCACTCAGATTCAGTCAAGTTTTCACTGGGCCCTGCAGCTATCTATACATTTGGAGAGATCCACATAAATATATCTCTATATAGATATATTTAGAGATAGATAGATGGAGATAGAGATAGATACACAAACATACATGTATATGTGTGTATTTATGTATGGGTGTATGTGGATAGGTAGATAGATAGGATCCTTTGTTAATCCATTAACTCTGTAGGACACTAAAAATCTCCAAATGACTTTCTAATTCAAAATATTTCTGTCAGGAGAACCATATACTCTTCCTATTTCTTTTATTTATGTATTTATTTATTTGTTTTCAACATTCATTTCCACAAAATTTTGAGTTCCAAATTTTCTCCCCATCTTTCCCCTCCCTGACCCTAAAACGCCAAGCATTCTAATTACCCCTATCACCAATCTGTCCTCCCTTCTAACATCTCTCCCTTCCCTTATCCCCACCTTTTCTTTTGTCCTGTAGGGCAAGATAAATTTCTATACCCCATTACTTGTATTTCTTATTTCCTAACTGTATGCAAGAACAATACTCAACAGTTATTCCTAAAACTTTGAGTTTCAACTTCTCTTCCTCCCTCCCTCCCCACCCATTCACACTGGGAAGGCAAGCAATGCAATATAGGCTATATCTGTGTAGTTTTGCAAATGACTTCCATAATATTCGTGTTGTGTAAGACTAACTACATTTCCCTCCATCCTATCCTGCCCCCCATTTCTTCTACTCTCTCTTTTGACCCTGTCCCTCCCCGAGAGTATTGACTTCTAATTGCTCCCTCCTCCCATTGCCCTCCCTTCCATCATCCCCCGACTCTGCTTATCCTCTTCTCCCCCACTTTTCTGTATTGTAAGATAAGTTTTCATTCCAAAATGAGTGTCCATTTTATTCCTTCCTTTAGTTGAATGTGATGAGAGTAAGCTTCATGTTTTTTCTCTCACCTCCCCCCTTTTTCCCTTCACTGAAAAGTCTTTTACTTGCCTCTTTTATGAGAGATAATTTATCCCATTCCATTTCTCCCTTTCTCCTCCCAATATATTTCTCCCTCACCCCTTAATTTCATTTTTTAAGATATGATCCCATCCTATTCAACTAGCCCTGTGCTCTCTGTCTCTGTCTCTGTCTCTCTGTCTCTGACTCCGTTTCTGTATCTCTGTCTCTGTCTTTCTGTCTGTCTGTCTGTCTGTCTGTCTCTCTCTCTCTCTCTCTCTCTCTCTCTGTCTCTCTATGTGTGTAATCCCACCAACTACCCAGATACTGAAAAAAGTTTCAAGTTACAAATATTGTGTTTCTATGTAAGAATGTAAACAGTTCAACTTTAGTAAGTCCCTTAAGACTTCTCTTTGCTGTTTACCTTTTCATGCTTCTCTTCATTCTTATGTTTGAAAGTCAGATTTTTTTTTTCAGCTCTAGTCTTTTCATCAAGAATGCTTGAAAGTCCTCTATTTCATTGAAAGACCAATTTTTCCCCTGAAGTATTATACTCAGTTTTCCTAGGTAGGTGATTCTTGGTTTTAGTCCTAGTTCTTTTGACTTCTGGAATATCCTATTCCATGCCCTTTAATCCCTTAATATAGAAGCTGCTAGATCTTGTGTTATCCTGATTGTATTTCCTTCCACAGTACTTGCATTGTTTCTTTCTATCTGCTTGCAATATTTTCTCCTTGACCTGGGAATTCTGGAATTTGGCCACAATGTTCCTAGGAGTTTCTTTTTTTGGAACTCTTTCGGGAGGTGATCCATGATCAATATTTATTTTGCCCCCTGGTTCTAGAATATCAATGCAGTTTTCCTTGAAAATTTCATGAAAGATGATGTTTAAGTTTTTTTTTTTGATCATGGCTTTCAGGTTGTCCCATAATTTTTAAATTGTCTCTCCTGGATCTGTTTTCCAGGTCAGTTGTTTTTCCAATGAGATATTTCACATTATCTTCCATTTTTTCATTCTTTTTTCTTTGTTTTGTGATTTCTTGATTTCTCATAAAGTCATTAGCCTCCATCTGTTCCCTTCTAATTTTTAAAGAACTATTTTCTTCAGTGAACTTTTGAACCTCCTTTTCCATTTGACTAATTCTGCTTTTTAAAGCATTCTTCTCCTCATTGGCTTTTTGAACCTCTTTTGCCAATTGAGTTAGCCTATTTTTAAAGGTGTTATTTTCTTCAGCATTTCCTTGGGTCTCCTTTAGCAAGGTATTGACCCGTTTTTCATGATTTTCTTCCATCTCTCTCATTTCTCTTCCCAATTTTTCCTCCACCTCTCTTACTTGATTTTCAAAATCCTTTTTGAGCTCTTCCATGGCCTTAGACCATTGAATATTTATTTTGGATGTTTGGAAGCCTTGACTTTTATGTCTTTCCCTGGTGGTAAGCATTGTTCTTCCTCATCTGAAAGGATGGGAGAAGATATCTGTTTACCAAGAAAGTAACCTTTTATAGTCTTATTTTTTCCCCTTTTTGGAGCATTTTCCCAACCAATTACTTGACTTTTAGGTCCTTTGTCAAGAGTAGGGTATACTCTGGGGATCTGTAAGATCTCAGTTCCTCCAAGGTGGCACAATCAAGACGTTTCCCATGGGCCTTTCAGGTCACCCAGGGCTGTAAATCTCCTTCATTCTGTTGTTCTGCGGCTTCTGCTGCTCTAGAATTTGTTGAAAGTCTTTCTTTACAGGTGTTTTATGGGCTGTGGAGGGAGAGCTAGCATATGTGTGCGACTCTGCCATCTTGGCTCCACCCTTCTTCCAATTTTCCATATTAGAAACCTTAGCATCTTTATTCTTTTATTTTATTAATCATATACAATTTATCCCTAGGCCTTTCCTCCCAAGTTTTCTTTTTAGTATCATGAAATAGATAAAAATGTCATTTCTGTGTACAAGGAGAAGAAAAGAATTGCTTTGTCTATATAAAGTTGTGAATCTCTACTAAACAGAGTTTAGGTTTGTTTGGTTTTTTTGGTATATTTTAAATTTAAGTTGATAGCTCCATCACTGCCATGGGGCTGGTTCCATCAGGCCACAACAGCTCTCCACCTGGATTTCTTTCTCTGCTTGTTAATCAGACCATTTCAGACTGCTTCTGTTGCAAAACCAAAGTTTTTGAATATAGTCTCATTATTTTCTTTAATGAAATCACCTAGTGTTTCAATGACTGGGTTTTGACTCACTAGTTCTTTAGAATGAAATCATTTAGCCCCCAATAAGATTTAATTCTATCTTCCAACACATTTTACTGATTATGATTTTCATTGTGTTGTGGTCAGTGATAGATGTGTTGAATATTTCTTCTTTTCTGTATTTGCTAAACAGATTTTTTGCCTTAACACAAGGCCAGTTTTATAAAGATAGCATGTGTAGCTGGAAAATGTGTATATTCTTTTCTATTACTATCCATTAATAACATTAATCTGTAGTATTTAACATTTCTACTATTCTCTTTAAATCCTTAACTTCTCAACTATCTAGAGCTTTTTTTCTGAATATTTTTCTGTCTAAAAAATCCATAGCAAAGTCATCGTCAACTATTAATTTTGCTATTTCTCCTCATAATTTAAATTTTCCTTCAAGTACTTAAATGCTATATCATTTGGTGCATACTTACATATACATGTATGTGTGGGTACATGCATACACACACATACAGACATAGAGGGAAATATACATATACATATAGAAAGATGAAGAAAGAGTATAAGGTGATTTGGGTGCATGGCCAGACCTCCCAATACAGAAGGAAGTTTATGGTGCTTCTGGGAGGATAAGCACATGAGTGAACATTCTGCATTGGCTTGCCATGTGGCTGGGAGATGACTATTTCTATTGACTGTGTGGCCAAAACTGCATCTTTACAACTACCATACTGGGACAATTTCTTTCTCCCAACAATGTACAGAGGCAAATGACTCATTCATTTATTAAGATGCAGCATGCAATAATAGGGGAAGTACATAAGGGCACCATCCTTTTCCCCTTAGGTCCTATGTCCAGGGAAATAAACTCGGAGTTTTGTTCCAATCTATTTGGCCTTCTCCATTCAATGTTCAGGGAGAGGAGTCCCACACCCTGGAACATAACCCATGGCAACAATGGAGTCTTGAATTCCAGACCAGCTGTTGCCACTAGTCCAGCACTGAAATCTTGAGAAAATAGATTCTTTCAATAGAAACTCAGAGGATTTTGGAATTGGAACTTGGTGGAAATAATGCTATGTAGAAACTGAGCTGAACTGTTATACTAATCTCACTTCACAGCCTAGAGACCAATGAGATGTAGGGAAGATTATGTCTTCAGGATTTGCAAGGTGGGTTTCCCTATTTATTCTCAAACCTTTTGAAGTAAATATTCCTTTATAACAGCAAAGTGATTGTCAAGTAGTTAGATGGAATAAGTGCTTGGACCCCTAAAATTAGGGGAACAAAACCAATGGGGACTTGAGGAAATGAGAGAAATGAGAAAGATACCACCGGCCTACCCATTACCTACCTCCTAAAGATTCTGGGGAAACCTGAGAGACATGGGAAAATGAGAAAGAAGACCAAATCCCTAGGCTGTGGGAACCAGAAGTCATGATTACATAATTAGTCATTTTTTTCATTATTTATGATTCCTTAAGTAGTTCCCATGCTTTTCTGTCTTTTTAATGTTACTTTATCTGATGACATGATAATGATCCTTTACTCTTAAATTAGCCTGAAGCATGTTAAATTCTGCTTTAGTCCCTAATTTTAATTCTGTGTTCATATTTGTGTGGCAGATATGTTTCTTGTAACTATAGCTTCTTTTGACTAATTTTAATTTAGGAATTCTCCTTCCTTTCTATTCCAACTGTATTCCAGATCCATACTTCAATAGTTTTCTTGGAACTTACCTTCCATTCTGAATCATCTCCATCATTACCATATTTCACTGAATAATCACCGCCACCACATTATCATCGCACCCTGTTTTTTCAGTTCAAAGCTTGGGTTATAACCTTTCCTTGTGTAATTGTCACATGGCATGATTCTTTTTATCACATTGCTTTAAAGGTAAATAGAGCAGCAATGTATTCACCAGTGGCATATGGATACATATTTATCTCTCATGCATTGTGACCCAAGAGCCTGGAATTCTCAGTGCATGCAAATTGTCAGTATACAACTTTAACATATATGCGTGAATATTCAGTGCATCCTAATCTTGCACCAAAGATAGTTTATTAGTAAGTGATTTTTATGAATAGCAGCACAATTTTAAAAAGCTTCACATATTGGTCATACTCTACTTTTTGGCAAAATATTTTCATAGAATCTGTAATGATTGTGGGGCGAAATATAGTATCTTATCAAAAAGCATGGAGCTTGAAGGGATCATAGAGTTTTTCTGAAAGCACTACTTCCATTATGTTACTTTTCTTCTAAAGAACTCTCTAGGGCGGAGCCAAGATGGCGTAGTAGGAAGACGCACATACACATAGCTCCGAACCCACAACCCATAGAACAACTACAAAGAAGTAACTCACGGTGAATTCTGCACCCAGAGGCCACAGAACATTGGAGCGAGGGAGATTTCTGTTCCGGAGAGACCTGCAAACCTCTCGTAAAAGTCCCTTCGTGCTGCGGACTGGGCGCCGGGACTGGGAGCTGAGTACAGCCCTGCCGTGGCCGTGGCACCAAGAGGAACAGATCCGAGCGGGCTTCAGGGACGGGATCTCCAGCGGCCGCACAAGTACCTCCACCCACAGGTGACGGGGGTCGGTGAGAGAGTCCCTTTGGCGGGTCGAGGGGGGAGTGGGGTGCCCCCATGGCTCGGGCCCCCTCGGGAGACAGAAGCTGAGGGGCAGCGGCAGACCAGGGCTCTCCAAGCAGGCAGGAGCCTGGATCCATTGTTGAAGGTCTGTGCATAAACTCCCTGAGGGAACTGAGCCTGAGAGGCAGCCCTGCCCTCACCTGAGCATCTGAATTTAATCTCACACTGAATAGCAGCCCTGCCCCTGCCCAAAGCCCTGAGGCTGGAAGCAGCATTTGAATCTCAGACCCCAAACACTGGCTGGGAGGATCAGGAGGTGAGGTGGGTGTGAGGAAAATATTCAGAGGTCAAGTCACTGGCTGGGAAAATGCCCAGAAAAGGGAAAAGAAATAAGACTATAGAAGGTTACTTTCTTGGTGAACAGACATTTCCTCCCTTCCTTTCTGATGAGGAAGAACAATGCTTACCATCAGGCAAAGACACAGAAATCAAGGCTTCTGTGTCCCAGCCCACTCAGTGGGCTCAGGCCATGGAAGAGCTCAAAAAGAATTTTGAAAATCAAGTTAGAGAGGTGGAGGAAAAGCTGGGAAGAGAAATGAGAGACATGAAGTCAAAGCATGAACAGCAAATCAGCTCCCTGCTAAAGGAGACCCAAAAAAATGTTGAAGAAAATAACACCTTGAAAACTAGCCTAACTCAATTGGCAAAAGAGATTCAAAAAGCCAATGAGGAGAAGAATGCTTTCAAAAGCAGAATTAGCCAAATGGAAAAGGAGATTCAAAAGAACTCTCTATGCCCAGCTGTTGACTACAACTTGCTCCTGCAGGTTCTGCTCCTTGGCTTTCAAATCCTCACTAGCCTTTGCATTTCTCCAAGCTTATAAATTTCTCTTTTATCCTCAAACTGAAGCTAGTACAATCATAGGCACTAACTTATACTTGGTTGATTTCTAAATATGGTCAACCTTTTAAGAAGTGAGCCTGGCCAAAAACCAACCAACCAAACAAACAAACAAATCTGCTAATTTACAGAGCTCTCAAGAAGGCAAAAATTAGCTTGATGTGACAGGTGGATTGTCCTTTTTTTTTCAAATAAGGGGATTTTTCATTACAAAGTACTGAAAAGTACCCCTACATGCTCAAATTTAGGGTCAAATGACAAGAGGTAAAATGAGAAAATAATGGTGACAAATTGTTACTCTGAGTGCTATCTTTCATACAAAACCTTTCAAGAATCAGCAGGGGGAAAAATATAGGGAGCCTCTGGGATTTCAGGCCAGAGGTCACTGTACTGTGGAAGTAGTTAGACAGCAGGACCCCTCAAACTACTGTTCAGAAAAGCCATTTGTGATCAATTTTGCCCTGAGATCTGAATGGTACAGCTGAAAACAGGGCCAAGGCTAGGCAGATATCAGCTCTTCTTTCTATGGGTTTGTCCTAAATTGGTACCTGGTTCAGTTAGTTTGAACTCACTCTGTATGTAACTACAGCAAGAGGTTGAGGTAAGGGGAATCTACTTTACTCAGCTAGAGAGTCTTCTTTTTTACCTATTAAAGATGAAATGGTGCTCTTATGACATCGAGTAGCCTGAGACTAGAATTTCCCCAACAATAGATATAGGTCTTTGCATGGAAAATATTTTCTCTAAGTACACAAATGAAGCACAGTTTTGATTTTAAAAAATTCCCATCACTCTTCACTTTGATGACCCCTCTATCTACCTCCCAGTAATCCATTTTTAAAAGTATATTACATAATGAAATAGAAAGCTCTTCTGGGTTTTTAGTAATCTGCTGCAGTCACACCTTCTGAAGAAACACAAATGGACAAGATGAATATTCATTCATTCATTTAATTTAAATGCTTTAGTGATACTTTTGGACATTGACATCATTACATCTCTCCAACCTGTCTCCCCCTCCAAAAAAAGAATATAATTGAGTAAACAAATGCAATGTCCCTATGTAGGAATATATGTCTCACACCACACCCAGAATTCACCACTTTCTTTACTAAGAGAGATGAGATAGAATTCATTGTCTGTTTTCCGGAACCAAGATCTGTCTTTAAGTTGAGAGACACTTCTTCCCAGTTAATTCCTAATGGTGCCATAATATTCCATTTTGTTCACATACCACAGTTTGTTTGGTAAGTGCCAAGTGGATGGGCAACCATTTATTCCCTAGCTTTTTGCTACCAAGAAAAATACTGATAAGAATATTTCATTGTAAACAAATATACATGCATATATACATATGGATATGTATAGCACATGCATATATATACATACAAATAAGCTTATATGTATATATGTACCGATATGATATACATATGATATATCTATATTGACATGTATATGTATTGATAACAAATATGGAGTAAAGTGTTCACTACAAATGTGTAGCTAGGAGGCACAGTGAATAGACCCAGAATCCTGGAGTCAAGAAAGCCTGAGTTCAAATCTGCCTGAGGCACTGCCTAGCTATGTGACACCAGGGAGGTCCCTTAACTTCTCTTTGCCTCAGTTTCCTCATCTGTGAAATGAGGATAATAATAGCACCTGCCTCTCAAGGTCAATATAAGGATGAAATGAAATATTATTAATACAGAGTTTAGTAGAGTGCTGGTACACAGTATATAAATATGAATACATATACACATACACACACACACACACACACACACACATACACATATATATATTTATTCCCTTCCCCTATAATGACATGCTCCCTTTCCTTGACTTCTTTATTATGAAGATAGATTCCATAGTGGATAGTCCTGGGGAATGACAACAATATAAAAAAGCATTAATAAGGAATTTACATAAAAATCAACTAGTTAATCATTCTGCCCACTAGTGGGATTGCTTGATCAAAGTATAGGAACAGTTCAGTCACTCTCCTCATGTAGTTCCAAATTTCTTTCCAATGGAACCATTTAACATTTCCACCAACAGAATTTTAACTTGGACAAGATAAATTTTCCACAATAATTAGCTAGAATGAATTGAAATGAAAGCTCCATTGGCCAAGAGATGGTACATCCATTGTCTAGCCCCCAAAAGAAGAGAACAGACAGCAAAAGAATTGCACATTCACTGACATGCATTAATATTTTCTGCGGTACGGAGCTTTCCTGGGAAACAAGTAAGACCTTTTACCCTTCTGTACAGTTTTATGAAATGATTGTGTGAAGTGCCATCATTTCTATAGAAACTCTCAGCCACAGAATAGGCAATATTTTGTACTCTATCAAGGCCACATTTTCTCTCTCTCTCTTTCTCTCTCTGTCTCTCTGCAGAAATCCTTGAGCCACTCACATCTTTGAGTTTCAAACAAAGCAAATATAATTATTTTCCTCTATGAAACTGAATAGCAATGATCAAATCTGTAGCTCCATAAATTCCCATATTTGCTTAAAATATGCTAGTCTCATTTAGATTTATTGCACAAGAAAATCAAATTGGAAAGGTTCAGAATGAGAACTCAGTCATGTATTCCTATGTTCTCAGGTCATATTTCTTAATGTGCCAGTATAATAATAATATTTACATTTGTTTACTTTTGTATATTTATTATAATAGTGTAATTATAGTCTATAATTATGAACATAGAACATATCCTTTTTAAGAAAAAAAGGCATTCAGCTTTAAATAATTCATTATGACAATGATATGCCTTGGTTGTAGTGGTTAAAGTTCTGGGTACTGTTCGTGAAAGCAAAATGCTAAACATGATCATTATTTTCAAGTACAAGAATTCTGAGTTGCTAATTATGAAGGGTAGAAAAAGTGAAACATACAGATGTTGTTAAGCAACAGAATTTAGTTTTCAAAGCAAAGTTGGTCTTTCATTGAAAAGCTCATGGTGAAAATTCTTATTTTCACAAATAAATTGGGAGGATTGTTGCAACCTTGATATTGGCAGAGAAGATGACATGCAACACTGAGCCACTGGAGTACCAAAAGCCTAGTGAAGACTTGCTGTCACACTATGTGTCAGTCAGGGAGAAGGAAACTAATGGGCCTCCCATGACAAAATACTATAACTACTTGTGATTTTACATTTACATTTACTTGAAAACATCCACAAATGGGTGGGTAAGATGGTATTTTTTACATCATAGACTTTCACCTATGACCTTGATTCTATACTTTCCAAAAGTAGAAGGTGCTACCTTGAGAAGCAATTTGTTCTGCAGTGCAAGATGTCTACAAGTAAAGAGCATATGTTTACAAGTCAAGTATGATGCAGAGGCAACTAAGTAATGCACTGGATTGATTATTGGACCTGGAGTCAGGAAGACGACTTTAAATCCAGTTTTAGATACCTATTAGATGTGTGACCTTGGGCAAGTCACATAACCTCTATTTCAGTTTACTCAACTATAAAATTGACAAAATAATACCTCTACAGTACCGTATTATCATGAGACTCAAATGAAATAATATTTGTAAAGTGCTTAGTGTGTGTTTGTCTTTTGTTGCCAAAGAAGACCACGCCATCAGAGAAATGATGACATGACTTGCACTTGACTTTGTTTTGAATGAGGGAGGGCTGTGCAGATCACCAGCCTCACTTCTTCTCCAGAGCCATCGGAATCCAGTGACCAGATATTCATCAAGATGACTGGAGATGACCCAGGATGAGGCAACCGGGGTTAAGTGACTTGCCTGAGGTCACACAGCTGGTGAGCGTCAAGTATCTGAGGTAAGATTTGAGCTCAGGTCCTCCTGACTCCCACACTGGTGCTCTATCCACTGCACCATTTAGCTGCCCTCAAAGTGCTTAGCACAGCAAACACCAAGCACATAATAGGTGCCTAAAAATGCTTGCTTCCTTCTTGGTGGATATCAAGGTCCTTTTCAACTTTGAGATGCTGCAAAATCATGTAAAGAGTTACACTGTATGTCATTTTAAAACCTGAAGAGCTTTGCAAATGAGCATCACAGATATGTGTATCTACATGTGTACCTGTATGTGTGTGTGTTATAGATAGATAGACAGACAGAGAGACAGAGAGACAGAGAGACAGACAGACAGACAGACAGACAGACAGACAGACAGACAGATAGATAGATAGATAGATAGATAGATAGATAGGCAGACAGACAGACAGACAGACAGACAGACAGACAGACAGACAGACAGACAGATAGATAGATAGATAGATAGATAGATAGATAGATAGATAGATAGATAGATAGATAGATAGATAGATAGATACTCATTAGCAAAGGGCTGTGAGTAGATGAATAGAGTGCTGGGCCTGGAGTCTTGAAGACCTAAGTTCAGATTTAGCCTCAGATGCTTACTAGCTGTGTGGTCCTGGGCAAATCACTTAAGCCTCAGTGAACTGGAGACGGCCATGGAAAACAAGTACGGTATCTTTGCCAAGAAAAACCCAAATGAGAAAAACCTGGAAAGACTTTCATGAACTGATGCAAAGTGATGTGAGCTGAACCAAGAGAGCATTGCACACAGTAACAGCAATATTATATGATGATCAGCTGTGAATATCATAGATTTCTCAGCAATGCAATGACCCGAGGCCATTCCAAATGATTCATGATGAAATATACCATCCACCTCCAGAGAAAGAACTGATGGAGTCTGGATGTAGATCAAAAGCATAATATTTTTCCTTTTTTTTCATTTTTTGGGTCTGTGTTTTCTTTCGCAATATGACTAATATGTAAGTATATTTTGCATGATTTCACACATATAGCCTACATGAAATTGCTTACTGTCTCATGGAGAGGAGAAGGGAGAGATAGAATTTGTAACTCAAAATTTAAAAAAAACTGGCTGTTAAAATTGTTTTTACATGTAATTGAGAAAAATGCAGTATTATTCATCAAAGGCCAAAAAATTAAAGATAAAGACTAACAGCACTGACAAAACAAATAACACAAATAGGATGATGAAGAGTCAGACGCAACTCAAAACAATTGAACTACATCAACATGTTAGCACCAATTGTGGTGTGATCAGAGCAAGCGCTAAGGTATCAGGCAGACCACATTTGTCAACTTCTCTTAAAAAGGATGAACACCAGGAAATTGTCACATTGAGACATCAATTTACCTTGTTTGTATAAACTTAGTGCAGGGTTTTGACAAGTTGGATCCAGAGGAGGGAGATTAGGATAGGGATGGGGTTGCATACCATGCTATTGGATCAGCCAACCAATTAATGTCAGAATTTATTAAGTACTTAGTGCCAAGGTATTTGGAGAAACCCTGTTTCCCAGAGCTAAGGCCCAGTAAGCAGGAAGTAACCTGAGGATAGCAACAGTCTTTTGCACTCTAGATGATCTCACCCTCTGGCAAATTGTATTGCATTGACCAGCATCAGATGTTCACTGAAGGGTTTATGATTTTCATATTAATCAATAACTATTTAAATTTGTTGAATTTCCTCTTATTTTCCAGCTACCTGAGAGCCAACCTATTGTAGCCTAAAATCATTCCTCATATCTCTTGACATGCTCATAATCCCTGTGTCTTGTAACTGCAAAGTGAACTGAACCAGGTACTGCACTCTTGCTCACACCATGCTAACTCTGGTTATGTACCCCATTGAATGATCACAAGGCTCAATGACCCTTAAAACTTGAGAGACTGTTCTCACAGGAGCCAAGCCCAAGAAATGTCAACCATGAGAACTGCTTACTCAAGACCTGAGAATGATTGTATTGTGGTCCAGCACCTTTCATGTATGTAAGACCTGCCTTTGCCCCAGAATGTTAAGCCCGCTTTCTCAGAGGTAGGGGGTGACTTCCACTCATAAGCATTTTGCTCACTCTGAAATTAACTAACTTCTGTTTGATTACTCTAGTCTGCTTTGTTTGGCCCCAGATATTCACAAATTAGAGGTCAGTTGACATTAGTGTGTATCAGGTACTAAGCTAAATTTTGGAGACACCAAAAAAGAAGTTAAAACAGTCCCTGACCTCCAGAAGCTTATATTCAAATGTCTCTACTAACAGGCACATATGAGATACATTACATGTGATTAAAGAGGGATTAGTTAGAGGCAAACATTAGCAATTGAAGGATGGAGGACTAAACAAAAATCTGTAGACATGTGACATTTGAGCTGGGGAGGAATTGGTGATGTTTAGCTTAGAGAAGAAAAGATTGGGAAGAGAGACACGAGAATTGCCTAAATCTTTGATATTCTGGCATGTGGAAAAAGTTAATCTTTCCAGCTTGGCTCCAGAGGGTAGAATTACGATCAATGGGTGGGATTCACAGAGGGTTTTGTCTCATTAATTAGTTAGAACAACTCAGAGCTCTGATAAGCTACCTTAGAGGACTACATCAGGTTTCCTCTCACTAGATGCAAGGGACCTCAACTTTGGGTCCATGAACTCTAATAATTATGTTCTGATAAACATATTTCATTATTATTAGTTTCCTTTCTAATACAGTGTTTTATTTTATGCATTAAAAAAAATAAAATTTTGGGAAGGATCTGTAGGTTTGGCCAGGGGTCCACAACAGAAAGCAAAGGTAAAAATCCCTTTGCTTCAGAGATTTTCAAGTGAAGGCTGTAGAACTACTTCTCACTGATGTTAGGAAAGTTAAATCCAAGTTGGATTCAGTATACTGTGAAGTCCCTGCCGAAGCTGAGAGTTTGGAATAGTGCCAAAATCAAGGGTCCTTTATCAAAGTCATAGACATTTCTAATTGAGTATGACTAATGGAAGAAATCAGACTGCCTAAGCAGTGTACATGCAAATGAATAAATTTTTATTTCAAAACAGCATTGCTGCCACTAATTTTGATTTCAAATTTTGAGACAATGGAGTATTGAGCTATGATACATCATATGACTGTTATCTAAATCAGAAAATTGAAAAAAAAATTCTTGTTTTGTAATTAGTCTTAGAAATGATCCAGTAAAACCTTATTATTTTATAATTTAGGAAACTGATTATGGGATAGGTCATCACACAATGTCTAATAGCAGCAGATTTGACACTAATAGCAATAATAACTGGCATTTACATAGTACACTAAAGATTCACAAAGCACTTTCCATCTCATAACAGCTCTTGGAGGTCAATCCTATTATTATCAGCCCCATTTTATAGCTGAGGAAACTGAGGGTAAGAGAAATTGAATGTCTTGATCTGGTTCACAGCCAGTCCCATTAATTCATCAATTAATTAACAAGCATTTATTCAGCATTTGTCATATGTCAGACATTGTTCTGAGTCCTTGGAACATAAAATGAAAAAAAAGCAGACAGTCCCTGGCAGTAAGGAGCTTACATTCTGATGTTTCAAAAAGTGTAAGAGATTTTCGGTGGTTTTGTAGCCTGGGATGCATTTTTAAAAAAACAAAGACCTTTTCACCTCTGAATCAAGAGAGTTGAACAGTTGTGTGGATGATTGATGTACAGGGAGATGGTGGGATATAGAGAGATGGTTAGGTGCAATCTGCCTGACTCTCTCTGGTTAAAAGTTGTCCAGGTTTACTGTTTAGGATTCTTTCTAATAGTATCTACCTGCATGTCCTAAAAGCCATAGAGGGCAATATTCCAGGAAAATAAAAAAAAAACCAACAAAAATGAAAGAACTACAATCTAAAATTTAAGGTAGGATGAGAGGAGCTTTCTCTTAGTTTGTTGAAATTCAGAAACTTGCTTCCTCCCGCCCACCCCATGGTCTTTTGTCTAGCTAGGAAAAGTCCAATATGGTAATTAAGCTTCGGTAGAGTTTTAAAGGAAAGTGAATATAATTTGTACCATATAATCATTCAGCAGCCTTATTCTACTGTCTCCATATTCACATCATGGCCAGATTCACTATAATATTGCCTAAGCTGCCACCCCTGCCAATCCACTTTCTTGAGGTCTAATGGCCTACCACTGTATCTTTGAGGTCAAGGGAATGAGCCAAGGTCAGATCAAATAGAAGTTTCTCTATTTGGTTTAAACACCCTTAGCCACTGTCCCCAACTTGTCTTTCCAGTCTCATAATATATTACTTCATGATTATACTCCATGATTCAGCTGAAGTGCCCTTTTGTTTCTCGCATGTGACTCACCATGTCTCTGCCTTTACACTGGCTGTGCCCATCTAGTATATATTATCTCTTCATCTCCTCCTCTTTGAATCCTTTTTTTCCTTTCAAACTCTACTAAGCTCCATCTTCCATACTGGGCTTCTCCTATAGTGATTCCTTTCTGCTGCTAGTGCCCTTCCACAACCAAAAAAATCACCTTGTATTTATTTCATATATATGAATTTACATGTGTATATACATACATACATACATGTGTGTATAGTATGAAGTGTATATATACATTATATACTATCGATATACATGCATTTATAAAGTACATATATACACACACTTTTCTGACAGAGTCTAAGTTCCTTGATGTCAGAAAGTTTTTCACTTTTCATCTTTACCTTTGTACTCCCTGGAGCATAGCAGGCATTGCTTGATGAATTGATTAATTAATTGCTAGATTAATTAATTACCTAACCTTCTACATCACCCACTACTGTTTTCCCACCTGCCTCTTCTTTCCCCATGACTTTCTGTGAAGGGCCAACTGTGCTACACTGATACTGAATGCCTACTTACAGTGACTCACAAGAACAGCCTATGTCTCAATGAAATTTTTAAAAATGTGATGTATAATGGGGATGGGATCCAAACAACCCTCCTGCACCTCAGGTGAATTATTTTTCACTGCCTATCCTGTTCTGCTCCCTTCTATATGATCTGCCTCCCCTGTAGTTGCTTTTCTTCCACTCTCACTTCCTAAATACATTGCTCCTTCAGAATGTAAGCGTCTTAAGATTAAGGATTGTTTCACTCTTTGTATTTCAGCACCTTGGATAGTGCCTGGTATGTAGGAAGCTCTTAACAAATGATTGTGGATTGACTGACCCCAGATTGTCCTTTGCTCCACAGCCATTACTTAAGGCTTTGCCAGAATACATTAGATTTTTAAAAATCTAGTTACATTATATTCTTGATCATCTCCCTCACTAAAATGACTGTAAAAAGTACATATGCTAGTCTCTTTTCCCACAATAATCCTCCCCCTCCAAAAAGTAACAAACTGGAGCTTTACTTTGAATATTTTGACAGAGCAGTTGTCACAGTCCTAGAGAGTCACTTTGTTCTGGTGTGTGTGATGAAGGAGAACAAGGTAGCATATCACTTAAGAGGAAAAGCAAGGCAAAAAGATGAACTCTGGCATATTTCTACTATGACAAGCTTACCTTCTCCAGTACAAGCATAGACAGAATAGAAATGATGAAAACCATCAAAAAATCCTTGATATTCATTTCTGCAGATTTGATAGTCCAGTATATCCAGAAGAAAAATTATCTGTCAACAGCTGCTGTGTCACTACATGAGCTCTCCATAACCCATAGACTCACAGTGGGAGACAGCTCTGAGCCTTCTGGGAACACTAGCCACCCTCAGGCTATCCTCAAGCATCTCTGCCCTAAATGTCAGTTCCAACTGTACAGACTCCCTGAGGTTCTGGTAAGACTCCAGTGGCAGCAGCTGTCAACTGCTTGTTTTCACTAACTGCTAAATAAAAGAAGAATCCTGACCATATTTTTTCTCAACTGCAGAGCCACTGGAATGATTTCTACTTTCCCAAATGTTTAACTTCATTTAAAAAAAAAGAAAGGATAGTAGAACAAAAATGAAATGAAATGAAAGCTTCCATTCATAACTCCTGTTTCATGTCATGTCTTTTTTTTAATGACAGTACTATTTGTCTCTCCAGGGAAGCCTGGTTTGGAGCTAAGGCTCATACATTTAGAGCTGAATAGAGTTTAAAGATCATCCAGTCTAACCCTCCTCAATTAACAGATAAGGAAACTCATCTTAACTCATTGACTATTTTGATATCTCACAGTATAGCACTGATTTCTGGGAACTTGAAGGCTCTGACCCACAAGGCAGGTTATGGCAGCTTTCATCAAGCAGAAAAGGCTAGATGAAACAACAACATGGGTCTCACCTGGGCACCAGTATAGGTGAATTTGTTGACGATCATCACTAGGTTGTTAGCCCACAGCAACTTCTCAGTTGCTAAGTATAAAGGGCCATCATTTGAATCAGTGGAGCAAATGCCCATACCAAGAAAATCATGCCTGCTTGAAAAAATTGCAGTAAATGGGGACAAGATAAGGGAAGGGAGGGATGGTAGAAGAGAGGGCAGATTGGTGATAGGGGCAATTAGAATGCTTGGTGTTTTGGGGTGGGGGAGGGGACAAATGGGGAGAAAATTTGGAACCCAAAATTTTGTGAAAATGAATGTTAAAAGTTAAACAAATTAATAAAAAAAGAAAAAATTGCAGCAAGAAACATGCTACCAGAGTTCTGTTTCTATTGCATGCCACTTAAACTTTCCATAGATCAGTTTTCTTATCTATAAAATAAGGGGATTAGATTGCATTATTTCTAAGATTTAATTTGGTCTCTTACTGTCAGAATCTACAAAATGCAGAGGAGTATAGAAAAGGGAAAGAATTCAAGGAGAAAAAAATCCCCTTAGGAATATATTGAGAAAATTGAGAAGTAATTATTCAAAATATTTTATATAACTTTTACATAGACTAGATTTGCATTGAAGGCTTATAGGAACCATGTTTTTATCACCATAATTTTAAGTGTTTAAGTATGCTCATTTAACTTCAAGTAATTTATTCAACCATTTAAAAGCAATGACTATGGTGTTAGTGTATGCTGACACCAGACATTATAATTTACTTTGGTTGTGCGGTATGAATTAGCAGTATCAAGCTATAGTCATGTTGACCTGACATGTGGATTAGAACCTGAGTATTTTAGCTCTTTTTATTTTTCTTCCTTCAAAAAAACCTATTTTGATCAGTTGTCTTGACTTGGAGTCATAAAGACCTGGTTTCAAATCCTCTGGATCAGACAAAAGCTTCTCTGTAACTCAGTTTCCTGATTTATGAAATGAAAGGTTTGGATTGAAAGGTTTTCTCTGTCTCTAAATATAAAGTCAGATCAAGTACTGCGTTAAAAGTATCTGCCTTTATCTCTACATATATATAGATACATGCATAATATATACGCATGCATACATGTATATTATACGTGTGTGAATATAGACATATATGTGTAGGTATTAATATATTTATAGACACACGTGTGTGTGTATGTGTGTGTGAATTAGGGCTAGACTTAGAATCAAAGAAGTGCAGTTTCCGAGTTGGACACTTACCAATGGCTTAATTACAGACAGATAATATCTGAGCCTCAGTTTTCTGAAGAAATAAGGGCAATGATATTTGTTCTACCTACCCCTCAGACTCATTGTGAGGAAAGGGCTTTGGAAGGCTTTTAAAAAATAATCAATTGGTATAAGCATTTCTAAGTTGCCTACTATATATCAGGTACAGTGCCAAGTATTGGGCAATTAAAAGAAAAAACTATAGGAAAATGAGTTTTCATTATTATTGGATATGAAAGGAGGAAGGAAATAAGCCTTTATGAAATACATGATATACATGAAGAAATTAAATGTCTAAGTTATTATTCTATATATTTTGCATTGTGATCTGTATATCCTATATATTGTGCATAATTATTATTCATTTCTCACTAACCCTACTGTTATCAAACACAATTTAATCCAAGGATGGGGAGCCTACAAACTCGAGGCCACATGTGGCTCTCTAGGTCCTCAAGTGTGTCCCTTCAAGTTTGTTCTGTGAAGTTTGGATTCAGAAAAAGGGCCGCAACATGTGACATGTGACCTCGAGATCACAGATTCCCCATTCCTGTAATCCAGCTCTTTTCTTTTCCCAAGACTTATTTAGAATATTCCTTTCCAGTAAATTCTGAATTATCTTGGAGTCAGGCCCCATCCAATCTGTCAATAGCTTTGGGATCCGACGCCAAGTTGGCACTCAAAGCTCTTTCCATTTCTTACTACTGCCATGGCGACTGTTACTTCAGGTCAAAGCCCATCAAACAATCTGTGGACCTCTGGCTGAAAGAGGCTGAACTCCTATGCTGTAGACAGTGTCAGGATTCATTTGTCTAAAATGTCCTGCTCTTCAGATCCTAGGCCTAGAGCTGGAAGAGGCCTCAAAGAGCATTAAATTCAACCCCTTTAATTTTGCATGTGAGGAAATTCAGGTCCAGGAGAGTTAAGAGAGTTGATCAAGCTTACACAGATCATAAGTGTCAGAGGGGGGCTTCACTGCCTCCAGAAGTATAGTACTCTTTGTACCATAAATCACTATTTCCCTTGATGCTGGTGATAGTGTACAGAGATAGAAGCTAGCCCTGGATCTGATGTTGGTGCAGTGATCAGTGTGAATAAAAGAGAGGGAGAGAAGGAAGTCTGTCTTTGAGTCATTGTGGCCCGTGTGGGCACAAGAATGAAGTACTTACTATCCATGAGTTTCAAGCCCTAGTGGTGACTCTGCATATGGGAGTTGATGCATAAGCACTTTGCATGTGAGCTTTCATTGAGAAAACTTTGAGAGAGTAAATGCTGGTATGACGGCTGATGCTGGCCTGTCTTTCTGGCTCAAGGAGACCTAAGATATCTAGTTTAGGCTCTGGGTCACAGAGTAGATCAGAGATAACTGTATGGAAATCTTGATGAGAGAGTTCTATCATATTAGATAGATAGAGGGACAGATAGGCGATATGTAAGTATATACTCCTTACATACATGTGTATACACCCACATATGTGTGTATGCATATGGTATCCCAAAAACCTTAGTGCAGTTTTAAGCTTTAATATTTTAAATATGAAATGATATATTTCTGAGTCTTTGCATGGGGAAAGAGAATCCCTAGAGACTGTGAGCAGACCAAGAATTCCAGATGTGAGTGAAATTAATTGCAATCAGGTAATTGTCAAAGAGTCTTTCTAAGAAGATCAGTGACATTTACAATGATTTGAGCATCCCCTATTAATGTAACCCTTGAAGATACTTCTTAACTACTTAGCCACCTGGTCATTGCCTTTCTTTTCTTCAGAATAGGCCAAGAATTCTTTCAACTGTTTTTTCTTCTCTGTTAATACCTGTAACTCCCCACTAAAAGAAACCATAGTCTTAGAAATTCTCCTTTCTTTGCCCATCACTAATACATAGGTTTTTGACTTTTGGAAGGGAGATGAGTTACTGCTGGGGACAAAAAGATAGTAGGTAAAATGGAGTAAAAATAAAGAAGGAAAAGAAGACACAAAGCTTCATGAAGCCTCAAAAGGTCTCAAATAAACATGTTCTATGTACAGGAATGTGATTGGATCCATTCTAGGGTTCTGATTTTGTTTTTATTCTATAAACTCATTTCCTTCTTTGATCTCAAGAATACAGTCTAACCACTAAAGTTCCTTTAATTTTCTTCAGGAAAACCATCTCCCAAAGTTGACATTTAATATAAAGTATTTTAGTGCAACATTGAAATGTAATAGTAAAGAATATTTAAAGTAATTTCATGATAGGGTGATTTTAAGTATTTTTCAGGATGGAGAACATGGAATTTGTCATGTTTTTTCCAGGATTAGACTCTGGAAGTAGCCAGGCCTTTCTACCCAGATTGTTTCTGACTGCTCCCTTCCATGGAGGGGCTTCATTAAATGTCTCAGAGGAAGTATGTTTTAGGTCTTAACTTTGAAGATCATCAGAAGAGAGAACAAAAGTATGAAGAGTTAGGAAACCTGAGAGCTGTTCCTTTCCTGTGACTAACTCACTGCATTACTTTGAAGAATCATTTAAACTCAGGAGACCTGGATTTGAATCTCAGTTCTGTCACCTTCTATTTGATTGTTTCATCAAACAGAAACAGAAGCAAGTCATGTCATCTCTCTGAGTCTCATTTTCTTCATTTGTAAAATGAGGTCATTGGTCTAGTTGATTTCTAAGATCCCTACTTTCTCTAAAATACTATGAATTGAAAAAGTTTGTTGAATAAGTGATTTCTCTGACCTTTCTAATTTGTGGGAAATGGAATGATGGCAGCAGGCAACTTTTGGTGGCAACTGGCTTCCAATAAGCAAGAATGGATGGAGTCTGGGGAGCCCAAGGGCAAAGGTATTGAGAGATGAGTCAAAAGAAAGATTTAGCAAGAAAGATAGTATTTTCAACAGCTTTTATAAAAAAAAGAAAGGTAGGAAAGGGTCTAGCCATACCAGATCTAAAACTATATTATAAAGTGCCAATCATCAGAACTATTTGGTATTGGCCAAGAAGTAGAATGGTGGATCAGTGGAATAGGTTAGGTACACAGGATACAGTAATAAATGACTATAGTCATCTACTATTTGACTAAACACAAAGATTCCAGTTTCTGGAACAAGGATAAAAAGGGAGAAAAGGATCCACATTTACAAAAGTATTTGTAGCAGCTCTTTTTTTGTGGTTACAAAGAATTGGAAATTGAGAGGATGACCATTAATTGGGGAATAGCTGAACAAGTTGTGGTATATGAATGTATATGTGGTATATGAATACAGTTGTGCTATAAGAAATGATTAGCAGGTGGATTTCAGAAACACCTGGAAAGACTTACATTAACCGATGTGGAATGAAGTGAGCAGAAGCAGGAGAACATTATACACAGTAGTAGTAACATTATGTGAGGATGAACTATGATGCTGGCTCTTCTAATCAATACAATGATGACAATTCCAAAACATTAATGATAAAAAATGCTATCCACATCCAGAGAAAGCACCATGGTGTTTGAATGCAAATAGAAGCAAATTATTCTCTCTCTCTTTCTCTCTCTCTCTCTCTGTCTCTCTGTGTCTCTCTCTCTCTTTCTCTTTCTTCTTTCTTGTGTTTTTCCCTTTGGTTCTAATTCTTCTTTCACAGCATGAGCAATGTGGAAATATGTTTAATGTGATTGGACATGTATAATTTAGATTGCTTGCTGTTTTGTGGAGGAGGGAGAGAAGGAAGGGAAAAATTTGGAACTCAAAATTGCATAAAAATGAATGTTGAAAACTACCTTTACATGTAATTGGAAAAACAAGCAAACACATACTATTAAGTGGAAAAAATAGGAAGGAAGGGGAAGGGGAAGAAGGAGGTGGTAGCTCCCAAACACTTGGGCTGGATTTTTTGGTTAGCATTGTTTGAAAGAGAAGTCAGAGACAAAAGATAAGGCAGGAAAAATGTCAAAACTGCTCTTCTGAAAGCATGTTTGTGAAGAAAAACTCTTCAGCAACAGAATGGGAGGGAATCGGGGTACAGTAAACACTTCACATGTTGCAGCTACTTTTTAAGTGTTCCTTTTCTAAAGTGCCTGGGGGGCTGAAGGTTTTTTCTTTTTTTAAAAGAGATTTATTTTTATGTAATCTAACTGAAAACACTCAGCCAAAGAAGAGGAGACTGGCATTACACTCAGTTTCTAAATGGGATCTCAGAGATATATCTACAAAATGGTAGGTTTTCTTTTTCAATATTCCCAACCTAGTATCCTCCAATAAATGGCAGAGAATGACTACAATATTCCTCTATATTCCCCAATCCCTGGGGCCATTGTTTAGGGACTCAAACTAAGCCATCAGCCATTGTCTAGCTGACTTCTACTGAAGGTCATTGTGATCTATTAAGGGTGCATTGTTTAATCCATGGCACTATATAGTATCTAATTCTCTATTGCCCATGAGAAGCAACATGGCAAAATGGATACACTAAATGGATAACTGGCCTTGGAGTCTGGAAGGCTCCAGTTCATGGCCCACCTTGAATATATCCTAGTTATGTGAAACTGGACACTTTGCTTTACTTCTCAGTGACTAAGGCAAATCTTTTAAGACTCATACTTAGTCAACAATGATTAAGATCTTAATACAATGTGCCACCTACTGGGCTAAGCACTGGGGATACAAAGCAAGGTGAAATTACAAGGGGATTGCAGACCTGCATTGATAGAGGGAATTTCCTTAATGGGAATTCCTATGGTAAATGAAATCACAGGTCTGAGCAAAATTTTAAAAGTACATGCTTATGAGTCACTTTGTCATGGTACTCTACCTAAGATCAAATGGTCTTTCCAAGGATGTTAAAAGATGCAGAACTATTTCCAGTGCCTCAAGTCTCATTCTGCTCTAAACTATCCTACATACAAATGTCAAAGGGATTTTTGCTTAAGGACCAATCTGAGGAAATTACTCCCCTATTCTATAAACTCCAGCAGCTTCCTTGTGCCTCCCAGATCAATGTAAGACTCTTCTCTTTAGCTTTGAAAGCCCTTCATAACCTTGACCCAGCCTATCTGTCAAATCCTGCTACTCCCTATTTCCTTTTCTGCACTCTCCAATCTAGTCATACCAACTTCTTGATGCTTCTGCTACCTGGCATTCCTTCTCTGAGCTCCCTGCCTTGATTCATAAAAGCCTCCTCTTCCTTCAAATCACAGCTCAAGCACCAACTTCTACTTAAAACCTTTCCTAATGCCCACAACTGCTGGAGTCCCATCTGCTTAACTGCCATATTTGTATTGTCTTTGTGTCTCTTCTCTATACGCTAATAGAGAATTCATCTATTCCTGGGGAGCCCTACTTCACTTCAAATTGATGGGCTTGCTATGTGTGGTCTCCTGGCTCTTAAGTCTTCCCAGAGTTCCCTGCAGTGAGTCTTGATCTACGCCTCAGGCCTCTGACTTCTATCTTTACACCAGGGTCCACTCCAGTACTCAGGAAGCTGTTCCCAGACCAGACTGACCTTGAATTATAACACCTGTCTGAGTCTAGACTTCCCTAGGCTATACCTTTGTTTATTCATGCCTGCTGTGAGTTGAGCCTTCAGAGCCTCACAGAACTCAACGTACCACCTGCCAGAAGGTTGGAAACAGCCTAATCACTCCCTTGCCTCAGTGAATTTCTCTCTAATCACTGATAATCTGCTTGAAATTGTTCCTCAATATTTATTATTCAAGTAGCATTTATTTCTTAAGAGCCCACTACAAACCACGCACTGGACTAAGCCCTGGGGAATTCAAAGAACGACCAAAAAAAAAAGTCCCTGCTCCTAAAAATCTCAGACGAATGGTGGAGATAACATGCAAACAACACATCTGCAGGAAAAATTAGAGGGAAATCTCAAAGGGAAAGGGCAGCTAGGTGGAGCAGTCAATAAAGCACCAGGCCTGGAGTCAGGAAGACCTGAGTTCAAGTACAGCTTCAGATACTTACTTGCTGTGTGACCCTTGACAACTCATTTAACTTTACCTCAGTTTCCTCATCTGTACAATGAGTTAAAGAGTAAATGGCCAACTGTTCCAGTGTCCTTGCCAAGAAAACCCCAAACGGGTTCATCAAGTCAGACCCAACTGAAAACAACTAAACAAGGACAATCTCAGAGGGAAGGTACTAAGTAGAGTTCTGGGAAAGTCTACCTCCAGAAGGTGGGATTTTTGCTGAGGCTTGAAGGAAGCTTCCTTCAAGATTAAGCCTAACCATAAGGCACCTGAGAAAACTTAAAATTCAGGAAACTAAAATAGAACAGGCTGGATCTGGGGTTGACTCAAGATGCAGATCTGCTTGGTTTCAACTCCAGGGAACAAGGTGTCCCTCACAGTATAAACTGATCATTCCACATCCCATCCTCATGCTCCTAATCAGGAGCCTTGAGTATTCAGTACCTTTTTGCCTGCCTCAACCTCCTCTCCTCTCCAGCTGGAGGGCTGGAAAGGCTGGAAAGACTTCCTTTAGTGAAGGCAAGATGGGGACATTCCAGGTCACTCCACTCTGCCTCTGTGCCTCTGCTTTGGTTCAACAAATGTCCCTTGGACCCCACCCTCCTTTCTGGCTTCCTTTATTGTCTTCTTCAATTAGACTATAAGTTTCTTGAGGGCAGGGACCTCTTGCTTTAAAAAAAATTTATACTTAGCTCTTATAACAGTGCCTGGCACATAACAGGTGCTTAATGAATGTTCATGGAATTGAATGAGAAGGGCTAACATTTCAGGTATGGGGGACAGCCAGTGAAAATGGCCAGAAAGGAGGCCAGCATCACTAAATCCTAGAGTAAAGTAAGGAAATTAGAAAAAAAGAAGGTCTTGAAGGGGTTTATGCCCAAACTATCCTATTTACTGTTCTTCACTCACAACCCTTCCACTCTTACCTCTGTGCCCAAGTTGTTACCCATTCCCAGAGGTCACTTCTTCTATCTCTCTGCATTTTAGGACCCTTACCATCCTTCAAGGCTCAACTTACATGCTACCTCCTATGGAAAACCTTTCCTATTTCTCCTAGTGGTCAGCATTTCCTTTCTGTTCAAATGATCTTGAGTTTACTTGGCCATGTGGGACTTCCTTCCCAGTAAAATATGAACACTGGTAAGGTACTGTTCCTTTTTTGTCTCTGTAGTCCCAGTACCCACACTACCTGTACTATGCCCTGACCTGACTCAAGCTACATAAAAGGTTGTGGCACTTGGCCCTGGAAAAGAAGTGTTTGGTGAATTGAATTGAATGTATGTTATCAACCTAACCTAGGCCATTGGTTCTCAAGATCCTTATAGATAATTTGCCTAGACTTACTTTAGTTACAAAATTCATATTTAGGAATTTAAAAGTTACATCATATAATTGTTAAATTAACTGAACCAAATCAATTGAAACACTTATAGTAAATCGTTTTTGTAGAGTTAGAAGCTATATAACATTTAAAATGTTTTCTGAGCTATAACCTTCAAATTATTTAGGAAAAATAATCTCTGTGAAGTAAAAAGGGGATGAGGAAAGACATTAATGTCAGGTCATCCTAAGGCAGCTAGGTGGAACACAGAGTACTGGGTCCGGAGTCAAGATGATCTGAGTTCAAATCTAGCCTCAGATACTAGCTAAGTGACTTTGGGCAGGTTACTTTAAACTCTCTTTGCTTCAGTTTCCTTATCTATAAATGAATAGGAATAATAATTTTACCTAGCTCCCAGGATTTCTGTAAGGACTCCCAAATAAGATGATTTTTATAAAATGCTTAGCAAAGCATCTGGAACATAGTAGGTGCTATATAAAAGCTAGTTATCATATATTATTATCATTGCCTTCCATCTCTCTGATAAATAATTCTAGCAACTGAACCAGTAAAAAAAAAAATGATGTGTTGATTAGTGTCAATGAATTTGTGCTCCAGAATATATTCCCTGGGCTCTTACATCTGCATCTAGCTTCCTCATCTTCCTTGAAGAAAGCTATGCTGATGGTTGATTTTTTTGAAGGTAAGTCATTCACTAAGGAATCATTACAAGTTATTGTAGGGAGAACAGTAGCCTCAGAATCAAGAAACTTTCCTCGGTTCTTGTTACCCTTTGTTATTAATTCCCTGGAGATTCTGGGTGAATCCCCCAGCCCTGTGCCTCAGGTTCTCCATCTGTTAAATGACTGTACTGAATGCACTTCTCTCCAAGCTCCCCTGAAGTTTGACATTCTGGGATTCCAAGAATTCTGAGTTGGTAAGGAGATACTGTGACTAACTTCCCATCAATGCTCATTTCTCATGGTGAGCCAGCTTGCTGCTGTTGCAGTTATTTCAGTCATGTCTCCCTCTTCGTGATCACATTTGGGGTTTTCTTGGAAAAGGTCCTAGAGTGGTTGGCCATTTGCTTCTCTGGTGGATTAAGGCAACAGAGGTTAATTGATTTGCCAAGGGTCACCCACTTAGTAAGTGTTTAAGGTCCCATTTGAACTCAGATCTTCCTGGCTACAGGCCCAGCGCTCTATCCATTGAGGCACACAAAGGCCTTCTGGGGGTCTTTTTGCTTCACTTTGTCCAGCTCTTTCTTTTATATGATTCCAGGAGGGTGAGGAACAGTTAAATTTCAAGCTGATACAAGTGGCAACTATATTTGAAACCAAACCAAGGAAGCTAATGAGCCAGAACTAATGAGAAATGTATGGAAAATTCAAGAATTAGGCCCTAAATATGAGCAAACAGAAGACTGAGAAGATCAGGATGGACAGAAGACAAAAGCCTTAGAGAAAGACATTTTGAGCCTGAAACAGTGAGTGGAATTGTGACAAAATCTTGACATATGAAGGCTGGCCCATTTTCCTGATATTTTCATAACAATAGTTCTGTTCATATGGTATACAGCGGGCAGTTAGGTGGCACAGGGAATAGAGGGTCAGGAAGGCTCATCTTCATGAGTTCAAATTTGGCCCCAGACACTTGCCACTTGTGTGACCTTGGGCAAGTCACTTAACCTTGTTTGCCTCAGTTTCCTCATATGTAAAATGAGCTGGGGAAAGAAATGGAAAACTATTCCAGTATCTTTGCAAGAACACCCCAAATGGGATCATGAAGAGTCAGACACAACTGATAATGACTGAACGACAACATGGTGTCCTTCAAGGGGTTTAGCCTTTTACAAGTCATGGAGCCCTTTGGAGTAGCCCATGGAATCATGAGAATAATATATTTAATTCATAAAATAAAATTCATAGGACTGCTGAGGAAATAAATTATATTGAAATAATTTTCAAAATATATTTTTAAAAGTTCACCTATGCTGTTGTTTCAAGGATCATAGAAGGTAATGCATGTGGAAAGACTGAAAAAAATTAAGGCCTTATACAAATGCAAGTTAAAAGCTTGCATTTATATGACACTTTAAAGTTTGCAAAGC
Organism: Notamacropus eugenii; assembly: GCF_028372415.1. Lineage (NCBI taxonomy): Eukaryota > Metazoa > Chordata > Mammalia > Diprotodontia > Macropodidae > Notamacropus > Notamacropus eugenii. Next base: position 370,581,137 of record NC_092877.1, on the reverse strand, counting down.
CCTTAACAATTATTATTTTATTGGATCATCACAACTAACTCTGGGATGTAGGTACTATTGTGATCCTCATTTTATAGTTAAGGAAACTGAGGCAGATTTACCCAGCTAGCTAGTAAGTCTCTGAGACTGGATTTGAACTCATCTCCCTGAGTCCAGACTTAATACTCTGTTCACTGTGGTGCCACTCAGCTGTCCCTGGCATCTTCATTATGTTTTAACACTGCATCTTAATAGACTTAAGACAATTCCATTAATGTATATTTCCTCAGAGCAACTTTGTTGCTTTCATCGGTCAAATAGAGTCAAACCAGGTAGAAACTTCTAGATGCTGGCCAAAGGGCATAATTTTGACAAATCCTTTCCCTATGATTTCACCTGTAAAAGTGCCTTTAAATACTTCAAACTGCATAGGAAGGGCCTGGTGCAACGCACCTGCAACTCACAACCAAATAATATTGGGGGTATTATATGCTTTTGAAAGCTCAGGTCCCAATTGGGTTCAACTGAGATAGGCAAATTGGCATTGTCTGCTAAGTTATCATTCAGTTTTCATTTTCCAGTTCATGCTCACTTTTTATGGATCAAGGTTATTTTAGTTATGGATTTTCTATTGTCTACGACAACTCGAGAATCAAAAAATCAATACAAATAATAAATAAAATGAACCAGTAAGTCATCTCTTCTGCTTGGATGGAAGGTCAGATGCAGTTTTTAATGTTCCTTGTGCCTGGAATTGATCCAAGTCAAACATTTAGGAGAACTTAGGGACTACTATAGCCTGGTGTGTTAGAAATGTGTTGTTTTGGATAATTAATGTGAAGACTTTGGGGCAAAGTCCTCCCACCCCAACTCACCCCAAACCTACTAACTTATTAGTACAAATTCTGAAATTGGTACACAATATATTCCTGTCCACACCAAAGCATGGGTCCAGTCAGATAAAAACGTGACTCAAAGTAGAGTGTAAATTTGAGCTGAAAGGCACCAGAGGTGAAGGGACTTGGACAAGGTCATACAGATTATAAGTGTTTGAGGTAGGACATGACAGAAAAATGTTAATTGTTAATATAATGACAGAAAATTGTTAAGATTAAATGTAATCTTACTTGTCACTCCCTTAATGATAACATTAATGTCAGAATTTCAGTAATGTCATTCCATTACTTAAGATATTTGCCCTCCATCAGGTTGAACTGAATCACACACCAAGTCCAACTACTCTGAGATTTTACCTTGTAATCTAGTTTAAGCTGAATTTCAGCTCCTAATATTTCTGTCTTACTCTTTTGGGATTCATGGCATAAATGACAAAACACCAAGAAATGAAGTAGTTTCACTTGCCCAGCTTGGCAAGAGTGATGAATCTCATGACCAGACATTGCTACCTCATATTATCTCTTTCCCCATTTCTCCTAAAAGCAGAAGAATTTTGACCTCGAACCAGCTGTTGGAACACCCCTCAGGATGCCAGGCTTGCTACCCCATTATCTCAGTTAAAGATTGTTTATTCCTCAACTTGTGACTTAGATTTTTTTCAAGATTTGACATCTGTATGCTCTGTTTAAGAAGGCAGAGAAGTACATAATATGTTTTTTTCAAAGATTTCCATTTTTTATAAAGATAGAACAAAAACTGCCAGTATTTTTAAAAGAATTAGGTAGAAAACAATAATCCATTCCTAGTAGTTTCAGATAACCATTGATTCACTATCATCTGACTATGATGCCTATACATTTTGGGTTAAATTCATTTTTTCATGAACTGTCTTAAGGACCCAATAACATTTTATAATGGTATATCTCTAAGAAACAACAAAAAAAATGCCTTGAAAATAGTTCAAAATTCTTTTTAAGTGATGCTACTTGAATAGTAAAGAATCAATATTGAAAATGTTTTATGAATTGTGGCTTAATCACAATGTCCTAGCAAACCAATCCAGTTAGTTTGGCCTTATGTGAGCTTGTCATTGCGGATTATTAAACCTAGAACTCCTCCCAGTCTAGTTCCACCAATGCAGTCCTACTAATGATTTATCAATAATTTTCAACTGTCCTGGAACAATCTGCTTTCGGCTATCTTCCCTGGAGAGAGCAGATTCACCCTTTACTGGCTCTGCTCCAACAGATAATGGGAAGCAGTGAAATTCACAAGGGTCCAAAGACAGCTAAGAATTGTCCTTTCTTTGTTTGGAGCATCCCAGCCCTGCCTTTCCAGACAGCTGAATGAACAGCCCAGACTTTGTGTGGCTTAGAGAGTCCTCATTAAGGGCCTCTGAGTCTCAGACATTTCAAATCACATTAACTCTAGTACCAATAATAAGCTTATTAGCAATGTAAATGTTCTTGGAGTCGCACAGTAAGTACATATGGCACTGGATTCGCAGGCATTTCTCAGTTTCATTTCATGAATTTTTAATCCAGTTGAGCTTGCTGAAAAAATGTAAAAGCACTGCTTAGAATCCATTTTTTTAAAAGGGTTCATCTTGCTTATTCCTGCCTTTGGGTTTCTCTTCTTGAATGACTGAAGAGATAGAAGGAAAAAAGGCCATTTTGAGATTTAAATTTTTTTACTGAAAGTAACCCAGAATGTTTTGTTTTCCTTTTAGGGGGTAGGGAGGGGAGTAGAAAATATTTAATTACCCTTATTTTTCAAAGGCTGCAACTCTTTTTTTGAATGTGGTCCCAGTAATTCAGATGGTAAGTACTGTAATGTTCTTCTTTCATTCCCTTGACTCCAGTGGTGATGGTAACGGGTTCCTGAATAAACAGACAGAAAACTATTCTTTTTCATCATCACAATTTTCTGGCAAGCTCACACAAAACTCCCACATTAGTTTGAATGCCCAAATTATGACCTTAGACCTAAAAAGTTATCATCCTGGGTTTCCTTGGCCTTTTTTTCTCCGCTGTTATTTGTTAGATTCCACCTAGGCTACTAGGCAGGTAACAACTTTCTTTTTCCTACTTCACATTCAATTTTTTTTTTTTGTCTCCCCAACCATGGCATGTCATCCATGTCCTTGTCATTCCCTATGTCCCTGTACTTTTCAATGCTACCTGGAATCATCTTACCCATTAAGTCTCTAAAAGAGCTCTCTTTACACTTTCTACTTCTTTGCTGGTTCTTTATTCTACGGAAATTTTCAGAAGCATTTTTCTCCACCTTATTAGCTGCAAGCAATAGGAAAAAAATTTGAAAGAAAGGAAACTAAACTGAATGACAGCATAACTGATCTGCTCATTTCTCTACTGACAAATCAGCCCATTAGTTTGGACAGAATATTTTCTTTTCCTTCGGTAGACCCAGAAACTCTAATAGACTGGGATAGGTCCTGGACATGGGATTTCACTGGTAGTAGGAATTCTGGGGCGAGGAAACTTCTACCAATGTAAGTGCGTACTTTCTTTGCATGAAAGGCAGAACTGGTAAGGTGAAGAAGCTCTCTTACCCCTCTCACTGGCTTTTGCCAACCTCACAACACACTTCCTAGAGAAATCATTTTTCTCTACAATGAGGAGAATCAAATGCAAATGCAGAGGCTTGAATTCTATGTTACTTTCTTATACATATATAATAGCATCATAGATTTCATTTATCTACACATATATTTATATCTATATATAGATATATGTATGTAAATGCAAACATATATGTGTATCTATAGCTGTCTATAAACATTACATAGATATATACACAAATTCACATCTACTTTTACATATATAGGTATATAAATATTTTAATAATAGATTATTACCTATTTATCTATCAATTTGTGTAAATATGCACCTTTCCCCATGTCTGTCTCCCAACTAGATAATTTTAAAATTATGATGATACATACACACACACACACACACACACACACACACACACAACACACACACACATATATATATAAAAGTGACTTGGATACAAAAACCTCTAATTTTTCTCCTGGAATCATCATCATTACCTCTTTCCATTGGTAAATTGCATTTCACTCCTGTATCCCTTGGCTCTTAAAAGTGAACCTTTGGACTTATCTTGCCTTGGTCTGGGCCTCAAAGCCAGAGGGCTCAAACATGAAGCTAGGATGCTCCTTTAAGACCCGAATGAGATTAAAATGTGCTTGGGAAATATGTAACAAAATAAATAAAAATACAGTAGAATATAAGGCTAAAGTGTGGTATTCTAAGTCAATAGGCAGCCTGCAGGGATCTTCATGCAGGGACCCCTGTTTCTGCTAGAGTTTGACACCACTGTTCTAATCCCCTTCACACCAATCCAATACATGCACATCCTCCCCAGTCCTTTCCAACTTCCTTTTATGTTGGTTTCTCCCCTTAGAATGTAAACTTTCCACAGGGTAGGGATCATCTTGCTAGCTTGCATTTGTATCTTCTGTACTTATCACATGGTGCTTGGAAAACAACAATTGCCTCCCAGGAATGGGGAACTGTATGAGCAAGTAAATGAAGGTAATGGAGGATGGAGCAAGAATGGGGAAAAAAGAAATTGCTTAACAAATGCTCTATCAATGGATCATCTATATTCTGTGAATCATCTATAATACATCATCTCTCAATCATCTATTTATATATCTATCAGTCTCTCTCTCATCTATTTAGCATATTTGTCTCTTTATCATCTATTTGTCTGTCTATCTATCTATCTGTCAACAAAAGTAATTACTGTTCATGTAGTATTCTCTAGGTCATCTAATATTCTGTTAATTAGCATTATCTCTTCACGTGATGTGCAGATCACTGATGTTCATAACAATGGGTCTGGGTACTTACTACAAGATCCTGAAATGTCTTTGGAATTCAAGTTGATTTTCATTCATTTAACAAATATTTGCTTGGTACCTACTATATAGAAAGCACTCAGCAGAGTACTGAAGATCTAGAGAGATACCTGTCCTAGACTTTTATCTTTAGGAATTTGCAGGCTAGTAGTTGGAGGACAAAGGGTTTGAGGAGATAGAGAAAAATGATGAGACAAGATAGAGAAATGAAAAATATAAGTCTAGGGAAACTGCTAAGAGATACTTGAGAGAGGAAATATTATTCTTTACCTAAGGGAAAAAGAGAAAATGTCAGAAAAGACTTTATGTAGAAGTTTGCCCTAGAGATGACATTTAAGGAAAATGAAGGACTTCACCAGATGGACCTAGATAGAAGTGGAGGGTTGGTGGAAAAATCCCAGCAATGGGGAACTGTATGAGCAAAGGGATGAAGGTAATGGAGGATAGAGCAAGAATGGGGGGGGAAACCAAATAATCCAGTTTGACTGGAGCATGGCGAACACGAAAACATATAGTTTGAGCTAAAGGTGGAAGGGTAAGATTTCTCATATAGACTTAGAGCTAAAAGAGACTTTTGAAAATGTTTAGGCAAACCCCTTCATTTTAGACTTGAGCAAAGAGAAGTTAAGTGACTGGCACAAGGTTACACATGTAAATGGCAGAGCCAAGATTTGAACCCATGACGTTTTTGACTTTGAATTCAGGCATCTTTCCACTATGATCCGAATGATTTGAGTAGTACAGAAGGAAGGTTACTAGTGTAATAGCATGAAGAAAGACCTTGGAGAGAACAAAGGCAGGAAGACTCATAAAGAGGCTATTGAAGTGATCCAGGTGAGAGGAAATGGGGTGGGAGGAGGCTTTTTTACCTTCTGTTTTGCGTTAAGGATCTATTTATCTAATTGACTCAATCTGTGATTTCATGAGTTTAGGGTGTTCCTAGTGAAAAATTCCTTCATCAAGGGAAATCAGCACCTACTCTGTAATGTATAAACTCAGAGAGTGCCTTGACATACTAAGTGGTTAATTGACTTGCCCCTAATATGTATTAGAGGACTAGGTCTTCCTATTTATCCATCACACTATAGTACAAGTTGTTGGAGTACAAAACCTGGAGTCAGGAAACCCTGAAATCAAATCCTAGCTATACCTCATGGTAATGTGACAGTGGGCAAGTAACCTAACCTTTATTTACCTCATGTTCTTCAACTGTAGAGTGGGGATGGTAATATCACCTTGTAGATATGTTCCAACCAGATAATATTAATAAATGTTTTTCAAACCTTAAAGCGATATATATTTGCTGTTGTTATAATTATTTTATTATTATTCATACATAATAGGATCCTATTCACCAAAAATTACTTTTTCAGAGCCCTAACGCCTACCCATGAAAAAATTCTGGGTAGGTGGGGATTTGCCATGCTATCATTTGGAATAATTCAGGTTAGCATGGCATTCTGCTACTATTAAATGTCACATTCCAGGAACACAGAACAAGAATAATATGGGAATGTTTTAAATGTGAATTTCAGAAATACACACAGCTAAGTCACTGTCAGAAATATGGCAGCCAGCCATTCAACAGTGATGAGTGTATATGGGTTTGAAGGGTTTCAATGAATTTTTTGAAATACATCGTGCTCCTGTATGCATTGTTTAAGGAAAATGTGGCAAATTACATACACTAGGAAAATATTCTCTCTGGTCAGTGTTTAATATTTAAATTCTTAGAAGAAATTGTGTGAATCCCTTCCTGACTGGTATTGAGAATGCATTTTTGCTTATTGTTAATATAATTTTGCTTCTTAATGTGAAGATCTTCCCTACCCATAAATGGGCCAACCTCTTAAGGGGATTTTGATTAGGGAAGAGTTGTAAGAAGGCCCACATCTTTTGTTCATTTTCTAATGAGGCACTGGTTCTGTAGGATTGTGATGCCCTCTGACTCTGAAAGATGTATAAGTAACCTGAGGTGAGGTTTTACTTTGTATCCAAAGTGAGAAAAAATGGGGGGAGTGTGTCTGAAGTTCAGGGCGCTGATTTTACCCCTGAACTAAGTGAATGATATGAATGATTAAAGTGATTGTTGACCCCCCAAAAGTTGTCTTTCTTTTTAGAAAAACAGATTAAAGAACTTCTGATAGCAAGCCCTCCTGCGTATGTCAGGGTGCTTGCATTTACATGATGTCCAAGTGGAGAGTTCTTCCTCCTACAAAATTATCTTATATTTACTTTGTGCACATTTTTAATATAATTATGTAAAATAGAAAGACTGTTAAGTGTCATCTTGTCTAACTTCTTCATTTTACAGATAGAGAAACTGAGACCCAGAGAAGGAAATAGCAGCCAGCAGGCTCCAGATTGATGGTAGAGCAGAGGTTGGGGGGAGGGAGACAACCCAACTTTCTACCTCTTGGTCTTATGTATTTAGAAATCATAGAGAGTGCAGACTTTTATCTAGCATGATAAGCTGGAGCCTGATCATGAAGAGATTGAGATGCCCCAGGCATTTGTATTTGATCCTAGAGGCAATAGAAAACTATTGGAGTTTTTACAGTGGAGGAAACTCATATGTCATAGAATTTAGAATAGGAAGAAACCTTAAAAATAATCCAATAAAACTCCCTAGTTTTATTTTTTAAATGCCATTTTACTTTATTTTCAGTTAAGAAGCATTTATTTTCTCTCTCACGCACCTCCTCACCTAAAAAGGAAAAAAAGAAAAAGAAAAAACCCTTGTAACCAATATGCCTAGCCAAACAAAACAAATTCACTCATTGGCCATTTCCAAAAACATCTTCTTATTCTGCACCTTGAGTTCATTCACCCCTTCTACCTCACCTTAATGGGTTTCAGATTAATATAAGGAAAAATTTCCCAATAATTGGATCTATTCCAAAGTACAGTGGGTTGTCCCAGGATTTACTGCACTCTCCACCACTAGAGGTTCTCTTGAAGCTGGGGTCACTTGTTGGGGATGTAGAGAGGAGTCTACTTCAGGGTATGAGTTGAACTGGGATGGTCATCTGGTCATCAAAGTCTATGATTCTTATTACAAACAAGCTCATCCTCCAGCACTAAGAAGGCTCAGGGAAGCTCCTTATCTATTTAAATCAGTAAATGTTTACTGTGTACAGGGCCCTGAGGCCGAGAGAAAAAACAAATCCTTTCCTTATTGACAATGCCCAAGTCATTTGGGGACACCAGAGAGCAAAGGAAGATCAAGAAGAAGAAAGAGGTCCTTTACTAGAACCAACCACAGTTCTTTCCTGGTTATGTGTTTGCCTATCTCTGGTTATATGTTGGGCCATCTTTTCCACATCCTTGGAGTTGTGTCTTCTTATCTCCCCATTTTGAAGTCTTTTTCTCCAATAGAATATAAGTTCCTTGAAGGCAGAGTCTGTTTTATTTTTATATTTTTTTGTGTCTTTGTATCTTTGTACTGGACACAGAAGCCATTTGATAATTGTCCTTCTCTCAAGATCCCGCTCACATGCCATCTTCTCTGGGAAGACTTTCTCCCTTCTGACTGGAGAGGGCAAGTGCCCTTGTTCTCTCTTGATCATTTTCCTGCAGTACTTTGTCTAGATCTCTCCTTTGCTCTGTCTCTTTGTCATTTATTTGTGTACCCGTGGTAGAACCCACTGTTAGATAGTGAGCTCCATGAGGCCAGGAAATGCAGACTTATTTACTTTTCTGTGTCCTGTGTTGAATGAATGAAAGAACGAATGAATGAGAAAACATGTCTTGTTTTTACAGAACAGTGTGCTAAGCTCTAAGGCTACAAAGAGAAAAGCAAGACAATCTGTTCCTGTTCTCAAGCAGTTCTTACTCTAATAAAAGAAAGATAGGGCCCTGTACAATAATAGTCATTTAAAAAAAAAAAAAAGAAAGAAAACTATTGGAGTTTATTAACTAGGGGAATGAAATAGTCAGATGTATGCTGAAGTTCTGCTCATTTTGTTTTCTTGAGTCATTGTGTGGTTTGTTCTCCCAGCTCTGCTCATTTCATTTTGCATCAGGTCAGACTAATCTTCATATGCCTCCCTGTATCACAGTATTAGTAGTTCCTTAGGGCACAATAATATTTCATCACATTCACGTACCATAATGTGATTAACTATTCCCCAATCAATGAGCATCAACTTTGTTTTTACTTCTGTACCACTACAAAACTGCTAGCATAAAGATTTTAGCATTTATGAGAGTTTATTTTCTTTCTTTGACCTCCTTGGAAAAAATGCCTAATCGTTTTTCAAAGCTGACATCACACACATTTCTAAGGGTCGCATAGTCATTTATTCACCTAAATCAAGTGAAAAAGATCAAGGGCAGTTTCTAAAGGAATAGCAGTCGCAGGTTTCTAGGATTTCCTTACTTTCTGTCTGTTTATGCACACACTAGTTTCATTCCTTATGTTTCATTTTTCTCTTTCATTCAGTTTTTTTAACCTCTGCATGTTGCTGAAGATCACATTGTTGAAAGACTTTAGAGAAACACAAACCTCTACTAAGCACACATACACACACACACATATCTCCACTTTTGACAGGCATTTTAATTAGGTCTTAGGCCCATTAAACATGTAAACAAATGCTTTGCTGAGCAGCTATATGCCTCTGTGGGTGATCAGAGGATGTTTGAATCATGAGAGGGGAGAATACAAGAACCTTGATGAAATGCAGAGCTCTGAAAGATGGACAGTCAGACACTGGAGGCAAGAAGGTGATAACAAGAGGCAAAAACCTTAAAGGGTAAATCAAAATGTAAGTTGGAGTCAGGATATGTTTCTATGTTTGTTACTAAGCCTGTATAAATCAGTAGGAGGAAAAAGAGTATTAGTTGTCAAGTTTCTGGAGACCTATTTTCTGTATCTGTCACTCAGTCTTTATTTGTATCAGTCTCCCCTGGAGTATTACTTCTATCCCCTTCCTAAATACACCCATACTAAAAAGATAATCAAGAAACTTATTCTCACCCCCCTCTAATTCCCTTCCTCAGATTCTAATTTTAAAATACGAATTCTGTTGCCAGCAGAATCTTCATGTGGTAAGTGCTTTGTTTTAGCCAAGGGAGACAAAGCCTTTTTAAAATATTGGCTGGTTCTTTGCCACTGGTTGAGAGATGGGGCTGGCTTTGTTTCTGTTTTTGTTTTTTTTTTTTCACTTTACTTATCACTAGGACTGACTTTTACTTTGATCTACTTTCTTCTGTTTTTCCATAACTTGCCCCTCTGTGCTGGAAGCATGGAAGAAGGTTGGGCTGGAGAAGGGGGTCAGAGAAGGAAGACCCCTAGATCTTCTAGTATACCTCCAGCTCTGGGAAGGAGCCATCTAGAGTGAGTTTATTAATCCATAGATAAAAGGGACCTCAGAGATTACCTTACCCAACCCTCTAAGTTCTCATGTAAAGAAATCTTGACCCAGATAGGACAAAACTGATGTTCAAGGTCATATAGGTAAGTAAACAACAGAACTAAGAATTGCAGCTAAGAAACTGGTTCTAGCTGCGGTGCCCTTTCCACTATAATATGTTGCTACATGCTACAACCATTAGACAGAAAGTTTCCAAAGTCTCAAACATCAAGCTTGGAAGGAAATAGTATAATACAAGCAGAATCTTTAAGTGATTTGCAATTATTTCTCATTCCCTCCCTTTCATCTATTCATTCTATAATTAGCAGAAGGTAAAAGCTGAGTTGAGTCTCAAAGGAACTCAGGATGTTACAAGGCAAGGGTTAGGAAGGAGGGTATTCCAAGCAGAGGAGACAGCCAGGAAAAAAGTCACAGAGATGGGAGCCTGAATATTGTATGTATAAGCAGCAGCAAGTGCCTGTACCAAAAGTACACAGAGGGGAGTAAACTGTAAGAAGATTGGAAAGTTAGGAAGAGGTCAAGCGGTGACAAAATGAGAAGTATGCAGGTTGGTTGTTGTCCTTCGTTCTCAAAGGGATCAAAATGACATCACCATGATAAAGAGAAATTTCAGTGTGTCTGACTGTGACTGATCAGACAATATGAGCTTGGAATGCTCTACCACAGGTTGGGCACAGATAGTCCATGTGAATATTTGGGATGGATAGCCCAAATTTGCGCATTCTACATTTACTTTGTGCTGTCCCAATTCCGCTTTGCTCAAAGAGCACAGCACCCTTTCTGATGTGGGCATGCCATGCTGAGCGGTCCTGTGCCAGTCTCTCCCATGTTGCACAGTCAAATCCAAAGTTCTTGAGAGTGTCTTTGTATCATTTCTTCTGGCCACCATGTGATTACCTACCCCATTCAAGGTCTCCACAAAATTGTCTTTTTGGCAAGCATACATTTGGCATTCGAACAATGTGGCCAGTTCACTGGCATTGAGCTCTCTGGTGCATAGTTTGAATACTTGGCAGTTTAGCTCAAGCAAGTACTTCATTGTCTGGTACCTTATCATGCCAGGTGATCCTCAGAATCTTCCTAAGACAGTTCAAATGGAAGCAATTCAGTTTCCTGGCATGGAGCTGGTAGACTGTATATGTTTCACAAGTATATAACAATGAGGTCAACACAACACCTCTGTAGACCTTCAGTTTGGTAGTCAGTCTAATACCTCTTCTCTCTCAAACCTTTCTTCAGAATCTCTCAAACACTGAGCTAGCTCTGGCAATGTGTGCATCAACCTCACTGTCAATGTGTACATCCCTGGGAAGTACACTACCAGGGGAAGTGAACTTATCCACAGAATTCAAAACTTCTCCATTTGTTGTAACCAATGGTTCTGCATATGGATGGTGTAGTGGTGGCTGATGGAGCACCTGTGCTTTTTTGGTGTTAATTATTAGGCCAAAATTAGGACAGGCAGCAGAGAATTGATCCATACTTTGTTGCATCTCAGCTTCAGAGGTTGCATTGATTGCACAGTCATCTGCAAACAGAAAATCATGCACCAACACTCCCTCAACTTTGGTCTTGGCTTGTAGCCTTTTCAAATTGAAAACTTACCATCAGTATAGTAGTTGGCGTTGATGCCATGTTCATCCTCACTGAAGGTAATAAGGAGCCCCAGGAGCTTATTGATTAAGGAGTGGGATAGGGTGACCTAGACCTCTACTTAAGGAAAATCAGTCTGTGTGCTGTGTGGAGAATGAAATGAGGAAGTAGGAAATTAGGGGTTTTGAGGGGCTGTCAATGTGCATGTTGAAATTCATTACTCTTAGGGCAGGAGTTGGGAGGCACAAAAAATTGTTCTCTTCTTGTCCCTCTTGAATGATCGCTGAATCATGTTTTTATAATGTTGCATATTGTCTTCTGTTAACTCATATCTCTAAACTTGATTCTTCACTTATGTCTTAGTACAGGGCCAGCTTCTGCCCTGTCCCATCCTCTGTGAAGGGGTGGTCAGGCCCTCTGTGTTCTTTATCTCTCTTTTCTGTGTTCCTGCTGCTGGCTTCTATTTTCCTTGGTGTGTCTGCACTTAATGTGGTGGCATGCTTGCTTCAGTATCCCTGGTTAGAGCTCTGCATTCAGCATTCCCTGATCTGGGTCCTAAGTGGTCTTCTCTCCCCATCAAAGTTTCCTAGAGTGAGTACTGAGTGGTCTCTGTCCCCCTCATTTGATCACATCACATGATATTTTCTGTCCTCCTCAGGCATCCCTTGATCAGGTGTTGGGTGGTCTTTGTATTCCCGAAGGTTCCCCTAATAGGGTGCTAGATGTTCTATTCTTCCTACTGGGATTTTCCTGGTTGGAGTGTTGCTTACTCTGGTCTCTCTGAGGCTTCTTCAGTTAGTATGCTACATGTTCTTCCATTCCTATTGGATTTCCATGGACAGGGCCCTTTGACTTCTGGATAGAGGGACTGAATGGTTTCTCTACTGCTTGGAGTTTCCCTTCTTATGGTTCTGCAGAGGATTTCTAGTTTTCAGTTGCAGGTTCATGATGACTTCTCTGGTGAGGCTTCACATCTAGTGTCCAACAACTGACTTTTTTATGCTGCCCTAGCCTGGAGGAGAGATTGACTGACATTTTGGTGCGAAGTTTTGGTTCTTGTTAAATCTGGTTCTTTTTTTAGATGGTTGACAAAATAAAACTAGAGGAGTCAGTCTCCTGTATGACTCATCACATGGCCATCTTAAATAGCAGTCCACGGAGCATCTTCTTCTAAAATTCCCATCATTCCTGTTTAGACAACTGGTTATGCTCTATGGTGAGATCTAGTTGCAAAATAGTGGTGCCTCCCATTACTTTCTGCAAATTATAAAAAAATTAATAATAATTTTCAGAAAGGTGATGAGATACTCCACATTTAAGAGGGGTGGAGAGAGAGAGAGAGAGACAGACAGACAGACAGACAGACAGAGAGAATGCTGCAGCAGATGTGTAGACAGGTGACATTCACTGTCAGTACTGCAGCATGCCCTATATACCTATTTGCCACCTTTGTACCCTTCTAGAAATCATCCTTTTGTACTGCGATATGCAAAATATTCTCATTGTTTCGATTTCCTCTTCCACTGACTACCTTAAACACACATCAGAGATTTATAGATTTAGAGATGGAAGGGAACTTAGGTGCCATCTGAAGTCAACACCCTCCCCCAAATGCACACACAAATACACACACACTTCAAAATGAAGAAAAATGAGACTGAGTGAAGTTATTTGACCAAGGTCACAGAGGAAATATATCAGTTTCAAGATCTGAATTCAGGTCCCAAGTCCAGAGCTAATGTTCTTCCTATTGTATCTGAATGAAAAAAAGAAGACATTAAGCCAGTTTCCAAGGTGAGAAAAAATGGGGAGGGGGGTTTGTCTAAGTGGTAAGCAGTTTATATCAACAAAGGTTGTGAAAGATGGTACAGGGAGATGGCATAAACTTCAAAGGGGAGAATTGTTGGTGCCAATGCTTGTGTTTTTATTATTGTTGTGTTTTTCATAGCAGAGCAGCATCCTCAAATGAAAGTAACCTTCATAACCATGCCAAATCTTCTTCTCGGTTCTGTGAGTTGGAGAAAGTGGAAGAAGGAATTCTTCATTGGAAAGTGTGGTTAAAGAACATGGTATTCTCAATGGAAATCCAGGTTTTTCCTATTGCCGGTCAATCAATAAACATTTATTAAGCATATATTATGTACCACATACTCTGCCAAGTATTTTGGATACAAACAAAGACAAAACACAGTCCCTCAAAGACTTGTAGCTCAGTAGGAGGAGACAACATGAAAGCAGACACATAAAAAGCAAGCTACATCTAGGATAAATAGAAGCTAATTGACAGAAGGCACTAGAATTAAGAGAGGTTAGGCAAGTTTTCCTATGCAAAGTGGAATTTTAGTTGGAATGTGAAGGAAGCCTGGAAGGTCAGTAGACAGAGCAGAGGAAGGAGAGGATTGCAGACATGGGGAACAGCCAGAGAAAATGCCTGGTGCTGAATAACGGAGTATCTTGTTCATGGGAGAGTCAGGAAGCCAGTGTCACTGGATCAAAGAAAAATGTCAGGGAGTAAGGTGTAAGAACTTTGAAATAATGCTTCAAATTATATTCTGGAGTGACAGAGGCAACAAAAGGTCAAAGTGAGACATTCTTCCAGCCCAAGACAATGTGGGAGGTCAGAAAGAGAGAGTAGCCTAGGATTGGAGGCTAGCCTGGAGCCCATCTGGATGAGACTGGTGGTGGGGGGGTGACAGAAGCAGCAGCAGCTTCAGGACCACACCAGAAATGGTAAGCGGACCTGACAACTGGTCAGAAAGAGATTATAGGGTTCCCATGAACTAGCATGGGATACAGGGTCATTCTAATACTGTGGAGCCACAGACAGGATGATACAAGATTTAGCAGCTACCACATTAAGAAGTGGAGGACTTGAAATATGATATTCCAGAAGGCAAAAAAAAAGCTGAGATTAAAACTAAGAATAACCTACCCAGTAAAAGTGAGTATAAGCCTTCAAGGGAAAAATGGATATTTAATGAAAAAGGGCACTTTTAAGCATTACTTATGAAAAGACCAGAGCTGAAAAGTTAAATCATCAGCATTTCTATTTACTACTACTACTACTACCACTACTACTACTACTACTACTACTACTACTACTACTACCACTACTACTACTACTACCACTACTACTACTACTACTACTACTACTACTACTACTACCACTACTACTACTACTACCACTACTACTACTACTACTACTACTACTACTACTACTACTACTACTACTACTATTACTACTACTCCTACAAAACAAACAAAACAGCAGGAAGAGATAGAGAAATTGCATTTAAAATAATTGCAAGTAACCAGAAAGACAAACCCAGGAATTATATGAACACAAATACAAAACACTTTCCACACAAATAAAGACAAATTTAAGCAATTAAAGAAATATTAGTTGCTCGTGAGTAGGCCAAGCCAACATAATAAGAAGATGGAAGAATCAAATAGCTTTTTTCAGACTGGGCAAGGTATGGTACTTTTGAAGGCAGTAGGGAATTAACCAGTAGAAAAGGAGAGATTGACACATAAGTGTTAGAGTGGCATGACAGTGGTATGTTGGAGGAGATGGGATGGAATGGGATCACTTATGCAGGTGGTGGAGTTAGCCTTGGTGAGGAGGAAGGCCACTTCATGATATGAGACAGGGGTGAAGGAGGAGAGAGTGGCAGAAGGTACTGGAGTGATAGGAGATGAGAAAGAAGGGAAAAGGGGGAGCTCTATAGAAACATGAAGGAAGGCTCTCATCTGAGAGAGTGAGGAAAGGGGGAGCCATGTGAAATTTGAGGAGTATAACAAGAGGACAGTGAGGATGAACATAACTTAATTTCTAGCAGAATGGCATTTCCAGAAGGCACAGTGAAAGTGACCAGTAGGGATGTGATCAGAGATGAATTGACCTGGGAGAGATATGGCTGAGATACAATAGAAAATGGTCATTGTACTAGGGGCAGATAAAGATAGAGAAAGTTTGGTTCTAGGGAGAATTATGCAAGTGGATTTAGTAATTTTTTTCAAAAAGATTTTATATTTTAAATATAAAACACCAGTTGGTGTTTGCAATCATGTCCTTCTCATTTTCTAGTCCCTATGTGTTTTCTATGGATCAAGGGTATTTCAATTCTGGAATTTCCGTTGTCTGTGACAATTTCAGAAAAAAACCCAATATAAACACTAAATAAAGTGAACCAGTAATTCATCAATCTTACTTGAATGGAAGGTCAGATACAACTTTTAATGTTCCTTGTGCCTGAAATTCTGATCAAAATCAAACATTAAGGGGAACTGCAGGAAAATGGTAACCTTGTGTTGTGTTAGAAAAGTGTTATTTTGGATAACTGATGTTATTCTTTTAGCCAAAGAAACTGTATGAGTATGTCCAGCAAACTCAGCTCTCCCTCCTTTGTTGTGATTGGAACTTCCTAAGAAATTTATTCCCTCCCTTCTGGAAGGTTTGATATTCTTTTTAAACTTAGTGCATTCTCTTTTCCCAGGGATAAGGAGAAAAGTAGTTCCTTTCTTCTCTTAGCTCCTCCCATGGCTTTTAATGACATGATTTGTTTTAAACTAAGGTTCTATGGGTCTATGGGTCTCAAATTCTTTTGCCAGACTTACAAAAGTCTAATGACAGCACCCCCTTTGCCTGATCATCTCTAATCCCCAGGTTTAGGCCTGCTCTACTGAACTGAGTAATTCATTTCAAAAAGATGGAATTGTCTCTCTCCAGGATGGGAGAAACCCCTTCTCCTCTCTCTGATGTGAACTCTAAATGTGAATAATAAGTAAACAACATCTTCAAAGAACTCATATGTTGTTTGCCAGAATTTTAAAAAATCACATTTAAAGGCTTAAGACAAAAAGTAAACTGAGAATAGAAAATAAAAAGATATTTTCCAAATCCTAGTCATTTTCCATTACCTTCCAGGCAGAAATAGAAGCAAAGGATGAGAGAGGGAATAATCCATGCTCTAGACAGAAAGCATTGACCCTCAATCTGTGGATAGAGGGCTATTTTGACCTGGAGCTTTTGTTGGTTTTATTTGCTTTTAATTATGCCTACCATAGTACCTGGCACATAGTAGGCACTGTATAAATTTTAGTTGTTGTTGTCATTGTCTCCTATACAGTGCTACAGCACCTCTCCTCTCTGCCACTTCCTTTCTCCTGCTTTCAATGATCACCTGCTCATGGGAGCAAATCAACGAGCAAGCCACCCTGCTAAGCACTAGGAAACAAAGAAAGGCAGAAAACAGCCCCAATCCTCATCCAACTGATTTTCTAAAGAGGGATGCAACATGAAACAACATGAAAATAATCCATGGACGTATATTATATATACGGAGCAAAGACAAGCTCAGAGGGAAGGCACTAGCATTGAGGAAGATTGGGAAAGATGTCTGTTAGCTGTCTATCTCTCATTTCTACCAGTCATTGGAAACAGGGTAAACCCAACCCAATCCACCCAGGCAGGTATTTGCCTACACCAAGTCTGTGGAATCATTGTCTCCTTGGAGCACTCCCAAGAACAGGTTATATAAAATGCATTTATTAAGTTTAAAACTCCTCATAGTAACATTCAAACAATCCCAAGATAGAAGTTCCTAATTTGCTTGCTCATTAAGGCTGAAAGATATGCAGAAGATGTAAATCATTAAGACTAATTTGCATGTGCAAAGCTTCTCTTCAAGAGAAACTGTATATCATGGTTGCTAGAAAGATGGTTCTAGGAGGGAAAAAAAAATATTAGGCTGAACAGGTGAAGCAATAGTGAGAATCAAGGGCCTACAATTTTCTAAAATATCTACTTGAAACACCAATTACAGACCTGCTGTAATCAACATGTTTTCCATGAATAGACCAATAATGAAATCTCTGGCTCAGCTGATTCTTGGGGCTCTTTTTAGAGAGCTGAGGTTCTACTGGATCTGAGTCAAGTCCTTCACTAGGCTCAACATATTACAATGTTTAGTATTAGTGGGCTGCTGATTATAGGCTCATGCAGTTAGAGTTAAAGGGATCTTAGAGGCCTAAACTATAGCTGTTATACTTATTTTACAGATGAAGAAAGCAATGCACCTAGAGATTAAGTGACTAGGGTTGAATAGCTTTTGAAAATCTGGCATAGGATTTGAATACAGGTCTTTCTTCCTGACTGTAAGTTCATTTCTCTCCCCATTATACCAGACTGTAGAAAAAAATGAAAGGCTTCATTTCATTTAAATCCTTCCTACCTGTTCAAGAAAATGCTTTGGTTTTGGAGGGGAAAGTGAAGGAGGTGAAATTATAGGAAGGCATGAAACTGATTAATCATTGAAGATGTTTGTTTCTTACTCCAAAACTTGCCAAGACAAGGAGGGATTGTTGAGACATATGTTTAATGAAAACTGTTTTATGTGTTTTGGCTGATATTCCTAGCGGGGCTTTTAAAGTAACTATATTTTCACTGAAACATAAAACCTCCCTTGACGGTTCACATTTCATTGTGAGAGGACGATACATAGGCTTTTCATGAACCTCCCTAGATGTTTCAAATAAAAGCATTTAAGGAAAAAAATCCTCTAAGGTACATTGAATCATTCTCTAGAACAACACGTGGGAGGTTGATGACTGATATAAAGACAAAGGACATCAATAAAATGTACTTTTCAAATAATAAAACATAATATCACCATGGATCCCCCACTGTTTTTCATATGCATCATGTATCCTTACTCTGTGTAATCCTTTCTGTTGTTCAGTTACATCCAACACTTTGGTGGTCAGTCATTTCCTTCTCCAGCTTATTTTTACAGATGAGGAAATTGAGGCCAACAGGGTTAAATGACTTCCCCAGAGTCGTGTCTGAGGCCAGATTTGAATTCATGAAGATGAATCTTCATGACTTCAGGACCAGCATTCTATCCACTGTGCCATGTAGCTGACCTATGTTTAGTCCAGGTTTCTACCTAATAGATACAATTTCATAAGGCTGTGGAGTGTCTTAGCATTTCTAAAATCTATTTTTCTCTTCCTTCATTCTGGCTCCAAGGTTATAGCAGCTAATTCTCTGGACTTGGAGTCAGGAAGATCTGAATTCATAACCTTCTTCAGACATTTACTAGCTATTGCATCAAGAGCAAACTTCCCCCAGCCTCAGTTTCCTCATCTGTAACATGGTAAGGATAACAACACCTACCTCCCAAGGTTGTGAGGACCAACCCAAATGTGGTAATATATGTATGTATGTATATATGTATTTGTATGTATATACACACATACACATATATACATATATGTGTATGTATGTATGTGCATATATGCACATGTATACATATATACACCCATACATGCATATACACATATATGTATATATCTATGTGTATATGTTTCTATGTGGGTATATGTGTATGCATGGGTGTATATATGTATGTATATAGTCCTTTTTTAATCTTTAAGCACTACATAGATTCTAACCATAATATTTTTATTATTCCCCTTTTCACGTTGCCTCCAGATGGCTATTTCTCCTTCATTTCCAGGTTGCAAGAACTACGAGTTGCCTTCCTCACCCTAGCCATGAACCTAGGTTTGTTTTGCTGTCTCCTTGAAACTTAGTTAAGAAAAAACCTTCCTTCTCCAGCTTCCAACAATTTTTCCTTCTCTCCAGTTTCATATGGCACTAGCTTGAAGTCATTTTTCTTGATTTTCTGGAGGTTTTGATGAGCTTAGCTTTAACCCTGTAAGTTTTCTCTGTCTTATTCTTGGGCCACCTCCTCCCCAACAGAGGTAAAATTGTACACACCCCCTAGATCCTGTGAACAATGAACATCCATTCCAAGCACAGAAGCTTCTTCTGACTACCTCTGTGTTCTCAGATAGACAGAATCACAGGTTTGAAAAGGACCTCTGAGGCCATCTGGATCATGCATAAGCATATAAAAATAACCCTCTTCAACACACTCAACAAGTGGTTAACCAGCATTTGTTGATTCTCTCAGGGAGAGGGAGCACACAACTTCTCACTGCATAACTCATTGTTTTGAGGTTTTTCTTTAGTCTAAATTCTCCTCTGCAGTTTTCATTCATTCATTTAGTATATAGTCTTGGATCAACTGGGGAAAAAAAAATCTGATCTTTTTCAATGTGTCAGTCAATGTTGGAATCAGGAAGAACTGGTTTTGATCCATGCTGGTTTTGTGATCCTGGCTTTACCTTCTCAGTACCCTCAGGAAACTCTCTAAGGCTTAAAGTTGCAAATCACATGATAATCTGCATTGGTAGAAGGATTTTCTTCACTGAGAATTCTCTATACCAATTAAATCACAGGTCTTGTCTTAAAAAAGTAATAGTAATACTTATTTCAAATTCCTCACATGGACACTGTGAGGAGAGCCCTTGGTGAATCTTAACGTGATTTTTAAAGGTGAACTGTTATTGTTGCTATAATCATCGCCATCATCATCATTAACCTCTACTTTATCTTCAATCCATAACTCTTGCTAGGAAGAGAATGGTAGAAAATAATAGGAAATGAGAAGACATTCTAATCTGTTCCAACATCTCTCAAAAAACTATTCACTTTCCAGCAATTTATCAAAAGTGCTCCATTTCCATTAAGCAAACTTGCATTTTAAAATCAGTCTTGGATGTCTGAAGCTTGTTTCCAAGGTAATTCTAGGATGCCTCATGACATACAGCATGACTCAGTGGATGCTCCTAGAAATGCTCTGATGACTAGCAATAGCAGCAAGACAGCAAACCATGAGATCACTGAGGAATGAGGATGCCAATGCATTTCAAATATACTCCATAAGAAGCAATAGGAGCAGCTTGTAGGCACTTCGGTCTGGAAGTAGGTCTACTCGTTTTTCAGAAAGACTAGTAATACAAATTCACTTTAGAGCTATAAACCTCAACTTCACTTTTAATTAGGCACTGATCACTGGACAGCTACTAATTTTATAGGTTCTGTTCGGAAGGACTGCAATCCTATCACTGGGCCCCATTTGTTGACTTAGTTGAATTCCACCATTTAAGAAGAGTCCAATTAAGGCTGCATAAATAATAGAAATGCCTTCCAACAATTTCACTGTCTCCAGAGAAAAGTGAAAGTGCAGGATAAGAGCAAGATTTGTTCAAATATATATATATATATATATATTTTATCATCAGCTTTTAATATTTGCTTAAAGAGGGATTCCAAAATTCTTATTAACAATAGTTTTGGTCATTAAGGCCACTGGAACATCTTCTTTGGGTGTTGACTGCAGAGAATTCTCTCTCTCTCTTATTTAAAATTTAGATGTTATAAATATTCAACCAGTGTTCAGGCTTTCAAAATCTTATTTTATTTATCTCTTTTGGTTCAGTTTGATGGACCTAGAACCAAGAAGATGAGTTTAAATCTGGCCCCAGGCACTTACTACTTATATGACATGGGACAAATCATTAACCTCTCTCTGCCTCAGTTTCTTCATCTATGTGCTGTTGTTATTCACTTGTTTTTCAGTTGTGTCTAAATCTCCATGACCCCATCTGGGTTTTCTTGGCAAAGATATTGGAGTGTTTACTATTTCCTCCTCCAGTTCATTTTATTAATTAGGAACTGAGGAAAACAGGGTTAAGTGACTTCCCCAGGGTCACATAGCTGGTAAGTGTCTGAGACTGTATTTGAATTCATGAAGATGAGTTTTTGTGATTCCAAGCTTGGAATTTTACCCACTGCACCACCTGTATGCCCCCAAAGAAGATCTGTGCATCTCATAGTGTCTTTTGAGTGGCAGGTGGAGACACTCACCACTATATATTAAGGAGGAAACCATTCATGGTAACTGACATAGAATAAATGTTGGTTGAATCAAAGCAATAGAAAGGAGTTGACTGACTTTGATTGTTTCCTTTCTATTTCTTGCTTCTGAATGTCCAGGTCTTTTTAGTGTGTTGTCTTCTCTCATTAGAATATAAACCCCTCAAGGGCAAGGACTTTCTTAATGCTTATGTTTGTATGCCTGGCACTTGGTATGGTGTCGGACTTGTAGTAAATGTTTTCTAAATGCTTATTGCCTACCTTCTCAACCTCTCATTTATTAGGAAGAACAAGGCTAAGCTAGATATTGTCCAGAGTATGACAACCCAAATGAAAGAACTCCATCACCAAGTACAATAAGAACACTAACAGGAACAGTAGCCTACATTTACACGGTGCTTTAAAGCTTGTGAAGTACTTTACAACATATATAAGTATATACAGAACTGGGCAGGTAGGGGTCCACTGGTTAAAAGGCAGCCTGGCATCAAGAAGACCTATGTTGCTGAGTATGAATCTGGACTCTGACATTTAATAACTGTGTGACCCTGGCCAAGTCATTTAACCCAATTTGCCTCCATTTCCTCATCTGTAAAATGGCCTGGAGAAGGAAATGGTAAGCCTCTTCAGCATCTTTGCAAATAAAACCCCAAATGGGGTCACAAGGAATCAGATACAGTTCAACAATAACAACGTACAGAATATGTGAAAGGTGAATACAAGGTAATTTTATTCATTAATAGAACCTCCTCCATTGGGAGGAAGGCTATTAGCATTTGGGAGGTAAAGTATCCAGAGAGGCTTCATTTGTTTTTTAATTATTATTTTTTAGTGTTTATTCATTTATTTTTAGTTTTCAATATTCATTTCCACAGAATTTTGAGTTCCAAATTTTCTCCCCATTTCTCCCCTCCCCTACCCCAAAATGCGATGCATTCTAATTATTCCTTCCCCCAATCTGCTCTCCCTTCTATCACACACCTCCCTTCCCTTATCCCCTTCTTCTCTTTTTTCTTGTAGGGCAAGATATATTTCTGTGCTCCAACAATTCTCAATATTCATTCCTAATACATTGAATTACAACTTCTCTCCCTTCCTCCCTCCCCACCCATCCCCACTGAGAAGGCATGGAATTCAACATGGGCTGTATATATATAGTTTTGCAAAAGATTTCCATTATAGTCATGTTGTGTAAGACTAACTGTATTTCCCTCCATCCTATCATGCCCCCCATTTATTCTATTCTCTCTTTTGACCTTGTCCCTTCCCAAAAGTGTTTATTTCTGATTACTTCCTTCTCCTATTTGCCCTCCCTTCTATCATCCCCCTCACCGCACTTGTCTCCTTCTGCCCTACTTTCCTGCAATGTAATATAGATATTCATACCAAATTTAGTGAGCATGTTATTCCCTCCTTAAGCCATATGTGAAGAGAGTAAGCTTCACTTTTTCCCTCTCACATCTTCCCTTTTCTCCTCCACTGAAAAAGCTTTTTCTTGCCTCCTTGATGAGTGATGATTTACCCCATTCCATTTCTTCCTTTCTTCCCCCAATATATTCCTCTCTCACCTCTCAATTTTATTTTATTTTTTTAGGTATCATCCCTGCTTATTCAACTCATCCTGTGTTCTCTGTATATATATATATATATATATATATATACACATACATACATACATATATATACATATGTATACATATATACATACACATACATATATATACATACACATACATATATATATATATTTATACACATATATACATGTATATGTGTATAATCTCTCCAACTACCCAAATGCTGAGAGAAGTCTTAAGAGTGACAAACATCGTCTTTCCATATAGGAAAGTACACAGTTCAACTTTAGAGAGTCCTTTATGTTTTCTCTTTTCTGTTTACCTTTTCATACTTCTCTTGATTCCTGTGTTTGAAAGTCAAATTTTCTGTTCCATTTTGGTCTTTTCATCAAGAATGCTTGAAAGTTCTCTATTGCATTGGATGATCATTTTTCCCCTGAAGTATTACATGCAGTTTTGCTGAGTAGGTGATTCTTGGTTTTAATCCCAGTTCCTTTGACTTCTATAATATCATATTCCAAGCCTTTCAATCCCTTAATGTAGAAGCTGCCAGGTCCTGTGTTATCCTGATTGTATTTCCACAATACTCAAACTGTTTCTTTCTGGCTGCTTGCAATATTTTTTCCTTTACCTGGGATCTCTGGAATTTGACTATTATATTCCTAGGAGTTTCTCTTTATGGATCTCTTTCAGGATGTGATCTGTGGATCCTTTCAATATTTATTTTGCCTCTGGTTCTAGAATATCAGTGCAGTTTTCCTTGATAATTTCATTAAAGATGCTGTTTAGGTTCTTTTTTGTGATCATGACTTTCAGATAGTCCTATAATTTTTAAATTGTCTCTCCTGTATTTATTTTCCAGGTCAGTTGTTTTTCCAATGAGATATTTCACATTATCTTCTATTTTTTCATTCTTTTGATTTTGTTTTATAATTTCTTCGTTGCTCATAAAGTCATTAGCTTCCATCTATTCCGTTCTAATTTTTAAAGAACTATTTTCTTCAGTGAACTTTTGAACCTCCTTTTCCATTTGACTAATTCTACTTTTTAAAGCATTCTTTTCCTCGTTGGCTTTTTAGACCTCTTTTGCCAATTGAGTTAGCCTATTTTTAAAGGTGTTATTTTCTTCAGCATTTTTTGGGTCTCCTTTAGCAAGCTGTTGACTCATTTTTTATGATTTTCTTGCATTACTCTCATTTCTCTTCCCAGTTTTTCCTCCACCTCGTACTTGATTTAAAAAATCCTTTTTGAGCTCTTCCCTGGCCTGAGACCATGTTTATTTTGGAGGTTTTGGACACAGAAGCCTTGACTTCCCCTGATGTTATGCTTTGTTCTTCCTCATCTGAAAGGATGGAAGAAAATACCTGTTCATCAAGAAAGTAACCTTCCATAGTCTCATTTTTTCTCTGTTTTTTGGGTGCTTTCCCAGCCAGTTACTTGACTTTTGAGACCTTTGTTGAGAGGAGGGTATATTCTGGGGGCCTGTAAGTTCTCAGTTCCTCCAAGGTGGTGCAATCAAGGGAGAAGTGTTTACTCCTCTCCTGACCTGCACACTGGTCTGAGAGCAACCCAAAACTTTTCTGCCTAGAATCTGCAGTTGAATTCCCTCTCCAGAGCCTCCACCAGCTCCACCATCAGTGCTCCTCCTCAACCCTGGTTGAAGTTCAGGGGTGAGAATCAGATCAGTGGCTCAATTCCCCTAGAGATTTTAGGCAGAGGTCTCCCAGGGCTGCCACTCAGGGCTAAGATTCAGATTAGCCCTTAAATTCCCCCAGGGGCTGTAGGTGGAGGGCTCCAAAAATGGCAGCTGCTGCCATACCTGCTGCAGGAGGTTCAGACCACGCTCCCCTCTACTGGCTGAAGGATCCCCTCCCACTGACATTTGAAACTGTCTGTGGCATTTATGGGTTGAGGAATCTGGGAACTGCTGCTGGTGGTGCCCTGAATCCTGTTCTGTGTCCTGTCCCTGCTGCTCTGTGCTGGTCTGGCTCTGCGCTGGTCTGTGCTCAGTGTGCTGGTCTGGTCCAGACTTCATTTGTAAGATGACACTTGAGCTGAGTCTTGGATGAACTCAGAGATGATAAGAGGTGAAAATGAAAAGGATGAGTATTCAAGGCATGGGAGGGGAGTATTGGACAGATATGGATATGGGAAATGAGTTGTCACATGAGAGAAATAGAAAATAGGATGGGTGACTGAATTGTGTGGAATATAATGTGGAACAATGACTAAGAAAAATGGAAAGATGTGAAGGGGTTTTGAAAAAACCTTAAATTCCAAAGGAGAGTCATGGCTTGAATACAGCGAGCACTTAATAAATGATTGTTGTTGCTAATGATACCATGTAATAGAAAGAACTGGGACTATCAGCCTGTAGTTCAGGAATAAAATGTGACTCACTGTAACATTACCTTCTCTCTGTGTGCTTGCTTCCTTTTCCCTTCTCAAGGATATTCTTTCCAAATAGATAATAAAAATATTTAGAAAAGGGACAATCCCAAAAGGAATCCTATAGATGGCTAGCATTTCTGTGATCTCACCATGTTTCAGTCCACTTTCTTTAATTTAGTGTTAGTGTCATCCAGCCTGGACTGAAGGTTTCCTTTGAATCTTTAATGGAAAAAAAGGATTGCTGTGCAAATGAAAAAGAGAAACACCATCAGGATGGGAGTGAATGCACTGTTTGATGAGCAAGCTCCTGCCCCCAACTGCTGCCAGTGGGGAAAGCACTAACTTGAATGATCTATTTACTCTTTAGAGTCAATCATTCTTTTCCTTGGCCCTTAAATGGAACTTCTGAGTGTCTGGGAAGTAACTGCCCCATATTTCTGGGCAAGTATTTGATCCTTCAGATTTTTCATTCATTTGTACTGCCTGCCTTCTCATCCCTTCTTGACTTTCTCATGATGGTCTGAATTAGTAAAATTTATAGCATTCCTAAAAGGAAAGTATATAAGCACTAAGGTAAGACAAGTAAGTTAGAAGAGATGATTTGTTAGGTTCCTTCCAGAAATGAAAAGCTGACTCTGCCCTCTGTGATGTTTATAAAATAAACAGAAAGCAAACCATGATATAATTGAACAATCACTGATTTGAGAGCAATATTAAACTCAGGCCAAAATTCTGATCCTACTGTTGCTACTAATGGACTGATGGGATCTGGAACTCTAAAAGCAAAAGGTCATGTCTTTGAAAGCAACCCAGTCCCTGAATTTTCCTGTGCATTTCATCAATCCAGATCACTGGTCCCTCCGCCCTAGGCAACTGGCCCACCACAGCCCACCTAGATCATCTAATTGGCTTACTTGATGTTCCTTTTACTGTGACTTGGCCCACCCCAGACTACTTATATATACCAATCATTTCTTAATCCCATCTAGATTCTTTCACTGTCCTTTTTTGTATATAGGCCTCAGTCTCACCCCCATTAAGTTGCAGATTCACAAGGAACTCTATTACTATTATTGGCATTATAATAACTTTATTATTAGAATGGAAGAAGGTTTGAGTGCATGAATTCTTTCCAGGCAGATACTGCCCTGTACCCTGACATTTCAGGGTTCCTAGCAACCCCAAACTGTATCACTACCTGTTAGATCTTGACTAAAGTGCTTTCCATCCTTAGTTTCCTCACCTGTAAAATGAGGAAAATTGGACTACAAGATTGTTAGACCCAAATTGTATGATAATAATAACTCTTGTCAAAATAACACAAAATACTTTCCTTTCAGCAATTCCATAGAGAGGAAGGATAAATATTTCATCCCTATTTTATAAAGGAAGAAATGGGAGGGAGAGCCAGAGATGTTTAATAATTTGCCTAAGGTCACACAAGTAGCTAACGTCTGGAGTGGGGTTCAAGTTCACATCACTGAGCTCTAATGGCTATCTCACAATGCTTTCTCAATCCTGTGATCTCTGGATCCCTTAGTCCTTTCTCAGAAACCATATTAAAGGCATGCATATTAACTTTTGAGAGAACTTAGATCAATTCAATGGCATTTGTAAAGGAAAGCAAAAGTCAGTTCCATATCTTGTAGGATTAAGATAACTCTCAGGAGCCTGAAGGAGTGATGTGAAACTCCTTGTTCTGCAGTGGTGTAAAAAAGAATGTCCTTTCTATAAGTACAATGACTAGGAATTGTTTGAAGATTAAGGTGGCATTTCAGACCCACCTTCAAATGAATAGGAGGTTACAGTAGCTTGTTTTCACTGAGCAAGTCACACTTTCCAGTTTTGTTCTGCTTGTTTTTATCTTGAAATCATGTTTATTTCCAAATCCCTTCCTCCTCATCTCTGTGAACCTTCTATTTTAATTGAACTCTTATACTCTGGCAAATCATGACTTTCCCATTAGAATGTGAGCTCCTTGGGGTACTGCTTTTACCTTTCTTTGTATCTTTCAGCATCTGGCACACAGAAAATGTTTAATAAATGCTTGTTGGTTGATTGAAAAATTTCACATAATTCCTAGATAAGTGAACAAGTGAGGAATAAAATATGTAGGCTAATTAACCCACAGAGCATTTAACATTCTCCTTCTGGCCCCCTAACTTTTGTTTAGACAGGATTGTTTAGAGTTTAGAGAGTTTAGACAGAACTGTTACTTGTACATGGGAGCATGTGAGGAGGTATGAGAATTCAATCTGACAATCACTTTATTTATTAAGCCATGGCTATCTATTGTGCAAGATGCTGGAGATAAAAAGGCAGAAACAAAAGATCATTGTTGCTTTAAAGAAATTTATATTCTACTGTGTGATACCATAAGCATACAGATATGAATTCATGATTGTTTGAGGAGGAAGGGAGTACTAAGGACATTTGTAATTAGGAAAGACCTCGTGTAGCACCTGAGCAGAGTCTTAGAGGAAAAAGATGATTCAAAGATGAGGAAGTGAATAGGGAGTGCATCCAAACAGGGGAACATCCTGGGCAAAGATACAAAGGCAGGGAATAAAATCCTGAGTTGAGGAAGAGTAGAACAGTTTGGCCAGAAGGTGGAGAATGTGAAGAAGAGAAATATTAGCCAAGTCTGGAAAGCTAAGTCAGAACTAGAGTGTGAAAACCCTTGCATTCATAGGGGGAAAATGGGAATAATCATGAAATTATAACATGATCTCATATTTTAAAAGCCCTAAGGGTTCCCTTCTCTGGTGTCTTCTGAAATATGTTGTGCAGAGATGATTTTCAAAATGCTTTACAAAAATACTTGCAAAACTTGTTTTGAATGATATGAAATGTGAAAAATGGTTCAAATGATTTGAAAGTTTCTGAGTCAAAAAGGGTAAAGCAGGCAAGTCTTGATGATCAAAGTTATCAGAATTAATGAGCATTTTGGAGAATTTTTTTCTTTCCATATTTCTGGTCAGTGGGAGGGCAGAATAAAAGCTATATGAATGCTTATTGTATCCTTTCTTTGAGTGTCTAACATATTGAAGTGAATTTTTATTTTCCATAACTGTTCAGATTCATAAGATCTCAATATTAGAAGGGATTCCAGAGCTATCCAATGAATCACATAATTACTTAGGAAAACTATCTGTAACATACATAACAAATGATCTGCCTGCCTTCACTTGAAGACTTCTGTCTATGGGAGTCCTTCATGTTTGTGAGGTAGCCCATTCTAGTTTTGGATACTATGAAATTTAAGAAAAATATTTTTTTCTTTATAAAGAACTATGTCTATGATCTGGGTCCAAGTGGAACAGTATCATCTCTTTTATAAGACTCATTCTTCAAATACTTTGTTGGGGGACAGCTCTGGATCGGGGTCCCCCGTGAGGACCGTGAGACGCCTGAGGGTCCGAACCTGCTTACGTGGCAGGCTAGCTGGTCTAGCAAGCCACGAGGTACTGGGATGGCCCTGGTAACAGGCTGGCTCCACCCACGGGGAAGCACTTGGGAGGAGCTCGCCCGCCCATGGGAGGTACGGGGGAGGAGACAGGGGATAATAAAAGGGGATGACCATGAGAGCTGGAGGGAGAAAAACGGAATAAAGCTTGCTGGCTGCAACTCCTTTCGGGTGCTCTGCCTGTTTATTCCCCTTCCCCAACAGGGAGAGGGAATTCCCTCCCCCGAACCAGGAGGAGGGCCGGAGACGTCCGAGGACCGGGGATAGGTAAGTAGAAGGCGAAGGCCCGGGAGTCGCCCCGGGCAATACTTGAAGACAGATATGTTAGGGGCAGAGCCAAGATGGTGGAATAGAAAGATGCACCTACTCTAGTTCTACCCCAAAGCCCATAAAATACCCGTAAAAAATGACTTTAGGGGTGGAGCCAAGATGGTGGAATAGAAAGACACATATACTCTAGTGCTTCCCTCACAGCCCACAAAATACCTGTAAAAAATGACTCTCAACAAATTCTAGAGCAGCAGAAGTCACAGAACAACAGAGCAAAAGAAGTTTCTAACTAAAGGCCAACAGGAAAGGTCTATCTCACAGGACACTGAGCAGAGCAGAGTCCAGCTCTGGCTGTGCTGCACTGGGAGGAATAGGATCTGAACAGACCTCCAGGCAGAGTTCTCAGTAGGGAGAGTCCCAAATACTTCAAACCACAAGCGACAAAGAAATCTCCAAAGGTAAGTGTGGGAAAGCTTGACCATCTGGGAAAGAAGGGACTGGGGTTCATCCAGCAATAGCCCCAGGAGTTGGCAGCAACAGCAGCAGCAGACTGCAGGCAGCTACTGTGGCCAGGAAGGAACCTGGATCCATTGTCCAGACAGCTCAGCTTAAAGCCTCTGGTGGTAGGGAGCAGCTGATCTAATCCTTAGCCCTGAGTGATGGCCCCACCCCCACGCAAAACCCCAGGGAAATCAAGCAGCTGAGTCGAATCTCAACTTTGAACATGATACCAGGGAGAGGAGGGACAATAGGACAATCCTCTTGACAAAGGATTCAGAAGTGAAGTAACTGGCTGGGAAAATGCCCCCAAAATAAAATAAGTCCACAAAAGGTTACTTTCTTGGTGAACAGGTGTCTCCTCCCATCCTTTCAGATGAGGAAGAACAAGCAATACTATAAAAGGAAATCAAGGCTCTTGCCTCCAGGGACTTCAAAGGGAGCTTAAACTGGGCTCAGGAAACAGAACAGCTTGAAAAGTGAGTTAGCAGCTTGCTAAAGGAGAACCAAAAAAATGCTGAGGAAAATAACACCTTTAAAAAGAGGCTAACTCAATTGGGAAAAGAGGTCCAAAAAGCCAATGAGGAGAAGGAGACATTAAAAAAGCAGAATTAGCCAAATGGAAGAGAAGGTTCAAAAGTTCACTGAACAAAACAGTTCTTTGAAAGAGAGAATTGCGTTCAGGGAAGCTAATGACTATGAGATAAACTAAGCAGTCAAAAAACAAAATCAAACATTTGAAAAAATAGAAGATAACGTGAAATATCTCATTGGAAAAAGAGCTGAGCTGGAAAATAGATCCAGGAGAGACAATTGAAAAATTATGGGACTGCGTGAAAGCCATGATCAAAAAATGAGCCTAGACATTATCTTCCATGAAATTATCAAGGAAAACTCTCCTGATATTCTAGAACCTGAGGGCAAAATAAATATTGAAAGAATCCACCAGTCACCTCCTGAAAGAAACCGGGAGAGAGAAACTACTAGGAATATTGTGGCCAAATTTCAGAGTTCCCAGGTCAAGGAGAAAATACTGCAAGCAGCTAGAAAGAAACAACTTGAGTATTGTGGAAATACAGTCAGGATAACACAGGATCTGGCAGCTTCAATATTAAGGGATTGAAGGGCTTGGAATATGATATTCCAGAAGTCAAAGGAATTGCGACTAAAACCAAGAATCACCTACCCAGCAAAACTGAGTATAATACTTCAAGAGAACAAATGGTCATTCAATGATATAGAGGACTTTCAAGCATTCATGATGAAAAGACCATAACTGAAGAGAAAATTTGACTTTCAAACATAAGAATCAAGAGAATTATGAAAAGGTAAACAGGAAAGAGAACTCATAAAAGACTTTCTAAAGTTGAACTGTTTACATTCCTACATGGAAAGAAAATATTTGTAACTCTTGAGACTTTTCTCAGTATTTAGGAAGGTGGACGGATTGTACATACACACTCACACACACACACACATAGACAGAGAGTACAGGTTGTGTTGAATCAGAAGACATGATATCCACAAATAAATAAATAAATAAAAGTTAGGGGGTGAGATAGGAAAATACTGGGAGGAGAAAGCGAAAAATGGAATGGGGCAGTCTATAACTCATAAAAGAGATAAGAAAAATCTTGTTCAATGGAGGAGAAAAGGGAGAAGGGGAGAGGAGAAAATTGAAACTACTCACTCCACATAATGGCTTAAGAGGGGAATAATATGCTCACTAATTTTGGTATGAAAATCTATCTTACGCTACAGGAAAGTAGGGGAGGAAGCAACAAGTGCAATGAGGGGAATGATAGAAGGGAAGGCAAATGGGAGAAGGGAGTAACTAGAAGTAAACACTTTTAGGAAAGGACAAGGTCAAATGAGGGGGAAAAAAACAAGGGGACATGGAGTAGGATAGAGGACAATATAGTTAGTATTGCACAACGTGATTATTATAGAAGTCTTTTACAAAGTGACACATATTTAGTCCATATCAAATTGCTTGCCTTCTCAGTGGGGATGGGTAAGGAGGGAGGGAAAGAGAGAAATTGGAATTCAAAATATTAGAAACGAATGTTGAGAATTATTATTACATATAACCAGGAAATAAGAAACACAGGTAATGGAGTATAGAAATTTATCTTGCCCTACAAGAAAAGAGAGAAGATTGTGATGAGGGAAGGGTGGGGTGTGACAAAAGGGAGGGTACATTGAGGGAAGGGGTAATTAGAATGTAAGGTATTAGGGGATGGGGAGAGGGGAGAAAAATGAGATGGGGAGAAAAATTGGATGTTACAGAACAATGTAAAAGCAATTAGTATTTAAACAATTGATTCAATTGCTGAGTAATTAATTAATTATTGATTGATTATTATTATTAATTAGTATATGAACATAATTAATATAATATTAATAATTATTGGTTAATTAATTAATCAGAAACATCTTTAGTTTGAGGAAAAGAATTTTAGTCTAAGTTTCCTAGAGGCAGGTAACATCAAGTAAAATTTGGTATTGATAGAAAAGTTAAGGTTTTAAGGGTAAATTTGATTTTATGATTATTATTTAATCAGGAACTAGCACATGTATAGAAAGGCATATAAGCCACTTAAGACTTGACTCAAAATGTGTTCCTTATCCAATGTGAAATTATAGTCATATCTGAAACCTGGTTATTGAAACTTGCTATTTTAAGATTCTATGGGACTATTAACTGACTGTTCTTCTGAGTCTAACTCCAGTTATGGATAGCAAGAAAGGTGGTCTGAGCCTCCAATCCATGATGCTAGTAAGCCTGTGAGATGCTCGTATGAACTGCAAAAGGCGATATCATGGGAAGGGTGGGAGAGCAGCTGTTCCATCTGGGCTAAGGTAGGATTCTCCTGACTCAATTTTCCTACTGACACCTGGCAGACTTTAAGCCTGACTGAATGCAAGTTGACAATCTACTCCTCCCTGGAACTGACATGAAGTTGGGGAGATATTGTTTCCCTGCAATGTCCCTACTCTTAGTGGCAATTTCTTGTAGTCAAAAGGTTTGTAAGCTTAATATCAGATCTATTAAATTATAGATTGTTGGTAGGGGAACATCTAAGGTTAAGTCTAAAATTAAGCTATTAGGCTTAGGACTTTAGACCAACAACAATAAGTTAGTGTCCTTTAATTCTTAGCAATAGTGTGGAGACAATAAGGTCAAGGGCTTGTGAAGTTAGCACACATAGTTATTATTTGTGTCTCAGTTGGTTAATGTTTAAAAAAAATCATTTGTGGTCTATTTTATAAATGCTTTAAGATAAATATAACCTGACTAAAAGGTGGAATTTTTTATGTGATATGAACTGTGTTAAAAATGAAAAATAAAAAAATAAATGACCCTAAACAAATTCTAGAGAAGCAGAAGCCACAAAAGAACAGAATGAAAGAGATTTCCAGCCCAAGACAGCCTGGAAGGTCAACAGAAAGGGTCTATCACACTGGTGTCAGAGTGGAGTGCAGCCCAGACTTAGCTACGCAGCGTGGGCAGGGACACAACTGGAGCAGGCTTCAGGACAGAGAATCCTGGGTAGCAGCTGTGGTTCCCAGATTCCTCAACCCACAAATGCCAAACACAGCTTCAAAGGTCAGTGAGAAAGCTCTTTCACCTAGGTGAGAAGGGAACATGGTCTGGCCCTGGCCCCACGGCAGTGGCAGTTGCTGAGGCAGCAGAGTCCATTTTAGGAGCCCTCAGCCTAAAGCCCTTGGTGGAATCAAGGTGCTGATCTGGATCTCAGCCCTGAGTGACAGTCCTGCAGTAAGAAGGAGCACTGGCATGGTGGTGCTGGAGGCAGTTGTGGAGAGGGAACCCTACTCATAGACCTTGGGCAGAACAGAGTACTTGTGGTTCCTTGAAGACCAGAGCACAGGCCACGAGAAGAGTAAACTTCTCTCCCTTGATTGTGCCACCTTGGAGCAACTGAGAACTTAGAGGTCCCTAGAGTATAACCTCCACTTGACAAAAGACTCAAAAGCCAAGTAACAGGCTAGTAAAATGCCCCCAAAAGGGAAAAAATAAGACTAGAGAAGGTTACTTTCTTGGTGAACAGGTATTTACCTCCATCCTTTTGGATGAGGAGGAACAAAGGATACCATCTGAGGAAGACACCAAAGTCAAGGCTTCTGTGTTGCAAAACTCCAAAATAAATATGCAATGGTCTCAGTGTTGCAAGTGATGCAAGAAAATAATGAAAAGCAAGTCAACAGCTTGCTAAAGAAGACCTCAAAAAGTGCTGAAGAAAATAACACTTTTTAAAAATAGACTAATGTAAATGGCAAAAGAAGTCCAAAAAGCCAATGAGGAGAAGAATACTTTAAAAAGCAGAATTAGACAATTGGAAATGGAGGTTCAAAAACTCACTGAAGAAAATAGTTCTTTAAAAATAAGAATGGAGTAGATGGAAGGTAATAACTTTATGAAGAACCAAGAAGTTGCAAAACAAAACCAAAAGAATGAAAAAAATTGAAGACAATGTGAAATATCTAATTGGAAAAAGAACTCATCTGGAAAATAGTTCCAGGAGAGACAATTTAAAAATTATGGGGCCACCTGAAAGCCATGATGCAAAAAAAGAGCCTAGACATCATCTTTCATGAAATTATCAAGGAAAACTGCCCTGAGATTCTAGAACCAGAAGGTAAAATAAATATTGAAAGAGTCCACTGATCACCTCCTGAAAGATACCTAAAAAGAAAAACTCCTAGGAATATTGTAGCCAAATTCCAGAGTTCCCAGGTCAAGGAGAAAATATTGCAAGCAGCCAGAAAGAAGCAATTCTAGTACTGTGGAAATATAATCAGGATAACACAAGATCTAGCAGCTTCTACATTAAGGGATCAAAGGGCTTGGAATATGATATTCCAGAAGTCAAAGGAACTGGGATTAAAACCAAGAATCACCTACCCAGAAAAGCTGACTATAATATTACAGGGGAAAATGGTCATTCAATGAAATAGAGGACTTTCAAGCATTTTTGATGAATAGATCAGAGCTGAATAGAAAATTTGACTTTCAATCACAGGAATCAAGAGAAGTATGAAAAGGTAAACAGGAAAGAGAAATCATAAGGGACTTACTAAAGTTGAACTGTTTACATTCCTACATGGAAAGATAATATTTGTAAGTCTTGAGACTTTATTCAGTGTTTGTGTAGTTGGAAGGATTTTATACATATAGACAGAGGGCACAAGGTGAGTTGAATAGGAAGAGATGATATCTAAAAAAATAAAATTAAGGGGTGAGAGTATAATGTATTGGGAGGAGATAGGGAGAAATGGAATGGGGCAAATTATCTCTCATAAAAGAGACAAGGTAAAGCTTTTCCAATGGAGGGGAAAAGGGGAGAGGTGAGCAGGAAAAGTGAAGTTTACTCACATCGCGTTTGACTTAAGGAGGGAATAACATGTACACTCAATCTGGTATGAAAAATCCATCTTACACTACAGGAACGTAGGGGAGAAGGGATAAGTGGGGTGTGGGGAGATGATAGAAAGGAAGGCAAATGGGAGGAGGGAGTAATTAGAAGTAAACCACTTTTGGGGAGGGACAAGGTTAAAAGAGAGAATAGAATAAATGGGGGGCAGGATAGGATGGAGGGAAATATAGTTAGTCTTTCACAACCTGACTATTATGGAAGTGTTTTGCATAGCTACACACATATAGCCTATATTGAATTGCTTGCCTTTTCAGTGGGGATGGGTGGGGAAGGAGGAAGAGAAAGAAGTTGAAGCTCAAAGTTTTAGAAACGAATGTTGAGAATTGTTTTTGCATGCAACTGGGAAATAAGAAATACAAGGGAATGGGGTATATAAATCTATCTTGCCCTACAAGAAAAGAAAGAAGATGGGGATAAGGGAAGGGAGGGGTGTGATAGAAGGGAGGGCAGATTGGGGGAAGGGGTAATCTGAATGCATGGTGTCTTGGGGTGGGGGAGAGGAGAGATGGGGAGAAAATTTGCAATTCAAAATCTTGTGGAAATGAATGCCAAAAACTAAAAATAAATAAATAACTTTTTAAAAAAGAAAAATAATAAAATAAACCTGGAAAAAAAAAACAGATATGTTATCCTCAAACTTCTTCTTCAGGTTAAAGATCCTCATTTCTTTCAACTGTTCCTCATAGAATATGGTATCTATTCCATTTATGAAACTGGTCAATCTTTCCTGGTTGTTCTCTCTTTTTTTAATGAACTTGCTGAATTGTAGTAGCTAGAAATGAGCCTAGTATTCTAGACATCTGCTCTCCCCAGGGTGGAACACAGGAAAACTAACCTTTCCCTAGTCCTAGACACGATGCCAAAGATCATGGTAGATTTTTGAGAATACCATGCCCTGCATTGAAAACTCATACTGAGCTTGTGATTCAATGAAAATCAAGACATGTTTTCTCCAAATTGCTGCAAACCATGCTTCTCCAATCTTATGCTTGTGATGGTAATATCTATATGTTATTTCTTTCATATTGCATTTGATTAGGTTTGGTCTATCCTTCCAATGTGTAGGATTTTAGGATTCTGACTTTATCATCCAATGTACTCACTGCCCCTTATAACTATGTACCATATGGGCATCTTCATCCAAGTCATTGATAGAAATGTTTAAAAACAGAGGGAAAGGCAGATCTGTAGCTTACTCCAGGAAACACTCCTTTCTGAGTTATTGTTGAGCCATGAAAACAATGAATGGTTCTTTAATTCTAGTCATTCAACCAACGTCAACATCAAGGTAATTGTCTAGCTTGAAGTTTAGCTTGCATGTTTTGTGTTTTGTCCATTAAAAAAAGCAGGTTTTTAGGGAAATACTTTGTGGATTTCTTCTGAAACTATGACATCACCCTCTCTACATTCAACTTTTCAGTTACCAAAGAGATTTCCAAGTGTGTGCCTGCTTTTTCCATTACTATTTCCAAGTTGCATCATTCAGAATTTGACATGTGTATGAAATTATGAATAATTATTTGGTTTAATGGATTCAGGGAAGCAATTTGTCTTTTGGCAGCCAGAAATCTGAAAAATTAATCAGTGTTTAGCAATCCTTTCCAATATTTTTATGCTTAAAAGAGGAAACAAAGTTAGTTCCTGTTTTGAATATGCTGTGTGCTCATATATTGAATAGGAGAGTAATTGTAGTTGAGAATAAAGGAATTGATAGAGTTGGTTTGCTAAACTTTCTACGCTATTTATGTGATTCAGTAGCACTTAATCAGGGTTTGGTTAAAGAAAAAGAGAACGATTGAATGAAGGAAAAAACCCACAATGTGTCAAGTTCTGTGTTATGTTCTAAGAATACAAATCCCAAAATGGGGCATTTCTGTACTTTAGAAACTTACATAAGTTCTAATAGGGAGAGATATCAAAATAGGAATGATGATCATGCAAGGTATTTCGGACTTGGGAAATTAGAGAAATGGTGAGTGGAGCCCTAGGGTCATTGACTATTAAAGTCTGAAAACTGATCTTAATTTTGATTCTACGAGTTCTTAAGAGAATCTAATAATTTTTAAAGAACATTCTTAATCTTTTGAAATAGAAACTGGTCATGTTTTCTTACCCTGCCCCCCAGAAAAAAGATAATTTCTTGTTAATAGTTTCAAAGGTAGAATCTTCTTAAGTACAGGTGGGACTATAGCATACTCCTGCTTAAGTATCTTCAGTAGCTCCCTGCTACCTACAGAATAAAATATAAATTTCTTAGGCAATGAATCAGATTACACCCTCCTTCCCAGTCTTACTATACATTATTAACCTTCTTGCACTCTATGTTCTAGTTACACTAGAGACTATTAACCATTCTCTCTCACTCTCTCTCTCTTTCTCTCTTCCCCACTTCTCCCTCCATACACACACATATGCACACATATATTCATACACTCATATACACAAATGCACATATGCATATATGTATGTATATGTGTAAACACATTCTATATGTATAGATATGTGTGTATGTATACATATATATGTATACACATATATGTAAGTACAAATATGTGCATGTGTATATATGTACACACATACATACACAGATATGTACATGTGTATATACTTGCATACATATATATATATATATATATGTGTGTACACACACATGCACATACACAGCTAGCTCCTCCATTGAATTGGAAGGTCCTTGAAGGGAATGTTGACTCTTGTCTTTGTCTCTCGAGAGCTTTACACTGTACTTAGCACATAGGAACTTTGCATATTAAATGTCTGATTGATTCAAATATTGTGATATTGATGTGTAGATAGAGATGTGTTTCCTTTTACTTCTGTATGCTCCGGACCTACCAGAGTACCCAATACATATAATACGTGCTTAATAATAATAATGATTATGGGGACTGACATTTACAAAATGTTTTAAAGTTTGCAAAGCCCTTTGCAGTTGTCTCATTGATATTATTTTTGTCTCTTGATTAATAATTACTTATATATTGAGAGGCTCTATGAATCATCAGTCTGCCTGAGTAGAATGATTCTTGTACTCACAGGGCTTCTTAGGTTTGAATATCGATATAAACCTCCTTTTAGGAAGGTTGCCACCCCACCCCCCTCCACCCCACCCCCACCCCAGTCTCTTTCTTAACCAGTAATTCACTGGAGAGCAGATTTCAAAGCAAACTTGCAGTATTTCAGACCAGCAGGTTCTCAAGGCTCCTTCTCAGTCTACAAATATTCAAGCAGCTGATTTTACCCCTCACGCATTAGATATGTTCTACCTCTTCTTCATATTCCCCATTATGGGGTTTTGTGAAAAGTTTTGCCTGGGGGAGAAACTTATAGAGAATTGACTTAGGCTAGTGTCTGTGTCTGCTTTCCCTAGGGGTCTGTGTGTCTACTGTCCTAGCTGTGTTTGGGAATGGTGTGTGCAGTAAGTAAAGATGGAGAGGAGAGAAAAAGGCCTCTTTAAGGATAACTCGCAAATCTGGTGGATGAGGTAATCTAAACAGTTAAAACACCATCATTTATTCACTAAAAGACCAAATTTATGTCACACCGTGTCTTGCAGAACACTTTAAATACGTTAGCAGATACATAT
Organism: Notamacropus eugenii; assembly: GCF_028372415.1. Classification (NCBI taxonomy): domain Eukaryota; kingdom Metazoa; phylum Chordata; class Mammalia; order Diprotodontia; family Macropodidae; genus Notamacropus; species Notamacropus eugenii. The sequence goes on along the minus strand of NC_092877.1, from coordinate 370,542,325 downwards.
CATATGTGTGTGTGGGTGGGTGTGGGTGGGTGTGGATGTGTGTGCATACAACAAAAATTAAAAAGGGAAAGAGGAGAATGATCCTTTCAGTTCCTGCAAAGCTGCAGATGTTAGCTGCCTAGGTGAGTGCAAAGGAGAGCCAGGAGGAGGTCAGGGAAGAAGTATGCCTCACAGTCAAGGTGACAAAAGATGAGCTAGGGGATTCACAGCCCTATCAATGACCTGGTGACTTCTAGGATTACTGTCAAGTCCACTGGAGCCCTTCCAGAAGTAGCCTGTCAGGACTCCTGAGTGTGGGGCTGTGTCTGAGGTGAAAAACAATGTTTATATAATAACCAAAAACCTCTGGTACTTCCAGAGATAAATCCCAGTGGAGGTGGGAGGGGTAATAGTGACAAGCGTGGCTTCGTTTGTTGATGCTTCTTTGTATTGTAGTGAAAGGGAAAGTTTTCCCCTAAGGTTTCTCTGATACTGGTTGAGTCAGCAGAACCTGTGTTCAGATCTCAGTGTTGTAGAGATCAGAGGTCAGGTGTGGCCAGTGGTTTGTTCTCACAGCACCAAGCCAGGCCAGACAAAAAGATAAGCTTCTTTAATGGCTAGCAGAGTTTAATTGTTGTCTCTGTATTTGTGTTTGTCACCTAGGAGTGCTTAATAAAAGCTTATTAATTTATTCACACCTGTTCTTCCAGATCACAGATATGAAAGTCCAAGACTTTGGCACAAGTTCTCATGAAACAAAACTCACTCCCAGATGGCACTTGAATTCATACCTAAGTTCATGTAGATGGTGGCAGCTAGATGGCACAGTGGAGAAAATGCCAGGCCTGGAATTAGGAAAAGCTGAATTCAAATCCAGCCTCACACACTTACTAGTGACCCTGGGCAAGTCACTTAACCCTGTTTGCCTCAGTTTCCTCATCTGTAAAATGAGCAAGAGAAAGACATGGAAAACTCCTCCAGTGTCTTTGCCACGAATACCCCAAACAGGGTCACAAAGAATCAGATCTAATCAAAAATGACTGAACAACATTATGATTATAAGCAAACCAAAGGCTACCTTGAGTGTAGGAGTGCCTCTAATTGGGCAATTGTTTCTCCTTATACTGCGGAAAAATCAGCTTCAATAGCACTGACCACTTTCTCTGGTTTTTTTTTTTATGGACTGGAATGACCTGTTCCCAGGTTGCCAGCAGCAGAAGACATTCTAATGCTGTCTCTTATACGCCTGTCTCCAATCACTGCTGATATTAAAGCTGCTGTTATAAAGGCAATCTGGACATAACTAGTGAGTTACTACCAGCCCTCCTATGTCCTGCCTCATGATGCCTCAACCATTCTTCACGTTACTGAAGTCATTCCTGTTGTGGGCATGGGGACTCCTACTTACCCAGAGCCAAGATGTCCCCATGTACCATCTCATCTTCCATCTTCCATTTCCTGTCTCCTATTGGGTGTTTCTCTTCCCATAGCTGCTGCCTTAGTTATAGTGTTTTTCTACCCCTTCTTAGACCCCTCATGTCTCTTTCCCCTTGCTTCAAGTTACTGAGCTCCTCCCCGAAGGTGCTGCTCTTCTAGAACACCAAAAGCAGGACCAGAATGCTTCCCTCTTACAGCTGCTTCACCTGAGCCTTAGACAGAAAGGGTCAACAGCGAACTTACCTTTTACTATATAATAATAAAAATAAGCTGAAGTGGATAGTCTGCTGAATATGGGAATCAGTAAGACTTGAATTCAAATTCTGCCTCTGAAATTTCCAACTCATGTGACCATGAACAAGCCACTTAACCATCTCTAAAATGGGAATATTTCTTCTTTGTTTTGTTTGAGAGTGCACCTTTGTTATGAGGGTTTCTTTTTCCTTTTATTTTATTTTATATTGTTCAACCATAGGGAAGTAGGGACAAAGAGAAAATAAAAGCTTATTAATCAGAAAATAGTAAAATTAAATTTGAAAAATAAAAGGAAGACATTGCTAACACTACTTACTTCAATTCAATTATCAGGCATCTATTACTGTGTTTTAGGTACTGTGTTTGCCGTATGAAAATAAACAAACAAAAAGATGCACTGAAGGAAAACAACATGTACTCAGATAAGGAAATAAAAATAATTTTGGGGTGGGATGATGATGGTGATGATGATGATGTACAAGGCGCTGTGGTAAGAACTTTACAAATATTTCATCCACATTAAGAAGTTAAAAGAGGAAAAAGAATGCCAATGTGTGTACTACTTCGGGTTCTTACAGGCAAAATGCATTGACAACCACATATTGTCATATGAAATGTAAGTCCTGTTGTTATCCATATTTTGCAGTTGAGGAAACTGAGACAAACAGATTAAGTGACCTACCCAGAGTTTCAGAGCTAGTTAAGTGTCCTAGACCTGATTTGACCTCAGGTCTTCTGACTCCAGGCCTAGCACTCTGTCCACTTCACCATCTAGCAGCTGTTTAGCAACTGGAAAGATCAGGAAAGGCTTCATGGAGGAGGTAGCACTTGTGGACAGCCTTGAAAGAAGCTAAGGCCTCTAAGAAGTCCCTAAGGAAGCTAGGTAATGCAGTGGCCCTGGACTTAGGGAGATATAAGTTCAAATCCTACCTCTAAAATTCACTAGCTCTGGGAGTGTAGGCAAGTCACAACCTTTCTCAACCTCAGCTAATAATTGCATCTATCTCACAGAATTATGTGAAGATTGAATGTGCCAACCTATGTAAAGTGCTTGATAAATCATAAAGCACCAGATTAAAAGTTAGCTATTCATACTGTTATTGCAAACATGGGGGACAACTTATCCCAAGGCTTGGACAACTTCCAAACACGTTTTCAGAGGACAGAGAATGAGAAAAGGAAGGTGATGGGCGCCCAGTCTGCAAGAGCTGACTGGAGGAGGATCATGAAGGGCTTTCATGGCAGACAAATTTGCAATGGTTTAAGGGTTCATGTGAGATACCATAGGTAGAATTCTTTGCTAATTTTAAAGCACTTGAACATTGCAGTTCTTTCTTATTCCATTGAATTCTGCAAGGTTCTGTTGAGTGTTTAATCAGGGATTCAGTGTATTAGTTGCATCGAATTGACATGAGCACATTTTCCAAGTTGAAATATGTATAAATGGACATGCTTATGCAAGTGTACATAGCTAAGGTTTGAAATCTCCTTAACTGTCTCCCTCACCAATGCCTTTTCACAGTGGTCCCCTACAGCTGTAATGCACTCTCCTCAAATTCCTCTTTTTCTTCAAAGTACATCTCAGGCACAACTCCTTCCTGAGCTATTCCTTCATTCCTCCTTTTATGGATGAATGTTCTCTCTCCCTATGTGTCTGTCTGTCTCTATCTCTATCTCTCTCTGTCTCTGTGTCTCTGTCTCTCTGTCTCTGTCTCTCTCTGTCTCTCTCTGTCTCTGTGTCTCTGTCTCTCTGTCTATGTCTCTCTCTGTCTCTCTCTCTCTCTCTCTCTCTGCCTCTCTCTCTCTCTCTCTCTCTCTCTCTTTCTCTCTCTGTCTCTCTCTCTCTCTCTCCCCCCCTCTGTCTTTCTCTGCTGTACTGTAAGCTAAGGAAGGGCAGAGACTATTTCATTTTTGTCATTGCCCTCCTACAGTTACACACATAGTTTAATGTTTGTTGAATCAAATGGAATTGAATTTTTTGCTCAAAATGATTATTCTCTTTCCTAAAATGGCCTTCAGAATGGATGAGAGAAAACTCATCACTGGCTCATCAATATACTCCAGACAGCTTGCACTCAGAGATTGTGACGCATCATCTTTAAAAAGTAATTTCCCTTAGACCTGGAGTTCAAACCCTTGTTGAGCAGATGACTGATGGTCCATAGCGCCAGGGCTTCTAGCTGCATGCCCTTGTTTAGCCTTTATCATTTCTGATGGCATCAGTCTTTGCTTAGATTTTACTCAAGTATTAATTTCCCACTTCACTCTGCTTTCTTCAAGTAGAACTACTAATTACAGATCACTTTTTTCTAAAGCAAGCAACCCAGGTTTTTGTACTGATAACAATACGACTTAATTTGCTACATGTGGAATGTTTTTTTAATCCAGCAATGGCTCCATTTGAATAAGTGGGAAATACATTTCATTACTGAGCCAGGAGGTTGTGGTCTAGAGAAAAAGCAAGCTCAGACAGCTCAATGAACTGAGTTCACATAAATTACATACACATACATACATACATGTACATATATAATATTATATATTTAAGTTTCCACTGCTTAATCATCTAACGATTATTAACAAGTTATATGTACATAGCACATTATGGTCCTGGCTTCTTCTGATCAAGCAAACCTTGCATATGGCAGCAGGAACCATCATGCTAAACATCATCTTCATCATATTGCTCTCATCCTCCAAGGTCTGAGATTTCCATAGCAAATATCTGGCCAATGTGGGTATTGGAAAGGTCATGAGATTCAGAGTATTGAGTATCCATCCTGACTCCAACTTTAAGAAGTATTTTGCTTTGGGGACCTCAGTTTCCTTATTTGTAAAGTGAAATGATTATACCATATAATCTCTAAATGGTCCCCCAGTTTTAATTGAAAGGTACACTTCCTTCCTGAGTTACTCATTCCCAGCAGGGCCTTCAAGGCCACCTATCATTTATAACTCCATCACACCTACCTAACTTCATTTAAAATGTCTTAGTTTCATTTTTGTTTCATGTAAATATCATATTTCACCCCATGCCATGCATTTATACTTCTTCAATTTCTCTGGGGTCAACTTTTCTTTTCTTTTGAGTAGCCCCTTCTTCTGACTTAGAAGCAATTTACACCTTTTCAATAAATATGATCTCAATATGGCTAGAGGAACTCATGTATGGATTGATTCTACCATCAGTGGCCTAAATATATCTATGGGTTTTGAAGACTTGACTTGGAGATGCTTGAGAAGAACCAAGGCCACATTTTCAACAATGTGCGGAAATAATTTAGTGCTCTTTGGGGGCCAATGGCCCAGTATCCATTTCTAAGTCTGTATGCCCTTCCTTACATCACACCATCAAAGGAAATGTGAAATCTTTCAAACATTTGTTGGTTAGATAGATTTTCCCCCAGAGTTCTTGAAGAGACCTCAGAGATGTGGACCCTTTATATTATTTGGTAAAATTCTGATCAGGGCAGCTAAATGGCACAGTTGATAGCACCCCAGACCTGGAATCAGAAAGACATCTTCCTGAGTTCAAATGTGGCCTCAGCCTAGCTCTGTAACCCTAAACCAGTCACTTAGCTCTCTTTGCTTTAGTATCTGCATTTGTAAAATGAGCTGGAGAAGAAAATGGCAAATCACTCCAGTATTTTTGCCAAGAACTACTCCCACCCCCAACCAAGGAGGCAGGAAGAGTCAAACACAACTGAAAACAACTGAACAACAACAACAAATCTCATGATCAAGGGAGTACCTCCCCAATTTAAATAAGAGCCTCTGGCTGTTCAGGGGAAGAGATATCCAGCACTATCTTATATTACTCCCTGACATTGGTCCATGCTGATCTCTTTACTATGTATGTATTTCATACACACACACACACACACACACACACACAAACATACACACAAACATACACACACACACACACACACACACACACATACCTCTTCTATAGAATTAACCTAAATGGGGGCCAAGATCATGAAATAATTACTAGAGAGCTTTCACTATGAAGTTTATCTTCTGTAATCAAACTTTCAAATTCCCTCAGTTGTAAAACATAGTCCTGTTTTGTTTTGTTTTTTCCTGCCAGAAAAACCTGTAAAAAACCTACTCTTTCATCTCTGATCATCCAAACTACTTCTAAGGCTTATCACCAAGCTGCCTTGCTCCTGTGGCTCTCCTGATTAATCTAACCCTATGGTGACCTTCTCTCTGACTCAGAATGCCCTCAGCCCTTCCAGACAGAGTCTGGAACTTACAGTCTTTCATTTTGTTTAATATTGCCTGGTGACGGTGCTTTAGCTGATGTAGGAATAAGTCTTGTCTCCTAATTCGCTTTCAACATCTGGGAGAGCAGGGTCCAAGTCCGTCATTCCTTTTTATCATGTATAGCACCTGGCACAGTCCTGTGCATACAACAAAAGCTTATAAATTCCTAGAAAACAAATACTATCTATCATTGTTCGTATTTCCTCATGATTAGGTGTCTATAGGGGCGTTTTATACACACACATGCAATATATATGTATACATATATAAAATAAATATATTTATTCATTTATTTCTTTCATGTGTTTGAGCATCTTGTCACAGCTTTGATGAAAATATTCAAGGCCATATATAGATGACCATACTTGTGTGTGCGTGTATGTACATATATTGATTTTTATCGCTGTAGGTAGTATTACCTCCACTGATACAGATCAGCAATTCCTATATAACTTATGGTCATAGAGAATTACTTCAAGTACTGAGCCATTCAATGACTTGGCCAGGACAGTCATATGCATTGAAGGCAAGATTTGAACCCAGGTCTTCCTGATCATAAGGCTGATTCTCAGACTGAGGCACCGCTATATTATTTCAGTATTCCATCTCATCTTAAGAACAAAATCTAAAACAAAAAAAAAATCCTTTTAAATGTGCAAGTGTATCACTTAAATCTGAAAGGCAATTTCAGGTTGTAATGGCTAAGAATGAAGGCTGCTTCGAGAGTCAGGCACAAGCGGGCAAGCAATTTTCTTCTACTAATCCAGGACTAGCTATTATTCCATTGGGTGACACTGTCACAAATCTTAATATCTTCTAAATGGCAGTAGAGCTGACCTCATCCATCCCTAGGATGTCACTCAATAAAGGAGACTATAAAAATAGTGTATTACAAAGTACTCCTGCTGATGCCCAAACTACCCTGGACCAAGACTTCCTAGGATCTTGGTGTACGATGATACTATAGCCACCATGTGCTTGGTAGTATGGGGCTATGTGGTACCTGCAAAAGCTTGCAGTGAATTGGTTTGAGAAATGCAAGCCAGGCTTTGTTTTGGAGAGTACTAACAGATTCCTAGGTAGCTCTGGGAGCAAGAGTGGATGATATGGAAGAGCTAGGATCTTCAGGGCTGAGCAATCAAAGTCAATTTGCCCCATAGCAGTAATTCAACCAGAATGGAGATTAGTCCATCTACAGAGAAAGGCCAGTTACATTGATATTTAAGAGCACCTCCATGTTTTGGAGGAACAGGATGCTTTCTCTCTTTAGTCACTGCTATCCTCCACCTTCCCTAATTCCCAACTGAAGTTTTGCTCTTTTAGGGATTTTCTAATGATCTCCTTTAAAACTAGCCACCATTTATGATAAATGCCGTCACTGTTCCAGTAAGAGTTCCTTCGAATAATTTTGGAGAACAACTTCTAAGGAGTAATTTTTTCATCATGAATTAAGAAACTTTTCATCTGACAGGCAAAAGGTTCTGATCAAATTTTCTACAGTGGTAAAGATAGTAATGATATGTTGAGAAAAAAACCAAACCAAAACAAAAAAATCATGCTTTTTTCACAATAAATAGGTTACAAGATGTAGAGCTGAGGGAACTGAGGAATTTCATCATAGAAGGTAAAATCCAAAGTTTAGATTATAGAATATGAGTTCTTTTATCTTCCTTCCCCGCTTTCTAAAAAACCCCACCACCAACAATAAATGTATCTTTCAGAGAAATGGAAAAAGTTTCCAAAGCACATGCCATCTAAATAAAAAAAATGGGGTTCAAATTTTTAATTTGTATTCAGTGACCTATGGAAGGGTCACAGAAGGAAATAGCTGGAGTGACTTGGTAAGAAATCAATCTGTAGGAGTCATACTTCATCTTATCTGTTTGTTTACTTTAACACTCAAAACATTTGAAGAGTTTTAATGAAATCCATGCCCTTCTTTTCCTATCTATACACACAACCCTTGCTTTTATATCAGTAGCTCATAGAATCACAGAAATAGAGCTAAAAAGAACATTAGAGGACATCCAGTTTGATACTTATATTTTGCAGATGAGGAAACTGATACAGAGTTATTAAATCCCCAACCAACATCATGAGATCATAAGTGACCTGGCTAGGATTTGAATGAACATCCATTAATGAGATTACTGAAATATTATAGGACAAATAATATGTAAGTATAAGGATTGGGACTATGATTTGATTGATACAGGGAAATTCCAGATGAGTAAATTCCCTCTACCAATGCAGATCCGTACCTTTGAAAATTATGGCTTTAGAGTTGTCTAGAACACTGATTGATTAAGAGACTTGCCTAAAGTCACGTAGCAAGTGTGTGTCAAAGATGGGATATGAGCCAAGTTCTTTTTGGCTCAGAGACCAACTCTCTATCTTCTAAACTATGCTGTTTCTTTTGTTAATTAGAATGCCTACAATGAAGTGTAACATGTTCAGGTGACTCAGGGGGGAGGTAATAGAGAATATGCCTTTCTCTTCTCTAGCATGATATTAAAGAAGTCTTCCCTAAAGCTTCATGTGAGTTCTATGTCAGTCATACCATTTGGGTATTACATGTTTGCAAGCAATTCTTAAGTATTTGTTATATCTTTGACACACAGGACCACAGATTTGGTTCTAGAAGGAGCCTTAGAGGTCATCTGGTTCAAGTACTTCATTTTACAGCAGAAAGGTGACTAGACCAAGGTTTCATAGAACATACATAGCAAGGCCAGGACCTGGAACAAGGTCCTCATGTAAGTTTGAACTTTTTTTTTCCCTACTGTCCACACTAGCCAATATCTTGTGAGATGCTAAAGTACAATTCCAAATCAGTTGGCTGATTAATCCAGATCACCGAATATTCAAGATGTAAAGGACCTCAGTGATTATTTAGCTCAACTTTCTCCTTTACAGATGAGTAAAGTGACACACAGTGAGAAGAAATGACTTACCTGCAGTCACCTTGAGAGTAAGTGGCAGAGTTGGAATTTAAACCCATTTCTTCTGACTCAAGGTACAGTCCTCTTTTCATCACATGACACAGTATTCTTGTCTTAAGCCCTCATAAGTCTTAAACGAAAAGCTTAAGCTTCTTCACAAAAATTTAAGAATTGTGTTGAATGGGAGACAGGGTGTGTATAAAGGAGGGAACACTTGGTTTATAGTTAGTAGACCTGGATTCTATTCCCACCTCTTTCACTAAATAACTGTTTGATCTTGGGCAAATCATTTATCTGTCTCTGATTCAGTTTCCTCATTTGTTATATTAGGATAACAATACTTTTATTCCTTTGAGAATTTTTGTAAGGAGAGCACTTTGTAAATAACAAAGTGTTGCACAAATATGAGTCATTATTGTTAATAACAATTTGTCACTCTGCTAATGGCTTACAATGTCATTTCTGTTTTCCACCTATGGCAAAGAACTCAAGATTTCAAGTCATTTATTGAGATTTACATTATATTCAGCTCTTATTAGTGATATATGGAAATCAAAGAAATTTAACATGTGAATTTTGGCTAGAGAGAGATGATAATTTCATTGGGAAACCATGAAAAATATGAAACAATTAAAGGACAAACTAAATGAATGTATAAGATTGGGTGGTGCAAATAGTGAGGGTTATGGGAGTTTGGGGAAAGGAAGTATTACTGTGACCTTTATCAGAAAAGGCTTCATAGGAGTCATTTGAATATTGGTTATTCAACAATATTGAATTTTTTTTTTTTTTTTAGTTTACAGGAAAAGCCATAAACATAGCGACTCAATTGCAAAACCTCTTGGATTTCTTTGATTTTCACGATGCCAAAGAGGTGCCAGAGTACAAGAGCAATGTCATAGGGCTTGGAGCTAATTCTGCTACTGTCTTCCTGTGTGTCTCTGGGCAAGTCATTTCATATCTGGTCTTCAGTTTACTCATCTATAAAAAAGTAGCTGAATAAAGTGGCCATGGTGGTCCCTTGAAATTCTCTCTCCTGTAGTTCCTTTTTGCTGAAGTGACTGGTTGTTAAATCCAGTTGGCCAAATTCTCCCCTTGTTTTGATCCTGAGTGTCCACAGTCAGGCTCATTGTGAAAGAGCTCACTGTGATCATTTGTCATTCAGTTAGTCCTCTTTCCTGTGGCTTGAACAGATGGAGTTCAAGTTAACCCTGGATGGCTGCCTCTCATTCATTAAATCACAGCACTGGTAAGGAAGTTGTTCTCAACAGTGGCACAATTCTCAAAGCAAACAATATTGCCTTCTAAGCCTCCTACTCTCCACAAAATCCATAAGAGATGGCAAGAAAAATCAATCTCAATTTTTCTAAACTGAAGTTTCTTTAGTGTCCTTATGCTAGATTTCTAAGGACAGCCCAGTGTTTGGATCTGCAAACTTACACACATATCCCTTTGCACTCCTATATTTCCTTGCCATAGAAACCTTTATTTCTGCCATCTCCTCCTTATCCTTGCTGTCTTAAAAAGTTGCCAGACCATTAATACTCTTTCACTAGTGAATATAAAATCTTCTTTATGGAATCCTTCAATGTCTCACACAATAAGGGCTCATAGAATGAATCTTTTCACAGAATTTGATTAGAGACTGAATTCTGCATCCCTTTCTAGTTCTAGGAGGATTTCAGGTGGCTTCTCAGAGAACAGACTAATCTACAAAGGTCAAAGTGGCCAAAATGAAAGAAGAAGGATAAGACAGAAGTGATTAAACTTTCAGGGACTTTGTGGAATCTCTAACTGTGCAACCTTAAGGCTCCAATGGCCATATGGTAAAAAGGATAGATCTCTGTCGAAATGATACTTACCTTTCCACTGATATCAGTGCTCTAATTCAAAGAGGGACCACAGGTCAAGGACTAAAGTTGAGGTAGCAGATAAAATAATTAGACTCCAAGACAACTATGTCTGTACCTTTGAAAATGTCCATTCACTTCTCCATCAATGGTGTCATTGGCAGAACTCATTAAACAGTTAAGTAAGGGATTAGGAAATTTGGATCTAGACCTGACTCTGCACATAACTTTACTAAAAGGAGATAAATAAAATTGAAAGCAAAAAAGTGAGGGTATTGAATCAATTTAAAAAACAGAGACTTTTAAAAGAAAGATTTAGCTGCAACTTCTTGCTTTCTTGGGGTTTTGTTTATAGAAAGAGTGACAAGACTGCTATGAATTGGGTGGAGCCAAGATGGTGCTATAGAAGCAGTGACCCAGCTGAATTCTCCCAACGCTCCCTTCTAAACAATTTTTATTTTTATTTATTTATTCATTCATTTGTTTATTTATTTAATTTTAGATTTCAACATTCATTTCCACAAAATTTTGAGTTCTAATTTTTCTCCCCATCTCTCCCCTCCTCTCACCTATAACACCTTGCCTTCTGATTATCCCTTCCCTCAACGTGCCCTCCCTTCTATCACACCTCACCCTTTCCTTATCCCCATCTTCTCACTTTTCTTGCAGGGCAAGATAGATTTCTATACCCCATTACCTGTATTTCTTATTTCCCAGTTATATGCAATAACAATTCTCAACATTCATTTCTAATACTTTGAATTATAACTTCTCTCACTTACTCCCTCCCCACCCATCACCACTGAGAAGGCAAGCAATTCAATATAGGCTATATATGTGTTGTTTTCCAAAAAACTTCCATAATAGTCATGTTGTGTAAGACTAACTATATTTCACTCCATCCTACCCTGTCCCCCCTTTACTCTATTCTCTCATTTGACCTTATCCCATCCCAAAAGTGTTTACTTCTAGTTACTCCCTTCCCCCATTTGTCCTCCCTTCTATCATCCCCCTCATCCTACTTGTGCCCTTCTCCCCTACTTTCCTGTAGTGTAAGATAGCTTTTCACACCAAATTTAGTGAGCATGTTATTCTCTCCTTAAGCTATATCTGAAGAGAGTAAGCTTCATTTTTCCCCTCTTACCTCCTCCCTTTTTCTCCTCCATTGAACAAGATTTTTCTTGCCTCTTTTATGAGTGATGATTTGCCGCATTCCATTTCTCCATTTCTTCTCCCAGTATACTGTTCTCTCACCCCTTAATTTTATTTTTATAGATATCATCCCTTCTCAATCAACTCAGCTTGTGCTCTCTGTCTACATAGATAGATAGATAGATAGGTAGATAGATAGATAGGTGTATATATATATATATATATATATATATATATATATATATATATACATGTATATAGATATATGTGTGTGTGTGTGCGTAATCCCTCCACCTATCCAAATACTAAGAAAAGTCTCAAGAGTTACAAATACTATCTTTCCATGTAGGAATGTAAACAGTTCAGCTTTAAGAAGTTCCTTATTATTTCTCTTTCCTGTTTACCTTTTCAAGCTTCTCTTGATTCTTGTGTTTGAAAGTCAAATTTTCTCTTCAGTTCTGGTCCTTTCATCATTCTCTATATCATTGAATGACCATTTTGTCCCTTGAAGTATTACTTGATTTTACTGGGTAGGTGATTCTTGGTTTTAATCCTAGTTCTTTTGATTTCTGGAATATCCTATTCCAAGCCCTTCCATCCCTTAATGTTGAAGCTGCCAGATCCTGTGTTATTCTGATTGTATTTCCACAGTACTCAAATTGTTTCTTTCTAGCTGCTTGTGGTATTTTCTCCCTGGGAACTCTGAAATTTGGCCACAATATTCCTAGAAGTTTCTCTCTTCCAGTTTCTTTCAGGAGGTGGTTGGTGGATTCTTTCAATATTTATTTTGCCCTCTGGTTCTAGAATATCAGGGCAGTTTTCCTTGATAATTTCATGAAAGATGCTGTCTAGGCTCTTTTTTTGATCATGGCTTTCAGGTAGTCCCATAATTTTTAAATTGTCTCTCCTGGATCTATTTTCCAGGGCAGTTGTTTTTCCAACGAGATATTTCACATTATCTTCTATTTTTCATTCTTTTGGTTTTGTTTTGTAATTTCTTGGTTTGTCACATGGTCATTAGCTTTCCTGAACTGTACTCTCATTTTTAAAGAACTATTTTCTTCAGTGAGCTTTTGAATCTCCTTTTCCATTTGACTGATCCTGCTTTTTAAAGCCTTCTCCTCCTCATTGACTTTTGGACCTCTTTTTCCAATTGAATTAGCCTATTTTTAAAAGTGTTATATTCCTCAGCATTTTTTTGGTTCTCCTTTAGCAAGTTGTTGAGTCACTTTTCAAGCTCTTTCATGGCCTGAATTCATTGCATATTCATTTTGGAGGTATTGGATGCAGAAACCTTGACTTCCTCTGATAGTATGCATTGTTCTTCCTCATCTGAAAAGATGGAAGAAAATACCTGTTCACCAAGAAAGTAACCTTCTATGGTCTTATTTTTTAATTTCCCCCCCCTTTTTTTGGGCATTTTCCCAGCCACTTACTTGACTTCTGAATCCTTTGTCAAGCAGAGGGTCCTAGTGCTCCTCCTCACCCCAGGACCATGCTCAGGGCTAAGAATCAGATCAGCTGCTCAATTCCCCCAGGGGCTTTAGGCCAAGTGATTCACAAATGGACACCCATTGCTGCTGCCCCTACTGTGGCCGCTGCCTGGGGTCCGTGCTGGGGGGAACCCTGCTCCCCTCTCACCTATCTGGAAAATCTCTCTTACTGACCTTTGAAGTTTTCTTTGGTACTTTTGTGTTGAGGGATCTGAGACCCTCCCTGCTGAGGATTCTGCCCTGGAGGTCTGTTCCAGTCCTGTTCCTCCTGTTGCCATGGAGTCAGGACTAGGCTCCCCTCTGCTCAGTGTCTTTTGGGATAGACCTTTCCTGTTGGCCTTCCAGGTTACTTTTGGCTGGAAATCTCTTTCATTCTGTCATTCTGTGGCATCTGCTGCTCTAGAATTTGTTGAGAGTCATTTCTTACAGGTAATTTATGGGCTGTGGAGGAAGAACTATAGTATGTACATTTTTCTACTCCTCCATCTTGGCTCTGCCTCAACTAAACAATTTTTAAAAAGTATGTCAAATCAAATTCTGGAGTGACTGAGCCATGAAAAGGTCATGGTGAGACATTTTTCTAGTTCCCTGAAAGTTAGGAGGTTGGCAGGGGAGGTCTGTGACACCAAGGTGGTGACAAGCCTGGAACACATAGGATGGAAGCACTAACAATGAGCCTCAGAGGCAGCTGTGACAGAGGCAGCAGAAGCTTTTGGAGCTCTCCAGTCAGAGACAGTAAAAAGGTTGCATGATTGGTCAGAAAGAGACTACAAGAGACCCTTTGCTGTCACTAGGTGCAGGACTTGGCACTATTTGGAAACTATTGTCCATATACAGCTCTGAGTCATAATTCCAGGGTGAAGAGGAACATTTGTGGTCAGTCACAAGGGAGAAGGTGACCTGGTCGCACTTGTACTTGAAGGGAAGCAGGAGCCTTTTCAGGGTAAAGACCAGAAAACAGACAAGGAGAGAAGTGAACACACTTCTTTCCAGATCACATCACCTTGGCAAAACTAAAAACTTGTAGACTTTCATAACTAGCTCTAAAAATAATAACATGAAAAAGCCTAAAACTTAATACTGTATCTCCCCATTCCTAAGTGAGCAGAACTCAACTTTAACAGAAAGTTCAAAATCAAGAAATAGGCTAGAAAAGTGAGTACAAAGCATAGTATTGAACTTAAAAATGTATTGTGGTGGCAGAAAAGACCAAAATACAAGCTCAGAAGACGAGGTCATAGAATACTTACAAACAAAGCCTTGAAGAAAAAAGAATGCAATTTGTACACAAACTCAACAAGAAATACTAGAAGAATTGAATAAAGTATTGAGTGCTAGAGGAAAAAATTGGGAAAAATAAGAATGATGCAAGAAAATTATGAAAAAAACTAACAGCTTGGTAAGTTGTACTAAAAAATGCTGAAGAAAATAATTCCTTAAAAATTGGAATTGGGCAAGTGGAAGCTAATGACTCCATGAGACACCAAGAAACAAAATGATAAGAATGAAAAAAAAAATGTGAAATATCTCATTGGTAATAAAAGTTGACCCAGAAAACAGATTTTATAAAGAGATAATATAAGAATTATTGATGACCTCAAAGCCATAATAAAAAAAGAGACTAGACATCATATTTCCAGAAGTTATCAAGGAAAACTGCCCTGATATCTGGGAATCAGAGTGTGGAATAGAAATTGAAAGAATACAGTGAACACCTCCTGAAAGAGATCTCAAAATGAAAACTCCCAGGAATAGTACAGAAAAATTTCAGAGTTCCCTGGTGGAGGAGAAAATACTACAAACATCCACAAAGAGATAATTCAAATATCATGGAACAACCGTCAGGATCACAGAAGATTTATCAGCTTCCACCTTAAAGAAGTGAAGGGCTTGAAATGTGATATTCTAGAAGACAAAAGAAACGGTGCAACAAAGAATAACTTATCCAGTAAAACTAAGTATAATCCTTCATGAGGAAAATGGATATTTAATGAAATAGAGGATTTTGAAGCATGCCTATGAAATACCAGAGCTGAGTACAAAATTTGACATTCAAAAACAAGACTCAAGAGAAGCACAACAATGTAAACATGAAAGAGAAATCATAGGTGACTCGTTAAGGTTAAATTGTTAATAAACTGTTAATCATTAGGATGATGACTTCTCCCAGAAGCAGATCCCTGATTTCTCCCAAGTAGATGCTTCCATCTCAGGTTTAATATCTCATTGTTCAGTCATTTCAATCATGTATGAGTATTTATGATCCCATTTGGGGCCTTCTTGCAAAGATACTGTAGTGCTTTACCCTTTCCTTCTCCAGCTCATTTTACTGGTGAGGAAACTGAGGTAAACAGGGCTAAGTGACTTGCCCAGGGTCACACATCTAGTGAGTATTTGAGACCATATTTGAACTCAGGAAGATGTTTTCTTGATTCTAGGTCTGATGCTCTACTCACCAATCTATATCTATATTACTTAATCTATATCTTTTTCTAATATTGATATCTACTCTCTATCTAAAAAGCTCTAATTATATATCTCATGTACGTGTGTGTGTGTGTGTGTGTGTATGCGTTTGTATAGGTGTGTGTGAGATGTTTCTCCAGATAGGAAGTAAGTTCCTTAAGGACAGGGACTGCTGCATAGTTTTTCTCTTTATATCTCCAATACCTACACTGTGTTTTGCACATAGTAGGTACTTAATAGATGCTTATTGATTAATTTATTGTACTTAGTTAATTGATGATTGTCCTCCTCCCCCATATTTAGCTCTCCCAAATCCCAGTGGGAAACCATGAGATAGACTTACTTATAGCCTACATTGCTACATATGGTCCTGTCTATTTAAGATGGAAAGATACTATTCCATGTGAAAGGTAACCTGATACCAATCAAGGTAATGCTAAAGAAATACATGCATAATCCATATCAATCATGCAAACACAGGTGGGAGAAATTCCCACCTACAGCCAACCTGGTGTCATTCATCACCTCCTACTCTCCTGCAGATGGAGGGAGAATTTTTCAGAACTCATCTTAGCCTTATGATAGTTCTGCTGATGTGGTAAAAAGCAGCAGCAAGCGTGGGCTCTGGAAATAGGATCAATATAAAAATGGTCATGTCCTAGTTGGTACATTGATCCTTTGGGATGGGGCTGGGAATTTTAGCAGATATACATTGCTTGTGGTCCAAGTCAAACTTTTTAGGCAAAATTCTACTGATGAACAATAATAAATAGATAGATAGATAGATAGATAGATAGATAGATAGATAGATAGATGAATGAATGAATGAATAAATAAATGAATGAATGAATGAATTGTTTATTTATTTATTAGTGAGGAGTTATGCAAAGAAACATTCCAGCAAATGTTTCCAGAATTGAATTTCAAGGATTCTTGGAGAACTCAGATTGGGCCAACAATCAGAGGTCAGCAGAGTTTGGGGATCTCTAAGGAGAAGAGAAATCACAAAGGGATGGTCACACTCTCCCTTCCCTACATGTTCACTATATTATCTGAGAGATTCAACCATGAGTAATGTCTCCAGCTAGAGCTGAGGGAGCATGAGCGAGACAGACTGAAGACAAAGAGCTTCAGAGAGCATAAACTCTTCAGAAGGGAGAGGACAGCAAAAAAATTCTCCTGAGCCTATAACTCTCTCAAGGTTGACATTCATGCATTTATTTGTGGTCCACACATTCATTATTCACTATGATAGAAGCAATTCCATGTACCAATGTAGATTATTACCTAAGGTATAACCAAGTCTTCCAGAATTTCTTGGTTCACTTCTTGATGGGATCAGAATAGTAAGCTCAGTGACTCCTGCCTTTTTTTTCTTAATTGACTGCTTCCAAACTCCTTTGGACTAGAAAGTCATATAACCAACCTTGTTAGCCTGTTACACAAAGGAAAGAAGATGACAAGATGACAAGATCATCTAGACCAGGAGTACATTAGTAAATATTTAACAATCAGCTCGTGGAAAAACAAAAGAAGTCAAGAAATAATTTTAAATTTAATCTTCATTATTAACATTTTTCTCCTTTTTCTTAAATCTAAATAATCAACAAAACAAATTGAGTCCTTATTTGTAGAATTTGCTGATTTCTGAGGTCTAATTGCTGACAATGAAAATTTAACAACCATATCTTCCAAGCTGATTCAAACTGTCTCCAGCAGAGCCCTGAATTCTAGATCAAAGTTAGGACAAGATAAATAAGTTTCATGGGAACTTTTTAATGAGTAAAGTGCTTGGGCTTTATGATATTTATTTGAGCCACTCATGGGCTCTTATCATCTGTTTCTACTTGCTTTTTCATCATATTCACTGAGGTTTCTGCTTAAATGATATCCACTTCAGGAAGCTGTTGCAATCCATTTTATCCAGACAGCTCAAAGCATGGCACATATTAAAGCACTTTATGAATGTTGATTGATTATTAGGTCCCTGGTTTTAATTCTTTTTGATTCAGCTCCTCTCCTGACATATAAATAGGTCTCCATTAATGATTATAATTCTTATCTGAAATGTACTCTTTCCTCATCTCTACCTCTTAAAACCCTTGTATCCATCCATCTCAGCTTCTATACAAAGCCTGTCTTGGCTCATCTGGATCTGAGTTCTCTTCCATCAGAAATAAGCTTATATTTACTTGATATAAGTCATCTCTGTGTCTCTGTCTCTCTCACTGTCTTTGTCTTTCTCTGTCTCTCTGTCTCTGTCTCTCTGTTCAGACACATTTGCTTTTCTTCAGTCATATCTGACTTCATGACTCCATTTGTGGGTTTCTTTTTTATATTTATTTATTTATTAGCTTTTAACATTCACTTCCATAAGATTTTGAGTTACACATGTTCTCTCCTTCCTTGTCTTCCCCCTACTCCAAGACAGTGTGCAATCTGATATAGCCTCTACATATGCATTCATATTAAAGATATTTTCATATTAATCACATTATAAAGAAGAATTAGGGGGGGAGCCAAGATGGCAGAGTAAAAGCAGAGACTTCCCTGAGCTCTCCCCCAAAGCTATTCAAAATACCTGTAAAATGGGGGGAGGAGCCAAGATGGCGGAGTAGAAAGATTCACATATGCTAGCTCTGAACCCATAGCCCATAAAATACCTGTAAAGAAGAACTCCCAATGAACTCTGGAGCAGTAGAAGCCACAGAACAACAGAATGGAGGAGATTTCTGTTCCAGAGAGACCTGAAATACTGACACGAAGGGTCCATTTCACACCAGAACCGGAGCAGAGCCCAGCCCTGCCTTGACTGTGAGGCACAGAGAAGAGCAGATCCAAGTAGGCTTCAGGGACAGAATCTCCAGGCACAGCGAAGTTCCCTCCACCCAGAGGTGCCAAAGGTCAGTGAGAGGGTCTTTTCAGCTTGATGAGAGGGGAGCAGGGTGTCCCCATAACTCAGGCCCCCTTGAGAGGCAGCAGTGGAGGCAGCAGTGGAGGCAGCAGCAGACAAGGGCTCCCAAAGCAGGTAGGAGCCAGGATCCATTGTTGAAGGTCTCCTCATAAACCTGCTGAGGGAACTGAGCCCTGCATGGCGGCCCTGCCCCCACCTGAGCACCTGAACTTAATCTCATACTGAATGGCAGCCCCGCCCACGCCAAAAGCCCTAAGGCTGGGAAGCAACATTTGAATCTCAGACCCCAAGCTCTGGCTGGGTGGATCTCTAGGCCAGGTGGGTGTGGAGAGGACACTCAGAAGACAAGTAACTGGCTGGGAAAATGCCCAGAAAAGGGGAAAAAATAAGACCATAGAAGGTTACTTTCTTGGTGAACAGATATGTCCTCCCATCCTTTTGGATGAGGAAGAACAATACTTCCCATCAGGGAAAAACATATAAATAAAGGCTTCTGTATCCCAATCATCCAAAATTAATATTCAATGGGCTCAGGCCATGGAAGAGCTCAAAAAGGATTTTGAAAATCAAGTTAGAGAGGTGGAGGAAAAACTGGGAAGAGAAATGAGAGAGATGAAAGAAAAGCATGAAAAGCAGGTCAACACCTTGCTAAAGGAGACCCAAAAAAATGCTGAAGAAAATAACACCTTGAAAAATAGGCTAACTCAACTGGCAAAAGAGGTTCAAAAAGCCAATGAGGAGAAGAATGCTTTCAAAAGCAGAATTAGCCAAATGGAAAAGGAGGTTCAAAAGCTCACTGAAGAAAATAGTTCTTTCAAAATTAGAATGGAACAGATGGAGGCTAATGACTTTATAAGAAACCAAGAAATCACAAAACAAAACCAAAAGAATGAAAAAATAGAAGATAATGTGAAATATCTCATTGGAAAAACAACTAACCCGGAAAATAGATCCAGGAGAGACAATTTAAAAATTATGGGCCTACCCGAAAGCCATGATCAAAAAAAGAGCCTAGACATCATCTTTCATCAAATTATCAAGGAAAACTGCGCTGGTATTCTAGAACCAGAGGGTAAAATAAGTGTCCAAGGAATCCATCGATCACCGCCTGAAAGAGATCCAAAAAGAGAAACTCCTAGAAACATTATGGCCAAAGTGCAGAGTTCCCAGGTCAAGGAGAAAGTATTGCAAGCAGCTAGAAAAAGCAATTCAAGTATTGTGGAAATACAATCAGGATAACACAAGATCTAGTAGCTTCTACATTAAGGGATAGAAGGGCGTGGAATAAGATATTCCAGAAGTCAAAGGAACTAGGACTAAAACCAAGAATCACCTACCCAGCAAAACTGAGTATAATACTTCAGGGGAAAAAAATAGTCTTTCAATGAAATAGAGGACTTTCAAGTATTCTTGATGAAAAGACCAGAGCTGAAAAGAAAATTTGACCTTCAAACACAAGAATGAAGAGAAGTATGAAAAGGTAAACAGCAAAGAGAAGTCACAAGGCACTTATTAAAGTTGAACTGTTTTCATTCCTACATGGAAAGACAATATTTGTAACTCTTGAAACTTTTCAGTATCTGGGTAGTGGGTGGGATTACACACACACACACACACACACACACACACACACAGAGTGCACAGAGTGAATTGAAGAGTATGGGATCATATCTTTAAAAAATGAAATCAAGTGGTGACAGAGAAATATATTGGAAGGAGAAAGGGAAAAATGGAATGGGCAAATTATCTTTCATAAAAGAGGCAAGCAAAAGATTTTTTAGTGGAGGGAAAAAGAGGGGAGGTGAGAGAAAAACATGGTTTACTCTCATCACATTCGACTAAAGAAAGGAATAAAAAGCACTCTCATTTTGGCATGAAAATCTATCTTACAATACAGGAAAGTGGGAGAGAAGGGGATAAGCAGGGTTGAGGGGGGATGATGGAAGGGAGGGCAATGGGAGGAGTGAGCAATTTGAAGTCAACACTCTTGGGGAGGGATAGAATCAAAAGAGAGAATAGAAGCAATGGGGGGCAGGATAGGATGGAGGGAAATATAGTTAGTCTTACACAACACGACTATTATGGAAGTCATTTGCAAAACTACACAGATATGGCCTACATTGAATTGCTTGCCTTCCAAAGGGAATGGGTGGGGAAGGAGGGATGAAGAGAAGTTGGAACTCAAAGTTTTAGGAACAACTGTCAAGTACTGTTCTTGCTACTAGGAAATAATAAATACAGGTAATGGGGTATAGAAAATTATCTGGCCCTACAGGACAAAAGAGAAGATGGGGACAAGGGAAGGGAGGGATGATAGAAGAGAGGGCAGTGATGGGGCAATTAGAATGCTTGGTGTTTTGGGCTTGGGGAGGGGACAAATGGGGAGAAAATTTGGAACCTAAAATTTTGTGAAAATGAATGTTAAAAGTTAAATAAATAAATTTTAAAAAATACCTGTAAAATTACTCTGAACAAATTCTATAGTTACAGAACCCACAAAATGACAGAAACAAATCCTCTGCCCAAGACAGTCTGGAAAGTTGACAGGAAGGGTCTTTTGCACTAGGCAGGAAATGGAGTGTTGTCCAGCATAGACCACATGAGCACAGACTGCCAGAGCAGGTCTTAGGGAACTGGATCATTGTCAGCTGTCACAGCTTTCAAACTTCTTAAGTCACAAACATCAAAAAGATTAGTGGGAAAACTCTGTGGGAGCTGGGTGAAAGAGGAGCACCGGTGTGATCCAGTCAGGCCCCAAGCCAAGAGGGAACGGTGTGGCAGCGGTGGCAGCATCAACAGCAACAATGGCAGGGGCAGAGGCTGCTTTCAGAGTTCTGGGCCCACAGATGTGAGAAATCAAGCAGCTGATACAAAATTCCTGAAACCTGGGACAGTATGTCCATCTTCCCCAACCCTATCCCCACTGGAAGCAGAGTCCTACCTTGACAAAGAGTTAGAAAGCCAAGTGTTTGGCTGGGAAGATGTGTAAATATTGTAAAAGAACAAAACTATAAAATCTTACTTTGGTGACAAGGAAGATCAGAGCATACAATCAGAGGAGAATAGCAGAGTCAGAGCTCCTAAATCAAAAGTCTCCAAGAAGAATACAAACTGTTCACAGGTCATGTGGGAGCACAAAAAGGATTTTGAAAATAAAGTAAGAGAAGTAGAGGAAAAATTGGGAAGAGAAATGAGAGTGATGAAAGAAAATCATGAAAATCAAGTCAACATGTTGCTAAAGGAGACCCCAAAAAATAATGAAGAAAATAACTCTTTAAAATAGACTAACCCAAATGGCAAAAGAAATCCAAAAAGTCAATGAGGAGAAGAATGCCTTAAAAAGCAGAATGGACCAAAAGGAAAAGGACATCCAAAAGCTCAGTGAAGAAAATAATTTCTTCAAAATTAGAATGGAGCAAATGGAAATTAATAACTTTATGAGAAATCAAGAAATTATAAAACTACCAAAAAAATGAAAAAAGATAATGTGAAATATCTCACAGGAAAAACCAGTGAGCTGGAAAACAAATCCAGGAGAAATAATTTTAAAATTATTGGACTACTTGAAATCCATGTTCAAAAAAGTACCTAGACATCATCTTCCAAGAAATTATCAAGGAAAACTGCCCTGATATTCTAGAACCAGAGGATAAAATAGAAATCAAAAGAATCCCCCTATCACCTGTGGAAAGAAATCCAAAAAGAAAAACTTCTAGAAAGATTGTATCCAAATTCCAGAGTTCCCAGGTCGAGAAGAAAACCTTGCAAACAGCCAGAAAAAAACAATTTGAGTATTTTGGAGGTGCAATCAGGATAACAGAAGACCTAGCAGCTTCTACGCTAAAGGATCGAAAGGCTTAGAATATGATATTCAGGAGGTCAGAGGAATTAGGATTAAAAGCAAGAATCAACTACCCAACAACACTGAGTATAATCCTTTCGGGAAAAAATGGATATCCAATGATATAGAGGACTGTTGAGCATTCTTGATGAGAAGATCAGAGATGAATAGAAAATTTGACTTTCAAGTACAAGAATCAAGAGAAGTATGAAAAGATAAACAGAAAAGAGAAATCATAAGAGACTTATTAAAATTGAACTGTTTACCTTCCCACATGGAAAGATGATATTTGTAACTCCATGAGACCTTTCTCAGTATTAAGGTAGTTGGAGGAAATAGATAGATAGGCAGACAGACAGACAGACAGACAGACAGACAGACAGACAGACAGACAGACAGATAGATAGATAGATAGATAGATAGATAGATAGATAGATAGATAGATAGATAGATAGGTAAGTAGGTAGATAGGTAGGTAGGTAGGTAGGTAGGTAGGTAGGTAGGTAGGTAGGTAGGTAGGTAGGTAGGTATGTAGATAGCTGGCACAAGTTGTTGAAATAAAGGGATGATATCTAAAAAAATAAAACTAAGGAGTGAGAGAGGAATATATCTGGAGGAGAAAGAGAGAGATAGAATGGGGTAAATTATTTCACATAAAAGAATCAAGAAAAAGGTTTTAAAATGAAAGGGAAGAAGGGGAAGGTGAGAAGGAATAAATAAACCTTACTTTCATGGGATTTGGCTTAAGGAGGGAATAGCATACACACTCAATTAGATATCTTACCCTACAGGAAAGTGAGGGGGGAGGGAATAAGAGGGAGGAGAAGATAGAAGGGAGGGCAGATTTGGGGAGGGTTTAGTCAGAAGCAAACACTTTTGAAAAGGGACAGGGTCAAAGGAGAAAATAGAATAATTGGGGGGTGGGATAGGATGGAGAGAAATATAGTCTTTCACAACATGACCATAATGAAGGTGATTTGCATAAATACACATGTATAACCTATGTTAAATTTCTTATCTTCTCAGTGGGGGTAAGTGGGGAGGGAAGAAGGGAGAGAATTCGGAACTCAAAGTTTTGTAAACAAGAATTTAAATTTAAAATACAAAAATCAAGAGAAGCATGAAAAGGTAAGCAGGAAAGAGAAATCATAAGAGACTTATTAAACTTGAACTGTTTGCCTTCCTACATGGAAAGATGATATTTGTGACTCATGAGACCTTTCTCAGTTTTTACATGCAACTGTGAAATAAGATATTTAAGAAATGAGGTAAAGAAATCTATCTTGCCCTTCAAGAAAGTAAAGAGGAAGGGAGTAAAAGAGGGTTGATAAAAGGGAGGGCAGAGTGGTGGAAAGGGTAATCAGAATGTATGCCATCTCAGTGTGAGGGGAGGGAAAAGATGGGGAGAAAATTTGGAAGCTAAAATCTTGTGGAAATGAATGTTGAAAACTAAAAATAAATAAATAAATTTAAATCTAAAAAAAAAAAAGAATTAGAACCAATGGGAGGAACCATAAGAAAGAAGAACTGGGGGGAGGAGGGGGTTAGGAGGAGAGAGACAGACAGACAGACAGAGACACACACACACACACACACACACACACACACACAGAGAGAGAGAGAGAGAGAGAGAGAGAGAGAGAGAGAGAGAGAGAGAGAGAGAGAGAGAGAAAGAAGAGAGAGAGAGAAAGTAGTTTCGATCTTCATTCAGACTCTATTGCTCTTTTTTCTGGATGTGGAGTCTTTTCGCATTATCTTATATCCATGCATTGCTAAGGAGAGGTAAGTCTACAAAGTTAGTTATAGAACAATGCTTCTGTTACTGTATATAATGTTCTCCTGGTTCTTCTAACTTCATTCGACATCAGTTCATGTAAGTCTTTCTAGATGTTTCAGAAGCTCTCCTCATCATCATTTCTTATGGAACAATAATATTCCATTACATTCCTATGACACGGCCTGTTCAACCATTTCCCAATTGATGTTTATCCCCTTGATTTCCAACTTTTCACCACCACAGAAAGAGCTGCTATAAATACTTTTGTACATGCATGTTCTTTTCCTATTTTTATGATCTCTTTGGAATACAAAACCTAGAAGTGGTATTGCTGGGTCAAAGGATCACAGTTATATAACTCCTTAGGCATAGTGTTTAAATGCTCTCCAGTATGGTTGGAACAGATCACAACTCTACCAACAGTGCATTACTGTCCCAATTTTCCCCCATATCCAGAATTTATCCTTTTCTTGTTTTGTCAGGTTAGCCAATCTGATAGGTTTGATGTGGTACCTCAGAGTTGTTTTGATTTGCATTTCTCTAATCAATAGTGGTTCAGAGAATTTTTTCATATGACTACAGATAGTTTCAATTTCTTCATCTAAAAACTGCTGGTTCATATCCTTTGACCATTTATAATTTGGAGAATGATTTGTATGTATAAACTTGATTCATTCCTCTATACATTTTAGAAATGAGGCCTTTATCAAAGACAGTGGTTGTAAAAATTTTTTCCAGCTTTCTGTTCCCCTTCTTTACATTGGTTTTGTTTATACAAAAACTTTTCAGTTAAATGTAATCAAAATTATCCATTTCGCATTTCATAATGCTCTTTATTTGTTGTTTGACCATAAATTCTTCTGTTCTCCATAAAGTGGACAGGTAACCTATCCCTTGCTCTCCTAGTTTGCTTATAGTATCAGCCTTTATATCAAAATCATGTACCCATTTCTACTTTAACTTGGTATATGATGCAAGATGTTGATCTATGTCTAGTTTCTGCCATACTATTTTCCAGTTTTCCCAGCAGTTTTTGTTAAATAGTGAGATCTTATCCCAGAAGCTAGAGTTTTGGGGTTTATTGAACAGTAGATTACCATAGTCATTGACTGCTGTATCTTATGTACCTAATCCATTCCACTGATCCATCACTCTTTCTTAGCTAGTACCAAGTAGTTTTGATGGTTGCTGTTTTATAATACAATTTAAGATCTGGTGTGGCTTGGTCACCTTCCCTTGCATTTCTTTTCATTAATTCCAAATGGAATCTTTCTGAGCAAAGATTCTGAAGTGTTTTGCCATTTCATTTGCCAGTACATTTTACAGACGAAGAAACTGAAACAAATAGGGTTAAGTGAGTTGACCAGAGTCATACAGCTAGTAAATATCAGACTGAATTTAAGCTCAGGGAGATGAGTCTTCCTAACTCTGAATCCAGAGCTCTGTCCACTATGGTATCAACTAGCTGCCCACTCACACACACAAACACGTGTAGGTGTATGTATATATGTACGTATGTATACACATATATGCACAAATATACATACATATATATATACATGTATATATAAATATGCATATACTCAGGTACAAATTGTTTCCCCTAAGAAAATGTAACTTCTTTGATGGCATTTGTATTTATATTCCCAGTGTCTAATACGCAATAAGTGTTTAATAAAAGTTAGTTAATTGATTTATTTTCTTTTGTGACTTAGAGGATCATAGATTTCCAGAACTGTAGAATTTAGAGACCTTGAAATGAAGCTCCAGAAACAATCTAGTCCATTGAGAGGTGTTGTATCATCTTAAGAATATTTAATTGGTCATGTCTAGAAAGGATTTTAAAAAGAAAAGCAATTCCTAGTAATGGTGTATAATAATAAGTATTATTAACTCAAATGCATCACTCAATGAAATCAAATAGAACTCAGCCTCTATTCTATTAGTTTAATACTTTAACATATATTTTCCTAATTCATGATAACCCTTATTTTTCTGACACTACACTCATGATTTTACGCTTTATGTGGATAATTTTCAGTAAAAATAGCTTGAAACATTAATGACAATGACTTACTAAAGAAACATATTGCTTTCATTCCTTAGAGTGAGTATATTCCACCATATTTAATATCAAACACAACTGTGACATAAAAAATAGGTCATTAAACATCACATGGGAATGGGGGTAATTTAGCTCCAAATTTAGATGACATTGTCAAATTGGTTTGAAAATGCAATTTTTGTATGTCTTAAGACAGTAGTTTTGATGTTTCCATAATATTCACGCATGCTCCTCTCTCCCTCTCAAATGTTCTGTTC
Source organism: Notamacropus eugenii (assembly GCF_028372415.1). Classification (NCBI taxonomy): domain Eukaryota; kingdom Metazoa; phylum Chordata; class Mammalia; order Diprotodontia; family Macropodidae; genus Notamacropus; species Notamacropus eugenii. The sequence goes on along the minus strand of NC_092877.1, from coordinate 370,515,625 downwards.
ATTCTTGTAATCCTGAGCTGTATTATATTAGGGAAGTCTTTCTGGTTTGGTCAGGTAGTGCCTTAGAAACACATTTAGTTACATTCTCAGTTCTGTAAATTCCCTGAATAAGGACTAAAATATAGTACAGTCATTGCTTGTTTTAATTATGTCAATGCATCATTGAAAACACTAGCAAAGCCTCTCTGATAACTACCAACATATCAAAAAATAGAAATAGAGATGGGACATAGGATTTCATTAATGCGGGGAGGTCACTGGTGAGAAAATGCCTTCTTCCATTGTAGGTTGGCACCTTCTCTGCAACTTGATTCTCAGAGATTTGTCCAGAATACTGAGGTTGGGGACTTCCCTAGGCTCACACAGTCACAAAGGGTCATGGGTAGGATTTGAATGCAGATCTATTTGTTTCAAGGGTGACTCTGTATCTACTAAACCAACAGTAAAAATAAAGAAAAATATTGTGTCAAGTGTTATAGACAAACAGGGATAAAGTGTTTGTATAAGGTAAGTCAGAAGGAAGATTTGGCTGTCCAGAAACAACAATAACAGCAAATTTTTTAATCTTATTGACCTTGAGAAGTCATTTTTAAAAAGTCAGAAACTTTGGGACTTGAAATAAGGCCCCAGGGGAGCAAAGTCAAGATGGCGGGATAGAAAGACGAACCTACACCAGCTCTTCCACCATAACCCATAAAATATCTGTAAAAAATGACTGTAAACAAATTCTAGAGCAGCAGAAGCCACAAAAAGATACAGTGAAAGAGATTTCCAGCCCAAGATAGCCTGGAAGGCCAATAGGAAAGGTCTATTGCACTGGGCTCAGAGCACAGCCCAGCCTTGGCTGTGCACTGGAGCAGGTTTCAGGGCATGGCACCATGGGTAGCAGCTGTGGTTCCCAGATTTCTCAAGCCATAAATGCCAAAGACAGCTTCAAAGGTCAGTAAGAAAGCTCTTTCACCAGGGTGAGAGGGAAATGCAGTCTAGCCATGGCCTCAGAGCAGTGGTAGCTACTGCAGCAGCAGCATCCACTTTTGGAGCCCTCAGCCTAAAGACCCTAGAGGAATTGAGTGGCCTATCTGGACCACCTATCTGGCAGTCCTAAGGTTAGGAGGAGTGCAAGCATGGTGAAGCTTGTGGTGACTGTGGAGAGGAACTCCTGCTCACAGATCCAGGACAGAAAAGAATGCTTGTGGTTGCTCACAGACCAGAGCACATGCCAGGAGAGGAGTAAACTCCTCTCCCTTGATTGTGGCACCTTGGAGGAACTGAGAACTTACAGGTCCCTAGAATATACCCTCCACTTGACAAAGGACTCAAAAGGTCAACTAACTGGATAGAAAAAATGCCCAAAAATGGGGGTGGGAGGTGGGAAAATAATACTATAGAAGGTTACTTTCTTGGTAAACAGGTATTTTCTTCCATCCTTTTGGATGAAGAAAAACAAAACATAGAATCAGAGGAAGACATAAAAGTCAAGGCTTCTGCATCCAAAACCTCCACAAAAACGTGCAGTGGTCTCAGGTTATGGAAGAGTTCACAAAGGATTTTGAAAATAAAGTAAGAGAGGTGAAGGAAGAATTCGTAAGAGAAATGAGAGCGATGCAAGAAAATCGTGCTGAAGAAAATAACACCTTTAAAAATAGACTAAATCAAATAGCAAAAGCAGTCCAAAAAGCCAATGAGGAGAAGAATGCTTTAAAAATCAGAATTGGTCAAATGGAAAAGGAGATTTGAAAGCTCACTGAAGAAAATAGTTCTTTAAAAATTAGAATGGAGCAGATGGAAGCTAATGACTGTGAGCAATCAAGAAATTACAAAACAAAGCCAAAAGAATGAAAAAATAAAACACAATGTGAGATATCTCATTGGGAAAACAACTGACCTGGAAAATAGATCCAGGAGAGATAATTTTAAAATTATTGGTCTACCTGAAAACCATTTTCCCCCTGAAGTATTGTACTCAGTTATGCTGGTTAGGTGATTCTTGGTTTTAATCCTAGCTCCTTTGACCTCTGGAATATCATATTTCAAACCCTTAGATTACTTAGTATAGAAACTGCTAAAACCTGATTGTATTTCCACCATACTTGAATTATTTCTTTCTGGCTGCTTGTAATATTTTTTCCTTGACCTAAGGAGTCTGGAATTTAGCTAGGATATTCCTAGGAGTTTTCTTTTGGGATCTCTTTCAGGAGGTGATTAGTGAATTCTTTCCATTTCTACCTTACCCTCTGGGTCAAGAATATCAGGACAGTAGTTTTCCTTCATAATTTCTTGGAAGATAATGTCTAGGCTCTTTTTTTGATCATGGAAGCAATGGAGTATAGAAATTTATTTTGCCCTACAGAAAAATAGAGAGGAAGGGGGATGGAAAAAGAGCGGGTAATAGAAGGGAGGACAGACTGGAGGAAGGGGTGGATGGGATGTATGTTGTCCTGGGGTAGGCGGGTAGGGAGAGATGGGGAGAAATTTTTAAATTCAAATTCTTGTGGAAGTGAATGTTAAGAACTGAAAAATAAATAAACTAGATAGATAGATAGATAGATAAGATACATACATACATACACACATATGCACACACACATATAATGAAATAAGTCCCCAGTAGATAGTTCTTTGTGTAGTGCCAATATGTTGTAGCAGTGAAGTATATAATATTGTTGGAGATGCATCACCTTTAAGTAAGAGAACCACAACTGGGTTTTGCCCTGACTTTTGCTTTGGGACTTCCTAAGTTCAATAAATTCACTTTGCTACAAACCACATCTAGAGAAAGAATTATGGAGTCTGAATGCATATTGAAGCATACTATTTTCATTTTTTTTCATGATTCTTCCCTTTTGTTCTGATTCTTCTTTCACACCAGGACTAATGTGGAAATAGGTTTAGCATGATTGCACAAGTACAACGTATATCGGATTACTTTCTGTTTAGGGGATGGGGAAGGGAATGGAGAGAAGGAGAAAAATTTGGAACTCAAAATTTTGTGAAAATGAATGCTGGAAACTATCCTTACATGGAATTGGAAAACAATGAAATATTATTTAGGGAAAAGTTTAAAAAATAAATTCAGTTCACCAGATAGTAAACATCTACCATGCGCAAGACATAGGGGAGGTAAACAGAGAGCTGTAAAGCAGATACAACTCTGTGGAGAAAATGACAGAGTGCAGGTAGCCACCAGGAGCCCTTCATATTGCCTGCAAAATCCTTGGCTATTTACGTAGTGGCAATCTGTCCACTGGTGACAGGGGCAGGATTCAGCCCCTGGGTGTTTCTGATGGATTGTGCTGACAGAAGGAAATGGAGTGCTGTAGAATTGAGTGTGACTGGAGTTACTGCTGTGGGCTGAGCAATAGACATTGAGATTAGGGGAGTGAGTCAGAGGGTGAATGAGTACCCAGCATGACATTGAGTGAGTAAATGACTGTGGAAAGGAATAAGGGAGGGGTAGGAGAATGAGGCTGAAGCTATGACTAGAATTGCAGGACTTTCTACAGTAGGGACCTTTCCTCCTGGGCTTGTGGAAGCACATTCACCCTGGCATTTGTGGGCATACTCTATTCACGTGGCTTGGGCAAGGGCATACTAGTAAATATTTAACAATTGGTTCTCCAAAAATATATATGCACAACACATTTTAAAATTTAATCTGCATTATTAACATTTTAATTCTTAATTCTAGATAGTTGATGAAATGATAAATAAAACCCTGCTTTGTCATATTTGCTATTTCCAAGATATAAATGCTCACACAAAAGGGTCTAGGAGCTAGCTTTAGCACACCCTATTTATAATCCTAGTACACACCTACCTTCTTTTACCAATATTTGAGGAAAGTGATGATAGAGTCCTGAGATGTTCAATCTGTTTGGTACAATTCTGAGCCCCTAGTGGTCTTTTTCAAGAAAAGAAATTCCCTGTGGTGAGGAGTAAAAGGATTGAGAGCTGGCTGTATGAGCTTGAGAAAAGTCCCAGATCTGTTAACTACTATCACTGTAACTGAGTGCTATAAATTTCCCTGGATTTCTGTTTCTTCATCAATAACCTGAAGGAATAGGACTAGATAACTTCTGAAGTCTCTTCCAGTTCTTATCTATGAACCTATGATATGGTTCAGTCAATTACTCAAAAAATATTTGAGGTGATTCTGTCACATGATTTGTAAGACAAAGCAAATAGGTCGATGACCGCAGTGGAGTGGATCCATCACTTGTCTAGGAAGAAGGATACCTGGGCTTTTGCTCTAGTCTTGCCATTAGCTAGTTGTGTGACTTGGAACAAATTGCTTCATGATTCTGGGACTTAGTAATTTCATCTGTAAAACTGGAAATTAGATGAGATGATCATTAATTAAGGTCTTTGTCAGGTCTGTTATTCTATGATTCTTTCCTTTGAGGTCTGTATCTCTATATCTGCATATGCTTCCACAGTTCCATCTACACATATACAACAGGAATGCTTCTCTCATTATATATACATATATATATATATGTGTGTGTGTGTGTGTGTGTGTGTATTACATGTGTGTATGTGTATATATATATGAGAATATATGTGTGTGTATAGTGTGTGTATGAATGTGTATAATATACATGTGTATGTGTATGTATGTGTGTGTGTTCATCCTTCGTTACAGATGAAGACCATGCCATCAGAGAAATAATGACATGACTTGCACTTGACTTTGGTTTGTTTTTGAGTGAGAGAGGGCTGTGCAGATCACCAGCCACACTTCTCCTCCAGAGTCATCTCAATCCAGTGACCAGATATTCATCAGGATGACTAGAGATGACCCAGGATGAGGCAATTGGGATTAAGTGACTTGCCCAAGGCCACATAGCTAGTGAGTGTCAAGTGTCTGAGGTGAGATTTGAACTCAGGTCCTTCTGACTCCTGTTCTGGTACTCTATCCACTGAACCACCCAGCTGCCCCATGTGTATGTATGTGTATATATGTAGTGGGTATGTGTGCATATATGTATATATGTGTATATATGTATGTGTATATATATGTCAGTGTACTGACAAGCCATTTACTCTTTCAGCAAGTGGAAGCTAATAAGATCATCCTTAATTTAGCAAGAAAAACCCATTGCAATATCAAACTACTTGATAATATTTTTCTCTCCCTTCCAACAAAATACCGACCATGTCATTTGCCTCCCCAAAGGCTTGAGAAGCTTCAGAGGCTGCCTCTTAATTTTAGAATTAAATGTTAGCTTTTCTGTCTAGAATTTCAAAACCTCTACAATATGTAATAACTTAATTCCATTGTAGTATGCCACCATAGCCCTCTCTAGCCAGTAGTAATCCAATTAAAAATCAATAAATGATCATAGTTCTAAGATATCTAGTGCTTCCTAGGTTAACAGAACATTGGAATGGAACAACAAGTTTTTCAATCCATCAGTAGCATAGGAACAGCAGAACTCAACACTTCCCATGCAAGACAATTAAAATGGAATATTCCATCTATCTTGTCCATCAATCTAATGTACATGAAACTAGGATTCCAGCATTTTAAGTAGTGTTCCAGTTTAAAAAATTGAGGTGCAGAAATTCTTTCTACTATTTGCCCTGGGCCCAGTTTGCACTGCCCCAGGCACAAAATCTCTAATTATTGCCCTGATTGGAATAGCCTGTGCCAAGGCATGAACCAGGTTAGTTCTCTAGTATTCTGAGTTTGAAATTGGAACAAAACAATACTTTTGTAGCACACCTAAGAGTTAAAAAACATTTGTTTCTCATATTAGAGGAAGGATGTTCAGGGTAGACAAGGGAAGTTCATCCTTGATATGACTTTAATTCAGCTTAGTCCAGCTCTCCTGGGTCCAACTGGTCATCTTATTTTTTGAAACCAATGACTTGAGGGAGAAATCTTAGCCCCCTTCTGTCCTAGCTGTTTTGTTCCCAAATGACTAGGAGTCTACATGCATGGACCCAATTAAATGTTGAGAACAGATTCAGTAACTTTCAAGAAAACAATAGTCTAGCTAACATGGAAGTAGTTAGGCTCGTGATTCTGCATTTCACACATCCAAGATGGAAATAGGCGACTGTCCTTGGAAGCCAGTTTTATCATTTAACAATTTCCCACCAAGAGAATTTCCCACTTAACTAAGAGACTTAAAAAGCCCAAGGCTCATCCACAGAATTTCAAAACTTAGAGTGCCCTGACAACCCTTTTTCCCTTACAGCAAGTGGAAGTTAATGAGATTGTCCTCAATTTAACAAGAAAATCGGTTATAATAACAAGCTACTTGATAGCATTTTTCTCTCCCTCCCATTGAAACACTGATTAAGTCATTCTGCTGCCCAAAGGCATAGGGAGTTTCAAAGGTTGCCTCTTGATTTTCAAATTAAAGGTAAGCTCTTTTGTCTAGAATTTCAAAACCTCCACAATATGGAATAACTTAATTCTATTGTCATATCCCAACATAGCCTTCTTCAGCCAATGTCATTCCAATTAAAAATCAAAGTCTCTATCTCCATAAACTTCTGCAAAGAAGGTAAAGACAAGAGCAAATTTATTCACTAATGAGGCGAGTTAGTAATCATTTGCTACACATTGCTACAATTCACCTGATCCCTCCTTCCATGTCATTTCAAGTAACCAATCCATCAACTGATATTGAGTTAACATTCCTCCATGTGATGTGGAATTGTTGTGGTGAAGCTTTGAAATGTAGCCCTCATCTGGACCTGTGGAGTGGAAATAAAAAGGCTTAACATCTCTTCTGTGCTCCCCCTCCACTTCCCATCAAATGATCCTACACTAAAGAAAGGGCAAAAAATGATTTTTCCTTTTAGAAATAGTAAGTCCTTTCAAAAAAGTGATTCAACTAGATTTCTTTAAATCATTTTGATAACACAAAATTAAGAAGAGTGGGGAGTTAGAAATAATAGTACTAATTGGTCACACTGTCCTGTATTTCCCTTCTCCCTGCACAATTAGTGAAGTGATTTTCCTAAACTACAGGTCTGACCATGCTGTTCTCTTACTCAGTAAACTTCCATGGCTCTGTTACCTCTAGAAACATATATAAGTTCCTCTGCTTTTTTCTCTTAAAACCCTTCTCAACCTAGCTCCAACCTACATTTCTAAACTTATACGTTACTCTACCTCATATACACTATGGTCCATCCCAAATAGCTTTTGCTGTTGCTCACACACATCTCTCCATCTCCTATTGTTATAACCTTTGCACTGAAAGACACTCCTATCTCACCTCAACCACTTAGATTTCTTGTTTCCTTCAAAGTTTGGATTCAGTACCACTCTGGTAGAAGTCTTTCCTCACATTCTCAATCTATAGCATTCCAGCCCTCCATATAAATTTAACCTTGATTTATTTTGTTGATACTTTGTATATAAATAGGCATTTATATGTTGACTCCCCAGTAAAAGGTGTCCCCAGGGTCTAGCATAGATACGTAGGTAAGGGTGTGTGTGTATGTGTGTGTGTGTGTGCGCGCTCGCGCATGTGTGTCCGTGTGTGTGTGAGCGAGACAGACAGAGAGACAGAGACAGACAGATCACACAGAGAGAGATCAGACAGAGACAGAGACAGAGAAGATAGGTAGTAGATATATGGACAGTAGATAGACAGACAGACAGACAGACAGACAGACAGACAGACAGACAGATAGATAGATAGATAGATAGATAGATAGATAGATAGACAGACAGATAGATAGATAGACAGCTCGATAGACAGATACAACATTTTAAAGCTTATATTCTGTGCCAGGCAGTTTGCTAAGGGCTGAGCACACAAATCCAAGAAAGCAAGTAAGACAGTCTTGGACATCAAGAAAATTGCATTTTAACCAGCGAACACAGTTCATAAAGGAGAGTTCCAAAGGGGTGGGTATGCATAAGGCTGCATGATGTGGAGATAGCCAGCAAGCCTTGGAGAGCCTTTGTAACAAGTTAAGAATGAGAAGAAAGCTCATGGTCATCACAGGGCATTAGAACTGAGGGTGAGAATAGTATCCATCCCCTGGGTTGTTGTGAGGACATATTCAGATAAGAGTTTTAAAGTGCTTTGCAAACCTTAATGCCCTCTGTCAACACTGGCTGTTACTATTACAGGCAGGGAGGACAAGCTTTCTGTAGGGAGGATAGTAGGAGTGGAGGCAGTGTGGTGTGGCATTAATAAATGCTGCTTAATCGATTGATGTAATATTAATAAATACAGAAATTCCAATCCACCCACTCATGCCATCTTTCTGAAGAGTGTTGATGGGTCATGAATGATTTATTTCTTCATTTGACCTAACTTCTTCAAAATTAAAATTTTATGATTCTGTCAGATAATGATCAACAGTGGCCTCATTTCTTGTTCAAGCACAGCAAGATTGGACTAGGGGCGTAAAGGTGGATGTCTTAATTGGAACAACAATTAAAAAGAAACTCTGGAGATTCCACTTAAGAGATACAGCATCAAAGGAACCATGGGATGTGAGGGACATCAGAGGTATATGATTTATACTTGAAATAATACTTTCCTTTGGGTTGTTTCCTTTAGAGTTTGGCAATGAGGTTGTTTCATAGATGTTACTACAATGAAATGTAATAGGGATATACTCAGGTTCATTATTATTAATATTTTTTTCTAGAAGGAGAAAATTGCCATAGGAAGTTCTGCTTGAATTTTACTTTGGGGCTCTGATCATAATTGAATTTCAGCACATACTCACATCTCTTCAAGGGAAACAGAAGAAATAGTTAAGAAACTCTTCTCAATTAAAGTTACTGCATTTGGATGTTTTCTAGACACTGACTTCTAAGGACACAGAAAATACCCTTCAATCATCATTCTCAGGGGACTGCAAAGTATAGTTGACTCCAGAGTAAGACAATTTCTGCCTATGAGCCATCCTGGCTGTGTGACCTTGGGCAAGTGGTAGTTTCACTCTCTAAGACTAGAATATAGACTATGGACAGATCCACTAAGCCTGAGGAAGATTTCCTATTGGAAATCCCCATTACCAGTGAAGTCACAGGTCTAGACCAAAACAAATCTATGATCATAAAATCATCTAAGTTTAGAGCTGAAATGAGCCCAAGAGGACAGTTTTTCATATCAATAGGAAAGCCTAATTTCTTTTTTCAGTTATTGTCATCTGTGTTATCATTGGTCTCTCAGTCTCTCTTTCTCCAGTCCTTCCTCCACATGGGTGCCAAATTCATATTCCTAAGGCACAAGTCATCCATATTTTACCATTTCTCATGAAACTTCAGTGGCTCCCCCTTGCACCAAGGAAAGCACCAAAATCAACTGCTCTGTCATGTCAAACACTTTCTGATCTGTCTCCAATTTATCTTTTCTGCTAGAGTATTTCACATTAATGTCTCCCCTCTATTGATCATTTTCAATTTATTATATACATTTACACACACATATGTGTGTGTGTGTGTGTGTGTGTGTATATATATATAGATATCTCTCTCTATATATATCTATATCTATATATATATATCTATAGATATATATATATACACAAATAAATAAGAATTCTAAGATGTAAGAAAAGGGTAGATATGGTAGGATGGGATCATTACGGATTAATTGAAATGATGCCAGATGTGTTTATTTTAAAAAACCAGTCTATGCATGTGTGTGTGCCTTCAGACAGAGGAGGCATTGATTGATTCCCAATCTACTTGAAGCTTAAAGGCTAAGTTTCTCTTCCCTGGGAGCCGGGGAAACTATATGAAAGTCCCAGATGGGCCTCCTCACTCAAGCACTGGCAAAACTGCTTATTTAAAGCCATTGTTTTTCCCTTAAAAGAAGTGGTATTTCTGTGGCAGAAGGCAGCACTCACTTATATGTGTTGTTGCTGAGTTGTGTTTGTCATGTCCAGCTCTTCAGGACCTCAGTTAGGGTTTTCTTGCTAAAGATAGTGGAATGATCTCCCATTTCCTTCTTTAACTCATTTTACAGATGAAGAAACTGAAGCAAACAGAGGTAAAATGAGTTGCCCAGTGTTACACAGCTAGTAAGTATCTGAGGCTGGGTTTGAACTCAGTAGGCTTTCTTTCAGAGTGTAGGCCTGGCACTCTACCCACTGCACCACCTAGCTGCCCGTGTGCCATCTGGCTGCCCAACATATATGCAGTCACTATATATTAACTCATGACTGCCCTATTTTGGATCTTGTGCCTGCAGGAATTAATCATGTAGTATAATGTAAAAGTATTGCATCTGTTAGTCAAAGGATTTGGTCTGAATTCTGGCTTTGCTAAATATCACCTTGTGACTTGAGGCAAATTATTTGACTTCTCTAGGGCTCAGTTTCCTTATCTGTAAAATGAGGGGGTTGGAACACAGTTGTCAAACTTATTGCCTGAAAAACTTCATAGTGGGTCAACTCAGATTAAAATGTAATTGGGAAATGTTTAATAAAATAAATGAAAATACAATATGATGTAGATGATGTTAATTTCTAGTTTTCTAAATCAATATTGCTGTTGCCAAGAATCCATTTCTATTTGAATTTGACATTACTGGATTAAAAGACTTCTGAGGGTCTTTCTATCTCTAAATCTGTGATCTAATTAAAGTTAGAAGAACTATTCTGAAGATTTAATTATGATTATTGTCCATTAAGACCTTTAGATTAACTTCTTCCATAAATCATCAATTAGCCAGACTTCTCTCATCTTTATTCAGTTTTCAAATCAATAAACATTTATTAAGCGTATAATCCCAAGAACTGAACTAATTCTAGAATGAGCAAAAGAGGCAAAAGACAGTCACCTACCCTCAAGGAGCTTACAATTTAATGGGGTAGGAGGGAACAACATGCAAACAAATGTATGCAAATATATATACAGGATACACCAACACACACATTTTATATATGTATAAATATGTATATAAAATGTGTTTACATATGTAATATGTTTTATATATATAAAATGTATGTGCCTGTCTGTCTGTATGTATGAATGATAAACAGGAATTAATCATCAAAGGGAAGGCACTGGAATTAAGAGGGGTTGGGGAAGGCTTCCTGGAGAAAGTGTGATTTTAGTTGGGACTTAAATTTTAAAAAAGGTCAGGAAGTCAGTAGTTAAAATGGAGGAGAGTTTTCCAGGCATGGGGGACGGGGAGCAGGGGATGGCAGCCAAAGAAAAGGGCTGGACTGAGAGATGGAGCATGTTGTTTGTCAGTGTCACTGGACCAAAGAGTACATGTTGGGAAGAAAGGTGTAGCAAGACCAGAAGGTAGGAGAGGGCTAGGTTCTAAATACCAAACAGAGTATTTTGTATTTGCTCCTGGAAATTGCAGGGAATGACTGCAGTTGGTCAAATTGAGAGCAGAGTAGCACGATCACATTTGCATTTTAAGAAAATCACTTTAATGGTTGAATGGAGGATGGATTGGAGATTTGTTTGTACTTGGCCACATTGTCCACATCAAACATAATAGATGTTCATGTTTCATATTTCTTTTTGATTTGTTTTTAATAGAAGGAAAGCATTGGGATCTTCCAAATCAGTTACATTTAATGGACTGAAACCATCCCGTTGGGAGATTTTCATGTATGAAAATGAGGTGTTTGGTATATAGAAGGGAATAGTGAGAGATCAGTCAATCGGCAAGCATTGTTTAATGTCTTCCACGTGCCAGGGATGAGAATGTGAATGCAAAAGTGAAACTCCTTTCCCTTAAGAGTTTGCATACTTGATGGAGGGAGGAATATACATTAATAAATCAAGAGCATGTTCGAATGGCTTTGTTGAAGGGGTTATTGAAATATGCAGGCTGTTCAGTTGCTACATGTATTTCTACAAAGAGGGGATTTAATTCCTTTCTACAATTCAGATGAAGCTTGACCATCTCTACTGCTGGCTTCTCTTTCCTTTCCCAGTCATACCCAGCAGCAATTGTAATCCACCCACAAACTGTGAGCTGTAGGGTCTTTTCTTGAGGGGAAGGAGAGGAGATGAGAGAGAGGGAAAGAGACAGAGATAGAGATGGAGACAGGGAGAGAGAGAGAGAGAGAGAGAGAGAGAGAGAGAGAGAGAGAGAGAGAGAGAGAGAGAGAGAAGGTATTGGAACAGTTTGCTTTCCACTGTTCATTTATTCTTTAAGGTTCACTAGCTCTTTGAAGTTCTGCTGAGTTCCCAATAACAGCAAAATCAGTACAGATACAGTAGCTCAGAAACTGCCAGGTTTGTCATCTATTTCTAATGAGGCAGAGATCCCAAATTGAGTTTTATGGTAAATTTTCTTAAGGCTTTCTATCAGTTTATCTCCAGATGAAACCACTTATACTAGATTTAAAAATAAAGCAGACACTTCACAGTAACGTAGTGATTAATCAAAGGCCATTTCTAACTACCCATAATCTGCCAAATAAAGTCAAATGCTTTACCTTGTCATTCAAGGTCCTATGTTCTGGTCTGGGTATCTCTGCTTTGTCTCTCTCTGTGTGTGTCTCTCCCTACCTCCCTTGTCTCTTTACTTTGATTGTGCTCTCCTGCACACCCACATTTCCCCTCCCTCTTCCAATGCTATTTAGTCAAGCTTCATCTTTCATAGAAAGCCTCTGTTGACCCTCCCCGCTCCAGTTATTAGAACATGCTCACATGTAATCTTGATTCATTAATGTATATTCCTCCCCCCACCAAGTATGCAAACTCTCAAGGGAAAGGAGTTTCAGTTTTGCATTCACATTCTCATCCCTGGAACATGGAAGACACTAAATAACGCTTGCCAATTGACTGATCTCTCACTATTCCCTTCTATATACCAAACACCTCATTTTAACCCGATTGAATATACCCTTCTAGAAATATGCCATGTGATTTCTTTTTTCTTTTTTGTTACTGAAATTTAAATACACAACAAGAGAAAGCATTATAAACTTAAATATTGAAACTTAAGTAGAAAATAATAAAAATCACATCGTGTGCACAGCAGGACATGAGAGGATTCCCAATATGTAGTAATAAATTTCAATTCCAAGAAAGCCTGCATGATAAATACTAGCATTTTATTGAGAACTGTCCATCTTTTCTTTGCTTCTTTGTTAGTTTTCTCTTGTTTTCTGCTGTGCACTTATTATTTTGCTCTTTTCCCCCTTTCCTTTCCCCACAAAGGCTATAATTAAACACATATTTGTACATAGATATATATACCTATTTACATATATATACTTACAAACATATGTAGACATACTTTCTCTAGCAAATTCTACTTCTGATCTTTCTTTCTGAATTTGGAACACTTTTATACATACATATATACATACATCTATACATATACACATGTATATGTATAGATGTGTGTATATATACATACACATGCATACACACACACACACTTATGTATCTGTTATTCCCTCTTGAACCCATTCCCAATGAAAGTAGGTTTCCAGAACTCCTAGTCCTCCTCCCCCATCTAATTCCTCTGTTTCAGTTCTTCTTCTCACCCCTTATTTGTATAAAATAATTACTCTTTTTAGCTGTTCCTAATTATTTTACTTTTAAAAGTCATATCACACTCAATTCTATCCCAGTCTTTCTTATGGACTATCCAATTACTAATAACAATCTTAGATATGCATTTTACATACATAAAATGTAAACGGTCTGTCCTTATTGAGTCCCTTGTTATTGGTCTTGAGTACATACCTTATATTTCTCTTGTATGTCAAATCTTGTATTAAGTTAAGTTTTTTTTAACAAAGTCCTAAAAGTCTGATTGTTCGTTAAATGTCCTTTTTTGTGTCAGTTAGCATTATGATTAACTTTGCTGGATATGATATTTTTGGCTGGAACCCAAGTTATTTTGCTCTTCGATATAAAGTGTTCCAAGACCTGTGGTCTTTTAGTGTCACCACTGCTGTGTCTTATGTGATTCAAATTGCGGCAGGGCTGTATTTAAATTATTTTTGCTTTTGTTGTTGTTGCTTGTAATATTTTACCCTTGAGTTAAGGGTTTTGGAATTTGACTATAACATTTCTATGGATTTTCCCATCGATCACAGCAACTCTTTCAGGTGGTGATTGGTGGATTTTTTTTCTATTTTCTATTTTTGTTTTTTTCTATTTCTGTTTCAACTTTCCCCCCTTTTTCTATTGCTTCAGGACAACTTTCTTTAATTATTTCTGGCACTATTGTATCAAGATTATTTTTTCCACTCACAGCTTTCAGATAGTTCAATTATTCTTATGTTTTCTCTCCTTGATCTGTTCTCCAGATCAGTTGTTTTTTATGAGATGTTTCACGTCTCTTCTTTTTATATTTCTTGATCTCTCATAACTTTTCAGGCTTCCCTTTACCCCAATTCTACTTTTCAAGGAGTCATTTTCTTCCTTCAAATTCTGGTTCTCCTGTTCTCATTGGTTGACTTTCTTTTTAAAATTGTCTTGTTTTTCTTGGATTGCTCTTTTAAAGTTCTGTTTTTCCCCTCGGTCTTTCTCATTTGAGTTTTAAAGTCTTTTTTTAAAGTTCAATGAATTCTCTTGAGTAGATGACCATTTGATGTTACTCTTGGTGTAGAAAAGGGTTTCTTTGCTTCGGTATCCTCCTCTGAAGACAAACCCCAGTCCTCTCTATTCCCATAATAACTCTCTATGTTTGGATTATTTCTACTTTGCTGGTGTAATTAAAAACAAAATGTAGTGGCTTAGTTTTTATAATCACCTCTAGTCCTGGGGGGCTATTGGGGATGATGCCTTTGGTATTAGATCTTCTTTCAGTTTTCACCTCTGGTCTAGAACTGAAACCAAGACCTCCAGCCTCCTGTAAGTCCCCACAGCCAGTAAAGTCCCCATCCCACTGCTTCTACACTTACCTGACATGCTCCCCCTGCCGCCACCATATCCCACCTCACAGCTGGGTATGGCGTTCCTTGTCAGCAGAGGTTCCCTTGATCTTTCCTGGCTCAGATGCCCACCACCCCTCACTGTCCACAGAAGGAGGCAGCCTCCCAACCCAGCTAGCTCCAGTTCTTGTCTCTTATTGTTTAAGTGGACCTTGGACCTAGCATGGGCTTTTTTATTCTTCACAGGGACAAAACTTTGTCCTGAAAGGTTTTTTCAGATCTTCTGTCATTGTCTCAGGAGGGCCTATGTTCTGCCCCTACTCATTTATTTTTACCACTCAATATTCGCCCTGATGTGCTATTTCATCTCTTTTGTGGTAGAAAATCTTGAGAGCTTGGAATATTCTCACCTACTTTGTCATTTCCAGAATCCTCTCCCTGTGATGTGATTTCTTACCTTCATAATTTTGCTCACCCAGTTCTCTATAGCTAGAACATTTTCTATCTTTTCTGAAATTCCATTCATTCCTGAAAGTCCAATTTTCACAGGTTACCTCCTCTAAGAATCCCTAGCCAGAATGAAGCTTTTCCCTTAGTGTGGCCATGGCTCTTCTGTTTAGTTGTGCAATCTTTTGCAGAGTTTCAAATCAAGTAGAGAAACTAGGGCTTTGCCTGAATTATAAAGTTTGCCCTAAGGAAGGAAATTTAAAATACCAATGATAGCGCTTATACTCAACTCAGGAAGGACAAGAGGGTGGAGATGTACCTGTGAATAACTGGTAAAGATGGTTGGAATGAAGTAGGAACAGCCTCTTCCTTTGAGATTTGGGTGGGGGAGGAGAAGGTAGAGAATGTAGCTGGTAGGACTCCATCTTTGACATATCCCACCTAGGGGTCATAAGCATAAGACCTCTCAGTCCTATCCCTAGTGGCCCATATCCTATCCATTAATAACAGCAGGGGTCCACACTTGAGCCCAGGGAGAAGAGGCAGTCAAGTTGCAAGCCAGATCCAGACTCCAGTGGGAAGTGTGCTAGATTTGTAACCAGAGGATGCAGGCTCAAATCATGGTTTTGACACTGACTATATGAATGACTTTAGATAAATCACTTCTCCTCTATGGATTAGAGCTTCCCCAAATGTAAAATGAGAATGTTGCACTAAATGACTTCCAAGATTCTTTCCAACTCTCTACCTCACTGACTAGCCATAAGGTGATAAATAGCCACCCTGACTCCTCCAGTCACAACTGGTCTGGAGGGACTGTTAGGCCAGGGGCAAGGCAGAGGAAGGGAGATAACTGTTCTCCATCCCTTGCCAGAGAGAAATGTCTTTCTGGAGATACCTACATTTCCCTGACCTCTGGAACTTCTCATTCCTGGCTAGCTTAAGTCTGCCAAGGTGAGGAGTATGGTTTTGATTCAATAGACTAGGGATCATCCATCCTTTTACTGCCAAATTTAAAGCTAGTCCTATTCTGGAGTGGCAGCTGTTGTCATACCTGCCTCCTTTGGGCCCTGCTGCCATTTGAAGTAAGGAACATGTGTTGCCAGAGAGACAGTAACATGTTACCTTATCTGCCGCCAAAGGGAAGCCTCCTGTCATTCTACCAGGAGCAAGTATGCATACACACACACACACACACACACGCACACACACACACACACGCACACACACACACACACACACACAATCACCGGATATTAATTAGTCCATTCAATCAAGTAGCTAGTAGCTCTTCACTAAGAGTTCAAAACTTAATAATAATTATCCTAACATTCCTCACAATATCCCTTGCTTAGTAAAATTGATTTGTAAAAATTGGGGCCCTAGAGTCAACGGCCTCTAATGTCCCTTCTAACTACATTTATGTCTGATCCTACGATATTATTAGTTAATTTAAATAAAGCGAAATACTAGGAAATCAACAAGCATTTATTAAGAACTTATTATTTGCCAGATTGGGACCCTAAAATCGAGAATTAAATGAGTCCCATTCTCAACGAGTATTCATTCTATTGGAAGGAGAAAAATATGTATTCATACAACTATATGTGTGTGTAATGTGTATATATATAGTGTACATGTGTACTTATATAAACAAACATGAATATGTGTATACATGTATACATATGCATATAAAATTTCAATAAAATATATACTTTATGTCTTTAATGGCATTTTATGC
Source organism: Notamacropus eugenii (assembly GCF_028372415.1). Lineage (NCBI taxonomy): Eukaryota > Metazoa > Chordata > Mammalia > Diprotodontia > Macropodidae > Notamacropus > Notamacropus eugenii. The sequence goes on along the minus strand of NC_092877.1, from coordinate 370,498,644 downwards.
ATTTAAACGCATTCTTCTGAGAAGGGTTTTATAACACCCAAAAAAGAAAAACTCCTGTTGAAGAGCTAATGTCTAACATTGAAAGGCTAATGTTTGACATCAAATGCCTACCCTATGTCCTCCAGCTACCCAAGTTCAAAGACCTTGAGTGGAAGCATTGGACTTGGAGCGGAGAGTCCTGCTCTCAGCTCCAACCTTTGATGTTTGCTACTTGTACGGCCTTGGGGAAATCATTTAATCTCAATGAACCTGCGTCCTTTTATTTTTCTGACTTCTTTCAGAGATCAAATAAGATTAAAGAAAAAAATTGTCAAGCCTACCAAAGAGTCTTCTAGATATCATGTATTAGAATGATACTTGTTCAATGGACCAGAACACCCTCTGGTCATGGCAACGTTTATGCTACCCTTGCTTAAGGGGATCATAGTGGGATAGGAGTTGATATAATGTACCACATGCTGACTTGATTTGAATGTAAGCAAATCAAAAGTTCTTGTAAAATGAGTAAAGAATCAAACAATCTATTTGCCTACTGGGAAATAACATGTCTTGCAAAACCATATCAGACATCCCCTCTTTTGGTGACTGCCTTATTCGTGAGCCAGGTCAGATAATGCATGCAAACTGTGTTGGACAACAAATAGTTTTCTTATTATCTCCAACCCATAAACAATTTTTTAAAATGATGATAAAATAGTTGCTGAAACACAGTGTCCATGATTCACCCAATAAGACCATTTCCCATTACTAATGAATAATTTCAATCGTTCTCTTCCCTCTCCCCTCCTTGGAGAGAACATTCTTTTAATATATTCATAGATTTATGTTTTAAAGTGCCTTTTGGGTTATTTACCATTAGAAGGCTGATGGAAATTGATTTCAGATCAGCTGGATGCTTTATAACCATCTATAATTTTGAACTGCTAGGATGGGAGAGTGCAGAGTCATAATACTGAATTAGTACAATGGTTAAAAAAAAGCCTAGAACTCTATATTTCATCAGTGATTGGTTAGTTCTAGGCTGACAACTTCATATAGATATATGTATCATGCAACTATTGATAATATACATTCATGGAAGTCTAAGATAGCATGTTATATGTGTTTTATAATTCTCAGCAACCAATCAACAAGGATTTTATCAAGCTGTGTCAGGCACTCTGCCAGAGCCCGGGAATAAAATGAAGCAAATTTCTTCTCTCAAATAGTTTTCAGTCTCAGCAGAGACAATTTGTGAGTGAATAAGTGTATATGGAATGTGTACATAATGAATACAGGATAATGAGAGACAAGGAGGAGAGAGTACTAAGTGGTGCTTCACCTGAGTCTTGAAGGAAACATGGGATTCTACAAGGTGGATATGGAGTATCATAGGTATGGGTACCAAGGAAAGGACAACCGGAATGCCATGGGCCTGGGATAGTTCAGCGCACTGAATACAGGAGGTATTCAGAACAGATTAATGGCATGCTCTGGTGAGCAGAGTTCTAAACTTAGGGACAGGAAGTCCTGGATGCAAATTTAGCTTCTGATACTGACAAGTTGTATCCACTCACCACACAGCAGTTATCCACATGCCAGCTCACCACACCATCTTTTAGCCTCAGTTTTTAAATCTGTAAAATGGGGATAAGAAAGCTGGTAGCTCCCTCTAAGAGTTGTGAGGTTCAAAGAAGATCATGCCCATAAAATGCTTTAAATCATTATGTAATCTCATCTGCTCTTATTATTATTAATCATTATGATATAAAATAGATATCAATTCTGACATATCCTTTCCACTTTCTGTTTATCAGTCTATTGTTCAGTCGTTTCAGCTGTATACAACTCTTCATGATCCTATTTGGGATTTCCTTGGTAACGATATTGAAGTGGTTTGTTGTTCCTTCTTCAGCTTGTTTTACAGATGAGGAAACTGAGGCAAACCGGCTTAAGAAATTTGCCCAGCATCACATAGCTAGGAAGTGTCTGAGGCTAGATTTGAACCCTGTCTCCAGACCCAGCACTCTTATCAACTGCAAAACCCAACTGCCCCTTTCTAATCTCATTACCTTACTGCTAACTTTGTCTTGGATCTTCAACACTTTCCTATCATCCTCAACCTTCTCTCTCCTCTGAATGGAGGGCCGGAAGAGAGAGCACTAAACTTCTTTCAGAGCTTTCCTATATAGAGAGTTGGGGCTGACTCTCCAGCTCATTTTGCAGCACTTCCTGGTTTCAACTCCAAGGAACAAGATGCCCCAACACCAGGTACACCCTGATATCCTCCCCAACCTCTACCTTCCCTCATTGGACTGAAAGCTCCTTGAGAGAAGGACCTATCTCTCTTTTTTATTTATATTTCCAGGATCTAGCGCAGTGCCTGGCACATAGTAGGTGCTTCATAAATATTTATTATATTGATTTCCAGATGTTCAGAGTCTGTCATTACTAAACCAAAGCAGCGAAAGGCTTTCTAATGGACCATATTCTAGAATCTTGGGTTTTTATAGCTGGAAAGGAGATATGTCACTTAAAAAAGAAAGAAAGAAAAATCTCTTCTTTAAAAAAAAGGTTAGATGGTAATGGTGACCTTTATGAAATAAAAAAAAAATCATCTGAGAAGTAGCTTTTTAAAAGTCAGCTCTATCCACAAAATCATTCATTAGAGTGAGAAATTCCACTTGAAAGCTTAGCGAAGGGCAACAGTGACCTAAAGAGTGGCAGAAAGGGGCCTAGGCATCTTCATCTAAGTATGAGCAGCCTACCTCCAGGCTGAATTTTTGGTTTGGGTTGTAATGCAGCTCCCTTGCCTGAGTCTAGTACTGGATTTTTATGCAAATAATTCAGTTCACGGAATTGTTGTGTACAAGTTCAGGTCCATGAAACTGTTTGGATTCAGCTTAGTAAATACTTAACAACCCAGGGAGGCAGAGTGGTGTGGTAGAAGGAGGTCTGGGCTTGGTCACCAAGGAGTGGGATGTTGATTCTGCAGTCTACAACCTTTGACTTAGGGCAAGAGAATTAAGCTCTCTTGGCCTCAATTTCCCCAGCCTATAAAATGAAGGGTTGCATGACATCTGTGGTCCCTTCAGATTCTAAATCCTATAGTTCTGCTAAGTACAAAGTGAAGGCGATGTAGAGTGCTAGACTTTGGAATAAGGAGCCTTGGGTTCAAGTTACACCTCTGATCCTTACCTGCTGTGGGGTCCTGGGCAAATCACAACCTCTGCAGTCCTCAGGCGACTATAAGATTCTATATTATAAATGGTTTGCAATGCTCACTAGTGGATAGAGTTCACACATTGGGAGTTCCAGTGTTGATGAAAGCACAGTTTCCTCATACATGAATGTCTATGGTAGGCATAGGAGATAATGATTAATTGCAGTGCATCCAATTCTTGAAACTGCCGCACCCAGGACTTTTGTTTGGAATGGAGATCAAGGCAGTCATGCAGATTTAAACCAATAACTGAGACTTCAAAAATCAGGCACATACCCTCTCTTGTGAGTATCTTATTGACAGTCTCTTCTCCCTAGAGCTGTATTTTTCATGGGCTTCTTTACAACTGTTGCTTCCTCCTTCACACAGGTGTAATTGTCTGTGCCTATACTTGTCTGAGAACAAGGACTCAGCTACCAATCTACATTGTTTTGAGGAGGATTACTGGATTCCCATCAAAATTCTCCCTTTCAGGAGGTAGCCCAGCTGAAGACCATTAGTCCCAAGCATCACCTCCAATTTCAAAGGCTTTCTCTAAATAGGAGCAGACTGTGAAAGTAGATAGAGGGCCTCTATCCCTGCTGTCATTTTCTGCTCCTACCCAGCTCTTAGCACTGACAAGTGCCACATGTGCTATTCCCTAAGGGTTTCTTCTGCTTCAAGCTGTGGTGATGTTGGATTAAGGAAAGGAAAAGCCATCTACCAACCTGGCCCTGAGAGTACTCGATCCAGTGGAAAGAGCAGATCATACAGGGGAGGAAGGGGTAATGCCTATATGGACACATGCTTTTCTGTGTATGTACATTTACATTTCTGTCTATATACATATATGTGTACATATTTGCATATACATGGAGGGGTAGAAGGAGGAGAGAGGAAGAGGCAGAGACAGACACAGAGAGAAGGAAAAGGGGGAGAGAGAAAGAAAAGAAAGAGACAAAGACAAACAGGAGGGAGAGAGAGAGAGGAGGGAGAGGAAAAGAGAGGGAATAGAGAGAGAAAAGAGAGAGAAAGATTGAAAGAAGAGCAAGGGGAAGAAAGACAGAGGGGGAAAGAGTTGAGTTTTTTAAAATTTATAAAGCATTTCCACTACATCAAACATTAGACTTTAGAGAGACAATGTGATATAGCTGATGAAGAGCTGGCCTCATAGTGAGGAAGCCTTGGGTCCAAGTCTAATCTTGTGCATATTCTTGATGTATAACTCTGGACAAGTCATTTAACCACTTGGTGCCCCTAGGAGTCCTCTGAGACTCTAGGCTGCAAACAAGATCCCAATATACATTTGACAGATGAGTTCCCTATGCTCGTGAAATCTCATATCCTGGTCTCATATATCAGGTAGCAATTTATCTGACTTCTCTGAAATATGAGGCTGTGAGGTATTTTAGTTTCAAGATGAACCAACAGTATGATGATACGAGAGCTTTAGAAACAATTTATCCAACACCCCTATTTTATAGAGGAGGAAACTGAGGCCCTGAGGAGGGCAATTATTAGGCTGCTTGCTTAAATAGTAAGAGAATTGAACCTATGTCTTCTGACTCCAAATCTAACTCCTTTTCTACTATTATGGCAAAGAAGAAATTCCCTGAAGTCTTTTAAGGGATGAACAATTTTTGGTTGTGTTTCTGCCTATGTGTTTTATGTGAGATGTAAGTTTGCCTAAGAAGAGATCTAGGATAGAGACAGGGGAAGGAGGAAGGAATTTAATAATGTAAAAGTTCCATATGTAGGAATAGTACGGTATGATATGACAGCAAAGAAGAGGGAAGAAAAGAGAAGAGGAAAGAAAAGAGAAAAGAAGAGAAAAGTAAAAAGAGAGAAGAGGAAAAAAGGGAAGCAGGGCAGCTAGATGGCAGAGTGGACAGAGCTGTGTAACATTAGTTTTTAGTCAAATCCAATTCATGGCAGTATATATTCATCTACTTAATTCCTTTGTGACTTATTAACAATGCATCCTGACTACTTCATGGTAAGTTCTGGTGGTAAACTACCCCTCATGGCAGCAAACATAGATCCCTTTTTAATACATACTATTTGAGGAACTGAGTAGTAGCAGTAGAAGTAGTAGTAGCAGTAGCAGCAGCAGTAGCAGTAGTAGTAGTAGTAGTAGTAGTAGTAGTAGTAGTAGTAGTAGTAGTATGACTACCACCATTACTACTAGTAATGATAATAGTAACAATAATAGCTGTCAAGTGTTTAAAACTTTATGGTTTACAAAGTACTTTACATATGCTACTCATGTGATCCTGACAACAGTTCTGAGGTAGGTGTTATTATTATCCTTATTTTATAAATTGGAAAACTAAGGCTGAGAAAGGTTAAATAATTTGCTCTGTGTCACACAGCTAATAAGCCTTACTCAGGTCTTTCTGACTCCAAGTCCCAAGTTCTACCCACTGTGCCACCAATCTACTATCTGAGCTTGTCCAAGTCATTTAATATAGAACAATGTAGGGGAAAGGACCTGGGTTCAAATTCTGGGTTTTTTTCCTGTTGTTCAGGCATTTAGTCATGTCCAAAACTTTGTGACACCATTTGGGGTTTTTATGGCAGAGATACTGGAGCAGTTTGCCATTTCCTTCTCCAGCTCATTTTACAGATGAGGAAACTGAGGCAAATAGGGTTAAGTGGCTTGCCTTATTTGAATTCAGGAAGATGGATTTTCCTGACTCCAGGCTTGTTGCTCTATCCACTGTACCACCTCCCTGCTCCATAACATCTTAGACAAACCATTTAAATAATCTGGGTATCAGTTTATCATCTGTAAATAATGCTCTACTCTCTACCTCACAGTGTTTTGTGTCAGAGAGAAAAGTACTTTGCAAAGTGTTAAACTTATTTGTATATAAGGTTATGATAATCAACTATAATTACAGTTGTATAATTATGCTATAGTCATACATGTACATATATGTGTATATACATGTATATATAATGATGACATGTAGAGGTGACCTCCTAGGGGAAGAAAAAAGCCTAGATTGTCAGATGAGACAAGAACACAGAAAGACAGGGAGACAATCAGACAAACAGAGAGACAGAGATAGAGAGGAGGGTGGGAGAGAGAGGGAAAAGAAGAGGAGGAGAGACAGAGACAGACAGACACAGAGAGACAAAGAGATAGAGAGACACATAGACAGAGACACAAACAGTGACAGAGAAAGAAACACAGAGAGACACAGAGAGACAGACCAAGAAATACATGGAGAGAGAGAGAGAGAGAGAGAGAGAGAGAGACAGAGAGAGAGAGACAGAGAGAGAGAGAGAGACAGAGAGAGAGAGACAGAGAGAGAGAGAGACAGAGAGAGAGAGAGACAGAGAGAGAGAGACTGTAGCTTTGGTCCCTATTTGAAAGGAACTCTATCCAGGTAGGATTTTTAATGACTTCTTCAGCCCAGGTGCTTCTGCTATTCTACTCCTTGGCTCTCTGAATCAAGACTCCCTGGATGGTGAGGGAGTGAATTTTTATTCTCTCTGCTACCTTTTAAGGGACTTGAAATTCCAGAAGGATCCTGACTCCAATTAGTAACTTGTTCTAAGAAGCGGCCCATTACCTGTCAGGGTGTTTTGACCTCCTAACGTGGCTGAGTCCCAGGAATCTGTAAACACATGTAATTAATGTATTTTAATCTCTAACCTTGCCATCCTGTAGATATAGAGGCCAGGAAGAAACGGGTCTTCCATAAGGAAATTCACTTTCGGCATACCCACCTTTCTGGCAATTTCTTTCATGTTATTAGATTACTGTTTTGACAGGTGTTGGAACTTACATTTCTTTCAAGCAAATCACTGGACTTTGGGAACAACCTTTTAAAAAAAAATTCTTTTCAGAACAAAGACAGTTGAATGTCCTGAAGCAATGAGCAAGGTCCACTGACTTTTCTCTAATTCATTAAAACCCTGCGAACAAAGGGAGAGGTGGAGGTGGAGAGAGAAAGAAAAAGAAACAACTTCCTAGAACTGCAGAATTTCACAAAATCACAGAAACTCAGAGCTCAAAGAGACTTTGGAGAACATCTAACCCAGGGATGGGGAACCTGCAGCCTCGAGGTCACATGTAGTTTTCTAGGTCCTTCAATGTGGCCCTTTGACTGAATTCAAACTTCATAGAACAAATCCTCTTAATAAAAGAATTTGTGCTGTAAAACTTAGATTCAGTCAAACGTCACACTCAAGGACCTAGAAGGCCACATGTAGCCTCAAGATTCCAAGTTGTCCACCCCTGATCCAACCCAGCTCCCTCCTTTTTACAGTTTTAAAACTGAAGCCCAGAGAGTGAAACCATTTTCCCGACATGAAACAATGTAAGGTTAATGGTATATAAGATCTTCCCTACCCATTAACAGGCCTCATTTGGAGCCCTGGCACAGAGCCAATTAGGCTCTGGGCCACAGGGATTCCTACACTGTCCCAATTAAGTGCTGATTTCCAAGTTTCTCAGCTCTCAGCCAATCAAGTGCTGAGTCTTTGATTGGAAACAGTATATATTGAATTGCTTGGAGAGAAAGGTGAGGGTGGAGCAAGAAAGCTGAGGAGAGAAAAAGCTGAGGAGAAGAGAGGGAAGAACTTGCTTGTGGGGAGGCCTGAAGGAGAGAAATATCTGCACTCCCTGGATTGGTGATGAGTACCTTACTAAATCTTGCCTTCTGGTATCCTAATAGGGATGTTTCAAATAAATACTTTGATTTTGTATTAGAGGAGGAGAGTTTGTTATATTTTTTGACCCAACCATGGAAATATGTATGTATAATTATGGCAGCCACTGTGGGTATCATACTGGCATTACAAACAAGTAATAAATGTCAAGGTGAGGTTCCAAGTCGATATCCTCAAGCTCTTAGTTCACAAGATGATTTTAGGGGTAGGTTAAGAGATCCTACAGAATTTGCAGCAAACTCCCTAACAATAAAAATAAAAGGAAAGTGGTATTTGAACCTTTCTACTAACATCCATTAGTAATGAATTTCATATGAGTACACCTACTTTGCCCCTTGTTCCAGCCCTATAATCTCAAAGTATCATGGATTTCAAACTAAACATCTCAAAACTGACCTTTCTGGACTACTTAAGTGAAAAGATTTTCCCAATTCTGTCCTATTTGAGTCTTGCCATGTCCCCTGAGGTTAAGTGCTACAGATTTAATTAACTCTCTTTTACAGATGAGAAAACTGAAACACACAGGGATTTAGTGACTTGGTCACCCAACAAGCATCAGCAGTAGGGAGGACTCCATCCACTATGGCAGCTCGTTCAGTGTCCTGATTTTATAAGGAAGACACAGGAGAGAAGAGACTGTCCAAGATCAGCCAGGAAATAAGGGGCAAATAAGGTTATTAAATCTGGAGACAGAGAACTTAAATTAAAATAATGTGGCACTTTCAAAGGGTATGGAAGTATACTACAGGCTGTACAGATCTTTTACCAAATGTTAAAGGCTTCAAATTGGAGTCCCATGATGGAATTTGTGACTCTTTTCTGAGGACCAGTCTAGCTCCATGTGCAAATGACTCATCCAGGAGACTGGGCATGACTGATAAAGACCTACAAGCTCTCAGTAGGAAAAATGAGTCTACTGAAAAACTATCATGAAAACTGTTTCTTTAAGTAAAAGGACAACAACCAGGATTTGAAAACCTGTTAGATTTAACCTTGGCCTTCCATGTGTACATCAATGAGGAGGATCAAAAACAATGAATATTTGCTTCTTATTCTAGACGCTAACTTCCAAAGGGACTAGGTGATCTTGAGAAAGATCACAAGATTTCTAATTCCTGTGTTCCATGAAGTACATATTGCTTCCATCAATGCAGATTCCAACCTGCTCTGTGTAGTAGTCAAAAAATCTTTTATCTCCTGTTATTTAGTCTTCAAAAATTGCTTTGTATGTACTATATTATTTGTAGTAAATTAAATTTAGTATGTTCATAATATAAATGCATAGCAATTATATGTTACATATACACAGAAGGGAAGGAAAGAAGTCAGAGAGAGACAGACAGACAGAGATAGACAAAGAGAGGAGGTTGAGAGACAGAGAAACAAAGAGACAAAGAGAGGTTTGAAAGAGAGAGGTGGGAGAGAGAGATGAGGAGGGGGAGAGGGAGACAATATATATGCACTCATATACATATATATACCCCTCCGCACATACATACAATATAAGTTCCTTGAAGGCAAAGACTTGGATTTTTTATTTTGGTGCACCTAGTCCCGTACTTAGGAGCACTGTAGGCCCTTAACAGATGCTTATTGACTAATTAGTTGGTTGCATATAGTAGGTGTTCAGCAATTATTTTCAGAGTGAACAAATGACTTGCCTTTTCTGACAGATATGTTTCCCTTAGGGCTACAATCAATTTCAGCTCTTCATGATTTCCCTGGGAAGGTGAGAATGACAGCTGATGGACAGGTTCATGATTCATGCAGCCCTCCAGACACTAATGCATTACACAGAACATTAGAGCTGGTAGGGATGACCTGCTCCCCAACCCTTTCCTTCCTTCATTTTACAGACAAGAAAACTGAAGCAGAAGGAAATTCTGTGTCTTGTCCATGGTCCTACATCTAGGAAGTGTCAGAGTGAGTTTGATTTCAGGTCTCCAGACACCTAGTTCAGTGATGTTCCAGGTCCTTTCACTCTGCTATGAATTAAACTCTCAGTGATGAGATCCCCTCCAAGGGAAGTCTTGACCTCATTTCAGCCGTCGCTTTTATTTGAACGGCCTTGTTCTCTGAGAGAAGTTATGTGTGTGTGTGGGTGGGTGTGGGTGTGCATGCATGTGTTATGCTCATGTCTAGCTACCACAACTTTTCTTCGAGGATGAAGGGGAACAAGGTCATCTAATTACATCCCCAGAGCATCGTGCCTGTCAAAGATACAAACTGAGGAAAGATCTCTGGGATGCAAGAGATTATTCAGTGCTCGGGGATGAGTCCCACCTTGGCTTACTTCCAGAAAGAAGTAATGTGGAATCTAGGATCATAGGAACAGAGATTTAAGATGAAAAGGGACCTTTAAGGTCATCAGGTCCAACCACCCCATTTTATAAATGAGGAAACTGAGGCCCACAGAAATTTGTGACCTACCCAGAGTCATTCAGTTAGTTGAGTGTCTGAGGTGGGATTTAAATCCATCCTCTTGACTCTAAGTCCACAATGCCATACTATCTCTCTTCTAATAAATGGGGGAGATAAGTAAGCCCACAAAAAGCCTCAGAAAGAAGGAAACACACCAGGCAGCAGAGAAAATGGGAGAGAGGCTTGTATAGCCACATGTTCTCACATGTACCTAAGGGCCAGTGGCAGAGATAGGTTGTTAGAGAGAAAATGGGAGCCAGAGAGGAGAGGAGATGTGAGGAGAGAAGGGGAGGAAAGGGGGAGTGAATAAATGTGAGAACTTTGATGAGGGAAGGTAGAAGAGGAGGTAGAAATACTCAGCCTCGTTTGGATGAGGCACAGAGACCTGCTACAGGTAGCAACATGAACTCAGGGCAAAGAAAGATTACAGAGCAAGGTAACTCCAGACACAGAGTAGTGATGCAGACCATTGGTTAAATAAGTCAAGTGACCTGTTTAGATGGGGAATGTGGCCATCAGAGGGAACAATTGCTTCATGACTTTCAGAAAAAAGATTTTCTTTTATGATTGTGGGTTTTAGGGAGGAGAAAGTCCTACTTTTTGTTTTGGTTGTTGTTGAGTTGAATAAAACATTTCTGCAGACCAGGTAATTAGCCTATGTGCCTACATGGTCCCTTAGGGACCTGAGAGAGATCAAAGTGAAATTCTTATTTTTACCAGAAGAGACTCTGGCTGAGGATGAAGCAAGTCATGGTGTTTATAATTAAGTAAAGGCCACCAGATGGACCTGCTCCATTGTGTAGGGACACAGAATCCAATTTCTTCATATGAGAGATCTTGAATACTTTGCTAAAATCTAAACTATAGATCATATATTCACTGCTCTTCCTATCCCTATCCTTTTCCCTGCCCTCTTTGGAATAAGGTTTACCCTGGTGAAATCATCTGTGACTTGGTTATAGTCCACAAAAGTTCAATCATACCTATGAGGTCAAACAATGTCATTAAATTTTCTAGCTTTCCTTGCTGGTAATCTGTGCTGTGTACATGGGCCTCCTGGGTATTCTAATGCCCACCTATGGGTCCCTTCACTGGCTGTGCCTCATGCCTGGAATATCCTCCCTCCTCACCTACTCCTTCATACTTCTCAGGCTGTCTTTCTCCTTCTCCCACTGCCACTCCCATGGTTGTGCCTACCCTTAGAGATGATGATGATGATGATGAGAGATAGAGATGTAGATATGGATAGAGAGCTATATATCTACATGTATGGGTGTATATTACATATGTATATGCATGTATATATCTATAACTGCCTTGTATGTAAATAGTTATTTGTACATTGTCATGCCATCTGCCCCATTGGAATATGAACTCAATGCGGGAGGGCTGGAGCCATGTTGTTGCCTTCTTTTGTATCCCCAGCACTTAATACTGTTCCTGGCACATGCAAAGTACTTAATGAATACTTACTGACTGAGTGTATTGGAGAAAGATACCATGAGATAAAAGCTATTTAATTGATAGATGAGCCCATAGGCTTTAATTGCTAGCTATTTTCCTGATATTTTTTTCTCTTGTGACTATTTGGACATGAACACTATTCTTCTTACAACATTAAAACTCTTTTCTCTATGCTGTCTAGCTTGTTATGTAGGGTTTTTTTTCTTTTCTATTCTTTTTCAGTTTAAATCTGTTTGGATTAGATTGGTAAAAACACCAGGCAAATCCATTTTCACTGTGCCTTCTTATGAGTGCTTCATCCCTGAACAAGAACCTGACATTTTGTATTTTAAACTGTGGTGCAGATATTCAAGTCTCGTTTTCAGACACCATCTTCTTCACTATCGGTTAACTTCCCAAATCTGCCTTTCTCTTCTGAATTCATTACTTCAGTCAAGCAACAGTGATGAAAATACCACTTGCTCCAAGATTTCATCAGCCTTAGCAATAAAGTCTAGATTTTTTTCCCTTGCAGTATTCTTTGTGCCTGTGTGAATCACTAAAAATGTTTAGTGGTTATAAAATTAGATGTCTTAAAAGATCCTGCCTTGTGTCCTAGATACGTATTGGGAAGAGAGTCAGCTTCTCAATTGTTACGGTGCAATTGATGAATCAAGGACTAGTGCCACTCAATAGGAAGTCATAGATCATCAGAGCCCACTTCTTATTCCTCTGGCACGTAAAGAATGATTTATTTTTAATGTCACCACACTCAGGGATCCTCATAGTCATGATTACAAGCAGTTTGTTACCTAGGTGATTCAGTAGATAGAGCAGTGAACTAGTCAGGAAGACCTAAGTTTGTGCCTTACCCAGAGTGCTAGCTAGAGTGTGACCTTGGGAAGATTGCCGCCTCTCAGCCTCAACCTCCTGTCCTGTAAAATGGGGATGAGAGTAGCACCCACCTCCCAGGGCTGGGTAAGGTTCAAATGAGATCACACATGTAAGTCACTTTGGAAATCGCTAAGTGCTTTATAAATTCTAGCTATTTCTGGACTTATTCCTTTTTTTATAGAATTGGGTTTTCCCTTGTCTTATAGAAGAACCTCACATCCTTCTTTTTTTCACTTTTAAATGTTCAATGATCATTCGAGCTATTCTGCTGTCTTCCCAGTCCTCCTTGATTCCCCTCTGCCTCGATACATGCTTTTGCTTCTTTGTTTTCTCATTGAAATTTTCCTTCTCCTTTTAAAAGGGGCCTTTCCTTTTCCTTGACAATTTGTATATATCAAAGAGAGACGTTCCTTGATCTACCTTACCTTTTCTTTTAAGAGAGATGTCACCCTACCCTTTGAGAGTAGATAACAGATAAACCCACAACTGTTCAAATCTGGCCCCAGACACTGACCCAGGACAAGTCACTTACCCCTATTGGCCTTAGTTCTTCACCTGTAAGATGCACTAGAGAAGGAAATGGCAAATCACTTCAGTATCTCCACCAAGAAAACTCCACGAAGAGTTGGACACGACTGAAAAAAAAGTGAACAACAGCAAAGTCCACAAGTGACAGACCAGCATCAAACATCTGTGCAGTTTACTATCAAAATTATCCCAGCCCTCCATATTTTGGAGAACTTGATTTTCATACTTCATTTTTGAAGAGGATCAAGAAGTGAGATTCTAATTTTCATTTTGACTTCCAGTAACTCTTATGGTCAGCTTCCTTGGAGAACTTCTACTTTCTTTTTTCTCCCATTCACAGGATTAGTTTTAAAAAATCTCTTCTATCTATTCCTTAGCCTTCCATCCTCTCCCTTCTCCCAACCCCCTCCCCCAACTAAATAGACTTGGAAATAAGATAAATCACACCAGTTCAGAGTTGGTGATGCTGTAAGACATATAGAATGCAGACGTTTGAGACCAGAGGGCTGCTTTGAGTTTTGTGTTAGTGTCCCCAGCATCTCTCACGGCTCCTTGAGGTATCTAAGAAATGCATTTTGGAGTGGATTGGAATGCTTGTAAAGTTAAAGAATTAAACATTTTTGTTTGCCATGATAACAATGGCTATGAGATTTTTTGAATCACTAATTAATTCACATTTACCTTAATAGGAGATTAAAGACAATTTTGAAAGTATTAGACCTTGTTGAAAAATAATTGGATTTTTCCTATTTCCTCTTGTTGAAAACTTACAGGCATGGTTGGATGGGGAGGAAGAATAAGTTGGCTGCAAGGCTTCTCGGCAGCTTTCTCTCACAAGATGCAGTGTGTAGCTCACTTAGACAGCTGCTATCAAGGGAACAATTTGGACTTCTCACTGATGTCAATTCTTTACCCGTGTACATCATGCTGACGCATCTGGCTTTCCTTTAAGAGCCTATCCGGATTACAGTTCTACTGCTGTTGAAATGTTTGTCTGAGACTTATGCTAGGAGAGGAGCCAACGTTAATTTTCAATATAGATAGATAATTTCTAATCTTTGTACTGACATAATTAAAACTCATTCTGCAACCTCAGCAGACATCCTTTGGGGAAACAGCTGCTGTTTTCTCCTCTCTGAAAGTACAATAATCTGCTTTTTCAACCTTGCCTTGGATAGCTTGCCTCTAATTTGGTATCTGAGGGAATTATTCCCCCACTTGTCAAAGAAACTTCTCCAAACACCATTAAAAGAACAATGGTTTATTGCAACATGAGAGCTATTGTAAAAATAAATTTTGATGCTTTTTCATTCCTAGACCAATCTCTTCATTTGTGCCATGGATTCCCTTCTATGAAATTGAGACAATGATTTTGAACTGTGGATCTCAAAGGTTTATTGTGAAGATTAAAAAGATAGAAGTCAAAGCATTACTTAAATGTGAGTCACTATCATCTTCATCATCATCATCATCGTCATCATCATATTCTTCTTATAAAATCATTCTCATGTCAAATGATGAAGTTCAAATAGAAATGTTCTTTATTATTACAGAAAAAAAGTGTTTCTGTTTTTGGTGGGATTCAGAAAGAAGTGTCCCTGGCACAAGTCTCTGTCCTAACATGAATAATTTACATTTAATATTCTATAAAGTATTACAAATATGATTAAAATGACTTTTGTAGGTGAATAAAAGTCTAAGAACATATGATCGTGCTCTGTCAGTTCACTGAAAGATATTAATGAGAATGAGGAGAATGAGGCCAGGAGAGAGGAGAAAGAATTCTGTATGTGGTTAGGGTCTAGAACAAATTTAAAGATGTTAGTCAGAGGGAAACCTCCAATAGCAGAAAGTATGATGGGAATGACGTGTACCTCATTCTCTTCTCACATGCTTCCAAACTCCTCAGCCAGATCTCTATACTCTGAGTGTTCTTCATGTCATGTAATTTCAGATTTTGAGCCTTCTTAATGGCAACATCCATAAAAAACAGTTTTAAGAAATAATATTATACCTAGGAGATTGTGGAAGTTGTTCCGTGTTCAATAAACATCTCATTATGTTACAATTGGTCTCTAAAGTATTTTGAAGTTTGTGTTTGTAATATGGATATTTGTTATTTGTCAGTCCATGGAATGTAAAGCATGTCTGCCATATAATTCAGCCTCCAGGTCATATACTGTGAGGTATTCACTAAGTGCTAATATTTTGTGTTCAGCAGTGACATGCTGCAACATCTCCATCATTTCCTTGATTCATTTCCATTAACTTTTAAGTCCAGAGTCTTTAAGGAAAAATCTACATGAAGAGCTAAGGATGGCACTTACATAGAGAGCTTGGATGCCTGGGAGGAAAGTGATGCTTTCCACAGTAATAATGAAATTTGTAAGGAGGAAGCATGCAAACTCTTCAAATGAAGGAATCACACCTTTGCTTTTCTTTATATGCCTAGCACTCAGCACAGTACTTGTCACATAGTAAACATTTACTTGTAGACATTTCTGAAGATAACTCCCTGTACAAAGAATTTATTTGTCTACCCAAGGCAAAGGTGGGAGGTACAGTGAAAAGAGCACTGGCTTTCACCCTGGAGGCAAATTCTACCATTGTGCTCAGTACCTGCACAGTCTTGAAAAAGTTTCATCCTCTTTTTTTCCTTAGTTTTTCCAACTGTAAGATGAAGGGGTTGGACCAGGAGACCTCAGAGTTCCTTTCCAGCTCAAGAACAATATTCCAACATTTCTTCAAGGATCAGCTTAGATTTTTTTCTCCCCCATGAAAACTTTGGCAATTTATGAGTCTCCCGCTTCAAATTTACTATATTTTGTTTGGCTCTCTTTTTGCCTCTATCACCTTTTCTATTATATATTTTCTATTATATATATAAATATCTATATATTTCTATTATATCTATTATATAATAATATATTATTATATTATAATATTAAATAGTCTATATTTCTATTCTCTCTTTTCGTTAATAAATCCCCTGGAAATGAGAATTGTATCAATTTCCGTCTTCTCATCCTCAGAACTACATATAGAATATTATTCATCTTTATCAACTATTTGTTCAATTGTCTAGTCCAAGGGTGGAGAGCCTGTGGCCTTAAGGTCTCAGATTCCCCCCTCCTATCTAATCAAATTTTTATTGTGTTTGTCCTTTGTTTTTGAAGAGGACCATGATATCAGAGAAATGATGACATGATCTGCAGTTGACTTTGTTTTGAGTGAGGGAGGGCTGTGCAAGGGCACCAGCCTCACTTTCTTCTCCTCGGTCAAATTAAATTAAACAAAAGAGAACAAACCTCAAAACTCAGCCACCACATCAGAATGCTAACTCATGCTTAAATGAGGAGTCCGGTCTATGATAATCTTGGCAAGTGGTCAGTCAGCCTTTACTTGGGAACCCCTAGTGATGTACCACTCAGGAGATACAGAAGCAGTCTATTCCTCTGAGATCATTCTAACTGGGGCAGCTTCCCCCTTTCCCCTTCTATCAAGCTAACACTGGATTCTAAAATTTCCATGGTCTGTTTACAGTCTCATCCCTTGAAATTAATCCATCATGTCTATGACTGTTTTCCAGATATTTGAAGATGAATATAATGCCCCTCCAAGTCTTTTCTTCTCCACGTTAAATATCTCCAGATTCTCTGACCAATTCTAGGATAAAATAGTTTTAGAAGCCTCTCTGGATACTGATTTCTCTCCTCAGAATCTGTTCCAGCTTCTAATTGTTCTTCTGCAGTTATGATGTACAGGACCGAACATCACATTCCAGCAGGGATCCTAATGGGTCAAAGGAGAGTTACTATTTCACCTCTTTCATCCTGTATACAATATTTATGCCAATGTAACTTAAGATGACACTAGGTTTTGGTTGTGTTGTTTCATATTTTTTGTTTGATTTTTATTTGTCACATCACAGTTCTGACTTGCTTTGGAGGAACAAGGCATTGACCAGAGCCTACCCCAGGTCTTTCAGCCAAAGCTGCTGATCCACGATGCCTTTTTCATTCTGTCCTCATGTTGCTGACTTTTTCTGGGCTTTCATTTATCCTTATTCTGCTTTATCTTATTACATTTGACCTTTTGAGGTCTTTCTATATTCCTGCTTTCTTTATTCAACATACTCACTGTATTTCCCAGCTTCCCGTCCTTTTCAGATCTGATAAGCATGCTGCTTATAACCTCCCAAGCTAATGAGAATACTGTTGAAAAGAACCATGATGCTAGATGTTTCCTTTCAGGGCCAACCAGCCCATTAAATCTGACTTTCTGACTCTCATTATTCTGGCAGGCTCAAATCCACCTAATGCCTTTAACATTCAGCCCATAGCTCTCTACCTTGTTCACAAGGATTCTTACTGTGAGAAACTTTGTTATGTTTTTTTTCTGAAACCCAGGTGCATTCTATTTGCTGCATTTCTCTGATTTCCTGGTTGCGTAACCCTTTGAACAAAAGGAAAAGTGATTTCCTTAGTGTGACTTGTTGATACATTTGGAAGAGAAAACAGCTCTGTAAACAGTTACACCTCCCACTTTGTCTCATTTCCCTGGCTTGAGAAAGGGGACATCAGAGTTTCATTGAGGTGCTTGCCCCAATTTAAGAAGCAAATGCATAAAAGCATAGAATTGGTGACAATACAGTTTTGAAACAGCAAAGTTTCTGCCTTGTAATAGGAAATGAGAGTAAGAGGAGAAAATACAATTGAGTCTAGAAATCTGATCTGAATTCTTTCTGAGTTGTTGAAGGGTAAGGTAGATCATAAAAAGGAAAGGGGGATGGAATGTTTATTAGGCTGAATAAGCTAAAGAAAATTTAACATTAAAGAAAATATACAGATTACTATGAAGTAAACCAATCCATGTAAATTTAGCAAAAGCACTTTCCAGACACCTGTTTGGAGCTTTTAAAATCTGATTAGAGAAAATTAGCACCTGAATACGGACTTGATTTTTATATGTCACAAGGAGAGTTCAAGTACAGGTGCTTTATTTGTCATTAAGAGATGTTTCTTCTTTTTTTTTCAGCTTTGATCACATACTAAGAGGAACTTGGTGACCTGGAATCTATACTTTCTCTTTGGTATGACTGATGGCAAATTTGGTTTCATTTCCCTAGCACCTAATTCAATACTCAGCACATAGACACTTAACGGTGCTCATTTATTTTTTGAAAAGCATTAGTTTTCTCATGGTTGCCTATCACACTTTTGAATCTAAAATATGAAAGGGAATTTCAACTGAATCTCATTTGTTTCAAGGATACATTATATATACACACATGCATATGTATATATACACATAAATACACATATATACATACATACACACATATGTATGTCTGTATACACACATATACACACATATTACATATG
Source organism: Notamacropus eugenii (assembly GCF_028372415.1). Classification (NCBI taxonomy): domain Eukaryota; kingdom Metazoa; phylum Chordata; class Mammalia; order Diprotodontia; family Macropodidae; genus Notamacropus; species Notamacropus eugenii. The sequence continues at coordinate 370,480,110 of NC_092877.1, read as the reverse complement.
TGTGTGTGTGTGTGAACTTGATATCCTTTCTATGTAGGTATCTCCTCAGATATATTTTTAGGATCAATTCATTGTTGAGAGGCAGATTTTGACTTCATGTAATAAAAAATACCCTAACAATTAGAGTCATCTCAAAGTAGAGCTAGGTGAGTTGTAAGAAACTGAGTTCTACCTCCCAGGAGGGATTTAAACCAAGGCTGGATGATGACCTATGGGCTAGGGTGTAGTGAGCTGGGACATAATGACTGATGAAGTCAATTCCAGCCCATATCTTCTATGGGTTGTTTCATGCCAGAAGAAACGATAATGTTTCTTATTAACTGAGCCCGTGAATGAATAAATGAATGAATGAATGAGTGAAAAAACACATATGAAAAGCATTGTGATATGTGTTGAAGATAAAAAATAAAAAAGAAAGCAGTTTCTGCTCCTAGGGAGCTCACCTTCTAATGGCAACATATGTGGAAATTTTCAGCTTCAAGTCATGAAGTTCATATGCAAACAGGAAAGCATGAACCTATGCGAATGAGCTTATCTGTGGATGGGTGGAGGGAAGCTGTGAATTATGGCAGGGCTTAGACTTCATTTGTTTTAATTTGTTTTTATTCTGAACTGAATAACACCAAGTACATGGGCACTTCCATATGCATAGTAGAATAGAAAGAGGTTGTACAAGAAATGACATATCTTTATTATGAATAGCTTGGTTTTACTTATAAGCATAAAATAAATTCCAATGATTATTTTCATAGCTGTCTTGCTTGTCTATGCTTCTTTCTGGTTTTCCTTCTAATATCTTCTCTGTACTTTTTAAAAGAATGGCTCAATGACCCCTTTTTTATTGGCTATTGCCCTCATGAATCCTACCACCACCTACCACCACTCAGGTGTGTGTGTATGTGTGTGTGTGTGTATGTGATAAAATAGCTCTTGCAACATACATGTATAGTTGAACAACAAAAAAAAATTCCAACTTTAGCTAAAGTCAAAGATGTGTCTTATTCTGCATCTTCCTACCCACTAAAAGGAAAATAAAATGCTTTATTCTCAGTCCTCTTGATTCTTATTTGATCATTGCAATGGGAATAATCATTTAAGTGCCTAATATGTGCTGGGTACTTTACAACGTGAGTTGTAAATATCATCTCATTTGATTCTCACAACTATTTTGGAAGGGAGGTGCTATAATGATCCCTATGTTACAATTCAGAAAACTGAGACAGAGGTAAGTGACTTACCCAGGGTGACGCAGCTCATAAGTGTCTGAGATCAGATTGGAATTCAGGTCTTCTTGACCTCAGACCCACTTCCGGTCTGCATTACATGTTCCAAGTCTTTCAAGGGTGTTTTACTTTATCTTGAATAAATTGTTGTCCATCTATTTGCTTAATTCTGCATTCATTTATTTACTGGTCCTCTCAGGTGTCTCTGAAACTGTCCATTGCATTTCTTGTGGCCCAGAAACATTCCATTACATCCACATGCCATAATGCGTTTACCTGGGCAGCCTCTTTGTTTTCAGTTCTTCACCACTATGAAGGAGTTGCGATAAATATTTGTAACTGTGGGTCTTTTGGGGTAAAGGCCATTAGTGCTACTGCTGGGTGAAAGGGTACACAGAATTTAGTGACTTTTTGGTCACAGTTCTGAATTGCTTGCTAGACTAACTCATAGATCTACCACTAGTCAATGAGATACTTGTTTTCCCAAAGGGCTTAGACATTGCAGAGCCAGAGAGAGAGAGAACTGATCTGAGAAGACTTCATGAAGAAGACAAATTATGAGGTGAATTTTCATAAAGTCAATCAGTCGTTTGCCAAAACATTTATCAAGGGCCTACTACGTTTCAGGCACCGTGCTTAAACTCTGGGGATGCAATGAAGGGTAAAAGACAGTCCCTTCCTCTCAAGGAGCTCATAGTCTAATAGGGGAGACAACATTCAAACAACTGTACAGACAAGCTATGGGCAAGATAAAATGGACTTAATCAACAGAGAGATGGAACTAGAATTAAGGGGAGTTAGGAAGGGCTTCCTGTAGGAGGTGGAATTTTAGCTGGGACTTGAAGGAAGCCAGAAAAGCCAGGTGGTAGAGATGAGGACGGAGAACGTTCCAGGCATGGAGAAGAGCCAGATAAATTGCCTAAAGTTGGGGAAGAAAAGAAGAGATGATAATAATGACAGAGATGTAAGAAATAGAAAAACATGAAGGTTGAAAAGGGCAGGGCATATGGAAGAGGAAATAATGAATTTAAGGGGATAAACTCTGTCATATTTTGATTAAGTTCAATTTAATTTCATGGAACATTGGAATCATATATAAATGAGAAACAGAGGCTGGCAAAGGTAAGTGATCACGGTAGGATTTGAACCCAGATCCTCTTGACTTTGATTTACTCTCTAGGCAGCATCTATTAAGTGCCCACTACCTTCCAGGAATTTTACCAAGCTCTAGGGATGAAGAGAGATGAAAAAAAGAAAGAAACAAAAAGAAAAAAACTTTTAAGACCTCACAGTCTAAAGGGGAAGACCATGCAAATGACTACATGCAAACAAGATATATAGAGGATTCATTAAAGATATTAAAGCTTAGTTTTCAGTTGGATTTTTGAAATCAACAACAGTTGTACTTTTGATCCATTTTCTTTGTTCTTTCTTAATATTATAATAGCTGAGAGAGCCTTGGACTTAGAACAGATGACTTGCCTTTTGGTCCTGCCTCCCCTATTGCAGCATGTGATCTTGGACAAGTTACATAAAACTCATTAAACCCAGTTTCTTCATCAGCAAAATGGGGATATAAATACTTGCCCTAGCTACCTCTTAAGACTGTTCTGAGCTGCATCTGAGATTGATGCAATCTGTGTATAAAGATTAATATGTAAAACACATTATGACTATTCTACATGAACGTTACTTTTTATTAATGAATTTTAAGGGAAGGGAATAGGGCTAAAGGTTGGGGAGGGCAGCTTTCTCCTTTTAGAATTTCCTCATTCAAAGGATCACAGGATGTAGACTTAGAAGTGATTGTCAAAATCATCTTGTCAAATATCTTCATTTTACTGTTGATGAAGCTGAAGTTCAGAAAGATGATGTGGATCACCTGAGGTCACACAACTATGTATCACACCCTCCTCCTCCTCCTCCTCCTCCAAGCAATCAACTAACACTTCACAAAATCAACCACATGCCAGATGGTGTGCCAAGACAAGAAGGAAACAGTCCCTCCCCTCAAGGAACTCACATTCTATCAGGAAACTAGAACCTGGCAATTGAGCAAAGGAAACTCAAGCTTTAATGTACTAGCCAGGACTTGTCCTCATTCTTTATTCTTCTAATTTTACCAAAGTTATTTTAAAATCTAATCAGTTGCTCCCTGGTGTTAACTACTCTGTCAAACTTGGTCTCATCACAAGTGTTATGAGTGTTCCTTTTAGCCAAAGTGCTTACATTTCCTAAGAAAATTAAATTTCAGAGAGAGAAAGAGAGAGAGAGAGAGAGAGAGAGAGAGAGAGAGAGAGAGAGAGAGAGAGAGAGAGAGAGATCAGAGCAGAGAAAATTAAAAGGGTCTTCAATGGGCATGCAGAGAGTGGGTGGTCTCTACTCACCAAGCACATTTAGAATCAGAATACCTGAGTTTCAATCCAGGCTCTGCCTTTTCCCACCTATGAGATTTTATGCAATGTAGTACTTAATGCAATGTAGTCTCATTTTCCCTGTTGTGAAATGAGGACCATAACCCATTGAGTTCCCCTTTATTTATAAATCTGTAAACCTATGAGGAGGAGGATGGGGAGGAGAATGAGCAGTATGAGGAGAAAGAGGAGAGCCTCCTTTAAATACCATTTTAAAATTTTGCCAAGCACTTTATAAACATCTCATTTTATCATGCAGTAATTTTATTATTTAAGAATTTCCCATTCAAAAATAATGTTGTCACCATTTCAGGTAAATCATGGGCTAGTATGAAAAAGGGAAAATATAGTCATTTAGCCCTCGCTGAGATCTAGCAGACCACGTGCTTTTCTGAGATCATTTAAAACATGACTTCAAAAATCAACTTTGTAAGTATAAGACTGGGAGCACATGGATAGACATGGTTAGTTTGTCCGAAAAAAAATTAGTAGAGCACAATTATGATATGAATCAACAGGGCAATATGGCAACCAAAAAGTCAATAGGACATTAGGTTGCACTAAAATTATATTTTTTTCCAGGACTTGGGAGGTTATAGTCCCACTGCATTCCACCCTGGTTAGACCATACCTGAAATAACATGTTCAGCTCTGTTGCCATTAGCAATCTCATTATTCCAGAAAAAGCATTTAATCAAAATATAATTTGTATATCAAAAATAATGATTCTCATTCAACTTCTGCATCATCCCCTTCCAAAGCTGGAAAAATACCTCTTGGGGTTGGCATGTATTTTCCCATCTCCTACATCCCAAAGGGAGGTCTAGGTAGGAGGAAACGAAGAAAAGATCTGATCATAAATCTCAACACAAAGAAGAAAGAGTGATAGCTGATCCCAAACAGGACCTGCTAGAAGCTGTGACTTTGTCCCATGCTGCGAGGGTTTCCAAGACTGTGATCCCATGGCTATTTCTTCTCTCTGACACTTGACCATTGACTTGTTTGGATGGAATTTCAGTTATTCTTTATTATTTAAGCATTCTGCCTTCTCTACTAGAGGAATGGGAATCGTAGGGCCATACATTTAGTCTTAAAGGATCTTAGATACTATAAATTCAAACTCCCGCTTTATACAGATCAGGAAAATGAGTATGGGTTAAGGAGTTTGCCAAGGGTTACATAGTTGCATAGTCACATAGTAAGTGTCCAGTTGAAATTCAGGTCTTCCTGACTGCAAGTTCATTAGAAAGATCCTCCCTTTACCTCCCATTCTTCTGCTCTTTACCTTGGAGAAAAGCCTTTTGAGAGATATAATCCAGGAAGCTAGCAAATCATTTTGCACTTCTTTAGGACTGGGTTGAGTTCCATGGCCTCTGAGGTCCCTACTACCCCGAGACCCTGTACTGCTAGAGTGTTTCCATAATGTATACAAGAGACAAGAAACATCTTGCATGTGTTTTCAGACTTTTTCAAGGTATTGATAAGTTTGCTAACTTGTTTTTTCTCTAAAAAATTATAGTTGTCATATGGAATGGTTCTCTGGGAGAAAAAGGAACAGGGATACATACATGCAAGACTATGATAGTGCAAGGAACAGAAAATGTCAATTAAATCTTATTTGAAAAAAGAGATCGTTAGTAAATTTGGAAACAAGTAATTACAGTCTGGCCTCATTTTTCCAGGGATATGCTACATCTCTTGCCTCAGGGTTATAGAAGTATCCTAAAGGACCTGAGGGTAACTCTGCACTGACTTAAACCTGTATTGGTTGTATTTACTTCCTGCTTTTAGGTACCAATAACTAGTAACCTGATTACTCACAATTTAGTATTGATTAGCTTAGAAACAGGAACACTTATTTCAAAGATATTGAAAAATAGAATTATAAACATTTCCCCTCATAGCTCTTGTCCACACTCTCTCCTACTCCACTTTAGTCTCTAGTGGGAGTAGTCTAAGTCTTAGTTTGGTGCCTACCTAGCATTGGTCTCACCAAGGTCATGTTCAAATGTAGTGTCTCTGTGGGAGTCCTTGTCTTAGTTGCTGATGTAGTGAGTCCCGAAAGTCACTCTTCATGGATGTTCCCTCCTCCCCAGGGCATTGATTTTGGTCTAGTTGCAAAACCTAGACTTTATGATTAGAGGACACCTGGATGCTCCCTCTCTTGGCATTGAAAACAAACAAAAATAAAGGATTAATAAATAAAGGTAGAGCTGAATTATAAAAGTAAGTGAAATCAATAAATCATTATTTGATTTTTAAAAAGAAATAAAACCAAAATACTAGTATCAAAAAGTGAACTCATAATTTTTTCAAACAGAAATTATATGAAGGTATTTCACTTAATTTTATATCAGTAAAACAAGAAAAACTAAATGAAATGAGTGACTATTAACAAAAATATAAATTTTTCAAGTTAACAGAACAAGCAATAGAAGACTTAACCTAATTTAGGAAACAAACTTGAACAAATTATAAGTGATCTCCTAAAGACTCAAAGGATTTACAAATGAATTCTCTCTAATATTTAATCAAAAATTAATGCCAATACTGCATAAACTGTTTGAAAAAGTAGATAAAAAAATCCTACCAAATTTCTTCTATGATCCAATGCAGTTTTGATTACTTAAACCAGGAAGAATCAAGAAAGAGAAAAGAAAAATATCCCAAATGCATTATGACAAGAAAAAACTAAATAAAATATTAGTAAGGAGATTACAGCAATATATCACAAAGATTTATACTGGGAATCCGGAGCTGGTTCAACATTAGAACATATTTTATGATATATCTTGTGATGTTATGTTATATTACATTTATTATATTAATTATATTTTATATCAGGATAAATTATAAATATGATGGACCATATTAACATCAAGAACCAGAAGAAAAGTCATTCAATCAATGTAGAAAAATGCTTTTGACAAAGTGTAAGTCTAATTTCTGTTGAAAATCTGTTAGAAAGCATCTGAATAATTGGAGCTTTCTTTATCATGTCAAGTAGTACCTATGTAAAACAAAGAGCCAACATTATCTTTAGAGGATAAATTAAATACCTTTCCAGATTTACATAGCACTGTGTGCCTGGCGCTGTGCCAAGCACTTTATAAATGCGATCTCATTTGATCCTTACAACAAACCTGGGAGATAGGTGTTATTATTGTCCTCATTTTACAAATAAGAAAACGGAAGCACTTAAAGGTTAAATAACTTGCCCAGGGCTGCATAGCTAGTGCCTGAGGCCAGATTTGAACTCAGATCTTCATATCCCCTGCTGCTATTCAATATGGCTTTAGAAATACTAACTAAAGCAGTAAGACAAAGAAATTGAGAAAAAAAGCATAAGCAATAAAGAAACTAAATTGTATCTTGTCTTTCAGATGAGATGATGATTTACTTAGAGAACCCTAGAGAGGCAACTATAAAATAAGTGAAACAATTAACAACTTCAACATTATTGCAGGAAATAAAGCAAACTAATGCAAATCCCATTGGAAGAGATAGAAAGAGAAATTCTATTTAAAATAACTACAGATAGCAACTAATATAGACACAATCACAAAACACTTATTATACTCATAAAGACAGATCCAAATAACTGAAGAAATATGTATTGTCCATGAATAAGCCAGGCCAATAAAATAAAAATATCAATTCACCTTACATTAATTCACTTATTCAGTGTCATACCAGTAAAATTACCAAAAGAATAGCCTATAGAACATCATCACCATCATCACCATCATCATCATCATCATCATCTCGAAGAACAAAATGAATGTCAAAGAAATTAATAAAAATGGAAAGGAAAGGGGGTCTAATAGTGCCAGATTTCAAAGTATGTCATTAATAATTAGAGAAATGCAAACTAAAATAGTTCTGAGACACCACCTCATACCCATCCTATTGTCAACCTTGACAAAATAGGAAAACAACTAATGCTGGAAGAGCTGTGGGAAAACAGATCCATTAATGTTGTGTTGAGGGAATGGTGAAATGGTCCAGCCATTGTAGGAAGCAATTTGGAACTATTCCCATAAGGCTATTAAGCTGTGCATACATTTGACCCAACAATATTGCTACTAGATCTTTATTCCAAAGAGATCCAAAAATGAAGAAAAAGTCTCATATGTACAAAAATCTTTACAGCAGTTTTATATGAGTATATGATAGCAAAGAATTAGAAATCTAGGGAGTGAATATCATTTGGTGAGTGACTGAACAAAGTATGGTATATGAATGGGATAGAATGCTATTTTTCTATAAGACATCATAAAGGGGGTGGTTTCAGAGACTCGGGGAGAAGACTCATATGAACTGATGCAAATTGAAGTAAACAGAACAAGGAGAAAAATCACAACAATATTGTAAAGACAAACAACTTTGACAGATTAAAGAACTCTGATCAATGAATAAGACCAACTACAATTCCAGAGAACTAGTGATTAAATATACTACTCACCTTCATATATAGAGGTGATGGACTCAGAGTGAAGGTGGCATTTATGTGATTCAAGATTATTTGGGGGGTGGGGTGAGAGTGGACATAAGTTTTGTTTTTCTTGCTTTCTCAATGAGGGGGAAGACACCACGGACAAAGGGAGTTGGAAGGGAGAGAATTTGCACCTGAAAATGAAATGGAAATTTTTAAAAAGTTCTCTAACTTACCTGTACATTGTAGAAGCTAGATAACCACTTTCAGGATATGTTACAGTAGGGATTCCTTTCATGTGAGGGCCTTTCAAATCTAGACTTCTACTTGAGTCCCTTCTAACTCTCAAATTCTGTTTGCTTGGTATGAATTTTTAGACTTTGCCTTTAATCTTTTTTTCTTAACTAATATCCATGTTTCCAAATAATTCTCTTTGCTACAATTCAGCAATTCCTCAAGGATTTTTTTCATTCACTCTTACTTGAACCACAAGGATACCCAATTTTAATTGTGCTGTGATTAGTATCACATAGTAATTGACTTGTGACAGAGAGGAGGAGTGCTCAAAAAAGAGAGGATCTGTCTTCAGAAGCATCACATCCATCAAATTGTTTTATAGGATACTGATAGACTCTTGCACTGTTGCAACTCTAGGAATAAAATGACTTTTACAGAAGAGAGGACACCATTTAGATGCTTCATATTTTTCAAATTTAGGATAAATGGAAATAAGCATAATAAGAGCATAAGGAGACAAAATATAGAATTTCTCATTTCTGACCTTTATCTGTATTCACACGGATCTAATTAATTTGTGTCTTGGGGAAGGGGCAGTCTGATCAAGGGAAAAGATGAGGGTTACTGAGTTTTGGCCTTCATCTAGTATAACAAATCGCATTTATCTTTAGGAATGCTGAATAGTCAAAGGCTGCCAAAAGAAAAATGTAAATGCCCTATTGAAACTCAATTTGCAATAGGACATAAATGGAGATTGATGGGGAATGCCAACAGCAGACACAGCATGTTGAGGTACACCACTCAAACACTGAGTGCCTTCATTTGCCCCCCAAAGCAATGAAAACCAGTCAGAAATGAAGCCTCAATGAGTTACCCGCTAACCTATGGGAGAGACTAAACAGACATTTGAAATCATTGCTCTTTAGGGTTGAGAGCAGGTAAAATTCTTCATATTTAATATGAAAATAATATTTCAAAAGAAATATTTAATATTTTAATATTTCAAAAGAAACTCTTGAATAGTACAATTTATGTTTGCTGTTAAGCAGGGTGAAAGTGTGGTTTCTAAAACAAAGACAAGTTCATGTATTCAGAGCCAGAAGGGACCTCAGAAGATATCTTGCCCAACCCCCTCATTTTATAAATGAGAAAACTTAGCACCCAACCACATGGGCAGTGCACCTGTTGCTTAGCAGAGAAGGTATTTGAACCCAGGGCCTCTGATTTACAAATAAGAACTCCTACTATGGTACAAAGCTGAATACTTCCATGCAGTTTCATCTCTATAGATATATTTTCTGTGAATTCAGACTTACAAATCTCTATAACTGGGAAGGCAGAGTATTTTTTGCTTAAACAGCATTGAAATTCAAGACAGAGGCACTCAGTTTTGAAACCCAGCCCCCTCCTGTGAACTAGAACAAGGTACTTAGCCTCCCTGTGCCTTTGTTTCCTCATCTATAAAATAAGGAGTTTAGATTAGAAAACCTTCAGGGTCTCTCCCTTATAACTCTAAATCCTTCAAATCTGCAAACTTAGTATATAAAGTATGATTCTCTATTATGTGGTAACTAGATGGTACTGTGGACATAGTAATGACCTTGGATTAAGGAATTCCCCTTTGGTGCTCAAGGAGGGAAAATAAGTGAAAATTGCTATGTTTGGGGGATGCAAGGTGATCCGAAATATGCCATGTCTTGTTGAAAATCTTAGCCTACATCTCTAAAAAATGTCAGTATCCAACAAACTCATGTTGCTATTCTAGACTCATCACCAGAGTCTAATGCTCCGGAGGGCTCTATATCTGAGGCTGAGACTGCTCTTAGATCCTGTAAAGATTTAGATTGAATTCTCAGATCTAGCGGGAGGGGAAGAAGGAGAAGAATTAATAACAGAATCATATGTGATTTATTTTATGTAGAGTGAGATAATTTTAACCTGTAAAAGAAATACATTCTAGAATGTTAGATCTTCAGTGCTTCAACCAGTGTATAAAATCATCCTCCATCAGGGCAGCCCAAACCAACTCATACTTTTCTATCCTGAGGAATCCTTATCCATACTCTTCCATTGATTCTCAATAGAGGAGACAATTAATATGCTACAGACCTCCCTCTATGTCTTTTTGGGTTCTGGGGTTGTCAGTGGACCATGTGAGCTGTTCATTTGCTGCTTGCCTTCTCTCACTGGGCACCCTAATTTTCTTATTGTACATTTTATCAGTGATTATACTTACATTGCAGAAATTTAAATCTCAGAATTGCAAGGGACCTCTCAGACCAGTTCAGCCAACCTCCATCTGGCTAAACATTCCCATGACATTCTCAAAACATAAGCATTCAACCTCTGCTTAAAGACTTCCCAATACTACTTGTTTGCTCTACATCTGCATAACTCTGTTGGTTTGTAAGTATTTATTCTTCTTATGATCATTTATGAGACACCCCACTGCTAGTGTCATCCCTCCAAAAACTACCTTCCATTGGCTCTGAATTTACCTTGAATATTCAGATTTATATAAATACTGTCACATGCCCTTCCCTTAGAATACAAACTTCTTGAAGGCACGGACTTTTTTTTCTCTTCCTTGGTATCCCCAGTACTTGGCAAAGGGCCTAGAATACAGTAAGCACTTAATAAATGCTTAAATAAATTTCTAACTGACTGATCCTTATAAGAAGTTTAGATCTTGATCTTTACAACTTTGAACAGTTTTCTCTTTTAGACCAAACAGATCAAGTCTAAAATCTACATGACAAACCTTCAAACACTTGAAGACAGCTGTCATTTGACTTTCCTCCCTCCAAATCGCAAGTCAAACCCTAAATTCTCTTCTTTAGGCTAAATACCCAAGTTCCTTTAACTTACTAAAACTTGCCATGACTTTTGTAAGCTTAGATATGCTTTACAGGTCATTACCCCTAAGAGCTTTTTCTTCCATACTCTGACATGTATCAAACCTTCATATTTAATGTTCTTTCTCCCACTCTCTAGACATGGTGGAGGAGGGGAATCAACTTTGCAACTCTCCTTTGGACCTGAAGGAATGAATTATTTCATTTCTATTGTTGAATTCTTACTCTATACCAGGCATTAGGCTAAGACCTTAGGATAAAAATACAAACAGGGAATAATAGTTCCTACGCTCAAGGAACTTATGTTCTAAACTGGAAAGACATCCCAAAGAGTGGAATAGTAACTAGGGAAGTCAGAGGAAATTATCACTGCAATCATAAAGCGAATAACTGGGATTTCCTTTCCAGGAATGGTAGTATTGTTTTATTTTAATTCTCAGAGAAAGAGTTGGAAAATTGTGAGGGGAAAGAACGGGGTGGAAAGAAGGGAGGATGGCATGGAATAGTGGACCCAAGACCAGCTTGAAAGAAGGCTTATGTTCATCTACTAGAATCCAGTGTCACAAGGAGGTGGAGGTGGAAGTGAGAGCTACTGAAAGAAGGAGATGGAGACTTCTAGGAAATAACTGACATATTTTGATTGCCAAGGGAGTACAAAATCATGTATGCTTCATACATTTCACCATGAACTACTTGTCATTTGCCTTGTTCTTTGTACTGCTTTCCCCCACCATGTGCATGAAAGATTAGAGTTTCTTTTGACTGCAGATGGCAAAACTAGAATGAGGAATGGTTACATGTTACTAAGAAGCAGATCTAAGGCTGATTTAATGAAACTTTTCCTAAAAAGAAAGTTATACCAAATGAGAACTGTCTTCTTCTTCTTCAAGAGTGGATTTCATTCAACAAGCATTAAGTAAGCATCCATGTGTGACAGGAACTTCTCTGGGTGCTTCTGATCTTCAAGTTCGGTCTAGATGATCTGTACATGTTGTAGAGAGGACTCTTGAGTTAAAAAAATTGGTGTAAATAACCTATTGTTTCTCTTCTAATTCTCAATAGGAAATTTAGGTTACTGTCTCCATGAGTACGTTTATCATAATTTAAAATTAGTATAATTTATGTGACAAACAAATATATCATAGCTACTTTTACCAGTGGGAAATAAGCATTGAAAATGGCCCTATCAAAAATGCATTAATATTTCTCTTTTTCAACCTACTTTACATATCAGAAAGAATTAATTTTCAAAGTCATAACTGTTCTTTCCCTTACAATAGTCTATATCCCTTTTATTGCTTTTCCCTCTGAATTTCTTTCAAATTTAAACATATCTTGTGCTTATGATACCAGATGTTCATTTTTCCTCCTGGATTTTATTTCCTGTCAAAACACATTATTGCAAATGACCCAGAACATCTTTCATCAGACTTGGGTAAAATTTTTGTGTAGTTCCTTAGGAACCAACCTCTTCCATTGACCTTATCATACACCACTCCAATTAGATTTAGAACTTCTAGTTACTAGACATTACTACAGCCTTTACTAGGAATTCTTGCCTTGCTATCCTCCGATGAACAATGGGAGATATGGAAGCTGGGCTGTCTTGTAGAATAGGCATTAGAATTGTTCTGCTTGACTCCAGAGGGCAGAAGCAAGAACAAAGGATGAGAATTATAAAAAGGCACATGTAGGTTGAATGTCAGGACCAAATTCCTTTCTATTAAAGTCAAATTAAGTCAAGTAGGATTTATTAGGTATCTTCTATGTGACAGACACTCTTCTATATATTGAACATACAAAAAGGGCAAAAAATAATGTCAATTCTCAAGAAGCTCACAGTCTAAGAGCGAAGACAAAAAAACAACTCTGCATTAAAAAAAGATGCAGAAAAGATAAAGTGATGGTAACTCAATGGGAAAGGACTAAAATTGAAGAGGACTGGGAAAAGTATCTTGCAGAAGATGAGACTGGCTGAAATTTGAGGAAATCCAGGAAATCTAGGAGGTGGAGACAGATGCAGAGGGAAAACATTCCAGGCATTCTAGGAAGGCAGCCAGGGAATACAGTCCGGGTTTGGAGATGGGGAGTCATGTGAGGAACAGCAAGGAAACCCTAGTGATTGCCTCACTGAGGATATGGAGAGGAGGAAGGTAGAACAAGAGTTGAAAGATCTTCCCTTTAAAACATTCAAAGGAATTTGAAGTAACATAATTTACATGTTTTCCCCAATTCTGCTTCTGAAATGTTTGCTTGCAAACGTAATTATTCATGTTCTTTTACCTGTGCAAGAATCTCCCATGATATTTTCAGTATGGTATGCTATTTAGGAATTATAAATGAACTAAAGCTCATTTTTACTTATCAGGATGATAAAAAATGCTATGATATCTCTGCAGGCCTTTAAAAAATAGTTGAAAATCTTCAGTAGTTATTTTTGTCTCACCATTGAAATTAGCTCCTGTCTGCTGATATTCTAAGATAAGTGTGGAATTATATTTCATTTAATAAAGTCTTTTGGACCAGGAAGTTCATACTATCACAGTTGTTGAAGTTTTCTTTAAAAATTGGTATCACTAAGAATGTGATCCTTCAGTGCCTAAATTTCTTAAAGACAAAGACTACGATTTTGATCTTAATTGGCTCACAATTTTCTGGTAGGACCCTACACTGTCTATCATAGCTTAGGGCACAAACTAGGTTTGCTCAATATTTTTTTCATGTTTATTTATTTTCAATTTTCAACATTCATTTCCACAAAATTATGAGTTCCAAATTTTCTCCCCATATCTTCCCTCCCCCCACCCCAAACACCGTGCATTCTGATTGCCCCTTCCCCCAATCTGCCCTCCCTTCTTTCTCACCCCTCCCTTCCCTTATGCCCATCTTCTCTCTTTTCTTGGAGGGCAAGATAGATTTCTATGGCCCATTGCCTGTATTTCTTATTTCCAGGTTGTACATAAAAACAATTCTCAACATTCATTCCTAAAACTTTGAGTTCCAACTTCTTTCCCTTCCTCCCTCCACACTCATCCCCACTGAAAAGGCAAGCAATTCAATATAGGTTACATATGTCTAGTTTTGCAAAACACTTCCATAATTGTCATGTTGTATAAGACTAACTATATTTCCTTCCATCCTATCCTGCCCCCCATTTATTCTATTCTCCCTTTTAACCTTGTCCTTCCCCAAAAGTATTTACTTCTAATTACTATCTCCTCCCATGTGCCCTCCATATCATCCCCTCCATCCCACTTATTCCCTTCTCCTCTACTTTCCTGTAGTATAAGATAGATTTTCATACCAAATTGAGTGTGCATGTTATTCCTTCCTTAAGTCAAATGTGATGAGAGTAAGCTTCACTTTTTCCCTCTCACCTTTCCCCTTTTCCCATCCATTGAAAAATCTTTTTCTAGCCTCTTTCATGAGAGATAACCTGTCTCATTTCATTTCTCCCTTTCTCCTCCCAAAATATTCCTCTCTTACCCCCTGATTTTATTTTTTAGATATCATCCCTTCCTATTCAACTCACCCTGTGCACTCTCTCTCTTTATATATGTATATATGTGTGTGCATGCATGTGTATGTGTGTGTGTGTGAGTGTATAATTCCTCCAACTACCCAAATGATGAGAAAAGTTTCAAGAGTTACAAATATTATCTTTCTATGTAGGAATGTAAACAGTTCAACTTTAGTAAGTCAACTATGATTTCTCTTTCCTATTTACCTTTTCATGCTTCTCTTGATTCTTGTATTTGAATGTCAAATTTTCTATTTAGCTCTGGTCTTTTCATCAAGAATGCTTTAAAATCCTCTATTTCATTGAATGATCATTTTTTCCCCTGAAGTATTATACTCAGTTTTGCTGGGTAGGTGATTCTTGGCTTTATTCTAGTTTCTTTGACTTTTGGAATATCATATTCCAAACCCTTTCATCTCTTAATGTAGAAGCTGCTAGATCTTGTGTTATCCTGATTGTATTTCCACAATACTCGAATTATTTCCTTCTAGCTACTTGCAATATTTTTTCCCTAACCTGAGAATTCTGGGATTTCTCTACAATATTCCTAAGAGTTTCTATTTTCAGATCTCTTTCAGGAGGTGATTGGTCGATTCTTTCAATATTTATTTTACCCTCTGGTTCCAGAATATCAGAGCTATTTTCCTTGACAATTTCATGAAAGGTGATGTCTAGGCTTTTGTTGATCATGGCTTTCAGGTAGTGCCATAATTTTTAAATTGTCTCTCCTTGATCTATTTTCCAGGTCAGTTGTTTTTCCAATGAGATATTTCACATTATCTTCTATTATTTTCATTCTTTTCATTTTGTTTTGTGATTTCTTGGTTTCTCATAAAGTCATTAGCTTCCATCTGCTTCATTCTAATTTTTAAAGAAGTATATTCTTGGGCAGAGCCAAGATGGCAGAGTGAGAACAATGACTCACCTAAGCTCTTAAACAAACTCCTTCAGATACCTCTAAGAAGAGAATGTGATCAAACTTTGGAGGTGCAGAATCCAATAGGAGACAGACTGTGGCAGATTCACAGACCAGGATAGACTGGAAGGTCAACAGGAAGGATCTGCTCTATGGGGGGTGAGCTCATAGGGCACAGTGCAGAATGTGCAGAGCAGCGGAGTGGGAAGGCCCCAGGGAGGCCTGAGACAGCAGCAGGCAGACAACAGAGTGGCAGCCCAGGGTGGAGACCAGTGGAGCTGAGTGATTGACAGCCACTGAGTCTTGGATATCAGATGCAGCAGCTCCTGAGATTTTCAGCCTGCAAATTAAACGTAAGTCACTAACTTGAACTTCTAGGAGCCAGGATGGTGGAGTGATCAGTAAATGCTCTCTCTTCCCCCCTTGTTGACCTCAAAAGAAGGATAAAATATTTCCCCAGAAAAATCCTGGATCAATGGGAACAGTTGAGGGGGCAAACAGTCTCATAACACCTGAGGCTAGGAAAATAGCTAAGGGAGATTTCTTCTAATGTGGCAGAGGTGAACCGGAAGGAGAGGGGCCTCAGGGAAGTGGAAACTTGAACTAGGACCCAGGCATGCCTCAGTGCTAGGAGAGGAAGCCCAGGAGGGGTGGAAACTCACACTAGGATCCAAGTGTGCCTCAGTGCTCCAGGGGAAATGGGAAGACAATAGGGCAGCTAGGATCACCAACCTCTAAGCTTGCCTTTGCCTCAGCTCAGCTGAGGAGATCTCTCATGACCAGTCCACCCCTCCCCCACATATACCAAGCTAGCTTCAGAGCTGATGGGGAAACACAAGACAAAAAGATAAAAAGATACTTCCCTTGGCTTTTTCATGCCAGTCAGCTCAACACCAAGTTCTGCAGCTTCTAACTGAAAGAATCAGAAGCCACAACACACAATCACCATCATGAGCAAGAAAAAGCAAAATAAGGGCGAAAAACCATAGAATCTTTCTGTGGGGACAAAGACCAAAACACAAATACCAAAGAGGTCAGTATTGAGACTGTACTCCCATCCGAAATTTCAGAAGGGATTATGAACTGCTCACATGAACAAAAAAACTCTCCTGGAACAAATGAAGAAGGAAATAGAAGAGAAACTGACCAATGATTTTAAAAGTATGAAAAAAGAATTCCATGAAGAGAACATCTCTTTATAAAGGAAAATTGAACAAATGGGAAAAAAAAAAAGCACAAAACCTAACTGGGAAAATTAGGCAAATGGAAAAGGAAATTCAAAAACTAACTAAGGAAAATAATTCCTTAAAAGGAATAATTAGACATACAGAAAAGGAGATGAAAAAGTTAGCTGAAGAAAACAATTTGATGAAAATTAGAATTGAGCAAGTAGAAACTAATGACTCTATGAGACAGCAAGAATCAGTCAAACAAAATCTAAAGAATGAAAACATAGAAGAAAATGTAAAATATCTAATTGGAAAAACAACTGACATGGAAAGTAGATCCAGGAGAGAGAATTTAAGAATTATTGGCCTGACAGAAAGCCACGATGAAAAAAAGAGTCTGGGCAATATCTTCCAGGAAATCATCAAGGAAAACTGCCCAGAAGTGCTAGATCCAGAGGGCAAAATAGTCATTGAAAGAATCCACCATTCACCTCCTAAAAGGGATCCCAAACTAAAACCCCAAGAAATATTGTTGCAAATTCCAGAACTATCAAATGAAGGAGAAAATATTATAGGCAGCCAGAAAGAAACCATTCAAATATCAAGGAGCTACACTCAGGATCACACAGGACCTTGCAGCTTCTACATGAAAAGACTGAAGGAATTGGAATACGATATTCTGTAGGACAAAGGATCTGGGACTACAATCAAGGATCAATTACCCAGCAAAGTTCAGCATAAGGTTTCAGGCAAGGAGATGGTCATTCAATGAAGTAAGAGATTTCCAGACCTTCCTGACTTAAAGTCCAGAACTTAATAGAAAATTCTGTCTTCAAATGCAGGTCTCAAGAGAGGCATAAAAAGGCAAACAGGGGGAAAAAAAAACTTGTAAATCAATTTGGGCAAATTGTTTACCTCCCTATAAGGGAAGATGATACCTGTTAATCTTGAGAATTGTACATTTATTATGAAATATAAAAGGGATATGCATAGAGGGAATGGGTATAAAGTAAATGATGTGATGATAAAAATATGATTTAAGCATGCGAAGGGATTATAATAGGAGGTGTGAAAAGAAGGAAGCAGAAAAAGGCAAATTACATCACAGGAAGTACAAAATTATAGTAGAGGGAAAGAGCAGAGGGAGATGAGCATTGTTTGAGAGATGTACTCTCATCTGATTTGGTTCAAGAACGGAATAATAAACTTAGTTAAGTATATAATTCTAACTAGCTCTATAGGCAGTAAGAGGGGAAGGGAGAAGAAAGGGGAGGGGAAGCTAAAAGCAAGGAAAGAAGTAGTAAGGGTAAAGGGGAGTAAAAGGGAGGGGGGTTAAAAGAAGAATGGTAAGGCTGCAGGAGATGGTGGTGAAAAGTGAAAACTATTGAGGAGGGGAAGGGAGACAGGAGAACGAAAAGCACAAACAGTGGGAAAGAGGATGGAGGGAAATACAGAGATTGTAATCATAGCTGTGAATGGAATGAACTCTCCCATAAAATAGAGATGGATAGCAGAATGGATTAAAAGTCATAATCCAACAATATGTTGTTTAGAAGAAACACATTTGAAATGGGGGGTGGGGATACACACAGGGTAAAGGCAAAAAGTTAGAGCAGAATATGTTGTGGTTCAGCTGATATAAGAAAACAGGAATAGCAATCCTAATCTCAGACAAAGGAAAAGCAGAAATAGATCTAATCAAAAGGGTGAAGGAGGAATCTATATCCTGCTAAAAGGCACCATAGACAGTGAAGCAATATTATTACTAAACATGTATGCTCCAAGTGGTATAGCATGCACATTCTTAGAGGAGAGGTTGGGGAAGTTGAAGGAAGAAAGAGAAAGCAAAACTATACTAATGGGGGACCTCAACCTCCCCCTCTCTGAACTTTATAAATTTAAACTCAAAACAAACAAGAAAAAGGTTAAGGAGGTAAAGAAAACTCTGGATAAGGTAGATATGATAGATTTCTGGAGAAAACTGAAAGGGGATAGAAAGGAATATACCTTTTTCTCAGCAGTACATGGCACATATACAAAAACTGACCACATACTAGGACATAAAAACCTTAATGCACTTTACAACGGGCATTGCTGTCCTGATGTTAACCCACAGATTTCATTCTCACAATGTTCCTCTTTTGCTTTTACCTACATTTTTGACAGACAACAGAGTAAACAGAAATCCTGGATCCATGATTAAAATACTCTACCTTTAAAATGCTATCTATACACAGTCTCTGTGTCTCATACAAGAAATATTTTTTAAATAATTCTTCTAGAGCTTATTTTTTTTATATGGAGCTTCTCAAAATCATTGTAACCACTCAAAGCTTTGCCAGTGAGTAAAAGGGAATGGATCAGATGATCTCTGAAGATCCTTGCCAACCTAGTAATTTTATGACACATTCATTCTTTGTTATACTGAGAGGGCACATGGAACTAGGGGAAGGTGCTGAACTTGAAGTCAGAAGACAATTGGGCTTGAATCTTGATTGACAATGGTTATATGATTTTGAGCAAAGGTAATGACTTCACTGAACAGTAGTTTGTTATCTGAAAAATGGGGACAAAAACATTGTAATGCCTATCATACAAGATTATTTGAAGAAAGTATGATATAAATGTCATGGTTATATTATTCAGAAAAGAAAATCCTCCAATTTTTAAAGGAAACCTTATGATTTATTATAGATGTATTTACATTTTAGAGATCCTTTCTACTATTTTTAAAGTTACAAAATAACTTAGAATTTCAATCTGGAGATGAACTTATATTACAAATAATAAAATGGAAAACCAGAAAGGGAAAGGGGCTTGCACAAAATCATAGAACTCAGAAAGTTCTGGAAACAGAATTCAAATTTAGGTGCTCAAATCACATAATGTAAGGGCTGGAAAAGAACAAATGTAGTCTAATCCCTAAACAGGGATCTCCTAGAACTCTAACCATCCACAGGGGCCATCCAGCCAGTACTTGAAGATTTCCATGGATGGGAAGCCACTACCTGACCTAAGGCAACTCATTCTACTTTTGCTTTGTTCAGATTATACTGACATTACTTTCATTCAAAATATCCCTCTCTGTAACTTCGTTGTACCCATACCTATTATTTGAGGCCAAGTGAAATATATCCAATCTTCCTTCTGGATGGCATTTCATCAAATATTTAAACATAGCTGAAATGTCTCCCCTAAGTTTTGTCCTCTCTAAGCTAAACATAGCCAATCTCACCTGATAATCATCTGAGTTGAATTCAAAACCCTTTGTCTTTCTTGTTGCCTTTATATTCACACTCTCTGACTCATCAATACACTTTTCAAAATGTGGTGCCCCAAAATGAATACAACCCTATAAATGTATTCTACCCAGGGCAAGGTAAAGTAAAACTGTCAGCTCCTTAGGCCTGGACATTCTGCCTTTCTCAATATTATCTGAGACTGCAGTCTTGGAAGTCACAACACCGTACAGACATTTTTTTTTTCATTTTACCAACAATTTCAATGGTTTATTTTTGAGGTAACTACAGTTAGGTGGAATTGTGAATAGAGCAATAACTTGGATTCAAGAAGACTTGACTTAGAATACTGTCTCCAGCATTTGTGAGTTGGATGACCTTGGGCAAGTCCCACAATCTATCTCAAACTTAGTCTCTTTATCTGGGAAAAGTGAATGATATTGATAACACTGACCTTGTAGTGCTGTGAGGATCAAGTGAGATAATATATGTAAAGTACTTCACAAACATTAAAACTCTTTATGTGTTCATTATTAATACATTTTTAAAATAAATCATTTATTTTGAACTTGAGAAACTATACTCAAGTTTAAATTTTAATATTTACCTCTATGAAATTTTATGTAATTATATTAGATCCAATTCAAATATTGATTCCAGGTCCATCATTGCTTTCTACTAAATCACACTGAATACTTTCTCTGGATTGGGCAGATTTTCTATGGAGAATTTATGGAAGGACATGGAAAAACATCACTCAGGTTGGGAACCCTTCCCCCATGCTCATCGATCAGTTCATGGTTACAAAAACGCATCATGAAGAAACTTCTTTAAGGAGAGTTTGATGTTCTTGGAGCACTGTTAGGAGGGGTTCAAAATCCAAATCCTTAGCAAAGTGAGAAAAATAATTATGGAAGAGTTATTCCTGGAACAAGGAAGAAGCATTGGAAGCCAAGTACATCTCTAGATGATTATCCTGATTAAGGAGAGTTAGCTGGAAGCAGATGCTGTCTCCCAGAAGCAGAGAGCTCCTGAAAGAGATTGTTGCCTGCTAAATTGTAAATATGATCAAGAGAAAGAGAAGATGAAAAATAAGCTTAAAAGAGGGGAAAGGTTTTTGAAAACAAAAGAAGGCATGCAATATGCACAGGAAAATTTCATGGAATTATGGCACTAAACATTTTGGTAAAAAGTTTGCATTTATAGCTAAACATAATCAATCCCTATAGAGAAATTGCAGTTTGCATTTGAAATCCATTCCACATGGGAATATGCCTCATAAGATAATTTTGGTTCCATTTGATAAGATTTTATTGAGTTTTTCTGTTTCTTACATCACCATAGTTATCCCGTGTTTTCCTCCTTCCTCTTCTGCCAGAGAGCCACACCATTTGATAAATGACAACTTTTTAGAAGAAAAAGTCAGCACAACTAATTGATACATTGAAAAACTCTAAAAAACATGTGCAATGTGTAACACCTGTGATTCTCTCATCTACATGAAAAGGGAGGTTGGGCATATTCTCTCATGTCTCTTCATTCAAGTCCTGTTTGATGTCTATAATTTCTTACATTTACTTTTGATTTCGGGGATGCCATTCTTCCTATTTCCATTGCTGTATTCATTGTGTAAATTATTTTCTTGTTTCTGTCTATTTTTTCTGCATCTATTTATATAGATCTTCCCATGCTTCTCCTTATTTACCATGCACATTTCTTACAGTATAATAATATTTGATTGCATTCAGATGCCTCTATTTGTTTACCTAATCTCCAACTAAAGGTATCTATACTGTGTCCAGTTCTTAGCTATCACAAAACATGCTGTTATAAATAATATCTTAGCATATATGGGGACTTTCTTCTTAGAGATACATTCTTGAGCATCCTCATAAGATTTTAAACAAGATTTTCTCTGCGTTGTTGACTCTCACAGTGCACAGAGACAGAGACAAACAACAAGAACATTCTCCATTTTTTCAGAGGTGTTTTAGGTACTGAGTAATCCTTAAGATTATTCAGCTTGGGTTATAATTGCCTAGGGCCAGGGCTTCCACAAAGACACATATAGGAGGTGATTCAGGACACTTCCCTGACCCTACATTTTGGACATTCATAATTAAGTAGAAAATCTCATGAGTTTGTATAGCCATCAAGAGCATAAAGGAAAAATGTGCTCTCAGGTGGAACTGGTGAGACTCAACAGCTACATTAACAATGGATTAGTATGGCTGCACTTCTCCAACACCCCTCTAATGTTGACTATTGTCATGTCTTCTTAGCATAACAATTTTCTGGTTATGAGGTAAAACTTTAGCAGCACCTGCCTTTACCTTATTACGAATGATTAGGAACATTTTTTTCCTGTTGTTGTTAATAGTTTGCAATTCTTATCTTGATAACTTTTTCTTCACATCGTTTGATGACAACTAATGAGTAGCGGGTTTTGGTCTTTTGTGTGTGTGTGTGTGTGTGTGTGTGTGTGTGTGTGTGTGTGTGTGTGTGTGTGTATGCTTCAGTCCCTATAAGTCTTGGAAACCAGGGTCTTGCCAGAGATAACTGATATAAAAAATACATCCCCCAGTCAACCCTGTCTCTTCTTGACCAGTTGCATTCATTTAGTTTGTGCAAATGATTTTCAGTTTCATATAAGATAACAAAAAACACTTTCATTTCTCTTCGTTGTTTGGTTAACAATTTGTCCTTTAACCCTAAATATAAAAGGAAATAGATCTAGTACTCTAATTTTTTTGACTTATAACCTTTATTAATCAGTTCATATATCCATTTTTACGTTAGTCTAATAACACCAATAACTAACATTTATTAAGTGCTTATTGTGGGCAACACACTTTGCTAAGAGTTTTATAAAAATTGTTTCAATTGATCCTCACAGCAGCAATAAGAGATAGGTGCTGTTATTATCCCACAATTTCCAAAAAAGAAAATTGCAGCCAGTGGAGGTTGAGTGACTTGCCTAGGGTAATATAATGACAAGTTTCTGAGGTTAGACTTTAATTCATATCTTCCTGATTAGGCCTGGAGCCTTATCCACTGTGCCACCTAGCTGCCAATATCATGGCATATGTTGTAAACTTTTGTTCTAAAACTAATTTCTATCAGATTGCCTTCTGTACTTCCAAACGTATTTTGTCATCTAGGGAGTCCTTCGCCCAAGATATCCAGTTTATGAAGCACCAAGTTATTGAGTTCAATTTTTTTCTGATTCTTCCTTTTCTTAGCAGCTACTTATTGATTGTATATTGCAGCCTGCTTTCATACTCACTACATATCTCTTTATTGCCTTCTAAATGGTGCTCATTTTTTAATTCTCTAAAGATTGAGCCATGACTCACAGTCATACAAGCATAGAAGATTGATGTGAAAAAGAGAAACTTTTGTTTCTGGGACAACTTGGTCATCATCAAAAGGCCAGGTGATTTCCCAAGGGGAAGTCAATTTGCTCTCCACTTCCCTTTTATTTCTTGTCTACTGTCTATGTCCAACTTGTATATTCATACTGTCTACCCAAGGTATACTTACTTCTCTATATATCTTTGTACACACACACACACACACACACACACACATCACAATAACATAGTTTCTTAACACTTTCTGGATTATGGACCCCTCTACCAGTCTAATTAAGCCAATTGGCACCACATTTTTTAAAAGAATAAAATAAAATCCATATTATTGCAAAAGAAACCAATTATAATGAACCATGTCATCAAAGTATTTTTTAATCAGGTTCCCAGACCTAGGTGAGAACTTTTGCTGCATGGATTGCCATGATCTAGAAGATGAGCATACTACATTGAGGTGTTTTTATTAAGTCAGATACTATTGCTTAACTATGGACCTCATTCCTGCCCATCAGTGTTTGGGAGCTAGATATAATGATGAAAACATATTTTAGAAAACCTCAACAACCATGAAGATTTTCTCTAATTTAAACTTTGCCCAGTATAGGTGAGCATAAATCTTCATCTTTGTACCTTATCTGATATTAATAATGAGATGGTCACTGAACAAGGGTATATATCTGTTGCTATAGGTTTCTTTTTAAAATAGTTATTTTAAATTTTTATCTTGAATTTATGGAATAAAACAAGTATTTCCATAAAATAGCACAATTAAAAGATGATTGCACCTGAGACTAAAAATCTGCTTTGCACAACTTGCTGTTTCTTTCAAATATACAACAAAATCATCATGAACATTTCTTTTTTTTCTTCCCCCCACCTTAGAGATGGCTACCATTAGACACAAATAGGCATAATCACACACATATGTGTGTATAAAATTATTCAATATATACTTCCACTTAGGAGTTATTTCTCTGGATTCAGATAGTCTTTCTTCATATGTCTTTTATAGTTAATTTGAATATTTATAATTTTCCTTTTTCCCCCAAATTTATTAATATATTTGTTTTCAACTTTCAACAATTACTTCCATAAATTGCAAAATTTTCTCTCCCTCCCCAATATAGCATGCAATCTTATATGGGTCCTGCAATACACTCTTATTGAACACATTTTCACATTAGTCATGTTGTATAGAATAATTAAAACAAACGGGAGAACCCATTTGCAAAAACAAACATAACAAAAGAGAAAATAGTCAGCTTCATTCTGTATTCTGACTCTAAAGTTCTTTTTCTGGATGTGGATGGCATTTTGCAACATGAGTCCTTTGGAAGTGTTTTAGGTCCTTGCATTGCTGCGAAGGGCAAAGTCTCTATCAAAAACAGTTCTCGTACATTTTCACTGTTACTGTGTCTAATGTTCTCCTTGTTCTGCTCACTTTACTCAGCATTGGTTCATGTAAGTCTTTCAAAGTTTTTCTGAAGTCTGCCTGTACATCGTTTCTTATAGCACAACAGTATTCCATTACATTCACACACTACAACTTGTTCAGTCATTCCCCAAACTGATGGGCTTCCCCTCAATTTCCAGTTCTTGACCACCACTAAAAGAGCTGCTATAAACTTTTTTGTACATGTGGATCCTTTTGCCATTGTTATGATCTCTTTGAGATACAGCCCTAGAAGCAGTATTGCTGGATCAAAGGGTATACACATTTTTGTAGCCCTTTGGGCACAGTTCCAAAGTGCTCTCCAGAATGGTTGAATTAGCTCACAGCTCCACCAACAATGAATTAATGTTCCAGCTCTCCCACATCTTCTCCAACATTTATCATCTTTCTATTTTGTCATGTTAGTCAATCTGATAGGTGTGGTGTGGTACTTCAGGGTTGTTTCTATTTGCATCTCTCTAATCAATAGTGATTTAGAGCATTTTTTATGACTATAGGTAGCTTTAATTTCTTCCTCTGAAAACTGTCTGTTCACATCCTTTGACCATTTATCAATTGGGGAATGACTTGTATCCTTGTAAATTTGACTCAGTTATCATAGACACTAGTTGTACAAATTCTTCCCCAGTTTTCTGCCTCCCTCCTAATGATGGTTGCATTGATTTTGTTGTTGCAAAAAGCTTTTCAATTCAATCTAATCAAAATTATCCATTTTGCATTTCGTAATGTCTTCTATCTCTTGTTTGGTCATAAATTCCATTCTCCATAAATCTGACAAATAAACTATTCGTTGTTCCCCTAATTTGTTTACAGTATCAGCCTTTATACCTAGATTCTGTATAGGACTTTATTCTGGTATACAGTGTCAGGCATTGGTCTATGCCCAGTTTTCATTGCACTACTTTCCAGTTTTCCCAGCAGGTTTTATTAAACAGTGAGTTCTTATCCCAGAAGCTGGAGTCCTTGGGTATATCAAACAGTAGACTGCTATAGTCATTGACTGTCGGGTCTTTTGAATCTACTCTATTCCACTGATCTACCACCTCTATTTCTTGGCCAGTACCATGTGGTTTTGATGATTTCTGCTTTATGATGCAATTTAAGGTCTAGTAGGGCTAGGCCACCTTCCCTAGCATTACTTTTCATTCATTCCCTTGATATTCTGGATCTTTTATTCTTCCAGATGAATTTTGATATTATTTTTTCTAGTTCTATAAAATAATTTTTTTCGGTAGTTTGATTGGTATGGCACTGAATAAGTAAATTAATTTAGGTAGAATTGTCATTTTTATTATGTTGGCTTGGCCTACCCATGAGCAACTGATGTTTTTCCAATTACTTAGATCTGACTTTATTTCTGCGAGAAGTGTTTTGTAATTGTGTTCATATAATCCCTGGATTTGTTTTGTCAGGTAGACTCCCAAATATTCATAGTGTCTACAGCAACTTTGAATGGGATTTCTCTTTCTATCTCTTGCTGTTGGGGTATTTGTAATTTTTCAAGGAATCATACACAATGCTGTTATATGGATGATGAACACCTTGTCGGGAGTCCTCAAAGAAGCTTTCTGCTCTCCCAAATATTCTTTTAAATAATTGGCAAACAATAAGTAGAATGATTAAACCTTCTACATCTTCTGTAACTGTAAAAATGAAGTCTTCTTTGGAATATTGTTTTTAAAATCCTCTTCCCCCCTAATACTCTCATAAAGATCTTCTTGATATAAGTTTAAATTATTATCAGAATTTTTGTGGGTTTTATAGCAGGGGATTAAGCATATAGGGTGGTAGTTTCTAGTGTTCCCTTAGTTGCCTTTTTCATATTAGTAAGGTCTGAGATATTTTTTCCGTGACTTTCTATCTTCTTATTTTCCATGTATTTTGTGAATTGGTCCTTCAATGTCCTCAAAGCTGTGTCACCTCCCGAATAGATCTCCTCCAGGTACATTTGGTTTAATCTAACCACTTCTCTCTTCTCTTATCTTCTTTATTGAATGTCTACCTCTCCTAACTGGGGTTGTAATGTTAGAGTCCAAGAGTGAAGTCTTTGCTATTCTTGACAAGGGAAAAGGGGTTGTTATAATAACCTTTGTTAGTTCTTACTATTTTCTAATATTTGTTTTCCTCCTAATTTTATCCCTTTGATATATTTAAAATTATTTTGCTTGGTGGGATCTCCATCAAGTCTGCAGATATGGAAGCCAAGGACAAATACCTGTTTAGAATATAAGCTTGTGTTTGAGATGCACATGGGAAGATTATGTGCAGCATTGATCTATAAAACAGAGGGCAGAGGGTAAAACTGGTTTGACCCTTGTTTGCTATGTCCCTGTTTTTCTTGTTGAATACATCAAGTCTTTGCTGACCAAGGAATTTCATAGGTTCTTTTAGCCTTATTGTTTTGCTAATTAAATTATGTCTATTAAACTTTTGCATAAAGTTATTGTAGTTTGTCTCTTTTTTCTATTCTACTCACATCCAGTTTTCATAATCAATAACTCATTTTAATAGGAAAGGACAAATGTGTTTTAATTATACATAACATCTTTTTAATTTGTACCTTTCTTTTCTAAATTTGTGCTAAGCTTGATCTTTGTTCTAAAAAGTCAATAGTGTGACAGAGACAAATGGTTCAACAATAACTCCCATATCACCATCTTGTATCTGCTTAAATATCATCCCATTCCATTTTTGTATAACTATAATTGGTGGGAGAATTTCTTTTCTCTTATATCACCTTCCTACTCATCCTACCAATCCTCTAAGTTTTATCTACTGAGACCAAGCAGAATTAAATTTGATATCCTTTCTATATGAGAGCCCTTGAAACTCTAGGATACTTCTAAGTAAGAAAAGTCATGTGGTAATAGATCCCAACTTCATCCTCCCCAAAACACTACTCCCTCTACTTCAAGAGCCATAAGTTTGAAAAAGGAGATACAGACACTATTAGCATCTTAAAAAGCAGAGATTATAGGACTATTGGTAGCAAATATGGCAGCCAAATTTACAAAGACTTTTCCTGGATGCTGGACAGAGGCTGTGACTCCCCATCCCTACTCCTCTCACTTGCTGACTCCCTAATGCTATTATTAGATATATGTCAACCTTAAATTCTCCTAGTTTCAACCACTAGGAACATTGCTTTTGTAACAAAAATAAGGGATAATTGAGACAATCATTGCCAGTGGTTTTCCAGCTGAGAAGTCATAACCTGTATATAATATTCTTACAAATCCTTTTCTGTGATGAAAGCATTTGTAACTTGATACTGAGGACAGGCTGACATGACAGAGACAAAGTACTTGATGTTCTTTAAGTGAGAGATGTTCTGTGGCATATTAACATCCCAGATGAAATAGTACAGTATTGAAGGATTGTTCCATCTGTCTTCTTAATGTGGTTGGCATTCAAAGTACCAAACAGCAATTTGGCCCAGTATCCACTGGTAAGTTCTGCATATACTCCTTTGATTTACTCCCTCAGTATATTATGTTGCAGACAATTTAAAATGTTATTTTTCTTCCAAAAAGAATGACAGTTGTTTTCTCTTGTCACTAAGTTCCTTTCTCTACCTCTAGCCCCATATTTAATCATTTTAACCAGTGAAGTTTTGTCCCCCCTCTTTTATTTTTTTTTTGTTTTACAGAAGAGATCCCATATCATTATTCAGAATTATCTCCAAAGAAAGGCAACAATTGCTAGATAATCACTACCATGGAAAATCATTTTATATTTCACAAAGGAAGTGTTTGGGAGATGGTATTGATTTTTCTAGTATTCTCAGCTCTAATCAGTTCTACTCTTTTTAAAGATACCTTGTGGCATGGTCAAACCTTTCTTCAATACTATAGTCATAACACTAGATATAGCAAGATTTCAATGTAAGTATGGTTGAGTACAGGGAATTTTTAATTGGAGTTCTAATTTGGAGTCCCCATTTCTCTATTTTGTTTCTTTGAAGACTTAATTTTCCAGAAGTGTAATAACTGTCCTTTCCAACCAGCAAAATCATTTGTGAAATTGTTATTTTTGTGAAACACTTATATAGTATACTGAGGACTGCTCTTCCTATGGACCATATCATTGTTTACGGAAAAGTAGAGCCAACTGTTGGACACTATATTTACACAATCATAGATTAAATAACTGTAGACAACATAAAATACTTGGGAATTTTCATGCCAAGAGAAGAATGGGAGTTATATGAACATAGTTACAAAAGTTTTATACAAATAATGATAGATCCAAATAACTGGAGAAATGTTAATTGCTTACAGATAGACCAAGCCAATATAATCAAAATAAAAATTCCACCTAAATTAATTTACTTATTCAGTGCCATACAAATCAAGCTACCAAAGAATCATTTTATGGAACTAGACAAAAATGAGAAGAAAATTCATCTGAAGGAATAATAAATCAAGAATATCAAGGGAATCAATGAAAAATGTGATGGATGACAGCCTCCTGGTACCAAATTTTAATAATCACCACAATTATCTGGTACTACCTAAAAAATGGAGTGTTGGATCCATGGGATTGATTAGATACACAACTGACAGTAGTAAATGGCCATGATAATGAAGTATTTGATAAGCCCAAAGATACAAACTTTAGGCTCAAAAACTCATCATTAGACAAAAATTGCTGGGAAACTGGAAAAAATAGTTTGATGGTAACTAGGTATAGAACACCATCCCACTATGTATCAATATAAGATCAAAATGGGTACATGATTTAAACATAAAGGATGATATCATAAGTAAATTAGAGGAACATGGAAAAAGTTATCTGTCAGATTTATGGATAAAGGAAGAGCATTTGACCAAACAAGAGATAGAGAAGATAATTGGGAGTAAAACAAATGATTTTAATTTCATGAAATTTGAAATGTTTTGCATAAAGAAAACCAATACAGCCACAATTAAAAGGAAAGTAGGAAAGTGGAAAAGGATTTTTACAACAAGTTTCTCTTCCTGTAATGGGTCTCATTTCTCAACTGTATAGGTAACTGAGTCAAATTTGTAGAAATGAGATCCATTCCCCAATTGATAACTGGTCAAAGAATATGAATAGGTAGTTTACAGAAGAAGAAATCAAAGCTCTCTATAGTCATATAAAATGCTCCAAATCACTATTGATTATAGAAATGTAAATTTAAACAACTCTGAAGTATCACTCATACCTATCAGATTGGTTGACATGACAGAAAAGGAGAATGACAAGTGTTATAGGGGATGTGGAAAAGCATGGACAGTGACACACTAATCCATACATTCTGAAGAACAATTTGGAACCATGGCCCCAAAGGACTTTAAAACTGTGCACTTGTCCCAGAAATACTACCACTAGGTCTATATCTCAAAGAGATCAAAGAAAAATGAGAGGAATCTATGTGTACAAAAGAGGGGATATCCATCAACTGTGTAGTGGCTAAACAAGTTGTACCATGTGATTGTGTTGGAATACTACCGTGACATTAAAAGTGACAAGCAGAATAGTTTCTGGAAAAAAATCTTTGAAGGCCTATATGAATTAATGCAGAATGAAGTGAGAAGAACTAGGAGATCACTGTACATAATAATAGCAATATTATAACAATAGCAATATTATAGGAAGACATATATACTATAATCAATATAATGAAACAAAACAATCCCAAAGGACTCATGATGAAAAAATGCTATCCACCTTTAGACAGAGAACTGTTGAACACTAAGTGCAAATTAAAGTACAATTTTTCACTTTATTTTCTTGTTTTTTTTGCAATATAGCTAACATGGAAATGTATTTTACATGATTTGACATTTATAATTGATATCATTTTGCTTGCCTTTTCAATGAGTGGAGAATGGGAGGAAAGAATTGAAAACTCCAAATAAAAAAACCATATTAATAATAATAATAATAGTCCTGGATTAAGAGCTGGAAAGTGTCTGTAGAGCTGTTAATCTTACAAATGAATGACCTTAGTCCTGCAACAGGGGAGTGAGTGATAGAGTAGGGATGTGAACCTAAGTCTTATGATTCCAAATCCAGAATTCTATTGTGCCATACTGACAACTATAGCTGAGGATAACTATTTCTGGGAAGTGATGCTTACGTTGCAACGGAGACAGTCAAGTAAGGGGACAATAGAAGAATGGAAGAGAATCAAGACTAGTCTACTCTGGCAATTAGAAAAGCAAAGGAGAGAGGGAACAGTATGAAAGGAAAACAATTTAAAAGGAAGAAACAGAATGTGAGAGACTGAGGCAAAAAAATTAAACTGAAGGATTATCTTAGCTGCTAGTTGATGTTAACATGAATTTATCCAAAATAATGGAAAAAAATCAATTCATAGGTGCTAATGAGGAAAAAGTAAGGCTTCTTCATGTTGAGAGGCATCAGTTCTGTAGCACCATCCTTGTTGGTCAGGATGATCTCAAATATGTGTAGGTAGATATAGACAAATTGAGAGAGAGAGAGAGAAAGAGAGTAAAAGAGGGGGGGGATGAATGGATAAATGGATGGATGAATGGATAGAAAGGCAATAGACAGATAAACATACATGGCTCCCTATAGAGCATGACATCCCCACTGCATAGGTGGTTCAACTAGGGACACTTTTCATAAGTCATACGTTTGTCTGCCTATCTACTACATCGTTTCTTCTGTGTGGACACCCACAATTCCACATGCAATTCAAGACTTCTAAAACAAATTACTATTGTGCCTGCTATATATTATACACTGTTGACATAAATATAATGACAAAATCATCCTTTCCCTCAAGGGGCTGACATTTATAACATCCTCTCTATGGCCATTATCCCAATTAAGAATTCATACTCACATATGGAAATCCCTGATGGAGGAAGTATATCACAACATGAGAAGAAGGCCTAGGCCAACTCTTTGAAGAATGTTCATATTTATGGAAGGAAGCTAAAGAAAAACAAAAATAAAGAAGACAAGTATGGATGCCTTCTCATTAGCATAAGTCATCTGGGCCAAGCTCCTTGTTTTACAGATAAGGCCCAGGGAAGTAAGGTAACAAACCCAACGTCACCCAGCACTCAAATTGGGACCAGAATCTTTCAAATGACTTACCATCCGGGGAACAACGTAAAAATGTTATGAAAAGAAGAAATGCACACACACACACACACACACACACACACACGTGACCATTTTAAACTATAAGTTCTGCCAAATGACCACCAAAGAACCTTATCATGGAAGTGACATGACTTCCACCTCCACCAGAGTGGTAAGATGGTAAAGGGTGCTGGATTTAGATTCAGAAGACCTGGGTGCAAATCCAGGCTTAACACTGTGTGTCCTTGAACAAATGACCTAATGTCTCTCTGCCTTGCTTTCTTATCTGTAAAATGAGAAGCATGGAATAGATAGCCTTGGTACTCCTTTCTAGAACTAAATCAATGACCTTACTATTCCATAGTCATTGGTAGGTAGCAGAAAGGAATAACACAATCATTTGGCAGGTGTTACAGAGTGAAGGAATAAAAAGCCCTTTAAAGTAAATATGTACCCAAACTCTTTTTTAAATGATTGATACTAAAAGGAAAAAATGATATTAAAAAAACATCATCTAAATGTGATGAGTGGATCATAAGACTTAAATTTAACTTTGCACATATTTTTCCTAAGGTTTGCTGAAAAAGCTTATTTTTGTTGTTATGTATTTTAAGGAATCTTGAATAATGTTAATGAGTGAATGGAATATACTTTTGCAGAAAAAAAGCCTTTAAGGTAAACTTTCGGTCTCTCAAGTCACTTTTTTTCATAATCAATGAAGTAGGATTTTATTTTCAGTACATCTCTTGATCAACTATATTATGGTAAAGATGTGATCCAATAAAGAATATTACTTTTGAAAGCTGGCCTTTCCCTATGAACAATATCATTAAAGATGCAATCTAAATTATAGATACTTACTAATGTTGTCTTTCATATCCTATTTTCGTGTTTTTTATGGAGAAGTATGATTATTTTAGAGTTTATTATTCTTTGAGTTATCTGAAAAATCAGTCTTGGATGTTGTATTATCTCTAGAACAGATTTCTTCTGCTCATAGTTGGTCAAGTGTATTCACTCTTTTCAACATCATCTTTAGTGAAATTCTCTTACATGAGAGAGTAGGTATGAAAATGGTAGAATGCAAATATGGTTCTTCACTATCTTCATTGAGAAGGAGAGGTCACTACAGAAAGCTACCATATCTACTCCATTTCATAGTTGGTTGTTGCCCACTTTCTTCTCTTACCTATACATGTACCTTGAATGATCTGGCTTAGCTTGACTTTACATCAAGCTCTGATGTCACATTTCTTCTTCAACTGCTTTTTTCCTATGAAGATTGGCATTACTTCTTCTCATTACTTCTCATTACTTCTTCCTTTGTAGTGAATTAGATGTGAGTTTATACTATACTCTAGATTTTGCCTTACATTTTTGTGTATCTTTTTTTTTAAAAAAAAATATTTATTTTTAGTTTTCAACAAACACTTCCATAAGATTTTGAGTTCCAAATTTTCTCTCCATCTCTCCCCTCCTCCCATCCCAAGACAACATGCATTCTGATTACCACTTCCCCCAATCTGCCCTCCCTTCTATCATACCCCTCCCTTCTCTTATCCTCTTTCCCTCTATTTTCTTGTAGGACAAGATAGATTTCTATACCCAATTGCATGTAAGTCTTATTTCCCAGTTACATGTAAAAACAATTTTTACCATTCATTTTTAAAATTTTGAGTTCCAATTTCTCTCCCTTCCTCCCTCCGAACAATCCTCACTGAGAAGGCATACAATTCAACATAAGTTATATATGTATACTTATGCAAAACACTTCCACAACAGTCACATTGTGAAAATTAACTATATTTCTCTGCATCCTATCCTGCCCCCAATTTATTCTATTTTCTCTTTTGACTCTGTCCCTCCTCAAAACATATTTACTTCTAATTACTCCCTCCTCCCATTTGTCCTCCCTTCTGTCATTCCCTACCCCCCACTTATCCCCTTCCCCCCTATTTTGCTCTATTATAAGATAGATTTTTCATAACAAATTGAGTGTGCATGTTATTCTCTCTTTAAGCCAAATGCTGTGAGAGTAAAGTTCATCCTTTCCTTCTCACATTCCCCCCTCTTCCCCTCCACTGAAAAAACTTTTTCTTAGATTAATAAAATTGAAATTAATAAAACTATTAAATTAATAAATAAAACTAAGAGGTGGTTTTATCAAAAAACCAATAAAGTTGATGTCTTTAGTCAGTTTGTTTAACAAAAGGAAAGAAGAAAATGAAATTACCAATATCAAAAATGAAAAGGGTGAACTAACCTCCAATGAGGAGGAAGTTAAAACAATAATTAGAGATTACTTTGCCCAACTGTATGCCCATAAATTCTAAATTAGATGGATGATTATTTTAAAAACATATATATAAATTACCCAGGTTAACATAAGAGGAAGTTGAATACTTAGATAACCCCATCTCAGAAAAAGAAATTGAACAAGTCATCAATGAACTCTCTAAGAAAATAATCTCCAGGGCCAGATGGATTTGCAAATGAATTCTATCAAACATTTAAAGAATAGTTAATTCCAATACTATATTGACTGTTTGGGAAAATTGGGGTAGAAGGAGTTCTACCAAAATCTTTTTATTATACAGATATGATTCTAATACCTAAGCCAGGAAAAGCCAAAACACTGAAACAAAATTATAAACCAATTTCTCTAATTAATATAGATGCAAAAATTTTAAATAAGATATTAGCCAAAAAAAGTACAGCAACTTCTCATAAGAATAGTACATTATAATCAGGTAGGATTTATACAAGGAATGAAGAGCTGATTCAATATTAGGAAAACTATTAGCATTATTGATCGTATCAACAACAAAACAAACATAAACCACATGATTATCTCAATAGATGCAGAAAAAGCTTTTGACAAAATATAACTCCCATTCCCATTGAAAACACTGGAAAGCATAGGAACAAATGGAAGTTTTCATAAAGTAATAAGCAATATCAACCTAAAACCATCAGCAAGCATTATATGCAATGGGGATAAACTAGTTGCATTTCTAATAAGATCAGGGATCTTATTGAATCAGGGTTGAAACATGGATGTCCATTGTCACCACTCTTATTCAATATGGCACTGGAAATGTTAGCTGTAGCAATAAGAGAAGAAAAACAAATTGAAGGAATTAGAATAGCAGACGATATGATGATATATTTAAAAAATCCCAGAAAATCAAGTAAAAAACTACTCAAAGTAATACATAACTTTGGCAAAGTTGCAGGTTGCAAAATAAATCCTCATAAATCATCTGCATTCCTATATATTACTGAAAAAGCCCAACAGCAAAAGATAGAAAGGGAAATCCCATTTAAAGCTATGGCACCTGTCAAAACAAACCCAGGGACTATATGAACACAATTACAAAATGCTTCTCACGCAAATAAAGTCAGATCTAAGTAAATGGAAAAAATATCAGTTGCTCATCGGTAGGCCGAGCTTATATAATAAAAATGACACTTATACCTAAATTAATTTACTTATTCAGGGCCATACCAATCAAACTACCAGATAATTATTTCCTATAGCTAGAAAAAATAATATCAAAATTCATCTGGAAGAACACAATGTCCAGAATATCAAGGAAATTAATGAAAAAATTGCTAGGGAAGGTGACCTAGCCCTAGCAGATCTCAAATTGTATAGCAATATTCAAAATCACTTGATACTGACTAAGAAACAGAGGGGTAGACCAGTGGAATATGTTAGGTACTCAAGACAGAGTAGTCAATGAATATAGCAATTTTCTCCTTGATAAACCCAAGGACCCCATTTTCTGGGATAAGAGCTCACTGTTTGACAAAAATTACTAGGAAAACTGGATAACAGTGTGGCAGAAACAGGGCATAGAACAATGCCTGACACTGTACATGACAATAAAGTCCAAATGGATACATGATCTAGGTAGAAAGATTGATACTGTAAACAAATTAGGGGAGAAAGGAATAGTGTGTTCATCAGATTTATAGAGAATGGAGAAATTTTTGACCAAACAAGAGATAGAAAACATTATGAAGTGCCAAATGGATAATTTTGATTACATTACGTTGAAAGTTTTTGCACAAACAAACCCAGTGCAACCAGGATTTGGAGGGATGCAGAAAACTAGGAAAGAATTTTTGCAACCAGTGTCTGTGATAAAGGCTTCATTTCTAAAATATAAAGAAATCTGAGTCAAATTTACAAGAATACAAGTCATTTCCCAATTGATAAATGGTCAGAAGATATGAACAGGCAGTTTTCAGAGGAAGAAATTAAAGCTATAGTCATATAAAAAAAAGCTTTAAATCACTATTGATTAGAGACATGCAAATCAAACACACCTATCAGATTGGCTAACATGAAAAAACAAGAAGATGATAAATATTGGAGACGATGTAGGAGAGTTGAAACACTAATTCATTGTTGGTGGGGCTGTGAGCTGATCCAGCCATTCTGGAGAGCAATTTGTAACTAAGTTTAAATGGCTACAAAAAATGTGCATATCCTTTGATTCAGCAATATTGGTTCTAGTCCTGTATCCCAAAGATCATAAAAATGGGGAAGGGTCCTACATGTACAAAAGTATTTATAGCATCTCTCTTTGTGGTGGCCAAAAACTGGAAATCCAGGGGATGCCCATTAATTGAGGAATAGCTAAACAAGTTGTGGCATATGAATGTAATGGAATACTGTTGTGCTATAAGAAATGATGAACAGGAAGACTTTAAAGAGTCCTGGAAGACTTATATGAACTGATGCTGAGCAAAGGAGCAAGACCAGGAGAACTTTGTACACAACAACCACAGTGTGCGAGGAATTTTTCTGGTAGATGTAGTACTTCATAGCAATGGAAGGCCCTAAAAAATTCCCCAAGGACTCTTGAGGCAAAATGCCTTCCACATCCAGAGAAAGAACTATGGACTTGGATCACAGAATGAAGCAGATCATTTTCTTTTGTTTTATGGGTTTTTTTTTTAATAGTTTCTCCCATTCATTTCAATTCTTCTATTCAATAAGACCAAGGTGAAAATGCATTTAATGGGAAGGTATGTGTAGAACCTAAATAAGAAGGCATGCCATCTCAGGTAGGAAGTAGAGAGGAAGGCAGGATTGAGGGGGAGGAAGGAGGAAAATAAGACATGTGGAAGTGACTGTAGAACACTGAAAACAAACAAAAAATTTTAAAGAAAAGAAAAAAGAAAAAAAACTTTTTCTTGCCTCTTTTACGTGAAATAATTTGCCTCATTCTATTCTTTCCTTTTTCCTTCTAATATAGTCTTCTCCCACCCTTTAAATTTATTTTTTTAGACATCATCCCTACCTATTCAACTCATCCTGTATATAATCCCTCCAACTACCCTAATACTGAGAAAAGTCTCAAGAGTTTCAAATATGATTTTTCCATGTAGGAATGTAAACAGTTCAACTTGAGTAAATCCCTTATGATTTCTCTTTCCTGTTTACCTTTCCATGCTTCTCTTGATTCTTGTGTTTGAAAATCAAATTTTCTGTTCATCTCTGTTCATTTCAACAAGAATGCTTGAAAGTCCTCTATTTCATCAAATGACCATTTTTCCTCTGAAGTATTATACTCAGTTTTGCTGGTTAAGTGATTTTTGGTTTTAATCCTAGCTCCTTTGACCTCTGGAATATCCTATTCCAAGCAAGCTGCTAGATCTTGTGTTATCCTGGTTGTATTTCCACAATATTTAAATTGTTTCTTTCTGGCTGCTTGCAATATTTTCCCCTTGACCTGGGAGCTCTGGAATTAGGCTACAATATTCCTAGGAGCTTTCCTTTTGGGCACTCTTTCAGGAGGCAATTGCTGGACTTTTTGTTTTTTTAATTTTAATTTATTATTTATTTATTTTTAGTTTTCAACATTCATTTCCACAATATTTTGAGTTCCAAATTTTCTCCCCTTCCACCACTCCAAGACACTGTGCATTCTGATTATCTCTTCTCCCAATCTGCCCTCCCTTCGATCACACCTCTCCCTTCCCATATCCCCATCTCTCTTTTCTTCTAGGGCAAGATAGATTTCTATACCCCATTACCTGTATTTCTTATTTCCCAATTGCATGCAAAAACAATTCTCAGCATTCATTCCTAAAACTTAAAGTTCCAACTTCTCTCCCTTTCTTCCTCCCCACTCATCCTCACTAAGACCACAAACAGTTCAATATAGGCTATACATGTGTAGTTATACAAAGACTTCCATAGTAGTCATGATGTGAAAGACTATATTTCCCTCCATCCTATCCTGCCCCCAATTTACTCTATTCTCTCTTTTGACCTTGTCCTTCCCCAAAAGTGCTTACTTCTAATTACTCCTTTCTCTCACTTGCCCTCCTTTTTATCATCCCCCCTCATTGCCTTCTCCCCTACTTTCCTGTAGTATAAGATAGATTTTCATATCAAATTAAGTGTACATGTTATTCCCTCCAATCACATGCCAAATGTGATGAGAGTAAGCTTCACCACAGGTGACTGACATTCAGTCCCCCCAAGGCCTGCTCAGATCCTGTGTGTGCTCAAGTGGCCCACACTGGACTGTACTCTGCTCCCAGTGTGACACTATAGATGCTTTCCAGTGACCTTTCAGGCCATCTTGGGCTGGAGATTTCCTTCACTCTGTTATTCGGTGCATTCTGCAGCTTCAGAATTGGTTTAGAGTAATTTTTTACAGGTATTTAGCTGGGTTTGTGGGGAGAGCACTGGCAAATCCATGCTGTTGCTCTGCCATGTTGGCTCTGCCCCTCTCTGTATCTCCTTTTAACCAAAAAAGTACCTCCTATCTTAAATGCACTTCTAGCCTCCTGTCATGTTCATTTCATTTTGAATTTCTCTAAGAAAAGTTGACAGCCAATATTGTTAATTTTGTCAATTTTACATTTTTTTCAAGGTCTATAGATTGAATAAACAGTACCAATTTACCAGAGACAGAGATCACAACTTCCCCTTTCTCCCAGGACTGCCATTTCTCACCCTCTATGCCTCCAAGGGTCCCAGTAGTATATAAGGTGAAAATATACAGAGTAAACAATCTAGATATTGTTACTATTTGCAGAATAGTTCAGTTTGGGAAGCACTTAGTCTTACCTCCTCATTTTTTAGATGATGAAAATGAGGTCCAAGGAGGGAATGTGATCTGGTCAAGTATCGCAGTTTGTATTAGTTGGTGTGTTTTAGCAGCACAGTTGGATTTCAAGTATGGGTCCTCTGATCACTAATTTCATAATTTTTTTCTCTTATACAGTGAACAAGACTCTGGTTGAATGCAAACCCAATGATATCTGAGAAGGCTTAGGAACCTCAATTAATATTTATTCATAAAATCTGATTATTGGCAATACCTTCTTGCACAGAATACCAGGAGATTACTTCCTTCTGTTTCCTGGGAGACACAACCTCACAATATGCCTGGAAATGAGCTCCTCTTCCCCAGACATGAGAACATCCCAAAAGTTTGGGTTCATTCCCAAACTGGACTTTTTGAAGAACATTATTTGCTCTACTAGAGAAGATTTTTCGTTTTTAATGACATTAAAACCACATCCTGGAATGGAAAGACAATTACATTAATGGAAACATTATACAATATTGGCATCGCAGTCTCTTTAGTCACCCATGAAAGGAAGTGCCCTAAGCCATCATTTTGACTTCCATTCATACTGTCTGACCAGATTTGGGGATATTTTCCATTTTTAGGTTGTTCACAGATGCAAATTGTGCATAGCCTTCAGCATATTAGAGGGATATCAGCTTAAGATAGGTATCATTTTGCCTGTGAAGAAAGGTTATTTATAAATTGGTGAGTTTTTGGAGAAAGAATAGATAGTCTTTGTTAAAATAAGGGAAATCATAGATTGTTAAAACAACAATAAAACTTTCTTAAATGCATAATTTCAACAGTGCTATTTAAGATACTAAGTATTCTCACACCACAATCGTTCTAGTAGACTACTCATACATTTTTTTTTAAAGTAATACCATCTTTGGAAACACTCCAAAAGCCATCTCCTGTGGGCTCAAGTTCACCTTTAATAATTAGTTAATGCCTATTCTCTAGGGACCATGTGGAGGTAGGCTTGTGTAAGTAGTTTAAATCATTTGTGAATACAGATAGAAAAAATGGTTTAATGCTTTCCATCAACTATAATGGACCAAGCAAATAACCAGTCATCAAAGAAAAATGTAAAATGTGGCATTACCTTGACTTTTGTCTTGGATGGCATAGTATAGACTGGAGGTAGCCACAGTTCCACTTATAAATCCAGGGAAAGGTATAATATCAACCTCTCTTTAAGCAAAGAGAGAACTTTCCTACATCCATTCTGAGAGTATACTCATAAGGGAAGTAAATTCTACTCAGTACAAAAAGGAAAAATACATGATTTTTCCAATTTTTCCTTCAGTAAGCATTCTTTTCATCATAGTACATTAAGTCCCCACACTTCTGCCTTTTACAGAACTGCTCAGATGACATTATGTCTCAGCAGTAGAGTTCTTAGAGTGGAAAAAAAGGAGAAAAGGAAGGACAGATAGAAGAGGTGGTATGGCATGAGAAGAGTGAGCTGAGAAGAAGGAATATAGAATAGGGGAAAAGACAAGGATGGGCAAGTCAGGGAAGGGAAGTTTGAGAGCAGGCTTATGGACTTCAGAATGAAATCCTTTTCTGTATCTAACTGAATTGTCATAATGTTACACAAGTGCCATGATATACAATCTGTTTAGTTGTTTATAATAGCAGGTCATTATACATTTTTGGAGTGTTGCTAATAAAGTAATTCAGGCTAAGAAAAAGTAATAGAATTCAATGAAAAGATACCTGAAAGTTTCATGAAATACTAAACTTCGTCTGTTCTCCTTTGTATTTTCCCCTAATCTGATTCACCTCTAGATTTTACTTTGCTTTGTCTAGACTCTCCTCTCTTCCTTCATAGTCAGAAAAATTGAATTCAAATTACACTTCAGATACTTACTGGCTGTGTCACCACAGACAAATCATTAACTTCTCAGTGTACTCAGTAAACTCTCTATGACTATGAATTGCAGAGTAGGTACCAGCTTCCATTGTTTGAGGAAGCTACTTCACCCAAGATCTTTCTCTACACCAATTCAGTCACAGATCAAGTCCCTAATCTAAGGATAATGAAGAGGGGAATGGGATTATTAAAGTACTGGCCATTGTTTTGATTTTGCGGGCTTCCATGATCAAAAAATTCATCAACCAGTAACCAAGAGATTATTGATGATCCTCTCCACTCATCTAGACTGAGCTTTGGTTCACAAACCCAGTCTGTCACCAGGATTGGACTCAAATTACCAGCAGAAGTTGTCATGTACATGTCATGTACATAAAGAAAACCCATAAACATGATTGGGAAGAGAATTCATGGATCAATTAACATTGAATATCACAGGGTATAAACAGGGGAGGACTTCTATGACATGTTTAATAAGGAATTAACATATTCTTCAAGCTTTTTATGCCAAATATAAAATCTACCAAAAGGGAAAATTCCAAGTATATATGATCATTGTTACAAAGGACTCGCAGAGAACAAGTCAAAATAAAGACATCTCTTTGCTCATCAATGGATCCACATAGGGGAGAAACTCTATTAATAAAGTTAGTGCCATAAAGACATCATTCAGAGAACAGCCTGAAACATTAATGAGTGTCCATTGGGATGTTTAGCTTGGAGAAGAGAAGACTTTTTGTTTGAGGGGGAAGGATTCTTTATTCAATGACAAATGCTAGATAAACTGAAAAGTAATAAGATGAACTATAGATTTAGATGATAAAACTATCATAAATTTCAAATTGATAAATGATATATAAAATGTTACAATATAAAATATTAGAAGAGAATAGAATATTTTCATAGTTGTGGGTTAGGAGAAAATCATGATTAGACAAATGATAGAATAATATTAATTATGATAGTATTTCTATAACAGCCATGTGCTGTTGTCAGAGCATACATTCTAATGGTATAGCTTTCCCTCTCAAGCTACTATTTGGTGAGAAAAAAACAAGACATTTTTTAACACAAACATTCAAGGGATTCACTCTGTTCAAAGCTTGGAACACCATAATTTCAAGGGATATAAAGTGACAGGTGATACAAAGAGCAATGGAGAGATACCATGTGGGTGCATGTAGGCTGAAGCATGTGTTCAGTGATGACATATGATTTAAATGGGAAATGAGATTTCGAATAATGTCATCTCAGAGAAGGATATGGACTGATTGTGTATATAGTATGAGTGATGAGGACAATGAATAAAGATAGAGTGTTTTCTGGTGACTATAAAAACATGAATGCTGATTGAATCCTTTACCACACTCATCACGTATACAGGTGTTTTCCTCCTAAATGGACACTCATTAATGTTTCAGGCTGTTCTCTGAATGATGTCTTTATGGCACTAACTTTATTAATAGAGTTTCTCCCCTATGTGGATCCATTGATGAGCAAAGAGATGTCTTTATTTTGACTTGTTCTCTGCGAGTCCTTTGTAACAATGATCATATATACTTGGAATTTTCCCTTTTGGTAGATTTTATATTTGGCATAAAAAGCTTGAAGAATATGTTAATTCCTTATTAAACATGTCATAGAAGTCCTCCCCTGTTTATACCCTGTGATATTCAATGTTAATTGATCCATGAATTCTCTTCCCAATCATGTTTATGGGTTTTCTTTATGTACATTCTCTTATCTCTAGACGAATTAAATCTGAATTCTCTCCTACACTGATCACATTCATAGGCTTTCTCTCCTGAGTGGATCCCCACCCCATCCCAACACCTAGATAGTG
Organism: Notamacropus eugenii; assembly: GCF_028372415.1. NCBI lineage: Eukaryota > Metazoa > Chordata > Mammalia > Diprotodontia > Macropodidae > Notamacropus > Notamacropus eugenii. The sequence continues at coordinate 370,437,370 of NC_092877.1, read as the reverse complement.
TTTTGTAGAGTTGTCCATCAATCTAACCATTCTAGAAAGCAATTTGGAATTTTGCTAAGAAGGTGACTAATATGACCTTACCTTTTGACTCAGAAGTTCCACTGTTGGGTATATCCATCAAGCCAATGAATAAAAAAAGCACATAAACATGGAAATTTGTATGACAGGACTTTCTGTAGAAGCAAAGAACTAGAAACAAGGCAGATGTCTAAAAACTGGATTAAACCAATTGTGGTCCATGAATGTAATGGAATATAGCTGTGCCACAAAAAACCTCAACATCAATGATGATTATAAATATCCACATGAATAAGAAGTAATATAAATTAATGCTGAATGAAATCATCAGAACCAGGAAAACAATATACACAATGATCAGAACAAGGTAAATGGAAGAATGACTACCACAAAAAAGTCAAAATCAAATGCTTCAAGAGATCAAATATTGTTTCAGGTTCTCAGAAATCTCTGGATTTGCAGTGATTTCCAAGGCTAATCAATCTGACGCATACCTGAATGCAAATGCTCTCTAAATCCTAGTTAGAAATAGTTATGGAACGCAACCCACATATAGTCTCTAGAAATAACTTAGATGCAGAAAAGGTCCAGACAATCACTCTTAAATAGATACTGTTCCCTCCCCTCTATTCCCTTTCCTTATCTTCTCCTTCCCCACTATTTACTGAAAGACATCCATTGAATAGGAAACCATTACCTCTCAATTCAACCCATTTCATTTTTTTGATACTTCTAGTTGTTAGAAATACATATATATGTGTGTGTGTGTGTGTGTGTATAATGTATATATACGTGTGTGTTTATGTATGTATGTATGTATGTACAGCCCCAAAATTCCACTAAGTAATTCCTGGTTACTGCTCCAATTTCTATTATCTGCAGTCAACAAAAATGTATATGTTTTCTTCCATGAAACAAGTGTTGAGATAATTGATGGAAGGTTTTGTATTATCCCTAAGTTGTCTGTTCTCCATAAAAAGACAGTTGATGGTGCAGTTGATGGAGCACTGGATTTGGAACTCCAGAAGACCTGAACTTTAGAACTCAGAAAGGAATGAGTTCAAATCTATCCTCTAATGTTTATCAATTGTGTGACTCTGGGCAAGTCATTTAACCTTTTTCTCAACCATAAACCTAACACCTACCTCCCAAAATTATTGTGAGATGAGATAATACTTGTAAAGTGCTTAACGTAGTGTTTAGCACATGGCTGTTATAGAAATACTATCATAATTAATATTATTCTATCATTTGTCTAATCATGATTTTCTCCTAACCCACAACTATGAAAATATTCTATTCTCTTCTAATATTTTATATTGTAACATTTTATATATCATTTATCAATTTGAAATTTATGATAGTTTATCATCTAAATCTATAGTTCATCTTATTACTTTTCAGTTTATCTAGCATTTGTCATTGAATAAAGAATCCTTCCCCCTCAAACAAAAAGTCTTCTCTTCTCCAAGCTAAACATCCCAAGTTCCTTCAAATCATCCTCAGGTGGCTTGCTTTTAAACAAATTCTTTATCCTGGCCACTTTCATCTGAATCTTTACAGATGTGTCAATATCCTCCTTAAAATATGCCATGATCACAAAATATTCAAGACAGGTCTGAATAAGGTAGAGAACAAGAGACCATTAGTTTCCATGTTTCAGGAATCATCTCGAGAGTACATTCACCTTTGCAACTGCTATAGCAGACTACATATCTCATAGTTTCCAATGTAATAAAATTCAAAATCATATGTTGCTTTCAGGAAACATTATAAAAATGAGAGATACACACAAAGAGAAAATAATGGATAAGATTTTTAGAAAAACATTAATAGTAATCATGATCTTAGACAAAGTTAAAGTAAAAATATATTTAACCAAAATTTTTAAAACAGAGAAATGACACTTTGTCAGAAATATTATTCAATTTTTAGACCATTTATAATACCTAGAGTATATAAAATACCTGAGTGTATACCTCCCAAAACATAGGAATTATGTGAACATAAGCATAAAGCACTTTTATACAGATGAAGTCAGATATAGATAATTGAAGTAATATTTATTGTTCATGGATAGGTAAAGCTAATATATATTTTAAGTGTCAATTTTATCTAACTAATCTATTTATTTAATGTCATACCAATTAAATTACTAAAAAAATTTAGCTGAGGAAAAATAACAAATTTCATTTGGAAGAGCAAAAGGTCAGGAACTCCAAAGAAATCAGAAAAAAAAAAGATATAAAAGAAGCAGATTTAATATTATCAGACCTTAAACTCTATTATAAGGGAGAACATTGTTGAAGAGTAAAAAGGATAATTTCAACTCTTTAAAATTAAACCTTTCTTATATAAATAAAACCTATGCAGCCAATTTTAAAAGAAATACAGAAAATTGAGAGGGGTGAACCTTTAATACACAGTCTCTCATAAAGGATATGATTGGGTTGTAATATTGCTGTGGTGCAGGAAATGATGAGCTGGTTAATTTAGAAAAATAGCCTGGAACGGCTTGGACCTTTGAAGGGCGATGCTATTCACCTTTAGAGAAATAGATTACAGCTGGATATAAGTATAATATGATCTTAAATATATGTGTATGATTGTGTATGTGTGTGTGTGTACGTTTCTAGATATCTATCTCTATACCTGTCCACACTTAATTGTAGCCTTTTTTAGGGTAGGTGGGGGTAGGCAGGGGAAAAATAAAGTTTAAATTGTGCAGCAAAGAAAAACCAACAAGGAAGCAGAAAAAAAGCCAGGAAATTTTGAAAACAATATATGGTTTTCTTGAAATGGCAATTTATTGCATTATATTGAATCTTCTCTTACAGTTTGCAGTGTCCATGGCAATGCTTTTTTTTTCTTTTCTGATTTTATATTTAAGTTTAAAATTTAAAAAAATTACAAATTACAAAAACATACAACCCCAAGCCGTTGCTCTTCAGAAGCACTGTTATCTAGTCACAAAGTCTCATCTTATATTCATGCTTTCCATTTCCAGAACCAAAGTATAAGGTTTTATTAACTCTTATCCCAATTAGATTTCACTTGCTTTCATACAGTCCTATATTCTAGCCTGTGAAGTTATCTTTGGATTCTGATTCTGTCATTCTTGTAGTTTCGCTTCATCTTCAAAATTTGATGTTTGATACTTGTGTCTTTTTCCAAGTTACTTATAAAAATATTAAGCAGCACAGCACCATGAAAATTTTCCTGGGACTCTTGCTTAGAGACAGAGACCTGCTCTCAAGTCAGTGTTGCACCATTAATGACTATGTTTACCAACTCATTGTCCATTTGCCTGATCTACTCAAGATTTGCACTGACAGACCACAGAGCTTAAGTTGGAAATATCATTGAAGGTAATCTAGTCCCATCACACATTGCTCAGTTTAAAATAAAAAAGCAGATAGGGAGTACAACTGCTAGGATGCTAACTGTGTATTATAGTCTAAAGTATAGATATTCTTCATCCACTTTTTTCCCTTTGTCTATGTTAGGTCACACTTTTTTAAGTTTTGCAATATTATACTGCTTGATACAGAACCACAGTATCATCCCCAAAACAAAAATTTGGAAGACCTCATCATATAAAAGAAATTTCTTCCAAATATGGATGCTGGCCTAGAATACTCCCATGATAATCAGCAGCATCTCTGGTAAACAAACCTTGCCTCATTTATGCAACCTGAAATTAATGGTCAGAAGATTGTTTCTCTTCTAATTAAATCTGTGAAAGAAATTTGCATAATTTTGACATATGCAAGGTGAAACTTTTTTTTGGAAGTGAACCTTGGGGGTAGCATTTTTCTCTAGCTAATCAAATCCCTTTTATAGTTAACAATGAGCAAAACAACCTTGAATTTTCCATACATTTCATTCAATTATTCAGTGGTAAAGCTGACTCAAAAATGTGTCCTCCAAGTGTGTGTGTAGTAATTCCATACAATTTCATATGGATAGAAAAGGAAATCAACGAGTTGATAATTATTAACAATCCAAAATCAAGGGTTTTAGGTCAGGAACCAGAGTATCAAATGAGAAGTAGAGGCTAGAGTGTGGTAATATTGCAAGAACATGTCTGCTGAACCACAGCATGATGAGTCTGATTATCCAGGAACTATAATAGAAGAAGAAAAGGTGACACAAGCAATGAATAAAATGATCAAGGTGTTGGAAAGTCCATTTGGGGGCAAAATTAAAAAACATATTTATGGCTTCACTTTGGCTATATGATGACTGAGAGAGGACATGACAGATATCATTAAAAAATATGATTTGTATGGATAATGTTAGCATTAACTTATTTACTAAAATTCTAAAATACCAGAACAAGAAGACAATTGTTGATACTTAAGAGAATTAAGCTTAAGAATTATTTTAATCAGTCAGTAACTTAGGGCACACCCTTGACCAACCCATCTATAACTTAGTAGAGGGTCTTTATGGTTTATGAAAAGTAAGAGAGTTATTTTTATGAGCTATTATGGGAAGAGCAGAGAAAGAGAAGAAAAGAAGAGAGGAAAAGAGAAGAGAAGAGAGGAGAGCAGAGGGGAGGGGAGGGGAGGGAATGGTTCTAATGTCTGGTAGATGTTTAAAACTATTTAGCAAATAAAGCAGTTAATGCCAAACTTTTGCGAAATACAACAACTGATAAGGGCTTTGTTCTATTCTGAAGGAAGCAGACTCTATTAATTTCCATCTTCACTGTGAAGCTTTTGAGAGACTAAGCAACATCCACCTCACAATCACTATTGACCAATATCCTGGGAAGGTAAGAAGCTCCAACACTAGATGGGTTGTAGTATGTGCAAGAGGAAGACATCTGAAATTCTTTAAGGAAACTTTACCAACTTGGAAACTGACTATATGTTTGGACTTACTCAGCACCCATACTCACACATCAAATATATAGATCATTGATTTTTTTTCTTCCTTTTTGAGGATAAACTGGAAATGGAATCACAGACCTTTGAATGAATGCCTTCAAGCTGACAAAAAGAAGAGATATTGTTTCTATGTTGGTTACAAATGAGAAAATATACAGAGGTTCCTTACCTAGGGTATGTATACCTTCAGGGGATATTGGAATCCTATCAATAGAGTATCTGAAATATTTTTCATTGGAACATTCCCAAAGAAGTTAGGTTGGTGAGGAAAAGAAAGTGCAGTGGGAACAATTAGGATGTGGGAGGAGAGTGAAAAAAAATGGAGAGAATAATATAGTATATCTGAAATTATTGAAGGAGCATGTTGAGGTTGAAAATAAAGAATTTTAATAAAGAAACTGTTCCCACTGACTACAGATGAATATGGGTTAGCTAGGAGACTCTTTTCACAATGAGCAAGTAAAAATCAATGATAAAGGAAAGATGAACATATGGATTTCTATAATAACCAGAAACTCTGAATTGAATTCCAATCAATTAAATGACAATATTTTTGTTGTACCCCTGAGCAACCATAGCCTAGTCTTACTAATTCTGTTTTTAAGTCCTTGTGAATCAAGATTTTCAGTCTCAAGTCGACAGCAAGCAATAAGCTGGTTGTTAATATGATGTGTGGGCATCTCAAAAACTATACAGAGAATAAAACTACTGAAGAAACAGCATCAAGAATCCCACCAATTTATTTGACTTTATTCCAATAAACATTTAAGAACTTTATTATTGATATGATGGAAGAGAAGAAACAGGAAGGAAAAGAAAGGATAAGAATAAAATTAGAAAGAAAATCATTAATGAGGAGATTTGATGTTTTTCAGTTATTTTCAGTCATGACTGACATTTTGTGACCTCCTTTGTGTTTTTCTTGGCAAAGACATTGGAGTGGTTTTCTATTCCCTTCTCTGAATAAAGAGATTAGTATGTGCTCAGTGCTAGGGATATAGATCGAAAAGCAGGGCAGCATCCAGTCTAAAGAATTCAGGTGTAACTGAGAGTGGCAGTAAAGTTAGGAGAGAATGGTCAAAGAACCGATGGCAAGTGACCAGGACAGAAGAAGGCAAGGAAGATAGTTTCTTTCCCTTTTCCCCCCCAATCTGTGGTTTCATCCATTTGGGTAATTTTTCAGTATATAAATTCTTTCAAGCACAGCAGCATTAACTTGTTCTAAATTGTAGTCTTCAAGCTTCCCAGGGCTCTTCAGAGAGAGGTTCAATTCTTTGCTGACAGTCACACGTCACACAACTAGGATCCTCAGAGGCACCACAGGAACCTCAATCTTCATGGCACCAAGGCCAGTCTTAGCAACACCAGCAATTTATTTACACAGAGCCCTTAAAGTTTTGTAAAGTGCATCTCTCACAATTCAGAGTGGTAAATAGTACAAGTATTATTTCCTTTTTTATAGATGAGGAAACTAAAAGAGTTTGTGAAGTTTATGGTCACATAGCTAAGAACTTGGATTCTAACCCAGGACATATGATTATAGGATTACTATCATCTGTGAGATTTTTTAAAACAATTTCATCATCTTGAGTAAAAATGAGAGATTTAGAATTCGGTACAGAGGGGGAACAAGAGATAATTTCTTTTAATATGAACATTTTAGACAAAATTTTACATAAAACTATGAATAAAATTTGTAATATGAATTTGTAGTGTGCATATAACCTGCGTGGCCCTGGACAAGTCACTTTACCTCCACGTGCCTCAGTTTCCTTTTCTGCAAAATGAATGGACTGGATTAGATGACCTCTGGAGTCCCTTAGAGTTCTAGATTTATGTCCTTATAATATAATTCCAGTGCTGGCATACTTTTATTATTGGATATCTGGATTTTAGATTCTTAAATAATGAGCTCATGGGCCATGTGATTTGGGCCTCATAAGTAAAATTAGCTTCTGTTTTGCTTCATGTATCAAGGGAATGTTACATCTCATTTACAACAAAATATAATTTTAAAGGAGACAGTTATTTTTAGACAGTATAGTCTGCTAATAGCTCATAGCTTTTTTGTTTTCTTTGCCTGTGGCTCTTCATCATCTCCTCTTGCTTAGATGTAGAAGATTTTGACTTCCCAACCTCCCCTCCCACATCCCTCCAATAACATAGTGTGTGGAATGTCCAAAGAGATTCACAAAGACTCAATTGTTTGGTATGAATTTTTCAAAGTGAATGAAACTGCAGAACATTGTGCTACTCAGCCGATGTCTAGTGTGCCTACTCAGCATAATTGCAGTGGTTTCACATGACCTCCTCATTTGTGCTGAGGGTTCAGGAAGAACCTCAGTGGTCTACAAGATTGGCCTCAGATTGCAAACAAGTACATGTGAGCCTAGATTTAGAGGAATAAGCTCTTCACCAAGTCCAAGCTTCACCTTTACAGGCGAGGAAACTAAAGCCCAGAGAGGATGAATAAATTATCTGTAACCAATTCCAACCATTAAGGGAATATGGACAGCATTATATTTCACCTCTCCAAGATCTCATGGGTGGAAACATTACTCTTATTTTAATATTTTGATAATTGTAATAATGAACTATATTTACATAGCCTCCCCAATCTTTGAGAAGAAAATTTTTTTTAAAAATATCATTCTTAGCCCTGAAAGTATCCCAATAAGATACTTTATCAGTTCTTCTCACTGTCAACACAGTATAAAGCAAGACTTTTCACTGAGGAAAACCTTGTTCAGATGGTGATCTTACCTGGGGAAAACCCTAATTTCTGCCTCAATGCCTTCACAAGCAAAATGAGAAGATTACTAAAACCTATAATACATTTCTCAAAGGGTTATTGTAAGGCTCCAGGTAGTCAATATACACAAAGTTTAAAACATTATCTAAATATCTGTTGCTATTTGATTTATAGAGTAATATATTTAAATATGTAGTGTGCTATATACACATGTACACATACATGTATATAGTTATATATAGTCACATAAACATCAATATTTATATAGTTGCTATGATATTTATATCATAATGGGAAATTAGATGACGTAGTGGATGCCGTGTCAGACCCGAAATCAGGAAGACTCATCTTCCTGAATTCAAATCTGGCCTCAGACACTTACTACCTGTATAACTCTGAGCAAGTCATGCCTCAGTTACCTCATCCACAAATGAGTGGGAGAAGGAAATGACAAATCACTCTTGTATCTTTGCCAAGTAAATCCCTCGACTAAAATGACTACCAAGAAATTATATTTAGAAGAATTTATGACTTATGCTTTTAGAGTAATCAATCAACCAAACAGCAAATATTTATTAAGCACCTACTATGGACCAGGCTCTCTTTTAAAAGGTGACCATAAAAAGAAAAGGCAAAAACAGTTTTAAGGAGCCTACCTTACAGATAAATGAGTATAAGTAGCTACATACTTAGCAACCAGTAGGTAAACTCAGAAGGGAAGGCACAAACAACGTGGAAAGAAATGAGAATCAGGAATGAATGGCCTCCTTCAGAGAGTAACATTTGAGCTGAGTCTTAAAAGAAGTCTAGGCTTCTAAAGGGTGAGGATGACAAAGGAGAGCATTCCATGCCTGGTGGTGAACCAGGGTAAAGTTACGGAGATGGAAAACGAAGTGTCATATATGAGGAATAGCCAGTAGACTAATTTGGCCAAATGGTAGAGTGTTTAGATGGGGTAATATTTTAAAAGAGTGAAAAGATCACAAGACATGATGTTGTGAAGAGCTTTTAATGCTAGACAAAGTTTGTATTTGATGTTTGGCAAAAGGAAACTACTATCCTCTTTTAAATAGAAGAATAACATGGTCAGATCTACACATAGGAAAATCCTTTTGGCAACTGACTGGAGAAGAGATTGAAGTTGGAAGACAATCAAAGCAAAAAGGTCAACTGGAAGGTGATCACAACAGTCTAGTTGAGAAGCAGTGAGGATTTGTACTAGGAAGGCACCTTTCTGAATGGAGAGAAGGAGCTGTGTATAGGAAATGTGGCAGAGGTAAAAGCAATTACATACGTTGGGTAAGTATGAGCGTAGAATCAAGAATGACACATCACTGTTGCAAAGCTGGATGGTGGGTGCATGGTGGTACCCTTGACAATAATATAAAAGTTCATGATAGGGGAAGGTTTGGAGGAAGATATAATCACTTCTACTGTGGGTAGATTGAATTTGAACCATCCACAAGACACCCAGAAGGCATTTGATGATATGGACATGGAGGTCAGGGGAAATATTCAGGTTAAACCTGTATAGATTTCAAAACTTGTAGGAGATAATGAGGTCAGTGGAAATCATGTGTAGAGGAAAAGGTGAGGATCCAGGGAAGAACTTTGGTAGCCACTAATCCACAGTTAGTAGGTAAAGATTTAGCAAACAATCTGAAAAATGCTGCAGATAGGCCAAGAATGAAAATTGAAAAAAGGGAATTAAATTGGGTAATGAGATCATTCATAACTTTAGAGAGAGCTGTTTCAATTCAATAATTAGCTCAGAAACTAGATTATAGAAGATTTAGAAACAAGTGAGAGGAGAGTAAGTAGAGCCATTTAGTTTTGATGGCCTTTGTGAAGGAGTTTGTCTGAGAATAGGAAGGAGAAATATAATATGGGATAATAGCTCTCCGGGATAGTAGGTGTAAGTAGGGTGCTTTTGTTTTTGTTTTTAGGATGGGAGATACATAGAAACATTTGTAGGTGACAGAGAAGGAAATGGGAGATAAAGGAAATATGATAGACACAGGGAGAGACAGGAGTGGATGGGATCAAGAGTGTTTGTAGAAGGTTGATCTTGGCAAGGAAGAGGACCATCTCTTCATAAGGGACAGGGATAAGAGAGAAGATAGTAAAGGATTATGTCAGAGGGACGTGAAATGGAGAGAATGGGAGAAGAGTCTAGATGAATGCTTTCATTTATTTATTTACCTATTTTTTTGTTCATTTGTTTATATTGTTGAAGCATGAGATAAAATCCTCAACTGAAAGAGTGAGGAGGGATGTAGCATTTGAAGCCTGAAGAGGTAAGAAAGGTTGGGATTAGATCCAAATTTGAGTGGGATAGAGAATCAATTAGGAAGGAAACAATTGTCTGTCATCGGGGAGGATCTAGTTAATACTTGAATGACATAAATTTGTAGCAGAACAAAGCAGCACAACATTGCAATTTCCTCCAGCCCTGTTCAGCAGCACACAAGTAGGAGTAAAGGATGAGAGTACAGTGAGAGTAATCTGAAGTTGGGATTTGGGAAAGAATGATTGGTAATGGGACAAGGGGGTCAATGAATTTGAGATCAGAAGATACAGAGTTGACCAAAATTATTGAATTCACCAATAAGTCAAGATTATATAGGGAGGAGAGTGTATTCGGTTCAGGTATAATAGCCTAGGAAAGTACCTAGTGGTGAAGGGATGGGATATCATGATAAATCCAAAAAATGAGGTTAGGAGTTTTAAGGCATGGGGTAAGTTAGAATGTCAAAATATTATGAACAGATAAAGGAATTTTGAAGTTCATGAGCATAGAAATGGAATAGTAGCTGGAGATGATGAGATCAAAGATATGACTTTGAATGAAAGCTGAGGTGGAAAGTAGAAATAGGCCATGTTAAGTTGAATAGATCAAGAAACTGAGGCATTAAGGAACACCAAGGAGTGAAATGTGACTTGCACTGATTTCACTGAAAAATGAAAAATAATATCACCAGGGATGGTGAATGGCAATCAACAGGGCCTGAGTTGGGTCATACATTTGAGTAGTGTGAATCTCAAAGGAGAGGTTGCTAAGGGTTAATGGTAGGAGAGTCTGGAAGAAGATTGTGAAGTGAGGAATATTCCAGTTCCCTGACAATAATCAGTGAGCTGGGGAGTATAAGAAAAAGAGCAATTTCTACTTTTAAGTAACATAAATACATTTTTTAATGGAACATTTACAGACACTCTTGGGGCAAGGCTGTTTCTAATCAGTGTCCAAAATTCTAAGCAACACCACTCATAATGATCCTTTGTTCTTTCTGGATATACTCCCAAACAACTGCTAAGAAAATTAAAAGAAAAAGCCAGAAAATAGCTCATTCATGTTAACCTCCACATGTGACCTTACTTTCATTTGCTTCACTTCTTGAGTTACTTTATATTTGCATTTCTTTTGTTGGTTTTATTTATTTGCATTTGGTTTATTTTTGTTTATTTGCATTTTGTTTCTGTTTTCAAATCTCCAGCACACAGCACTGTGCCTGACTCATAGAAGTTGTTGATTGATTAATTCCTGGCCTTTCTTATGATTTCATCCATTCATTGATCTCTCAGCGAGGATGTCCTCTTCCCCTGAAGGTACTGAGAGTATGGTCCTGACAATATAGTCATGGAACCAATATACATCAGAGAAAGAGAATGAGTCCAGATTTTCCTGACTTTGAGGCTCTCTATCCACTAGTCCATGTACCTTGAGCAGTCATATCATATATACCTCAGCAATTACATAAGTATTTAATATGTTCCTTTAGAGTTCCCTCTTTTCTAGAGAGGATCGCAATCGACCCTCCTTTCAACCTATGTCCATCTTCTCCCATCACTACTCTATAGAACATTTGCTCATTGTGTTGTAGGGGCTCCTGTGGATACCAGTGTAACAATTATACTGTAGCAATTATACTGTGTGTCAGTTACTCCTTCTCATGACATGATTTGCCTCTCTACTTTTTTGATTCTTCCTTTAATGGATGGGGTTATATGTATAACTTCTCAAGTCATAACTGGTCATTAGGAGTTTGCAATATGCTTCCTTGTGCCATGACATTCCTCTTTGAGTGACCATCAATTTCGCTTCTTCTGACAGTGGCATTCCAAGACTCATGAACACATTTGGCATTAAGTAGAGAATCCTGGTATTAAATAATTTGCAGGTAATTTAGTAGCATTTGTAGCTTCCAAAATACCAAATGATGCTTTAAAGAAAGATTCTTTTGACTTCTAAGTATCCATTACCAAAAACACCCCACAGGTTTCAAAAACTATTCCAGAATAATTTTTACTTTTCCCTTATTCTGGTAGTCTTTAAGGCTTGCTATTTTTGCCATTGTCCATGTCTGGGAATGTTCACATTCTGAGGTGAAGCAGCTTTCATAATTTAATTTGCTTCATATCATTTGACTAACCACTCATTAAGTACCTGATCTGGACAAAAGCCAGGTGCTGAATATTCCGAGACAAAAAACTCAATAATCCCTGACCTTAAAGAGTGATCATTTCACTAAGACAATTCAAGTGTGAACACAAATGCAAGGGACACACGCACACACACACACAAATGTATTTCATAAGATACTCTGTGACCTGATGCTTTAACAGGAAGGAATTCTGCTTTGAGTTAAAGAATAAATCAACCTATCAACATTATGTATAAACAAAATTTTATAAATCCTGAGTGGTATAGCTCGTGATTGGGCGAAGACGGAAAAATAGTTTTTGACTAACCAAACAACCTAACAACGTGTCCTGTAGCTTTAAATAACTGAAGGATTTCAGCAGTTCTCCAGTCCAGAGGGATCCAGCTAGGCAGTGGAAGATTTCATTTTAGGAGCTGAAGTTTCCAGTTCAAGCCACATGTCTGAAAGGAAACATTTTGAGAGGAAAAGACTCTCTCTCTCTCTCTCTCTCTCTCTCTTTCTCTCTCTCTCTCTCTCTCTCTCTCTCTCTCTCTCTCTCTCTCTCTCTCTCTCTCTCTCTCTCTCTCTGCTTCTCTCTGCTCTCTGCCTCTCTCTCTGCTCTCTGTCTCTGTCTCTGTCTCTCTCTCTCTCTCTAACCATGTCATCAGAGAGGGGGAACCAGTAGGAGACAAAACATTAAATCAGGGACAGAAACATACCAAGCATAAACAGAGACATACAAACAAACAGAAAAAGATAATTCCCCAAGGGAGGAAGTAGCTTCAGGGAATCTGATACCCCAAGGTGGAGAGAATGACAGCTTAGCCTCTAGGAAGGCATTGATCCTTGGATTTCACCATAGAGCTACACTCAAGGAGAAATTTATGAGAGCACCACAAAAGGAGGAAAGATCTTTCAGTCCCAGAATGTATAACTTATCTCTTTGCTACTTATATGTTTCACTATTGTCATACCTTTTGTTTGAGTCCACTCTCCCTGAAGACTTTATGGATTACAAAAACACATCCTGTTGTTCTTTTTTGGGGGGAGAGGAGGCTTTATTGACTATTCTTTCTATGGCATCTTAACAGAAACCCTTTTCAAATAAGTAATGGAGGCCATTATCTAACAATCAATGGAAAAGCACACTGGTAGGGGCTCATGATAATACTGTTGTTGCTACTGATAATGATAATTAAGATGATAGTGACAATGATAACTAACATTTATTTTTTTAATTAAATTTATTTATTTAACTTTTAACATTCATTTTCACAAAATTTTGGGTTACAAATTTTCTCCCCTTTTATCCCCTCCCCCCCCCCAAACACCAAGCATTCTAATTGCCCCTATGACCAATCTGCTCTCTCTTCTATCATCCCTCTCTGCCCTTGTCTCCGTCTTCTCTTTTGTCCTGTAGGGCCAGATAGCTTTCTATACCCCTTTACCTGTATTTCTTATTTCCTAGTGGCAAGAACATTACTCGACAGTTGATCCTAACACTTTGAGTTCCAACTTTTTTACCTCCCTCCCTCTCCACCCCTTCCCTTTGGAAGGCAAGCAATTCAATATAGGCCAGATCTGTGTAGGATAACTAACATTTATATAGTAAGTTTGCAAAGCACTTTGAGTTTACATGTTCATGTGTGTGTGTGTGTACAGAAGTATAATTTATACATATGTATGTATATACAGACATATACTATCCATACATGCACATATATATGATTTCATTCGATCCTCACAACAGCCTTGTAAGTTGGTACTATTATCATCCCCATTTTACAGATTAGGAAACTGAGACTGAGCAAAGTTAAGTGATCTGCCAAGTATCACACATCTCATAAGTATCTAAGCTAACAATTGATTGAACTCACATCTTCATGAGGCCCAGGCTAGCACTCTACCCAATACTCCATCATGAGTGAGAGTACTCAAAACTTCAGCCTCTCAAGGTTACCTGAGTTCCTACCCTGGGTAGGAAGAGTAGCTGCCCTCTGAGAACGTAGACTACCAATGCAAGTGAGAGCTGAAAGAAGCAGCTCCAGAGGGCAATCTACATAAGCAAATATGAAGCATATTGAAAATAATACAAAGTAATGGTATTATAAGAAAATTGTAGTCAAAGTCCGTGGCAAAAAAAAAAAAAGAGATTCTGATTCTTTTGGGGAGCCTTTGGCAATCTGGTGAAGCCTATGGACCCTTTCTCTGGATAAGATTCTACATGTATGAAATAAGATGGCATAGCATTACAAAGGAAACCAAGGATAGTAAGAGGCAGTTATCGTCTTTTTTAAGTTTATGGACCCAAAGTTAGGAATCCTGGTGCAATGAATTATTTTTTCTTGTTTCTACAGTATGCTTCTGAGAATTGGAATAACTCATGGGAAACCTTAGCAGTGGGAATTCCATAAAGAAACATTGTCTCTGTTCACAAATTATCAACTGCTAATGAGGTCAACTCAATGTGCTTTGTGCTATTTTGTCACAGATAATAATTTTATTAGCAATGTTACCTTAAAGATATCCAGGAAAGGAAATGACTAACAATTTAAACATTTGACCTTGGAGAGACATGCATCGTGAAATTCAAGTACAGGGATCTGTCATATTTTTCTCCTGTTCAGAACTCCTGGTATGAGTTGCCATGGACACACTGTTGCAAGTAAATAAGGCTAGTAGAGACAGAGGAAAAAACAACAATAAAAAAAACAGCACTACACAAAGAAGTCTGCATATAATACTGTAGTGTTGTTATTTGCTATTCCATTATGGGATGTGCCTGATTAATAACTTGACTGCCCTGTCAAATCTGCTAGAATCTACTCTGGATATTAATTCCCCTTATTGGAATTCTTATCATAAACAAAGCACATTTAATCATTCCTTTAATATTTAATAGGCATCTTCCCTAGAGATCTAGCAAGAATGTTAGCAACAATATAATATTTTGAGGGGGCGTGGAAAAATGGGGATATTAATGTATGCTAGGTTAATCTATAAATTGTTCAAACTGTTGTGGAAACAATTTTCGAATTAGATGAAGCGAGTGACTACAATGGCCACTTTTGATACAGAGATACCAGTGTTAATTACATACTCTGAGGAGATTAAAGATGAAAAGAAAAACTCAGTATACTCAAAAATATTATGGTGATAGCAAAGAACTGGGACAAGTAGATGCCCATTGATTGAGGAATAACTAAACAAATTGTGGAAGATGCACATAGAAGAATATTATTTTACTACAAGTGCAATTAATATTGTGAATACAGAAAAGCATAGGAAGACATATGGACCAATATAAAGTGAAATAAAAAAGCTAGGAAAGCAATGTATATAATAACCATGACAGCTTAATTGAAATGAACAAAAACAAAAACAATCTAAACTGAAAATGAAATGAAAATGATCAAATTTGGCCCCAAAGAATAGAAGGAGTATGTGCCTCCCCTCATTTCTTCACAGAACGGGGAGCTAAGGTTACAGAACCCTGTACATAAAATCAGACATTTTTGATGTGTTGCCTACTATTATGGAAATATTTGTTCTTTTTTTTCATGTTATTATATGGGATGACTCTCTTGGAGGGAATGGGAAAAGGATGCAGGGAAAAGTTAAGTAAAAACAAAGGACAGCAATAAAATTTCATTATAAAAGTTATTGGTGCCAACAATGGATCAATATAAGTATCATGGTACTATTTCCCCGAAAGTCTTTGAGTTTTGCTTAAGTGACAGGAATAGCATAAGGAGAGGTCAGCATTGATGTAAGCAGGTACCAGCTCATGTCATGAATTATTTAAAGTTCACACTGGAGAATTGAGAATTTGTAGATAAGCATCCAGTGTGATCCTCGTTGTCCCAAGAAAATACAGTGAGTCTATGGGGACACATTAACACTATGAAATGCAAGCTTTTGGTGGCATTGAAATACAGTCACGTTGCAATAAGTTTTTTTATATAACTGGGTCTCATAGGCAATGCTGTGAAGGCTGTGCCCTAAAAATAAAAATATTGATCAATGTAGGGAAAAAACAGTAGAAGTAAAGCCCATGACATCATGCTGCCTATGACTGAAATGATGAGACATTCATGACTGGAATGTTGTAAGCGCCATAGATCACCAGATACATCCCAGGAAATAAATAATGTAATATTTTTAACAATGGCAATAGATATTTTTCTAGCCAAAAAGGCTATTTTAAAAATGTACCTAGCAGTTTAATGGACAAGTCTAGAATTGTGATAGTTTCCGGCCACCACAGTTGACTAATATCTTATCTTAATGGCAAAAGTGAAAAGCTTTCTGGGTAATTTTCTGACTGTTTTTTTTTTTTTTTTTTTTTTTTGTATAGGAAGAGATCTCAGTCATCTACACATGGATGTGCCCTCTGGAATAGTAGCGCTCAGAAGACCAAAGGAAAAAATGCCAGCAGCATCTTTTTGTTCTGGTTCATCTTCATACAGAAGGAAGAAAGAAGAGAGAAGAGGCAGCCAATAAAAGCTGAGTATTCTGTGGAAAGGCAATCTTAGAAATGTGGCCCTTGTTCCCACTGGATATGATGGGTTACCAATGTAAGAAAACCACTGACACAGGTGGAAAGGACATCCAGGGAATCGTGAGCTGAATCTGGCTGGAAGGCATAGCAACACAGTAACGGTAGCTAATGATTCATTTCAGGTTGGCCAAGTGTTGCAATGCATCATCTAATTGATCTTCACAACTTTGTGAGGTAAATTAGAAGTACTGTAAGTCTAGTTTTACAGATCAGAGTCTGAGGGAAACAAAGTGACTTGCTAATTTTCACATGTAATGATTGTACCCTGGCTCTCTATCTCAGTCAGGCTGCCTATATCTACCCTTCAGAATTTTGAGGTGTACTGAGAGGGTTTTTTTGGTGGGGGTGCCTTCTCTATTACTATCAGCTTGAGTCCTCCCCACCTATGTGGTGAGCTCTTAGGAACTAGTGACTAGAACCCCAGTTAGATTTAGCCACTTATATCAAATAGCTTTTTATGAAGGGATATTGACTTTGAAAATATAGTAAGAACGAACATGCAAACATTTCTCCCCATCACCTTGTTGTTACAATGTTTTCTTAACCCTTTTCCCATCTGACATTCGGAATTTCCAGATACACCATGACTGTCAAATGACTCCTTGTCTCAGCTAAAAAGGTCACTTCTTGCTTCTCTGGACAAGATGTTGAAGTAACTGCAAAACTGGGATGAGCCTAGGCACTTATTGTCTTGAGTGGAGGCTCCAATTCCCTTGTGTAGCATGGAAAAAAAATACAGAGACCAAACCTAATGCCTGTTTCTTGTGCCCTTGTGTACTTGCCAGGTAAAACACCTCAAGGACTCTCCCTTTAGAGCACTATATCTCCCAGGATGTTGGGAGTGGAGTCTAACCCAAGCAGTCAGAATCAAGTTTTGTTGACTGGATCCTTGGTCAACCTAAGTCAAGTCAAAAGAAATCAACAATCCTTTATTAAGCATTTACTAATGGACAAGCACCATGTAAGTGCTAGAAATACAAAGAAAGACAAAAACAAAAAATAGTCCCTGTTCTCAAGGAAGTCATAGTCTAATGGAGGAAGAAAACATTTGCATAATTATGTGCAAATGAAAGAAGTATGGGATAAATTGGAGATACTCAATAGAGAGAAGGCATTAAGGAGGATTAGGAACAGCTCTCTTTAGAAGGTGAGATTTTAACTGGAACTTAAAGGAAAGCAAGAAAGCCAGGAGATGGAGATGAAGAGGGTGAGAATTCCAGGCGCTGATGTCAGCCAGTGAAATTTTAAGAACATCAAGAGATGGAGGGTCTAGCTTGAGCAATAGCAAGAAGGCCATTGTATGTGATGAAAATTAAGGGAAAAAGTCTAGAAAGGTGGGAGGGGAGCTAGGTTATGGAGGGCTCTGAAAGTCAGAGAGGATTTTAGATTTTATTCTTTAGGTGATTGGGAGGCCCTGGAGTTTAATGAAGAAGGAGATGATGTGGTCAGACCTGTGCTCTAGGAAGACAGTCTGCTATTCATGAATTGACTAGATATTCAGCAAGTTATCAAATGTCTATATGTACTCCAATGTCTCTCCAAGACATAATTATCACACACCATTAGAACTCTCCTAACCTAAGCTAGGAATATATAAGGATCCTTGTTAACAAATAGCAAATTTTTTTTCTAAACTAACAACTTATTGTTATTTTAATATGTATTTTATGTATTTAATATGTATTTTAATATGTAGGTTATAAAGAAATGATGGCACTATATAGTGCACAAAAGGCTAGAATATGGAAGCTATGGGCTCAAACATAGCTTGTGATGCTTGCTGCCTACATGTGTCTATGAGAAAACCCCTTAACCTCTCACTGATGCTACCTGTTGTCGAAGATTTCCAATGGCTGAAGTGTTGCCAATAAGTACTGGTAAAGGGAGTTTCCAAACTCTGATTAATTATATCAACTACAAAACAGATACAAAACAAAAGAGAGAAATAATAGCCAAGCTATTCCTATCCACTGCAAAGATTGGCTAAAAAAGAAGTTTCTGAGAGGAATCATAAAGGATATTGAGAGACATAAAGAAAGAATCTTGATAAAAAACTACACACAGCTAATTTAGGGCTTAATAGAATTCAAGTCCCTTCTATGTCATATTCCCTTTTAAAAGGAATGTGGCAAGTGAGAATCAACATTAAAGAAAATGGTAAGTCATTAAACTAATACCTACTTTAGAACTCATTAAACCGCAATCGTTATGAAGAATTATTCTGGGACTCAGGTAGATGTTAGAGTAATTTCTGAAGCATTCAAAGAGATCTTAGTTGTAATGAATGTCCATTTACTTCCTCCTGACAAGCTAAATAAACTTAAATGGTCCCATTTTTATTTCAGAAGCTTGCTGTAAATGGGGAAACGCATTTTCAGCTGGTGCTTTGGCATAATTCAGTCTAGGTGACAGTGCAAGTTTCTAATTTAAAGGTGTGTTTAGTCATAAGCAACTTTAGCTAGAGGAACTGTGTTTTAACAAGTATCCAGAAATAGAGATGGGAGACATAAATGACAGCCAGTACATAATCAGAACTGGTGGGGTCACTGCATGGAGATATGTCTCCAAAGTACATGGGCTCTTAGTGACATTGAGGATGAGGATGAGGATACCTAGATAGATCTGTGATCTTATTGACTGGAATTTCCCTTCATTGATGAAAATCTTGACCCATCCATTCCTGCTCATCATGTTCAGCAGTCATGTATGTACCACCAAATTCACCACCAGAACTCTACTTAACATGCAAGGCACCTGTAGAGCACTCTGGCTACTTGTCATCATCCTTCACTCTTGCCACATGACCAGCTCAGCTTCGCTTCTTGTTATATATCTATGTTGATATCCTCTTCTTCTGTTCTTCTTTAGAGTTCTCCATTAGTTCTACTTTGCATCAATCATCATCATCATCATCATCATCATCATCATCATCATCATCATCACCACCATGTCTTTGCAGCTCCTGAAATCAATATGGATAGCTTTTTTAAAAATAAGTTCCTTGCAATTGTCTTGGGTCATGATTGATCAAAATAGCTGAGTCATTCATGGTTAATTGCACAATGTCATTGTTACTATATACAATGTTCTTTACGGCTCTGCTCACTACACTTTGCAACTGTTCATATAAGTCTTCCCAGGTTTTTCTGAAACTATCCTGCTTGCCATTTCCTATACTACAACAGTATTACATCAAAATCATATACCACAACTTGTTCAGCCAACCCCCACTTGATGGGCATCCCCTCAGTTTCCAGTTCTTTGCAACCACAAAAATAATTTCTAGAAATATTATTCAAATCTGTTCTTTCCCCCTTTTTTTGATATCTTTGGGATACAGACCTAGTAGTGGTTTCCATAGAATGGTTCTATAGAAATGCACAAATGGGACAGTGAGAAAGGTTCAGAATTGAATGGGAAAATACCAAGTTTAGCTAAATTTGGAAATGTATTTATCATTTTATTTTGTTTTTACAAAACTGTATTTGCTAAAAATATATAGTAAGAAAAAAAGTGCAAATGTTGTCCCCATTACCTGGAGGAATACTCTTCCTTTTCTCTCTCTCTCTCTCTCTCTCTCTCTCTCTCTCTCTCTCTCTCTCTCTCTCTCTCTCTCTCTCTCTCTGTCTCTCTCTCTCCTGCCTTTAAAGTAATTCAGTGTTGACTCAAGCAGGCCCTCAGAACATTGATCCTCACTAGCAGTGGATGCCTGCAAAGTATGGCATGGATTCCAGCTCTCGTACCCCTGCTGAATCACTTTCACAGCCTTTACAAATCCACAAAATCACAACCTAATCTAATAGTCTACCCAAAAGTAGTAAAGCAACAACAACAAGGTCAAAAGCAACGGTAGGGCTTCACAGATCACAGGGTCATGGCCTGGATGAGGAGATTTGATTTTCATGTTCTACTGTCTATAAGGAAGTGCTTATTTTTTTATGTTTAAGTTTAAAAAAAACTTTGAAAATAACAACGAAGTAACAGGAGGGAGGGAGAAAGACAAACAGAGACAGAGAAACAGAGACTGAGATAAAGAGACAGAGAGAGAGGTGATAATTGTATTGACCCTTTAGGGAAGAAAGAGATCATGCTAGGGAATCAGGCAGAGATAAATAATAAGAGAAGCAGTCATTGACTTCTATATAGCACTCAGGTTCAAAATGTGCTTTCTGCATGTGATCTCATTTGACCCTCACAGCAACCCTGAGAAGTAGGGCCTCTTATTATCCCCCTTTTATAGGTGAATAAACTGAAGATGAAAGAGTGACTTACCCTGGGTGACACAGCTAACCAAATACCAGAGGCAGAATTTGAATTGAGGTCTTCCTGACTCCAGGTCCAGCACTGCGTCCATCGATGTCTCATATCTATAGTAACATCAATTAATCAATAAGCATTTGTTGTTTTCTCAGTGTTAAGCACTGGGCAAGTTCATGAGGATATAAATTTTTTAAAAAGAGCAAATCCTGCCCCCGAGGAACTGGTGAGGGCTCAGCTAAGGTCTTGTAGTAAGGATTTGGAGGAACCCTTAGAGGTAAGATTCACTGGCTTTCTTCATTTGTGTTTGGCAGCTTGACAACCAGAGCTGCTCCCTTCAAAATCCCCTTAATCCTTCTAGAGAAATCATCCTCCTCCTCTTCCTCATCACCATTATCATTACCACATATTAGGAATAATAGTCATACCGATTTTTACTTCCCAGGGTAGATATAAAGATCAAATGAGGTAAAGCGGGCAAAGCACTATAGCTGCTTATATAGATTTGTTGATTCTCCCCTAGACCCCAGACAACTGATCTACCTTTTCTGTGCTTCTTTTCTTATCTTCATCATCACTTAAAAACTATCTGTCTCAGTCTCTCCTCCCCACCACTCATCCCATAGACCTCTACCCTTCCAGATACTGTTTTTCCAAGATGGTACCACTCTTTTGCATTTTCCACAATTTCCTGCTGTTGCTTCCTTCTCTCTCTTTATACTGGGCTTGTTTACATCTCAGCTTATTGATGAGCCACTTCTGCAATCATGAGTGTTTATTTTGACCTACACCCCCCTCCTCTAGCCAGCCCTTTCATCCTGACGAAGTCAGTTGGGTTCACTTAATCAGAATTTCACTCATGAGTGTCACTCATCTCTCTTGAGCTAATTCCCCTTTTTAAATCTTGGTCCAAGAGATCATGCTCATCTTTCCTCATTTTTTTTTTGAAATCTATTCTTTTAAAGTCTAGGGTACTGGTCCTACTTGTTTTTTCTCTTATTATTGTCTGTTATGAATGAAAAGATAACTGAGTCATGCTTAAATTCAAGAATATGCTTGAGTGAGCTCAGGGGCTAAAGAACTCATATCTTAATTTATCGTTTTGTTGATTGTCTAGACCAGAGGTGGGGAACCTGTGGCCTTAAGGCCATATGTGGTCCTCTAGGTCCTCAAATGCAGCCCTTTGACTGAATTCAAACTTCATAGAACAAATCCCCTTACCAAAAGGATTTGTTCTGTGAATTTGGGTTCAGTCAAGGGGCTGCACTTCAGGATCTAAGGAGTCATATGTGACCTCAAGGCTGCAGGTTCTCCACCCCTGCTTATACTTCAGAAAGTGATGTGGAAAAGGTTAATAATAATAAATGTTAATTAAACTTTATATTTTTGTGCAGAGATGATTATTAAATATTTATCAAATTTACTAATTTGCCCTTAAGGTACCTTGGGCAAGTTATTTACCTCTCAGTACTCTAACCATCTGTTTCAGATATAGTTTCAAGAAAGGTGTCACCTTGCATTGGTAGAGGAAGTTTCCTCCCCTAGAAATTCCCTGTACCAACAAAATCCAAGACCCAGTTCATATTCCAGTCACCTTTACACAAAGTTTCAATAATTTGTCTTATATTTGCATCCTTAGAACCTAGGACAGAGCCTGCAACACAAGGGTACTTAAGGAATACTAATTGATTGATTGATTTCTACTTTGACAACTGGTTTTTCCTTAGCAGTCTAAATCACATCTTAAAGAACTATCTCCATCCTCACATGATCTACCTTCTCAAAGCTAAAAGGTCAGCATTACATTTTGAGAGAAGCCCCCAGCAGATGGCCAAATGGTTACACTACCCCATCTCAACCAAATCCTGCAGCATGGCCACTTTGTAATTTCCATTGAGGACTCATCTATCTGGCAGGTGGTCTGAATTATATGCCTATCTTAATACCAACTTTTTCTTCCTTCTTTGATACTGACCAAAATGCCCTCCAGGCTGCCTCCCCCACCAGGTTTATCAATTTCTCAAAGTTGTTGTCTTGTCTTTTTGATGTGCAATGCTACCCGACTGCCCGTGCTTGCTGGCTCTTATTATTAAATCATAACAAGTTCTCACATGAAATAAGATACCATTTTCCCCCAGTTACAATAAAACAAATACGTGTTTAGTTTTGTTTTTCTTTTTTGGCTGGTGAATAGTGAAGGGAAGACTATGCATTTCATTAGGCTGACTGAAGGAAGAGACAATGAGGTACAGTGGACAGAAATTTGACTCTGATGTCTACAATTCATATGACCTTGGATGAGTGACTTCAGCTCTTGAGGGCCCCAGTCTCCTCATCTGTAAAATAAGGGAGACTGATGCCACAGCTTCTGAGGTCCCTTCCTCAGGTCAAAGACAACAATCCTAGAAGAATTCTAGCCCCATCATCTACTTGAGCTTCTAAATACTTGCTTCTTCTGTCTCTGTCTCATGATTTGAAAACTATGCACATGAGACTTCCATGTTAACCAGGCAGGAAGGAGGGGTTGAAGGAAAAAAGGAGAGAAGGGTTCAGAAAATCTGTAATTTCAGAAAGGGAGAAAGGAAAGAATGGCTTAGGAATAATTTAGAGAAAATGACCTGGGGTGACATCTAGACATAACTGGCCTGCCTACACGTTGCAGCCCCACTTCCCATAAATATTGTTCCCACAGTGCCTGAGAATTTCTATTTCACTTTGTTTCACTTCTCATGTTGTCAAAATGCAATTGAATTGAGCTAATACTTCAGCACATATATTGAATCACCCTTACTGATGGAAAATGAGCTGTGCCCAACAAGGAGGAAGAGAACAGCTGTATTGCATTGGGGTTTTCAATGATCTCAATTTGCTTCCTAGCACTGAAACCTACCATAAAAAATAACTCCGATGGTCTCCTAGTAAATAGTGGGCTCACTGCAGGACTTGGAGTCAGAAAATCTGGGATTGAATCTTGTGTCTTAGGCTTGCTACCTGTATAACTCTGAGGCAGTCCCTGCATCTCCCTGAGTCTCATTATTCTCAAATAGAAACTAAAGGGACAGACTCAGTGACTTCTGAGGTCCTTTGCATCTCTAGAACCACAATCTCATAAGGAAGACAGATTGCTGTGTTGGTGAAAGGGATTCCCATGGTGGGAGTTCTTAACTAACTGTCTGATCCTTTGAATGTTTACATATTTTTTTTCTGCAATGATGTATGGAAATTCATGGACTATCAGTTTCCAAAGAATCAAAACTGCAGGTGATCCAAAGTTCACCAGAGGGAGGCAGAGTAGTCAACAGTAAACTGCAGTGTATTGACAGTGATGGCTTGGCGGCAACAAACAACAAAGAGCAAGTCTTGTCCAAAATATGTGATTGGAAAAGGACACGGACCACTCATAAATGGAAAGTAAAGGATTGTAAATGAACCATCTACATGCTTTCATTTCTATCTAGGATTTGTTCTGTAAAATTAGAACTCAGTCGAAAGACTGCACCTTAGGACCTAGAAGATTCCTCCACCTCTAGACTTAGACATAAGATTCTTAAACTGGGCCCATCAACTTGTTTGTTAATATTGTGATAACTTTATTTCAGTATCATTAGTTTCTTTTATACACCTATAGATTTTATTTTGTGTATTTATAAGCAGTATTCTGAAAAGGTCTTCACCAATTTGCCAAAGGGGTCCATGACACAATGAAATGTCAAGAACTAGTCTAGGGCCAGTAGATGACATTTATGGGAGTCATGGACAAGAATCACACATAAGGAATAAATATTCTGTGATCTGCATATCTAGTGGTCCCCTTATTGATGAGATCCCAGACTGAATGACACATTCAAGTATTTTCCTACCATCTGTAACTCCTCCAATTAGAATTAATTTAGGTTGACAAGGATCTTCTTTTAATATTCCCTATCTCCATGGCAGAGTTAGGCAGCTACCAATTACTGTGAATTATTTTGCTCCTGACACCTGTTGAGGTTGCCTCACTGAGTAGTGGAGGTATTATCTAGGGAAGAATGAAACAAGAGATTTTGGAAGAATTTGAAAAATAATACCATTCTCAGCAGAACACTATAGAACACTATAATATCCATGGAAAATGGGTACAAAATTAGAGACAAATTATTTCTAGCTGCATTTCAGAGCCTGATGAATGCCCCCTTGCATTTGATTTCAAGTTCATGATGGATAGCCAACTAAGAAAACAGTCGAGTGTGAAGACTTAAAGTTTATCCGGTCAGTTTTTAGAGAAAGAAAATGAAACTTACAAAGTGAACTAAGAAAATGAAACTTACAAAGTGAACTTGACCCAAATGCCTCCCTTCACTCAGATAACACCATTAAAACTCTTGATTCACTTTAAAAATATTTATTTTATTTTTCATTTATGGAATAAAACAAGCATTTCCATAGCATACTATAATAAAAAAAAAAGATTGCACATGAAACTGCAAATCTATTCTGTAAACTTGCTATTCCTTATAAATATCTAATAAAGTTATGTAAATTTCTTTTTTTTTTTCCCTTTTTTTCTTCTCTCTCCCTCCCCCTGCCCCCAGGTGGCTACCGTGGGTGTCTTGGTTCATTTTTACATTCTGTGGTCTTATTTGTGTGCAGATTTAGCTTGCTCCTTGAAGACAGAAACTATGACAGTCTCTTCTTCACCTTCTACAGTGTCTTTTACATAGCGAGTATATGGTGCCTGGCTTACCATGGGCATCTCTCTGGGATGCTCTTTTGTCCAATGAGGTAACAGGGCTAGATCACCTGAAAGACCCCTTTTCTCTAAATCCATAATGCTGTAATCCTAATATTTTCTTAATGACTTTATAAATGGATACTTAATGATAGGCATAATCCTGATTGTGCTGCAAGATAATAATTTAAGCAGCTCATGCAAATGATGGTCATTAATATCACTTTTAAATACCCAAGGCAATCATTTCTGGAGAACCTGAAGGGGAGGGTAAGGGAGGAAGAACTGGGAAGAAGTGGATGCTACTCTGAAACTACTCTGCAACTTAATTAATAATTTTAATCTTCCCAAGGAACCTTAAATTTCACTACTCAGCCTATTTTGCTGGCTTGGAGGAGATAGAAGAAGTGAGCTATGAACTTAGGCCCATTTCTTCAGCTGGGGAAAGTAAAGGCAAGATAGAACTAGGCAGAAAAAGAAACGGTCACCCTTCCAGTTTCTATGCCTTAACTATTCACTGAATCCCACCCAATTTAAGAAACCATGACTAGAGCATTTGTGGCCCTGAACCCACCATGATCCATCAATTCTAAGATCTGCTACATCTTATCCCTATTTACAATGACCCCTTCCTGATGCTGCCATTCAGACTGAAAGACCTCACTGCTGATGATTGTTCCCTCTGCCTCAAGGAATTTTAGCCCTCAAAACTTAATTTCCAGGATTTATTTACAAGGAAAACACAAACAGACAAATTCAGAAATAATACACCTGGTAGGATAATTAAAAATTCAAATGAAAGAAAACTACCTAGTCTCAAACTCAATTGGCTTAAACTTATGCTTTCTTTCTAGACAGTGTTTCTCAAATCTAGTTTGCTCCATGATATTTCTAAGCCAAGAGTTGGTGTCCCAAGACCTTTGGATCTTTAACCCTGGGTGCTTTAATTTAGGTGACCTCTCTGTCCAAAAATGTCTCCCAGATATTTATAATTCTACCTACTTACTAAAATCTAACATGCTTATTAGCAAATATCTCAAGAAGTCATGATAGAGGAGGCTCTCGCTTATTCACCTAGTGGGAATTAGTTTAATGCACCTCCCCTTTCCCTAGTCCCAAGCTACCAAACTTCTTGTAGCCTGGGTTCAAATCCAATGTGACTTTATCTGGTTTCTCAACTTCTAGACACCCTTGACAGAATATCAGCTCATTAAGGGTAGGATTGGCTCTAGCTTTTGTTTTTACATCTATATTACTGACATAGCACCAGGCTAAGCATTGAGTAGCACCTAATCAATGTTGGTGATCAATTAATTGATCTTTTTATTTATCCATTTCTGATTGACTACCTATCATGACTCCTATAACCACTATTCCAAGCTTTATCTACTCTCTTCCAAGCCCCCAGGCTGCCCATTATCTCTTCCTTCTTAGATGATCTCTCCTGGTTTGCAGAAAACCCAGGACCCCCTTTCCTGAGCTCTCACCTGTAAAATCCTCCATCTCTTTACCCAACTCTCCTTCCTCCAAGATTCAGAAAGAGGAGAGTCATCTCTTTGACTAAGGCTAAAACATTCATTTGTGTCTTTGGGCTTAAGGATGTGCAATTTCATGAATATAGGGAATTCCTGTTCTTGGAAACTCAATCAAAGTAGGTTGGTACCTTCTTTTAAAGAGCTGCCTAGAGTAATGACAGCTAAAGTGAACTGACTTGGGTCACACAGTCATTAGGTGTCAGAGGTCATGCCTAACCCCAGGGCTTCCTAGTTCCAAGGCTAGCTCTCTATCCATGATGCCAGATTACTTCTGGTTTTAGTGCTTCCAAATTGGAGACAACATGGTGGCTAAATGAACAGAGGGCAAGGCCTGGAGTCAGGAAGATCTGAGTTCAAATTCAATCTCAGATATTTACTAGCTCCATGACCCTCAACAAATCACTTAACACTATTTACCTCATTTTCCTTATCTGTAAAATGAGCTCAAGAAGGAAATAACAAATCACTTCAGTATCTTTGGCAAAAAACCCCCAAAAAACCCAAATGGGGACACAGTCAGAGACAAATGAAAAATGACTAAATTTCCTCCAAAATCTGGTTCCATGGATAATTCCCTCTTTCATACACAATTTCTTCTGATTGAGGGAAATTCTCACTTCCTACATTGTGTTTCAGAATATAAGTATATACCATTGGAAGCAGTATGAACACAATCAGACCTGTATGTAATTTGGATCAAAATTTGGAAAGGAAACACAGAGACAATCCAAGTATGTGGGAGAGGTCAAAAAAAAAAAGCAGTCAAGTCAACAGTGTCTAGTGTCTTAAAACTACTTGATGCTATAAAAAAATTATTGATGCATTAGGCATTTGGGAAATATGCTATAAACCTAGATCAAGTCCAAAAAGTCAGTAGACAAGCATCTGGAGGGATCATGGAAAGACCTTTGAAAAAAAGGTAACACTGAATGGAGCCTTTAAAAGGCCTAGAGATACCAAGAGGGGGATGAAAGAAAGGAACAGCATTTCTTTCTTCCACAATGAATAGCCTTTAGAAAGCTACAGAGCTGGAAGATGTAATGTCCTGTGCGGGAAGCAGGGCACAGTCTAGTTCACACTATAGAGTTTCAGGTGTGCAAGAGAACTAAATGTGTAATCAGCCTAGAAAGTCTGGAACCCATAACTGGGTAAAATCCTATACTCAAGGAGCTGATGTTTTACTATGGATAGGGTGGTGATAAAGACCCAACTAAGCTCAGACAGAATGAGTTTTTAGGAACCCCAGGGAACAGGGTTCTGTGACTTCCTCCATTTGTTCTCCACTTTAAATATCAAACAAAAAGGTTTGTGTCTTATCCCGAAGGCAATGGCAAGGAGGTTTCAGTCTAACAGGCTACTGGGAAATCTGAAGCAAAATATTATGAAACGATACTTTACAACTAAATGGGTCCTAGGGACAATCCATGTAAAAGGTCCCTACATAATCATAACCTACTTCCAGGCCTCTCAGTCTCTCTTGTGCTTAATGACTCATGGTGAACCATCTGGGCTATGCAGGAAAAATTAGTGTGAATTTATTGCCCTAAAATGTTCCTCATAAAATGGATAATTATCTGGGGACAAGGGTGCCGCTTTTGCTGGTAAGAACTAATAGATCTGAGAGGTCAGGAAATCTGCAAAGTGGCTTGGGCTCTGCTCCAAATATGCCTCTCTTTTGGCTCTACCAACACTTCCTTCCTCTTATCTGCTGAAGTAAGGGCTTTGGGGGATTTTGTGTACCCTCTAGATTACAGAAATGGTGTGAACGAGACAGCACATGCTAAGGACTCTGGGCTTTGTGGTGCATCAGTGGATGCCTGGTTACACAGAGGTGCTTTGTGGTTTACAAAGCACAGTTCTCAAATCAGCTCCCTGAAGTAGGTAGGGCCAAATGGAGATTCACAGAGGGTTGGACACCACAGAATGATTGGCTGCTAACACATAGCTAGGGAGGAACAGAGCCAGAGCTTGAACTTCCAGTCAGATCCTCTGATAAACAGGGCAGTGATTTTTCTACTGCCCCACAGAAGGAAGGATGAAAGATGGTATAACATAGCACACTAGACTGAGAGTCAGAAGACTGGAATGGGAATCTCAGCTCTGCTTCTTACTCATCCATGTGACTTTGGGCAAGTGTCTGAACTTCTCTTGTCATCAGTGTCCTCATCTGAAGGATAAAAGTCCTAGACTAAAAAGGCAGCGCAATATAATGAAAAAAACCATTGATTTGAAGTGCCAAGGTCTGGTTTCAAATTCTTTCTCTGTTCCTTATTAGAAGGAAGAAAAAAAACCAAATATTTATTAAATGCCTATAGGTGGTGTGCACTTTATAAATATTATCTCATTTGATCCTGGAAGATAGATGCTACTATTAAATCATTTTAAAGTTGAGGAAAGTGAAACAAAGAGTAATCAAGTGATTTGCCATGGTCATATAGCTAATAAACGTCTGAAGTGATATTCAAACTTGTCTTCCTGACTCCAGATGTAGAGCACTTTCCAATGAGTGACCTATCAACCAAGTATCTGTGTGACCCTTTCCAAATCACTGAGATATCTTGGCTTCAGTTCCCTCATCAGTGAAAGGAAGATATTAGACTAGCTGATTTCTGAGACTCCTTACAAATCTCAATCTCTGAGTCTCTGATCCTTTCCATAAAGACCTCACAACACTACAAGGGCTCCTTGGAATAGTTATGAGCAAATTTGTGGCCTTGCTTTCCTTTAAGAATAAGAGCACAGATAATTTAAAATGCACACTTGTCTCTGAAAAGGGACCAGAGACATATGGAGTTCATCATTTTTTCCAATCAGATGCTTCAGCTCCCTCTTAAGGATGTGCCCAGGATGTCCATTTTGAGAGGGGAGAAGAATTAACTGGGCTAAAGAGGATAGAAAATGCAAATGGCTAGTGGACAAAACCCAAATGACATATCAATGTGAAAGCAAAATATCCACTTAGAATTAGACATCTCTCACAGCTTTGACTTCTCTACTTAACATGACCATCACCATAGTTGGCACTCTCATCACCTCTTGCTTAGATGATCACATCAGCCTCCCAAAAGGGTGTCAGATTTAGATTCCTAAGACATAGATTTGAACATGTCAGTCCCATATTCAGAAGTCTTCAGTAGCTCCCTGTTATCTCCAGGAAAACATACAAAAGCCTCAGCCTAGGCTTGAATATCTTCCAGAATTTGACTTCCATATGCCTTTCCAATCTTATGTCTCATTATTCCCCTTCACCAGCTTCTGTGAACCCACTCTATTAGCTGTCCTTCATACAGGGAATTTCATCTCTGCACTCCATACTGATGCAAAAAGTCTGGAATTCATTGTTGTTATTG
The DNA here is from genome assembly GCF_028372415.1 of Notamacropus eugenii. Lineage (NCBI taxonomy): Eukaryota > Metazoa > Chordata > Mammalia > Diprotodontia > Macropodidae > Notamacropus > Notamacropus eugenii. Next base: position 370,406,873 of record NC_092877.1, on the reverse strand, counting down.
CTTGTTTTATTTCTTTTTTAACCAAGTCTAGAATTTCCTTGGTATGAAATCTCCATTTCCAATGTAGATTGAAGGCTGTTCCACAATTTAGAGACTTGGAAGTTTGCACATAGTAGGGTTATAATAAAGGATGGTTGAACTGATTAAAGAAAATATTATTCACCTTAAAATTTTGCCACTACAAAGAAGTCTCAACTCACTCTTTTGGTTTATTCTTAATATCTACGATCACTAGAAAGTCAATCTGGTATTTTTACTCAATAATTCTACCAGCATGTGCTGTTTCCTTTGATCAACATTATTAGGCAGAGCTCATAAAAGCATATGAAATCATTCTTCAGCCAACAGTTTCCTTGAGCTGGCTTATACTGGGTATACAGCTCACTAGCACTCTCCGGTGTCCAGCTTAGCACAGCACTATGAAACAATCCATATTTATCTTTCTTTAAATGATCCTAATGGCATTAATTTGCAAAGAAAATCTAATATTGTATCTATCCACTCTTACCTTCTCTCCACTTGGGAATTAAAAGGGCCAGGTGGAAAAATCTAGTCTGTTTGCTAGTGCTTTCTATCAAAGGGGAATGAACCTCTGGTATACGATGCCCAAGTGCTGAATTACTGCATTAATGTCCATTAATCCATTTAGTCTATAGAGAAAGGCTGGCAAGATGAATGATATTGCTTTAAGGGTTTTACACCAAATAAGTATAAGTCAGTAATGAAAACCAGGACTTTTGCTGGCAAAAATTGATGTTTAATTTACGGGCATGTTTGCCTTCATTAATGTCAGTGGTATTGCAGGTTCATAGATCAAAAGCATTATGAGACCTTAAAAAATATCTAGACTACCTTCACTTTAGAGACAAAGAAACTGAGACTCAGGGAGGGGAAATGACTTATCCAAAGTCATACAGATAGTCAACCGCTGAACAGAGTCCTATATTATAGTCTTCAAGGAACCCTTGGTACTCCAATAATTCAATGCAACAAACGTGTCTCTAACAAAGGGGTCTGGAATTAATCAGTAAAGGCCCAATCCTTTATTGAGATACTCACATAGATTTGAGTATGCTCAGGTATAGCTTTCAGTCTAGTTAGGTCATGAACGCAAGGAGTCTTTTGTTTGGCTGATGAATTGGAACCAAGCACACTTTTGAAAAGTACTAACGTTCCAAGGGGTTCTCTCCTGTCTGACTTCTTGCATTGGATGACTTGTCCTTCATCCTCAAAGAGAAACATGACATCAGGGAGATGATGACATGACTTGCAATTGACTTTGATTTGAATGAGGGAGGACTGTACATAGCCACCAGCACCAATTCCTCCTCCAGAGCCATCTGGGTCCAGTGGCCTGATATTGATCAAGACAACTGAAGATGACTCAAGATATGGTGGAAGACCACATGTAAGTGAGAATGATATATTATAATTCTCTAAATGGAGACAGGCCTCCAGCTGTCATCACTTAGTGTCTATTATGCACCCCCCTTTTGCCTCTTTGAATTTGTTTCATTTTTTACTTTTGAAAGGGAAAGAGGTAGAAAGAAGGAAGGAAGAACTTATTAAGTACCTACTATGTATTAAGTATTGTGCCAAGCATTTTACAAATATTATCTCTCTTGATCCTTGCAACAACCCTGAGAGATAGGTGCTATTATGATCTCTATTTTACAGTTGAAGAAATTAAGGAAGACAGAGGTACAGTGACAAGCCCAGGGTTACATACCTAATTAGGGACTATGTTCAGATTTAAACTCAGGTCTCCTTCATTCCAACCTTAGCACTCTGTCCACTATACCACCTTGCTACCTGAAGGAGTACTAGAGATGGTTACAACATTGTGATTTTCAAAGGTTGGAAGAACAAAGCCAGCGTTTGTGGTCAACCACACAAAGAATGACTTGGATCCAGAGCATCAGTGGACTGACTCAGTTAATACGCTGAGTGCTATCAGCAAAAAAAGCAATGCTGTTTATCAGTTCTATTGAAATTATAAGTGAATTGGGTGGGAAAATGCTTCATGGGAACTGATTTAAGTTTGATCCCACTTTAGGTCAGAACTAGGATAGTATGAGGGAGAAGGTATACCTTGAATGTTGTAGTGAAATGTTTGGGTCTCTATTCTTGCTGAATCTTATCAATAAATGTTCTTTTGTAAGAGTTAATTGATGTGAAAAACCACAGGTGGAGCCAAGATGGCAGAGTAGAAGCATGGACCTGCTCGGGCTTTCCACCAAAAGTCCTTCGAATACCTGTAAAAATGATTCCAAACAAATTCTAGAGCAGTAGAAGTCACAAAATGACAGTGAAACAGATTTCCAGCCCAAGACAACCTGGAAGGCTGACAGGAAGGGTCTATCACACCGGGCTTGGTGCAGAGCACAACCCAGTGTCAGCCAAACAGCACAGACAGAACTGGGGCAAGCTTTAGGGCACTGAATAATGGACAGCTGTTGCAGTTTCCAGATTTCTCAACCCACAAATGCCAAAGACAGCTTCAAAAGTCAATGAGAAAGCCCTTTCACTTGAGTGAAAGAGGAACTTGATCTGGCCCCAGCCCCAGTCCTATCGTGGCTGCAGACACTACCATAGCAGCATGGAACTTTTGGCCTACAGACAATGGGAGAATCCAACAACTTATCTGGGTCTCAGTCCTGAGTGGCAATCCTGGGATGAGGAGGAGCACTGGTGTGGCAGAGCTGGTGGCAGCTGTGAAGAGGGAATTCTACATGCAGTTCCAGGGCACAAAAAAGTACTAGTGATTGCTCACAGACCAGAGTATAGGCCAGGAGAGAAGGAAACACTTCTCCCTTGATTATGCCACCTTGGAGGAACTGAGAACTTACAGGTCTCTAGAGATATCTTGGGAAATAGCTACACAAACCCTCTGAAGCCTAGGGTAGTATACCTTTTAGTTGACAAAGGGCCCAAAAGTCAAGTAATTAGCTGGGAAATGCCAAAAAAGGGGAGGGGGGTGGAATAAGACTATAGAAGGTTACTTTCTTGGTGAAAAGGTATTTTCTTCCATTCTTTTGGATTAGGAAGACCAAAGTATACAATCAGAGGAAGAAAAAAACATACAACTGGAGGAAGATAGCAAGGTAAATGCTCCTGTATCCAAAGCCTCTCAAAAAAAATATGAATTGGTCTCGGATCATGGAAAAGCTCAAAAAAGACTTTGAAAATCAAGTAAGAGAGGTGGAGGAAAAAATTGGAAGAGGAATGAGAGTGATGCAAGAAAATCATGAAAAATGAGTCAATAGCTTGCTAAAGGAGACTCAAAAATGCTAAAGAAAATAACACCTTTAAAAACAGACTAACACAAATGTCAAAAGAGGTCCAGAAAGCCAATGAGGAGAAGAATGCTTTAAAACACAGAACTGGCCAAATGGAAAAGGAGGTACAAAAACTCACTAAAGAAAATAGTTCTTTAAAAATTAGAATAGAGCAGATGGAATCTAATGGCTTTATGAAAAATCAAGAAATTATAAGACTAAACCAAAAAATGAAAAAAATAGCAGACAACGTGAAATATCATATTGGACAAACATCTCTTGAAAGAGATCCCCAAAGGAAAACTCCTAGGAATATTGTAGACAAATTTCAAAGTTCCCAGGTCAAGGAGAAAATATTACAAGCACCCAGAAAGAAACAATTCAAGTATTGTGGAAATGCAATCAGGATAACACAGGATTTAGCAGCTTCTATGCTAAGGGACTGAAGGGCTTGGAATATGATATTCTAGAGATCAAAGGAGACAAGATCAAAATCAAGAATCACCTATCCAGCAAAACTGAGTATAATCATTCAGGGGTAAAAATGGAATTTCGATGAAATAGAGGACTTTCAAGCATTCTTGTTGAGAAGACCAGTGCTGAATAGACAATTTGATTTTCAAATATAAAAGTCAAGAGAAACTTAAAAAGACAAACAGGAAAGAGAAGCCATAAGAGACTTATTAAAGTTGAACTCTTTACATTCCTACATAGAAAAATATTTGTAACTCAAGAAGTTTTTCAGTATTAGGATAGTTAAAGGGAACATCTATAGATGTACATATGTACATCTATATATGCATACATAGAGGGCACAGGGTGAGCTGAACATGAAGGGAGCATACCTAACAAATAAAATGTGCTATTGAGTGGAATGTACTAGGAGTAAGAGAAAGGGAGAGGTAGAATGTAGCAAATCATCTTATATAAAAGAGGCAAGAAAGAGCTTTTACAATGGAGGGGAAAGGGGGAGATGAAAGGGAGTAAGTGATCCTTACTCTCATGGAATTGGCTTAAGGAAGGAAAAACACACATTCAATTGTGTTTGGAAGTCTATTTTACCCTGCAGGAAGGTGGGGGGGGGGGATAGGAGAGGGAAAGTAATAGGAGGGACAGCAAACTGGGGAAAGGGATAACAGAAGCAAACATATTTTGGGGGACAGGTCAAGAGAGAGAATGCAATAAATGGAGGACAGGACAGAACAGAGGGAAATGTCATTAGTCTTTTGCAACATAACTGTTATGAAAGTACTTTCCATGACTACAAATTTATGACCTATAACGAATTGTTTGCTTTCTCGATGAGGGTCAGTGGGTAGGTAGGAAGAGAGAGAATAAGCTACTCAAAGCTTTAAAAATGAAGTTAAAAATTGTTTTGGGAAATAAGATGTACAGGCAATGGGGTATAGAAATCTATTTTGCTCTAAAGGAAAATAGAGGGGAGGGGATGGAAGAAGGAGGGTGACAGAAAGAAGGAAGGACAGACTGGGGGAAAGTGTAGATGGGGTACACACTGTCCTGGGGTGGGGATGGGAGTGATGGTGAGAAAATTAGAATTCAAATTCTTATGAAAATGAATGTTGAAAACTCAAAAATAAATAAATTGCATATTATAAGAAAGTTAATTGATGTAAAGAGGCTAAATGAAACTGGGATTCTGACCATCAGCAATATACACATGTATGTATATACATATATGCACATAACTATGTATTTTCCATTTACTTAGGTACATAAGAAGCAGCATGGTACAGTGGAAATATTATTAAATTTGATGTCAGAGGACTTGGGTCAAAAATTCCAGTCCTATATCTTTGGAACTTTGGGACCTTGAACAAGTTGCTTAAACCTTCTGGGACACATCTAGAAAATCATAGAGTTGGGCTTCATGGACTTTAAGTTTCTTTCCAGTTCTAAGCTAATCATCCTCCACTAACTCTCCAGTGAAATCTCATTTCCTCAGTGTCAAGGGACTGTTTTACTTTCATCTTTGTTTCTCCAGTTCCTATGTAGGGCAACGTCTTACATATTACAGGTACTTAAGAAATGCTTCTTGAATTAAATTTAATTCAACAATTGAATAAACCATCTAGGATTTTTATTGTGGTTAATAATATCCCAGGGCATAAAGTAATGTCATAATTCAGTCAAAAGATGTGCCAATTAAATAACTTTTCTTGCATGATTTCAGATTGTTTTTCAGAGGAGTGGGCTAATTCTCAGTTGTGATAGCAGTGGATAAGCATGTTTATCATCCCATGGTCCCTCCAACAGTAAATTTTATATATTTTACTGAATTTTCTTCCTTTTAGTAAGGTAAATTTGTATTTCTCTGATTATTAGGAGTATTGAATAATTTTTCAAATGGTTATTTGCATTTCTTTACTTAGAAAACTATTCATTTCCTTTGGCATCTGTCTATTGGGAAATGGTTTTTAATCTCATGTTGATGTTCATGTTCATGCTAATTGCTTATAAATTTTGAATGTTGGAGCCCATTTGATATCCCATAAAACAAAATTTCAGAACAGGAAGGGGACTCATCCATTACAGAATTTAATCCCTACCTTGAAAAGAATGACCACTACATCACACTCCACAAGTGGCCATCTGGTCTTTGCTTAAAGATGGCAGGAAAGAGAGAAGCCAATAGTTTACAAAGTAAGAGTCTTCTTTTGGATAGCACTAATTTCATAAAAGTTTTGTTTGTTTGCCCTTAAAGAAACTAACATGCAATTGAAATTTATTGCCTGGAGATTTTCACCCATTTTCAAAAATTTTGCCATGTGGATGCAGAAGAATATTTCTATTGCCTCTTCCACTGCAGCTTTTCAAGTACTCTAACACCTTCCCCCTAAGTCTTCTCTTTGTCAGGTTAAAGATGTCCAGTTTTTTCAGATGATCTTCATATGACATGGACATGAGACCCTTTATCATTTTGGATGCTCTCCTCGGGTTGTTCTCCAATTTTTCTCCAGCTTACTAAGAAATAGTGCCCAGAACTAAGCCCAGTTCTCCAGAAGTGGTCTAATAAGCAGTGGAAGTTATTCTCTTTAATGTAACATAAGATGGCACTTTACTTTTTGTTGCCAAAGATTACATTTAAGTATATAATTGGGATGTGTTCATCCCTCTATCTTGTCCTCTTATATAATTTCATTTTTAAAATAGGCTAAGTAGGTACAATTTGTTTTCTTCAAATGATCAGCTCAAGTTTCCATTCTCAGATGTTGAGGTGCCCCTTGTTTTCTTGCTTAGTACAATCTCAGTTTCCCTGTTTCTATTTTTACTTTTATCTCCTTTTTTCATACTTACTTTGACAAGCCCAAATAAAACTCTTTTATGTGAGCCCATCTTTCCCACTTGAGAATCCCCACAAAAATCACTCTCTTATTATTTGTTTCAAAATTTTTCATTTGTAAATTCTCCATTTGCAAGGAGCTCTAAGTTACCTCACCCCATCCTTTCTCTTTCCTTCCACTAGAACAAGGGTTCTTATCCTTTTTTTTTTTTTTTTGCATTAACTCATTGGCAGTCTGGTAAGCTTAGTTTTCTCAAAATAAAGTTTTTAAATTCATACAACAAAATGCATAGGACTACAAAAGAATTCAATTACATTGAAATGCACTTCTCAAAATATTAAAAAAAGAAAGAAAGAAAAATCAAGTTCATGGACCCTTGATCAAAAATCCCTGCTCTAGGACAATTTATTCTGATCCTCTTCATGTTACCAGCCTATTGCTATCTCTCCTGGTTTCCTCAATGATACTTAAATATGATGGTATCTCCAAGTGATAGTAGTCTTATATTTTCCTTCCATTCTAAAAACGAGTCATTCCCTGGACTTTTTAATAGCATCTGGATTGGTTTACCTCCATTTCATTTTGTCTGCTAAGTTTATATTTCAAATATGAATCATTGATCGTGTTAAAAGTTTACTCGTTTTCCTAAGAGATTATGCTCAATTTTGTAAGATATTATAATCATATATCATTTTTTGGTTTTTGTTACATTGTAAATTTTTCAAAGATTTAGAACTGGAAAGAGACTTCAAATCATCTAATCTCTCATTATTTTAGAAGATGAAACTAACTTAGTTAAGGGTTGTTAAGGCATTTACCTAATATATATTAAGTATCGAAGGTGGGATTTGATTTCAGGACTCTGGACACCTAATTCAAGACTTCTCTTTCTTCCCTTTCCATTGCCAACTAGTGGTCATGGGTGATTTGAAGTGATCATTTTGGTTAAACAAATCACTAACTCTTATAATTTTCAAGACTCTCTCTTATCCTGAATCTAGGTAGTTTGGTCATTGTATTTCCAGATTTATTAAATTTGGTATTCCTTTCTATCAATGTCCTGTGGATTTCATAAAACTGAACTTTGCTTAAAACTGTTCCATTTACATTTCTGGCAGTCTAGTCGTTGTTGAAATACAACTCCTTATTCCACATTTTTTCTTGCTTTCTTTTACCCCATAGTATTGCTTCATTGTATTAGGAGCTCTTTTTTGTTCACTCAATTCTATAGTCACACTTCTGGGTTTCTACAAGATTTTATTTACATGATTTTTTTTCTTTCCTTATTTAGGGTGATAGTGATAGTGATGGTAGTAGTAATAGTAGTAGTAGTAGTAATAGAAGTAGTAGTAGTAAGTAGTAGTAGTAGTAGTAGTAGTAGTAGTAGTAGTAGTAGTAGTAGTAGTAGTAGTAGTAGCAGTAGTAGTAGTAGTGGTAGTAGAAGTAGTAGTAGTAGTAATTGTTGCTGTTGTTGTTTTCCTTCCGTGTATTTCAGGCATGGAAGATAACTTTGTACAAAGACATGGAAATGGCAGATTGTGCCATACATTGCATGTGTGAGGAATTGTAGGATCAGTTTCTCTGGACTATAAAGTGTATGAAGAAGGAGAAAAATGTAGTAAATTTGGGATCAGGTTGAGAAGAGTTTGAATCTCAAAGTTACATTTGATCATAGAGATGATAGGAAACTACTCAAGTTTTTTGAAAAGGAGAGTGACAAGGTAGCTATATGAAGCATATATTGTAGAAGAGAGAAACCTGAGGCAGGAATTTGAGTTAGGCTGTAGGAAGGATCTGAGCTCTAAAAAGAATATCCATTTCTTCTTTGTGTAAGTCTTAAAATTCTTTCAGAGAAGCTGTGAGAAGCAGGAGAGGCAACTGTTTAGAGCTTTTGCCAATTCCTTTTCTGTATCTCCTGGGGCATTTTTAATATAGTTCTTTCTGACTAATAAATCTGAATGAGACTGGGTCCTATTTCTAGCACACTGGTGCCTAGGACAAGAGGAATTTTCCTAAAAATAAAACAAAAACATCAAAAGTCTTTTTTGTTGTTTCTGCTGCTATGGAACATCACCCAGGGGTGCAAGTCAATGGCTTCTTTGAGAACTTTCTTTTTGGGTGGGTATTTTGGTTTCAAGAAAAAGTTCAAAATTTTCCATCTTAGACTCATGATGAAACAATGAATCATAGTCTGGGGTGTCTTTCTTAAGATTTAAGATTTCTTAAGATTGGCTAAAAAAAAAAACAAAAACAAAGAAGGAACTGGATTCTATTCCTAGCACTACCACCAACTCAGAGAGTATCTTTGGGCAACTCCACCAGGCTATCTCTGGGCTAGTATCTCTGATCATGAAATCATGAAGATTGTATTTTCCCACCTTACTAAAATCTGCTGGAGTCTAATGAAAACTGACAGAAAGAAATAGGCTTGTGATGATAATCAATTTCCTTGCAACTCAGAAAATAGAAGGTCACCATTTCTTTGTTTCCCACCAGTCTTTCAAGATAAACTATAGATTTTAGCCAAGCAGGATTCTTCATAGTTCCATCACCATTCTAATCTTGCTTATTTCTGCCTCTGTGTCTTTACTCATGTGGTCTGCACTCACTTTCCTCCCTATGGTGCTTTCACTGTTCCAATTCAAGTCTCAGACAACCAATAGCATCATATTTGGATGAAAAGAAAAGAGGAAAGAATGAAGGAAGGAAGGAAGGAAAGAAGGAAGGAAGGAAGGAAGGAAGGAAGGAAGGAAGGAAGGAAGGAAGGAAGGAAGGAAGGAATTATTAAGCACTTGCTATGTGTTAAGTACTGTGCTAAGTGATTTACAAATATTATCTCATTTAATACTTATAAAAACCTTAGGAGGCAGGGATATTATTATCACTATTTTACAGCTGAGAAAATTGAGGCAAAGGGTAAACGACTTGCCTATGATCAAAAAGCTAGTAAATGTCTGAGGCTAGATTTGAACTCAGAACTTCATGTCTATAGGTCAAGTTTTCTATCTACTGAAACCTATCTGCCTATGGTTTGGAATCAAAGGTCTTTGCCTGAACATCCCCCCTGCCCACTCTTTACCTCCTTGACCATGGATTCTTTGAGACTCAGTTCCTCATCTGTAAACTGAAAGCATTGGACTAGATAATTTCTAAGTTCCTTTTCAGCCCTAAAGACTACGAATAAAAAATTAGTAGAGAAAATAAAGACAATATTTATCATACGCTTTGTACACCAGTCATTCTGTGAAGTCATGGTGATACAAACACAAAGGAGAGAAATAATATAACATTATTAGATAACATTATTGTTCCTACCATTTACACAACATGTACTCTATGTCAGGCACTGTGCTAAGTACTTTACAAATATTACCTTATATTATCTTTCCAAGAAGCCTGGGAGGCAGTTGCTACGATTGTCTCCATTTTAGTATCAAAGAAACTTAAATAAATAAAAGTTAAGTGATTTGCTCAAGGTCACACAACCAGTAAGTATCTGAGGCCAGATACTTTGCCCAGAATCAATGCCAGGGCTGGCTGGATTACTGTTCCCAAATCAAGAAGGAAAAATCAGTGTCTGAGGAGGTGGATCTCACTATGTGTCAGGCACTTTTACTAGTGTTGGGAGGACAAAGACAAAAACTCCTTACCCTCAAGGAGCTTACATTCCAACAATATGTACATAAGCAACCTTGGACATATAGTAGGTAAAGGATGATCTTAGAGACAAAGGCACAGGTACAGTTGGGGATGTTGCTAGGAGGTCTCCATTAAAAGGTTGGAGATAAAAATTGAAGGGAATTCTAAAATGGAGAGATGAGGAGGGGAGAGCATTGCAGACCTGAGGGAAAAGCCAGTGTAATGGCACCGAGATCAGTAGGACTCAGCTTTGTATCTACCCTATACAAGATGCTATGTTAGCTTTGGGGCAAGGAAACACAAGAATGAAATAACTCTTGATATCAAGGAGCATACATTGTACTGGGCTAGAAATTTACTGCTTTGAGATCACAGTTCCCTTGAAAATGAAGATGAGTTTCATAAACACTTTTTTTCTCCTAAACATTTATTTTTTTTTAACTGAAGGGAAGCAGTAAATGCTAACTGGAGTGAACATGCAAGTCTCAAAGTATTAGAAAGTACGTGCCCAGAATTGTTTCTGTCCTGTACCGATAACCAGTGTAACAACATGTTATGAAGAGGGGGCCATCCTGGCCCAAGAAGCAATGACTGGCCCTGGAGATTCCATTTCTTGTTCATTGTAGTTATTTGTCTGTTATCTTGCTATGGACGATGATTTAGATAAAAACATGAATGGAGCCCTGCATGCCTCTGGGTTTCACCTAAACATCAAAAGTCTTCTACGATGGTTTCCCACGCACGTCAGTGGAATTGGATTCATGGTTCTCAGTTCTCTTCATTTTCCTTTGAAGAGAATATTTTTTTTATTTTAAACAAAGCAAATGTTCCTTTTCCTTCTTCAGTATGGCAACAGGAAAACCTCCCTAAGCTGACTATGAGATGTGGATAGAGGGTTTATCTTGGAACAAAAAGCTGCCCCCTCCCACTGAAGCTTTTTTCCCTTCTTTTCTATCCCATATACTAATGGTGCTGATTGGTCATTTCCTCTTCAAATTGATTTTGTCACTGACCAAGCTACTTGGATAAGGGTCTGCATGTCAAGGTCTCATCTGTTTGAAAATTGATTATGAAAGGGATTCAAATGATACAAAATGTAGTTCTCTGCTTTAATATAAATGAGAGATATCACAAAATAGAGATAATTTAATCAGGATTTTCTTAAACAAAATCTAATTGCAAATCTTTCCTTTAAAAGGCAATGTTTTGTACTGTAGACTGCATTGTGTTTGTCAGACTTATTAAGAATATCATCTGAAATGATTTTTTAAAAACAACTCTGAGAAGGGTTAAATGAATTGCTTTGTTCTCATTTTACTGATTCACCCAGTTTCATTTTCTTTTAATTATATCTTTGTATTCATTTTGTAGGACAAAGTTGTAGAATATCCAAGATAGAAGTGAGCTGAGTTGGAATTCAGTCATCTCATTTAACACATGAGGAAACTAAAGCCCAGGGAATTCATGTGCTCTGGTTTCCCCAGGTTTCATGTCATTAGGGGTATTTTATTAAAGATTATATTTTAATGAAATACTATGCTTAGAATTTTATTGAATTGTTTATAAGCATAAAAGCCAGGGCTACTCTCTTCTCCCATCCACCCCAAAGCAGCTGCCCCATGTTCAAAATATTTTATAAGGCTACATCCATGCAAAACCAAAGCTTGTAAGCCCCTACCAGTATGTCTATTTTTTTTCCTCATTACCAAAGGACATAACTAGGTCACAAAGCAAGGAATTTAAAGAAACAACAGGAATTTTTGCAATAGAATATGCCCTCCCCCCCAAAAATCATTGGGCACATTCTCACAAATTGTATAAAACTTTTGTGGGGAGAATAAACATGACTGGACATCATACATAAAAGCACGGACATGGAAACCAGATGTGGATAGTGCACACATGTGCAATGACAACTCACTCCTCTGACACTGAAGGACCGTCTCTTTCTTCAGATGGTCCGCTGACTGCTGGATTCAGACATCATGTCCCAATGGCCCCTGCTGCTGCCATGGTAGCTGTTGTTCTGGATCTCCTCTGTGTAGAGTTGTGCTCTTCCCAAGGTGTCTCACTTAGGCACATTACTCTGTTGGTTCACACTCATTCCAGCTTAGAGTTGATCTAGTAGTCAATGGCTGTCTTCTGTTGGCTTTGCTTTCTGCCATTATATTTTGGGTTCATCCCTTTAGAGTCACTCACATTAACCCAGCTTCAGGCATCTAGTGCCTAGAGCAGAGGTCGGGAACTTGTGAACCTGAAGCCACATGTTGCCCTCTAGGTCCTCAAGGGTGGTCCTCTGAATCCAAACATGGGTTTGTTGCAATCAAAAATGGATTTGTTCTGTGAGGTTTAGATTCAATCAAAGGACCACTGTTGAGGACCTAAAGGGTCACATATGGCCTCAAGGCCACAGGTTTCCTATTGCAGCCTAGAACCTCTCTCTAATAAGTGAAGGCTCATAGTCTTTTAGTCATAGCTACCACACCCAGTCAAAATGACCAGTCAAAGCATGTCCAGGTTATGATTAAGTCCTCTCTTTCCAACTCCTCAGGTCCGGATGGAGATCAAAGCAGGGTTAAAGATTTCCAATATCTTGTTTGACTTCATGCAAATGAATGTGTGCCAAAAGGTAAACTAAAGTGGAAATAGTATGCTTTAATTATTATATACCTGATCATAGCAAAAAAACCAAGAAAGATTTCTTGTGTGCTGTAATTTGACCATAAAGAAAATCTGAAATTTCCTACGTTTTCGGTCAAGTAGGAGCAAGGATTTACATAGTTATAGTGTGTACTGAATATAGTGTGCCAAGCACTTTACAATTATTTCTTTTGATGCTTACAACAACCCTGACAGCTAGGTCCTATTATTATTAACATTTTACGGTTGAGGAAGCTGAAACAGAGAAAGATTAAGTGACTTGCTCAGTCACATAGTTAGGAAGCCACTGAGGAAGGATTTGAACTCAAATCTCCCTGATGTCAGATCCAGTGCTTCTAGCCATTGCACCAACCAGCTGCCCATCCCAATTCATCAATATCATGAACTTATATCACAGGCAACAAAAATTGACAGTTAACATCCAACTACATAGCAGAAAATGTACATAGACACCTCCTACATGACATTTGGATGATAGCTGCCATTCATACAATGAATGCATTAGTATAAAGCATACAATGAACAGCACATGTGACCATGTTGCATATGTTTCTCCATGAAGGAGACAATACGTAGTGTAAGATGGTGGCAGCTGGGTAGAGCATTAAATATGAGTTGAGGATGAACTGAGTTTGAATTCTGTCTCTGCCCCTTACTAGCTGTGTGACGCAGGGTAAAATACTTTACCTTTCTGGTCCTTGGCATCTTCACCTGTAAAATGGAAATAATAATAGAAACTCTCACTCAGGTTGTTGTGGGGATCACATGTAGCTATAAAACACTTTGCACACTTTACCTCACCATAGAAATGTTAGCTGTTATCAGTATTATTATGTAGCAGTGGCATTAATTGACTTTGTCCATGGATCCCATGTGGAAATATACAATATGCATCATAGTGTATGTAGGACATTGCACAAAAGCATCCATAGCATTGATGTTTGACCCAGAAAACACAGCAGTCATTTGTAGCTCTTGGAGCCATATGATAGAATTAAGTGCAAAGCCCTTGGTTTCTGCCCTATGAAAATTGTGTCATTTAACTACATGGGTTTTCCTAAAGCATCATCGATGACCTTGGTTAATGGTCAAAGATTCTTCTAATTGGTCCCCTTGAGTTCATGGATAGCTGCTGTTGTTAGGATAGCCAGATCCTCTAGCCTACAGTCCTAGTCATGCATTTATACACTGCTCAGGCTATCACTTTTCCTTCACCTCTCAAATGCTCCCATTTCATTGATCTTCTCCATTACTCAGATATTAGGCAACATGGAGACTTCTTCTGGACACGACTGACTGTCAACATCCTCATCCTTCCTCTCTCACCACACTATTGACTCATTCATATCTATTCATAATGAAACATCTATTAATTATCTTTCTCCTAATTTAGCTACACTTGTCCTGAGTATGTTCTGACTTGGTTAGCCATCCAATATGTACCAGGATAATCTTTGTTTTTTGGCTCATGGACCCCTTTGTTAGTCCAGTGGAGCCTGAAGAAGAGGTCCATAGACCTTTTCTTTACTACTTTTAATATTTTGTGATATAATCCTGCTCAAAATCCTTTCCTTACCTTCTCAATATTATGTTCTCAAGTAGCCTTAGACCCCAAATCTTTGTCTTCAACATCTTGTCTTTGTCAATGAGATGAACTGTTTCCTGACTAAAAATCTTTCTGGGCACTGCTGGCTTCCTCTTCTTGAGATAGGAATGAACTTGGGATTTCAGTGGTATAGGAAACTCCAACATGATGTGGAGACACCCCCTATCAGAAGAAACTGTGAGATAGGAAGGAGAGCCAAGAGAGGGGGGATGTTTTGAAAACCAAATAGAAAAGAGTAGCAAGGAGGAGGGAGTGATCAGCAATGTCAAAGACTGCACAGAGTTCAAGGAGAATGAAAGCAGAGAAAAGGCCATTAGATTTACAATTGGGAAACCACTGATAACTTAGGAGAAATTGTTTGGTGGAATGATGGGATGAACAGTCAGACTGTAGGAAGTGAAGAAGAGAGAGGAGAGGAATTATCTCTTGTAGACTGCCTTTTCAAAAAGTCTAGCAGCAAAGGGAAGAAAGAGATATAGGACAACAATTAGTGGGAATGGAAAGAGCAAATGAGAATGTTTTGAGGATGAAAGAGGTATGAATATGTTTGTAAGCAATAAGGAAGACTTGGCTGTTGTTTGGTTATTTCAGTTGTATTGGACTCTTTGTGACCCTATTTGGGGTTTCTTGGCAAAGATATTGAAGTGGTTTGCCATTTCCTTCTCTCGCTCATTTTAACAGATAAGGAAACTTAGGTAAATAGGTTAAGTGACTTGCTCAGGGCCACCTAGCTAGTAAATGTCTAAGACAGTATTTGAACTCAGGTCTTCCTGACTCCAGACTGTGCATTCTATCCACTGTACTACCTAATTTCCCCAAATGGGGTCAGTAGACAAAAACAGATTGAATGTGATAGAATGGGAATGACAGAGAATACTGTCTGTTGGAGGAGACAGGATAAGGTGGGGTCACTTGTACAGTTGGACTTTTTCTTGGAAAGGAATATGACCACTTTGTGTAAGACAGAAATGAAGGAGGAGATAGTGGCAGAGACTTTTGAGTGAGATGAGATGAGAAAGAAGGAAGAGGAAGTTCACAACGAATTGCCTCAAGCAAAAATTGCACTCTGTCACATTGAAAATTATTGTTGTTATATGATCTTTTGATTTAATAATAACAATAATACGTATATAACATTAAGATTTCCAAAGTGCTTTAAAGACACCTCATTTGATCTTCACAACCCTGGGAGGTATGTGATATTATTATCCCTATTTTATAGATGAAAAAACTGAGGCAGATTGAGGTTAAATGACTTTCCCAGTGTCATACAGCTAGTCATTGTCTGAGGTTGGATTGAATTCAGGTCTTCCAGACGTGCCATCCAGCACTCCATCCACTGTACTTCCTAGTGGCCAAAGCCTTTATTTGCCCGTCTGTAAAATGATGGAGTTGGCCTCCATTGTCCTCTTTATCTCTTAGCCTTTGATCCTGTGTGGCCAATTTGAGGGGCTCAGTGAAGTGTTCTTGGAAAATGATTGAAAATGGTTTTAAACAACTCAATGAAGTAGTCCTTCTGCGCTTTTGTGAGACTTCTTTGAGAAATGAGTATGCTGAATTAAGAATTATTTGAATAGGAAGTCAGAAGATATGGGTTCCTGTCTATGTGACTGAGCAAATAATTTAAGCTCTCTGTGAATCTGTATCCTCATCTCCAAGGTGACAGGTTTAGACTACAGTGCTTGCAAGGTATTACCTATAATTCTATAATCATAGCAAATTTGCTTTACAATGGAATGTAATCTTAAGAACAATGACATTGGATTTTAAATTATATATTTTATATATTTTAAATTATATCATGTATTATGTGGAATTGTGTTTTATTCCATATAATTTATAAGTCTGGTAGGAAAACTTATGAAATAAAAATACCTTATTTGATCACATTGTTCAGAAAAATCTTTTCTTTTCCTCATTATTTCATTATTGATTTTTACTTGAGCTTCTGACAAGAAGTATAATTTCTTTGGATAGTTTCTAAGTAAACTCCTGGCTTATTACAAGCTCTTGAGAAAAATAGATTTTCTTCTCTTAATTAGTTAAAAAATAATCAATAGACAAAATGTAAAATGCAACTGCGAGTAACTATTGTTAAAGATACTATGCTAACATTATCAAGAAAAGAAAAAAAGGTGTTATCAAAATAATTGCTTTTCCTTAGGAGATCCAGGAGGAAGTTAATCTGATCCTGAACGAAATTTGGGTGGTATCCAAGTCCTTAAGGAAGCACACATCCTGTAACTCTTGCCTCAGTCTATGCATTGGATTCTTTTTTTTTAAGAAGCCTATTCACATTGAATTGGCCAGTTACAATAACATTATTTCAGGCTCACTCTTTCCCATAATTGAAACTGTGTGAACATGTTTGTGGTGGAGGCCTTTATTTGCCAAGGTTAAAAAAATGTATTTATCAAATTGCACTCAGACTTGAAATTGGTATACTAACTCTGTGCTGAAAAGGGAATGCATATAAAACAACTTAAAAAAAAAAAGAAAATGGGATCCATGTTCTTAAGGATTGAGTGTAAAAATAAAAAATAAAAAAGCATGACACCATAACTATTCAGAATAGTGCCAAAGATGGGATGCTTCAGTGGAGAGAAAATGGACTGTACAATGGTGACCTTTGACACAGAAAGCAAGAAATTGACTAAATGAATCACAGGAAGGCATTTCAATGCTTCCAAGCCTTGGTAACACCACTGTGGTCACCTTATTCTCCTCTTTGCCTTAATGGCAGGGTCAACCAGTTTCAGGACATGACTCCACAAAGGAACTATGATTTCTTCTACATTGGTAATTCCCTCTGTCAATGAAGAACACAGGTAGCCTATGGATCAGTAGACCCTAGGCTCGTCACATCACAGATGTAGAGTTGGAAGGGACCTTGGAGGTCATCAGATCCAACCTTCTCTGCCGCACCAACATCACCATTTCACAGATAAGGAAGATGAGGTCCAGAAGGAAAGTAATTTAGTGATAAGCAGTAGAGCCCTACTTGAACGCAGATCTTTCCTATTTACCACAAGTGACAGCAAGTCACGTAACAGTTCTAAACTTCAGTTCCTTCATCTGTAAAATGGGAATAATAGTACTTACCTCCTAGAATTGATGAGAGGCTCAAAATGAGAGAATTTATGGTATACCTGTTGCTAGCCAGTTACCCTTTATATGGCACTTTAAGATTTTCAATGCATTTTATGTATCTTGGCTCATTTCATACTCACAATTAGCCTGGGAAGTAGTTGCTCCCTTTTACAGATGAAGAAACTGAGGCTGAGAGAGGTTAAGTGATTTGCCCAGAGTCGCACAGCTAGTAAGTATCTGAGGTCAAATTCGAACTCACCTCCAGCACTCTATCCAATGAGCTACCTTTGAAAACTTTAAAGAATTATATAAAATGCCAGTTCTACAAATACCAGTTGGGAGGAGATGCTTCCTATCAGCTTCACCTTTTCCTCTGCTTCTCTTCTTATTTCTTTGCTTTTTCTATACTAGAAATCATCTCAGGCCTTAGACACCTTCAAACCCTAGCATTCTAGAACCAGCAATTTCCAGCAGATTCTAATTGGCCTCTGCAGTGTAGAATCTCCATCTGTCCACACAGCTTTCTTTGGCCCTTGCATATTCCTCTTGCTTATAACCATTATGTCTCAAATCAGGGACTCCATCTGATCCCCAAATTACAAGATATTTCGGAGGATTCAGATCAGCACCAAGTTCTCTATGTGCTGTGGGGCTGAACACATATCTTTTAGAGAATTCATTTTATTTTTCTAGGATTGGAATATTCAATATATTTCTACAGCACCACTTTGGTATCAGGCTGTTCCTCAGTCTGGAGCTACTGACTAGAATACGAAAGCCTTGGGTAAAGAAATCAAGAAAAATAAAATGACCAATTCTCTGCCATCTTTGTGAGAGACTTGGCCAGTGGAGAGAGGGCCTTATCTTTATTCTAGTTTCTTTTAAATATTTGAACACTATATGTGGTGAACTTGCCCATGTTTAATAGAAATACTTGTATGTGTGTGTGTGTGTGCGTGTGTGTGTGTGTGTGTGTGTGTGTGTGTGTGTTCCTTTGGACAGTTGCAAACTACTGAAGATTAAAAATTAGCAATGCTTTTGAGTTATGGTATGTGTGTATGCATGTATATGTCTCCTCCCTGCCTCTCTCTTTCTCTTTCTCTGTGTCTCTCTCTTCCTCTCCATGTATGTCTATATGTATGTTTTTGCATATCTGTGTATGTATATAGACAAGCGGGTATATATGTGTATACATATACATATACATGTATGTATATCTGTATGCAGTGAAAAATAATTTGCATGATGTAACTGTTCCCTACTCATATTTTTCCAAATTAGCTACAATATGTAGCTATTATGTAATTCTCATAAAAATTATACAAAAGAGAAAAAGCAGTCAGTAGTTACTGGATTCTTCTTGATGATTTATTTAAGGAATTTTTCCATCAACTTGACTCAATTGAGTTACTTTTCCTTGCCTTGTTTTGATTACTAATGCTTTTCCCTCTCTTATGAGCAGATTATGCTAATGATCTTTCACTTCCTTTCTCTGTAGAATTTTACAAGTTTGTTGTATTGTCTTGGAAATTCCAAGCACTAAATACTGTAATTCACATAAGAATAGATATAGATGATGAGTAGAAAAGGCTCTTATTAGTTTCGATTATTTAGATTAGACAATCCTTACATTAGGCTTTTCCTAGAAGAATGTTGATACATTAATGAATAGAATGGAAAATTTGACACCTTTTTGTGGCAAAACTCTAGAATTAATTGTGAAATAGTTGGTTTATGAGCATTGAGAAAGGAAGGAAGTGATTACTTCCTACTTCCTTACTTCCTACTTTCTAAAAATTAGCCTGGGTTCATTAAAAGCAAGCCATATCCTCCCACCCTGAAATCTCTCCCAGAAGAAAAAAAAAGAAGGCAATAGTGGGGAATTTGTGGAAAGATGACCTACTAACATGTTACTATTAGCAGAGTTAATTTGCCTGATGGTTCTAAAAATGACCATACACTTTGAATCAGAGATTCTATTCCTAGGATAAATCCCAAGAAGATCAGTGATAAAAAGGAAAATACCAAAGTAGCAAAAATGAGAAATAAAATTGTTGTCCATTGGTGTGGAATGGCTATTTTTTTCAAGTTGTGTACAGCTAGGTAAATAGAGCATTAGATCCAGAGTCAGGAAGAACTGAGTTGAAGTCTGGCCTTAGACATGAACTAGTTATGCGACCCTGGACAGCTCAATTCACTTTCCAGCGCCACATTTTCTTCATCTGTAAAATAGAGATCATAATAGCACCTAGGACCTTACTCCTAAGGTTGCTATAAGTACAAAGTGAGTTCATATTTGTAAAATGCCTTACAAACCTGGAAGGGCTGTATAAATGCTGGCTATGATTATTATAGTATAATGGAAAGGAATAGTATCGCCTTATAAGAAATGAATCCAACAAATACAGAGAAGCAGGGATGTACAGAGGAATTGATGCCAATAATGTAAATAAAGCAGAACCAAGAAAATAATAAGCAGGTGACCACGCTAATGCGAATGAAAAGAAAAATTGCCCAAAATATTTGAAACTGAATGCTGTGAAATGAAAATGACCAAACTGGAGCCCAAAGAAGAGCCATGAGAAAGCTTCTGCCTCTTTCCTTTGCAGAGGTGGGAATGTGCATAAGGAACAATGGAGATCATGCCAGACATTTTTGACATTTGGTTTGTTTGGTTCAAATGTACTTTTTTTCTTTCTTTAACTCTATGTTATAAAGGACGACTGAGAGAGGGAGGAAGAAGGGATATGCTGCAAAAAATGTAGGTGATTAAAAAAAGATACCAAAAAACTTAATTAAATAAAGGAACAAGTTATAATAGAGCAACTTCACTTCCTTTTTGACAAAAGGTTATAGAAGAACAATGGAATTCTGTGAATGTAACATGCCTAGATTTCCATAAGGCATTTGATAATTAGTATAATATCCTGAAAGAAAGAGGTGAGCAGATGGGTGAAAGAGTTCTTTGAAGACAGAGCTCCATTTCAGTCCTTTCTCTGTCATTTGCTACCTATGTGGGGGTAGCTAGGGGGTACAGTGGAGAGAGCACCAGCGCAGGAGTCAGGAGGACCTGAGTTCAAATCTCACCTCAGACACTTGACACTCACTAGCTGTGTGACCTTGGGCTAGTCACGTAATCCCAATTGCCTCATCCTGTGTAATCTCCAATCATCCTGATGAATATCTGGTCACTGGATTCAGATGGCTCTGGAGGAGAAGTGAGGCTGGTGACCTGCACAGCCCTCCCTTACTCAAAGCAAAGTCAAGTGCAAGTTGTCATTATTTCTCTGATGACATGGTCTTCTTCAGCAACAAAGGACAAACACACACTACCTGTGTGACTTTAATCAAGTCATTCATCTTCTCTGGGTCTCAGTTTCCCATTTGTGTAATAAGAAGGCTGAACTAGATGGTCTTTCCAGTGTTAAATTTATTATGCTATTAAATATTATGAGACAGCTAGGTGGCAGAGTGTATAGGATGCTGGGTATAGAGTCAGTGAGACCTGAATTCAAATCCAGCCTCACTGTACAACCCTGGGTAAACCACTTAAGCTCTTTGCTTCAGTTTCCTTTTTTTGTGATGTTAGGATAGTAATAGAACCTACCTTCCTCTTTAAAGTCTTGATCTTCCAATCCTGACATCCCCAAACTCCCTGTCCATTCAAACTCTGCACCATATTAGTAAAACAATTTCAAGCTGTATTTTAAGAATTTTCATAAGCCTTCCTAAGTGAAATGAAAATCCAAATTAGGAAAACATTTTGACACTTTGTCTCACCTTCCTCCTTCATACCCATCATGTTTGTCTAGGTCGAAATTTGATAAAAGTAAGGAACTCTTGGTGTGGGAAGTCCCTCCAAAAATTTAACAACACATCTATAGTCTGAGAAGGTTTCCTAAGACACTAAAAAATTGAATGTTTTATCCATTATTACACAGCTTGTATGTCAAAAATAGGACTTAGTCTAGGTTTTCCTCACTCTGGGCAAATTCATGTTGCAGTGAATGGGATACCAGACCTGGAGTCAGGAAGATTCATCTTTTTTGAGTTCAAACTGGGCCTCAGACCCTTACTAGCTTTGTGACTCTGAACAAATCCCTTAATCCTGTTAACCTCAGTTTCCTGATCTATTAAATGAACTGGAGGAGGAAATGATAAAATCCCTCCAGTATCCTGACAAACGAAACCCCACATAGGTTCATGAAAAGTCAGACATGACTGAAATGAAACAACAACTTTCCTAACTCTAAATCTGGCTTTCCACCCACACACCATATTACCTATTTATACAATTCATGGGAATGGCTATTTCTTCGAAGTAAATGTCCCCATGCCACTACAGATAAAAATCATGCATCCAGTGAATCAAGCTCCTAACTCAGAGGATAAATTCTCTGAAATCCAGGCCTCCCTGATTTGTTTCTCAGTGGCATGATCACTTAATCCCTTTGAAAACTTCTTCATCTCTCTGATGACCTTTAGCAGTATCAC
Source organism: Notamacropus eugenii (assembly GCF_028372415.1). Taxonomy (NCBI): domain Eukaryota; kingdom Metazoa; phylum Chordata; class Mammalia; order Diprotodontia; family Macropodidae; genus Notamacropus; species Notamacropus eugenii. Next base: position 370,384,803 of record NC_092877.1, on the reverse strand, counting down.
ACTTACCCATTTTCAATGTTTCCAAACAAAATCACTGCACAATTTTTTTTTAAAGAGAGAGGAGAACTCGGTAGTAAAGATTATATGACAAATCAATAGTTTTCCCAGTTCCTAAAAGCTGAAGAATAAATATAAGCAATGAGGCCCAACTTTTATTAATCATGCTAAAGGAAACACTTGAAGGAGATTGGAAGACTTCAAAGAAAAGTAATTAATTAATTCATTTCTTGAGAATCTACAGAAATAGGAGTTGTGTCTTTCTAATAGGGCTAAGGGAGTGAAGTTGCTGCAGTGCTCATGGTGGTTGCCAATTTCTGAACTGTTCTTAAACTTCCCATTGAAGTAAAGAGGAAAGCGCTGTGGATATACTTCATCATAACTGAATAAAAACTAACAGAAAGAGATTGGAAAAGTCCAGAACAAAGGTCATCACTAAAGCATTGGAGCTATAGTCATGGCAGGATGGAATTTCAGATAAAGGAAGCTGATGCCATCCCCAAGTCACCATCCTGGGAATTATCAAATGTCTTCCACTAAGTTCCAAATAATCTCAGTCTATTTGAGACAACCCTTCAGATATTCTGAATTTCCTCATACAGATGGATGGCTCTCCTTTCAGAATGAATAGCCTGCCAAAAATTTATTTTATTATTTATTTTAAGTCTCAGTAAAGAGGGAGGTAATCACAAGAGGAGTCAATTTCAGAACACATTGGAGAAGGAATTCAAAGAGTGGATATATCCTGAGAGTGTTTTTTCTTGCAATTTTCCTGTATTTCTGTCCAAACTTCTTTGTTTTTATCCTATGTCTTCACCAGAATAATCATATGCACAGGAATAATAAGCTTTGTGAAGTATGTTCAGTCTCCTGACCCACTAACGCCTGTCTCTCTGCCTAATGTTCTGTGAGGCTATGGGCATGTCACTTACCCACTGTGTTTCTCTGTTTCCTCATCAATAAAACATGATTAGCAATACTTGTTAGAGTCATCATAATGGAAGTGCTTTGCAAACTTTAAACATTGTGTAAACATGAACTTTCCTTATTTTATTATATTATTATTTTCTCAACTTTTAGAATATTCTTCTGACAGCTTAAAGGGACTCTGAGAGATAGACTTTCAGTACATGTATGAATGATGTTCAAATTTATAAAGGACAACTTGGAAGTTGTTTGGTATATTTGTCTCAATACAGTCATTGCATTATATGATCATAAATTTAGAATTTGAAAAGAACCAAGAATCTATTGAGTCTTACATCTTATCTACAGATAAGGAAACTGAGACAAAGATAAATAGACTTTCCCCAAAGGTCATACAACTATAAGTGTCTGAGGTGAGTTTTGAACTCAGGTCCTACTGATCCCAGACTCAATACTCTATCCTCACTGCATAACGCTGCTTCTTCCAACAAATACCAAACAAACCCCATTGAGGTACATTTTTTTAAGACAGTAAAGAAAAATTGCCTAACAAATTGATTATGGCTGAGAGTAGATCACTTTCAATTTCTATGGTTTATGACTTGATAATAAAAGGGAATAATGTGTGGTTTAACTTCAGTGATTTCGTATGCAACACTGTCCACCTCTGACATGTCTAGTTATCTTTTAGTACTGTCCTCATTTACATTGTTAATACTGTGTCTACTCTTCTTTTGATTTGGCTGTCTTCTCTGCATCATCTGATATGTCATTACATGTTTTACTAAATCCTTTATATTCATTGCTTCTTCTGGCACACTGAATATTCCTTTACATTCGCATTTTGTACAATAATTCTTCATTCATTGGGTATACAATTTGTTTCCAAACTTTTTTCTATTATAAATATTGCTACCATGAATATTTTTGCACATTGCTAGCCTTATTGTCATTGACTTCCTTGGAGCATAAAATCAATGTGGGGATGTTACATTAAATGGTGTGAATAGCTAAGCAACTTTCCTGGCATGCTTCAAAATTGTTCTCCATAGTGCTTGGATCAAATCAAAATCAGTCAGTCAATAAACATTTATTAAACACCTACTATGTGCTAGGGACTGAAAAAGAAAAAGAAGCAAAACAAATTCCATGCTCTTCAGAAGTTCACAATCTAATGGAGGAGAGAACACGAAGACAAATATGTACAAACATGATATATCCCAGATAAATAGGAAATAATCACTAGAAAGAAGGCATGAGAGAGCTTGGGAAGAGCTGCCTATGAAAAGTGGCATTTAGCTGGGACTTGAAGGAAGCAGAGAAGCAGGGGGCAGAGATGAAGAGGGAGACCAGTGGATGGATGGAGCACAACCATAGAAAACACCCAGAGCCAAGAGCTGGAGTCTCTTGTTTGTAGAATAGTTGGGAGGCCAGCGTCATTGGATTCAAAAGAATGTGGGGAAGGGAAAATAAGTATTTATATAGCACCTACTATGTGCTAAGTACTATGTTAATTGTTTGATAAATATTATTTCATTTGATCCTTACAATAACCTTGCAACATAGGTGTTGTTATCCCCATTTTACAATTGAGGAAAGTGAGGTAAAAGCAGGTTAAATGAATTCCCAGGGTTGTAC